>NW_004567124.1:29310252-29376321 GCF_000260355.1 Condylura cristata
CTTTTGCAGCAACATGCATGGAGCTGGAAAAGATCATGTTTAGTGAAATAAGCCAGAAAGAAAAGGAAAAATACCGATGGTTTCACTCATAGCAGGAGTATAACAGATCAGGTGAGAAAATAATAATAATGGACAGCTATATACCAGAGACATTTTATGGGGATGGAGTGGGGAATGATATCAAAAACAGTGAGGGGAGAGAAATGCACTGGACTACGGTGATGGCACATGGGTGACTTGGTGACAGAGGATCACAACTGAGATGGGAAAAGGCATAAAATGACTTAAAAATAAACTATTATTAAAGAAAGAAGTGTAACCCCGTTTTATATCCATAAGTGCCTAATTTTAAAAAATGTGACAAAACCAAAGATAGTGACTACTCACTCATTTGTGGCATAAAGCAGTAGCCAGTTGGCATAACAAATGTGAAACTGGACAGAGAACTCTCAAAAGGGTTATTTTTGGCCCTCACAAAGTGCTGATAACTTAATGAAAGCTTATTTGAGCAAAGTGAGCTTGATTGAGATAGTATTATGTAAGCCTCTGGGTAATACCCTGTTTGTCAGAAAAAAAGCCCAACATGATTCTGTACCATTCCACCTGGCCAAATCCTGTCCCCACTGATACTCAAATCCTATCAAGTCACTGACATCCTATTTGCTTTCCTTCTCCTGTGGCTTTGTTCATTCTATAATCTAAATTGGGAATGCCTCAGTCTACCAATGGATTGAGTTTGAGGGTCAACTCAAATGCCTCCTCAAAGCCCTCCAGGACATAGCTGAACAGAAGGGAAATATATCATTTTCCCCTTGGGCTATAATAAAGTATTTTCTGTACATATACCTAAATATATTATAAAAGCTAACACAAATAGGACAACTTTTCTTAAATTTCATTTCAATCTTTCTTCCTATGCTTGTGTCTTTAAAGACTTGAAGAACTAGAAATGGAAATAACATAGAAACAAAAAAATTTTGTTTTGATATTTGTTAGAAGCATGGAATGAAGGAAAATGAGATTAAAAATATCACAACTATCCAATAGGTATGAAACTATGTAAACCGAGACTCTAATGCTGATATATACAAATCATTTTACTTTTAGAAACTGCATTTGTAAAGCATTGGCTTTTTGTCATATTAAGAATATGCAGTTCATATACAAAAATAGTAACATTGGATTATTTACCTTTCCTTTCAAAAATTGTTGTCTTTCCAACTCCACCTTTAGGCACAAATGGTCAGCTGAGCAACATCATTAATAGAAGCATCTATTTTAGAAGCTCTGCTTCTGGAAGTGGAATAAAAAGGAGGTGTAACCCTAAGTTTAAGATACCCACTGATAATGAGCAGATTTGAGTGATGGTAATTGGCAAGGAGGAAGACTAAAAGATCTGTCTAGAGACCAACCCTCACACTCCAGGCATGCTGCCAGATGAAGACTAAAAACAGCACGTAAGATGGCAAGAAAAATATGCTCCTTGGTTTCTTCATTGCCATAGAGTCACTAGGAAGAGCTTAAAGAGATGCCATTCCTAAATGGTAACATCAAACTTCTTGTTCTATGATGAGAATGAAAACTTTTACATTGGAGACAAGGAATATTAACTTCAACAAAGTCAAGCCTCTGATCTCTCCATTGTTTTAAAAAATAAGAAAAAGGTATAGTAAGAAAGTTTGCAGAACGGTCATCCATTTAAATTCAGTGCCACCCGTGGAAACAGATCAGTAATTCAAGATGCCCAGTCTCTGTAACTACGAGGATGACAATTTCATTAGCATATATGTTTGACTTTTGGATGGTAATACATAGTTTGGTACAGAATAGAGTCACAGCTTCTTGCTCCAGGAATTTTTCCATTTAATTATTAAAACCAGTTTAATGTCTCCTTGTAAACAGAATCTTTGTGATGTGAAATCAGTCCACTCTATCACTTCACTGATATTTAATATGTTTTTTGCAGCTGTCAGGTTGTGTCTCCCAAATCAAAGACAAGGGTAAGTTACATTGCTTCAGTTAGTGAATGAAATAGCTAAATGGCTGTATGACTGAAACAAAACTTTTGCCATTGTTTAAATTAAAGCATTGAAGGAATTTGGAGGAAATAAGACTGCATTATTTCCTGGGTCACTTAAAATATTTTTCTGTAAAATGGGTATATTAATTGCCTGGATCGGTTGTCATAAAGGTTAGAATAATGAATGTAAAATATCTAATAGACATTTGATAAATGGTTGCTATCATTTACATTATTTTCATTATAATATAATAAAAGTTCAAGGTACTTAGAAGAAATTAAGCAGTTATTTACTGGCATATGTGGATTTTAAAAAGTACCATGCTGTACTATTTTATTTAATCAGCTTAAGTATAAGGCAAGAGGCAATTTAAAGCTGGATTAATCCAAGTTGTCAAGTGACTTAAATAGCAAGTCAGCCATTTATTTTAGTTTATAATTTATCTGCCTTCACTTTTAATACCTGTATCTTTTAGTTTAAGCTGTTTGAATCTTTTTTTTTTTTTTTTTAGTAAATGGCTAATCTGATACTTTGCTAATAGCAAAAACCAACAGAATAAGTGACTGAGGAAAGAGAAGACTTGTTTCTAGCACAACATTTAATAAAATGGATTGCAAATGAAACAAAGGCAGTATTCTCATACACTGGATTCCTCTATACATTAATAATACTGGTTTCGAATAGAAAACCCAGATATAAACCCACAAGTGTATGGACAGCTAATTTTTGACAAAGGAGCAAAGAAGATACAATGGAACAAAGAAAAATTGTTCAGAAAACGGTGCTGGGAAAATTGGGAAGCTACATGCAAAAAAATGAAACTAGATCACTACCTCATATCATACACAAAAATCGACTTAAAGTGGACTAAAGACCTAGACATAAGAACAGAAAACATAAAATACCTGAAGCAAAGATGGGTCAAACACTACACGACATATACTTCAGCAACATCTTCAAAGATAGAGCACCCAACACCACAACAGTGAAGGCAAGGATAACTAGATGGGACTACATCAAGTTAAAAGCTTCTGTACAGCAAAAGAAACATTACAAAAACAGACAGCCAGCCCACTAATTGGGAAAACATTTTCTCACACAAAACTAGTGACAAAGGACTGATCACAAAAATATACGAGAACTGATGAAATTCAACAAAAATAAGCAACCCTATCAAAAAATGGACAGAAGAGCTAAAAAGACACTTCTCCAAAGAGGAAATGCAGATGGCCAACAAACATGTGAAAAAATGTTCAACATCACTCGTAATAAGGGATTTGTAAATTAAAACCACAATGAGATACCACCTCATCCCAGTGAGAATAGCACATCTTCAAACAACTAGCAACAACAAATGTTGGCGAGGATGTGGAGAAAAAGGAACTCTCCTACACTGCTGGTGGGAATGCAAACTAGTACAACCACTATGGAAAACTGTTTGGAGGTTCCTCAAACTGCTAAACATGAGCTTCCCTATGACCCAGCAATCCCACTCCTAGGTATCTACCCAAAAGACACAAAAACACTGATTGAAAAAGATACTTGTACCCCCATGTTTATTGCTGCTTTATTTACAATTGGAAAATCATGGAAGCAGCCCAAATGCCCAAAAGTAGATGACTGGATAAAAAAGATGTGGTACATATATACAATGGAATATTACTCAGCAACCAAAAAACATGTCTTTTGCAGCAACTTGGATAGATCTAGAAAAGATCATACTTAGTGAGATAAGCCAGAAAGAGAAAGAAAAATACCGGATGGTTTTGCTTATAGCAGGAGTATAATGGACCAGGTAAGAAAATAATAATAATAATGAACAGTTATACACCAGAGACATTTTGTGGGGGTGGAGTGAAGAATGGGATCAAAAATGGGGGGGTGGGGAGGGAAGTGCATGGGACTATGGTGATGGCACACGGGTGACTCGGTGATGGAAACCCACGGGAATTACAATTGTTATTGCAGAGAAGAAACTGCATAGAGAACCATAAAGAGGGAACCCAAATAATAAAAACCACCACTAAAACTACAAACTAGAATCTATCGCAGGACTATCTTTCAAAGCACTTTTTTCCCTCACTAACTAAACTGGTAAGTCACATGTTAAGGAATGTGGGTCCCATTAAAAAGAAGTATGCTGCTTATTTTGAAGCAAATTATTATCAAATGATTATGCTTCAAAACATTTCTTAATTTCAATTTGAAGTGAAGTCATTTGAGTTTGAAGCATATGCCTTTGCTAACTTGTTGCCAAAAAAAAAAGATAATTTAATTTTTGCATTCACAGCTTGTTAAACTGTTGATTCAAGATGTGATTAAAGTTTGTAAGTCCTGAGAATCAGGCTACTTCTCGTGGCCTGGAGTGACCTACATTCATTATCACTAGTGACTTGTCAATTCATAAAGCCAAAGGTAAACATGAGTAATGGTTACATTTACTCCAGATGAAGACTGTGACTAGCCTGTGAACTGTATCTCCAATTTAGACCTAAGTAAATACCTCAATAACTTAATGGCAAATAATTTAAACATAGAAGGCATATGTTGATATGTGTCACACTATGCAGGTCCTATGAAATATCTGCAAATATTTGAGGAAAACCCATGTCTATTCAATGTGGTTGAACTTCATGGATTTTACATAGAATCAATTTTCAGCTACATATATTATTTAAACTAGACTTGGGGCTTTATGGGAAGCTTTCCCATCTTACAGGTAAAGTTATTTTCTTAGCATGTTATCACTTAAAGACTAACATATCAACATGGTAACAGTATGAAGGATATACATGAAGATGATATTTCCTTCCATTTTACCTCTTCTGCTGAGAGTTGTTAGTGTTCTTAACATACCACTCTAAATGTAGTATATGTAAGTGTCTATTTCTATATATTCATCACTCTTTTTCTTATTAATGTAATGGCAAATTTGGGTCATAACAGGAAACAGGACACATTCCATTTTTACCATAAATAATTGGAGAGCAGTTTCTTTACAAAGAAATTATCACCAAATACATGGATCATAATGTAGAGTAACTACAAGGAAGAGGCTTAGGAAACCAAGATGGTAGTCATAGAGGGGCACATATCCCCACTTAGGAAGGAAGAAAGTGAGTGGTTTCTAAGCCTTCAGGAAGAAGTCATGTAGGGGTGGAGCAGAGACGCAGCCAGAGCAAGGCAGGGAGGGAATGAACACCCGTAACTCACACTTCACTCTCTGATCCTATGTTTGGGTTCCCCAGTAGTTGAACACAATCAGCAGCCAGAAAACCCAGAGCCCAATGATGTCATCCAGACAGGATGGACTCCAAGGGCAAAGAGTAGAGAATAATGGAGATCAGGAAGAGCAACTGAAGAACTCTGCCATTCACTCTTCTACTCCTTGATTTAACAGTGAACACATGTATATAGGGTATCACCCCATGTACCCATACAGAGAGATACCCCCATTCTTTTGAAGGAGTTAATCAACTGCATAGATGAAACATAGCTTAGTTTGTCTTCTGTTGCTAAACATTTACATTGATTTCCTATCTTTTGTGAACACAAACACTGGAACAAATATGTTACACATATGTCTTCATGCACATGTGTGCATAGTATCTGTTGTATAATGCCTGAACTGGAATTGCTACTTTATTATCTGGGGGCGGGGATGGTCAGAGTGATTTTACTCATACTTATTTCTCAAAAAAAAAAATGGAATTGCCATCACATTTTGGTATAAATTGATAAAAATTTATTATGAGCCTCATTTCCAAATCTAAATTCCTTACTGCCTAAAAAAAAAATCCATATTCTTTTTGAATATATAGAATTATAGAATAGTATAGAAGTAAAGACCACATGCTATGGAGCTGGTGAGCCTGTGTTGAGATCCTGGTTCTGATGTATGAGCTCTGGCAAGCTATGTAACCTCTCTTCACTGTATCCCTGTCTGTGAAGTGGGAATGCTAACAACACTAGAGGCTACTTCAAAGGGCTCTGGCAGAAATGAATATATATATATATATATATATATATGTGTGTGTGTGTGTATACATACATACATACATATATTTATATATATACAGGTTACTAAGATCAGCATATAGCACTCTATCAAGACTTTGCTCTTATTATTATAAACTGTCGGTTGCCATCATTTTTGTTGTTAAAATTCTATTTTCTTTCCCCTGATATTTTGCAAATATCAACACTTTAGGTTTTGTTTCTTTCTTACACCTGCTTGTTCTTCTTTCTTTCATGACTGTCTCAAATTTATCAAACAACCTTTCAAACTGGTCTTAACCTACCATAATATACAAATGATTCATTTATTCATAACTTTTGATATGTTGTATTTATGATATATTACATTATACTGTATGATGTTATATATTGATGCAAAAACATGAGAACCAATATTCTGGTTAGTACTTCTAGATCTACTTTGGATCATACCAGTGTAACCCAATTTGACAGAGATACTAAAATAGCAGTAAATTATGCTTGCTTGGAAAGCACATCTCTCTATGTCCCTTGGTTGTTATAAATTTTTTAAATTAATATATTTGGGCTCTATAGAACCAACTAGTTTATCTAAATTCCTCTTCAAGCTATTATTATTTTTAGGCTTCCCCAAAAGTTAGGATAATTACACATATAAAATTATTACCCCATCTTAAACTAAAATTTTCAAATGTTAAGGTATGCCTCCTAATTCTAGTACTATAATTTTTATTTAAAAGTTCTTGTGAACTCTACCAAGGCTGCAATACTTTGTATCATATACTCCTTCCAAACAATCATTTCCAGATTTACTATTATAGAGAAATGTAACTGTTGGAGGCTGTCCCCAACCACAGGTTGTTGGGGGGCAGAACAGGCAGGGTCTCAGGTGGGAGCAGCATCTAGAGCAGAGATTCTTAGAAAAAAGGTGATCATGATCTCAGCCCAATTCACATGCTGTCATCCCACTGCTTGCTTGAAATGTGTAAAATAAACCTCTGCTGAAACCAGAACAGGAAGACTTGCACCCAACTCCAATTCCCTGTCTTCCTCGCACCACTCCCTCTTTCCCCCTTTTTTTTTTAGGAATCACCTCTCACCGATGTCACTCCCACCTTGAGACCCTGCCTGTTCCGCCCCCCAACAACCATTGATCAGGGACAGTCTCCGACACATAATAAAATTAAAGCGGGTAGAGGAAATCATTTTCCTTATTTTTGCAGTCTTCATGATAACATGAAGCCTACTCTGGTTATTTCTTAATCTGATCCAATAATTTAAAAGTACAGGAAAAAAATAACTAGGTTTTGCAGAAATTTCAATGTCTCATCTTTATTCTACTTTTCCTCTAAAATGTCATCTCAGTTTTGGGAAGAGATATGTAGTCTTGAACTTGTGTAGGAGCAGAAGAGGAGGAACCATTTGATTACCACTGGTCTTAGGAATGATGCCTCTTGTTCATCTAGGCAGATTCTCACATTTTCTCAGACTTGGTGACTGAAATCTGCAGCTGATATAAAACACTCGGAACTCTAATTTTGGGAATGTAGTACTCCTTTCTGGTCTACATGATCTGGCTTACCTGAGCTCTTGCTGATCCCTCTCAGGTACCACTGTGTACTATGTACAGCCAGCCTCTGGATTAGGTGATCAGTCTTTGTTATGGAGTCATTACATCCTTACAGAATGTGCCTTTGGAAGGGTCACTGTACTGAAGCCACTCAGAAAATGAAAGATGCTCAGTAGTGCAAAAAGTCCATCCGACTGTCCATACCACTCCACCCTTTAGTTATCCCATGTTTGTACAGGACCCCTCTCTTAGTATTTCCCTTAATTTAGCTGTAGATACCTCTCAACACCTTTTTCCAAAAGGATCACCTTTTGGGGATGGAATGTAGATAAAGTCAACAGAGTTACACATCATCGCTATGAAAAAATTTACTCGAAGTCACACTTTCAATATGATTTAGATTTATCATGTTTATGCTCTAATCAGGGACAATTTGATACTGCAAACTTAAAAAGTTTCACCCTGAGTAGGATATAATGATTACTGGATTTCCAGTCTCTAGTTAGTGAGTTGATAAAATAATTTTGAGCTATTGTAAGGATACATGATAATGCAGAGTTGTCTTTGATTTCACTATATCAGTACAAAAAGATAACTTTTTTCTCTCTCAAACCTTAATCATGTAGATTATATGCCTAAGAAGATAAAAGGGCAGATAAACTTTGTAAGAGATCACTGGTTTCAGTTTGGACGCTCAAAGCTGATCCCTGAGACAGTCAAAATCATGTCCAGACAGAGAACTTTCTAAATACCTTTACTTCCCAATTAAACATATTAAAACTAAGCTTCAAAGATTCTTTTATAAAGTTCTACCTCATCATAGGCTAGTGACACTATGTCACTCGTGTCTATTTGTCCTAAGGGAGTAGGAAGGAAAAGAGAATAGAAAGAGCTGAGGACATCACATACTGGAATTATTGTTCTCTACTTACCATTGTCCTTCTGAATTTCAAGCCTAAGAAAAACTGAGATAGGAAGAAAGCTGAAACCAATATTCTGGGAGGATACTGGGTTAAGATCTTAAGATTTTATAACATTTATTCTACCTTATTTTCCTCTAGAATGAACATTTTAGTTAGCAATAGTCTTTGAGGGTTCAACTAGATAAATATTCAAGTTTGACAATTTGTCTAACAATTCAGAACCCTAATTGACTAGTGTTAATTTTCATATTAAGAATTTATCATGATCACTCATTTTAACGTAAAAATAGCTTAATTAGTAGTTGGTGGGAGAGAGTAATTTACTATGACAATAGATAAGTAAATTCTCTGGTGGTGCTTTCTTTAAACACAGAATCAAATTATCTTCTTTCTTAAAAACTATTGGCGAGCTTATTTCTAAAGATGGACTATAGAACCTGCCTGATCCTATAGGGATCAAGTGCTACGGCCTAAGTTCAATCCCTGTCCAGGAAGCTAACTTAAATATAGCTTAGCAGACCTCTCTTGTCTTGTCCATTGCTCCCCACAGTGTATTTCAGTAGATCCGCTTGTTCTGCTCCTCACTTTGTCTCCAGTGAATACTCACTCCTACTGCACCTCTTGCCTACACAACAGTTCTTCACACATACAGACACACACATTATAGTTAAAAAAAAGATGGAAATAGATGTTTTTAAGCTTTTGGCATTTAATTCTTACCACATAAATTTCTAGTCTTTCTCATTAGTCCTCACTGATAATTATCATCCTTGAAAATATTCCTGGCTATCTTAGTTGATATGATATTTCTCATCTAGCTAGGACTTCATATGTGACCTAAATTGAATCTTTTAATCTTCTCCAAAAGAAACTGCATACTGAAATGTATTTACAGTATATTTCTGATGCATAAAGCTTGTAAAGTCTAACTTTGAAAATCAACATGGTTGGGTGTAATTTTCACATATGAAAATGCATCCACATTAAGTACACATTTTGATGAGTTTTGGCAAATATACATAACATACAGCCACCAGTCTAGCAAATCAGTCCCTGCACATTCACTTAAAGTCCATGCCAAGGCCAGTCCCAATCACAGGCAATCACTAACACTCTTGTTATCATTTTGGATCTGTTTTCTATGTTCTAGATTTTCATATAAATGGAACCATATAGTATGCATTTTTTTCTTTGCTTGTGTATTCATTATTGTTTATGTGGGAAGCTTATTCTTTTCTATTGCTGAGTAATACTCACTGTGTAGATCTATCACTATTTGTCCATTTGAGTGTTGGTGAGAATTTCATTGCTGTTACTTTAGGGCTATTAAGAAGAACGTTGCTATGAACATTTATGTAGGTGTTTTGTGGACATCTGGCCCTAAGTTTAAGTCCAGTTTAGAAACAAACGGTGGAGCAGACATCAGTTCAACATCATAATGTGACATTTTAGGTGTTTATATTGCCTGGGTTTACTGAGTTTTAGATTTCTGACTTTACACTTTTCATCAAAATTGGAAATTTTCAGTGAAGTAGGTCTTCAGCCTCTTTAATTTCTCCTCTTTAAGATTTTCAATTATCCTAATGTTCAACCATTAAATTATCTGTTTTCTTTCATGCTTTAGTTTGAATATAATATAATTCCTATTATATTTTTCAAAATTACTGATGTTTTTCTTCCAGGGAATATTATGCTCTGTTATGTTCTTACCAGTGAATCTTTTGTGTCATTTATTATATTTTTGAGTTCTGGAAGCTTGAACATGTTTAAAACTATGTTATTTTCTTTTTATGTTCATGCTTTGAGTCCTTGAACATACATACAAGAACTGCTGAAATGTTCTTTTTGAGACGTTCAGAGGGGAAGAAGGAAGAGAGGAGCTCAAATTGGGGAAGGAGCACAATGGACTATGGTGGTAGACGACTATGGAGGCTTTGTTGGAGGGGGGTGTTATCCTGAAGGATATAATTATATCCTGAAGGGTATAATGCCTGAAGGGGGATGCTATACTTCCAAAATACAAACAACAATGTAAGCCAACCTTGCCTCAATTAAAAAAAGTAATTTTTCCTAATTCTATCATTTTGATTTTTTTAATTGAATTCTCCTGGTTTTGTGACAAGTTTTTCTGTGTCTTTGCATGTATAGAATTTTTAACTGCTATTAGGTATTATGAATATGATACTCTTGAGTATTTGGATTGTGTTGCTTTTCTTTAAAAATTGATGACTTCCTTTGGCACAGAGTTTAAATTACTTGGAGACAAGTCTGATCTTCCGGAGTTTTATTTTTAAGCTTTGTTAGGGTAGGTCTAGAGTATCCTTTACTGGGCTACTTTAACTCTACTGTTAAGGAATGATCCTTTTGGGGCTTGGGTATTCAAAAAATCCCTTCATTATGACTATGACTAGAACTCAATTTTTTCCCAGCTCTCTGTGAATTCTGGGAATTGTTTAGTACATAGCTTTCTGATGTTCTTAGGTTGTTCTTTACCCTGCCTTGTGGATTCTCATCCTATATATATATCTGAACTGATTGATATTTAGTAAAAGAATCAAGAGGGTTGCTATATGGATTGTTTGAACTTTATGCTGTTAGTATGAAGAAGTACATTGACTTTCAAATATAACATCATGCTTGCATTCTGGGGATCAATTCAAACAGTCATTCCATCTTTTTTGCCCCTTCCCTCATTTAGCATGTTACAGTTTGATTTAGGATTTTCCCATCTATGTTAATAGTAAGGTAGACTTACCCATTTCTCTTATACTCTCCATATCTCTTTTGATATTAAAGTGAAATTCAACTCAAATAATGAATTCAAGTACTCTTTCTCTTTTGCTGATTTATGTAGAAATGGGATTATATTTTTGGACAATTTTGTCTGAACTAGCTTTTCTGTGTAAGTACATTTTAAATAGCTAATTTTTTTAAAATTTTCAAATTTTTTCACTCTTTAATATACTTATCAACTAGGTAAAACATTTACAAGAAAGACCATCAAGTTTAAGTGTACAATCTATACATTTTTACATATACACACATATATTATTATTATACTGTATGGTACATGTAGGCTGTCTATACCCCTTTATAGATCCTATAGAAAAAGACTAAATAATGTTATACCACTCAGATACTTAGAATATTTCTACTACTTAGAATATTCCTTTATTGTCATTATTATCCCACTCCAGAATTAACTACTTCTTAGATTTTTATCTCCATACATTCTTTCTTGTCTATTCTGAAAATCTTATAAATGTAATCACATTATACACACACAGACACACACACACATATGTTTGTAGTCTTTTATTCAACACAAAACATCCATGTAATTCATCAGTGTTGTTCTGTATACAATTAATTCATTCTTCTTTACTTCTCTATTATATTCCATTGTAAAACAACACACCTCATCCATTCTCTTGTTTATGAGCTTTGGGTTGCACCCTATAGGAGATGATAGAATAAATCTGCCACAAATATTCTTATATATTATTTATGGTAAATAGATGCACTCATTTTTTAGACATACATTTAGTAGTGGAATTGCTGAGTGAGAGTGGACATCTGCATACCTTTAGTAATACCATCAGTTTTTACATTCCTACCTACAACACCCAATTCTTGCTGAGCCTTGTAATGTCAATCATTTTAAATGTTAACCATTTTTATGGGTATATATTACCTTATTATTGTTTTAATTTGCATTCTATGATTAGGAAAGATATTAGGTACTTTTATACTTATTGTCCATTCAAATGCCTCCCCCTTTAACTGCTTATGCATAGCAATTTCTTTATTCCTGCTTTTCAATTAGTGTGATCTGAGAACTTTTAAAAAGGCCCATATTTGATACTGACAAATGTTTTTACAAATACAAGCTCTAATGTTGGGTTATTCAAATGCTCTATACCCTACTAATTACTGATAAAAGAATTTGAAATATTCTACTATTTATGAATGTGTCATTTTCTTTTTATAATTCTGTCAATTTCCTGCTTTATATAGTTTGAGGTTACTTGTTAAATGCATGATTGTTTTGAATAGTTATCTCTCGTGAATTTATCTTTTCAACATTGCTTGGTCATCTTCATTATTCCCAAAAATGCCTTTTGTTTGATGTTACAATAGATATATTTCCTTTATTTTGCCTGTGTTTGCACTGTATAATTATTCATCATTGTACTCTTAATATTTCTGTGTCCTTCCTTTTTAAATGTATTTATAAACAGCATATAGCTAGATTTTGTTTTTTAACTCAATCTTTACATTGGTTTTTAATAAAAATTTTCATATTAATACTGAAAGTATTTGAGAGCTTCAATCCTACATCTTTATGTGACCCATCATCTTTATTTTAACCTTTTTATTAGTGGGCAATCGTTATCACATATGGTTTTAATTTGTATTTTCTTAATGTTTTGTACTATTGACCAACTTTTCATGTACTTGCATGAAATTTATAGTATCTCTTGGTGATGTGTTCATTCAAGTCTTTTTCCATGAAAACTGGGTTGTTTTATTATTGTGTTGTCAGAGTTCTTTAAAATTTATGGACCTATGTTATTTTATCAGATATATAATTTGCATTCATTTCCACACAGATTGTGGCTTTTCTTTTATCCTCTTAGTTTATAATGTCTACAAGATTCAATTTTTAGTATTTTATTTTAGGGACCACGACTCTGATGTTATATTTGGGAATCATTGCCCATCTCAAGGTAAATGATTTTCTCTAGAAATTTTAAGGCTTTTGGTTTTACATTTAGGTCTACGTTTTAGCTTGAGTTAATTTTTTATATGGTAAAAAATATGGAATGTCTATTTTGAATAAGGACAGAAGATTTACTTAATTTTTGTTGAAAAAATTATTTTTCTCAAATTTACTGCCTATATACCTTTGTAAAAAACATTCACTACTTCTGGACACTATTCTATTTCATTGATTTATCTGTCTTGATGGTAATGTCATATTGTCCTGAGTACTATAACATTATAGTACATTTTGAAATCAGGTAGTACTAGTTCTCAACTTTGTTCTTTTTCTAAGTTGTTATAGCTAGGTCTTGTTTTTAAGATTCCTTAGGTAGGAACAGCACAATGCTTACTCAAAAGCTAATTATACCCCACTAATGATGAGAGATCCTTCCAAATAGTCTATGAAATGCACCATTAACTTTGCATTTTCCAGTCTGGCTGCTGGATACAGAAACTATTTCTATCCTTCTATGAGCACCTGGTACTCCTCCTCCTAATGATTTTGGCTGATCCTTTTCATGATGTCAGCTAGTATCCTCACACACGTGCAGTGATCAGTAGTTTCCCTGAATACTCATGAGCACTTTGCTCATCTCCTGAGCTCTCCCTCAGCACAAATCTCACTTCTCTAGTATTTGGTCCTATAAATTCTAGCCCTTTCAATCTCCTTAACACAGGGAGGCTTTGCACCTGTCTGAGTTCCATGTATGCACTAAGGCTTGGAAATGTTCTCAAGGCAAAACTTTGGGCCAAAAGGACTTACATAATTTGTATACCACTCTACAGAGATCATTGACTTTTACCACCCAGGACACAGTTACTTAAAAACCAATGTTTCATGTTTTTGTTGTTTGGTTTGGTTGTTTCAATGAGTAACAGACCCTCTGTTACTTCATTTTAGCTAAAAAAAAAAAAAAAGAAGCCCTGTTTTAATGATTCCTTTAATATGTTCTCGACCCTTCTTTATTCAACTTCTCTCTACTAATTTGGCAGTAGTAGGCTTACTTCTAAGTTTTTGGCATTTACCTTTAAATTTTTTAATAAGCATATGTGAATTAACTAGTTACAAGAATTATCAGTATTTTAAACTTCATCCCAGATAAAGACTTAATAAACCTTAATTTTTTCTGTCTCACCTGTTCTCACTATCCAATATTTTAGTTCTACCTCAACTTCCTTTGTTCATTTTTCTTCTTGTATCTTGTTTCTATGTTCAATTTCCTGTGGGTTGTGCTAATAATAAATTTCATTTTATTTTTTCTTAGGTGTATAAACTATTTACAGTAAAGACTTAAAAAGATATTTTGCCATAGTTCTCTGACTTTTATCTTTATCAAGAAGTGTGAAGTTAGTTTTATATATATTCCCATGCCCTTCCCCCCCCCGATTTTCTTTCAAATAAGTTCTCTGATTTTAGTATTCTGCAATTCACTACAATATATCTAGGTGCCTTTGGGTTAAATTATTCTGCTTGGGACTCATTGTGATTCCTGAATTGAATTCTTCAATTCTAGAATGTTCTATATTCAATATTATTCCTCTCATGTTCCCAAGAGGTGAAGCCCAGAAATTTTCAATTTGTTTCTACACGTCTTTCATATTTTTCATTTTCTTCCCTTCATGTTGAGTAATTCCTTCAGTTCTATTTTGCTGTTTTGAATTACAATCTCCTATCAGCTGGGCATTATTGGTGGAATTCTGAATCCTAGACTGAGAGAGGCTTTGTCTTTGCTTTCTCCTGCTGGTTAGTAGTATACTTTCAAACAGCAATATTTTACATTACCTTCTTAATAAGATGTCCATTAGAGTCAGTGAGTATATTTTATATATATATATATATATATATATATATATATAAAATACACATAGTGTGGTATATATACATATATACAATTAATACAAAGCTGCATTCTTTGTGTATATATGTCTATATAACACACATATGTAAACATGTTATATGTATGTAACACACATATATAATACATACAAAGCCTTTCCCAGGGTAGGGTTATGGATTTAAATTCTCATTATTGTATTCCTTCACTTACTGTATTTTGTTTAGTATATTCATTTGTATTTTCTTGGCAGGTACTGTTGTTATTTTACTTATTGACATTTATAGTTTAATGTATTTTAGAATTCAGAAAAATCCATTACTCTTAATTCCATTATTTTTTATCTCTAATTCATACTTATTGTTTTACAAAAATAGTACTCCATCTCATTCTGTTGCCACTAGATAGGTATTTTCTAGGTCTATCTTTTCACAAATTATCTAACCGCACAGAATCTAGAAATTGATCTAGGGTTAGCTCACAGATGCCACGTGACTTTTATTTCTTCTTTATTTTTGGCACTTTTATTTCTTCTTTATTTTTGGAATTGAAGAGACACCTGTAATTTTTTAAAGTGGGAGGGTATGTTAATCAATTATTACTTTGTAACAAAGAAAATCTCATATTCAACAAGTTTTTTTCTGCCTCACATACTGATAAGTCTACTGAACCTGCTCTAATCCATGCTTCCCATAGCATGTTCTAATGCTAACTGTATAAGAAGTTTTCTTAATACAACATTTCTCCAATTAACAATATGGCATTTATCCAATTAATTCAATTCTTAATGTTTCCATGAAATTGCCTTTTTGGAAGTCACATATCTTTTTCATGTTTTTCCCCCATTTATTTTTAATCATCACATCAGTAAGATATACTGTTAAATTTTCCATGGAAAATATTTAACACTTTTAGTCTGAGTAACCTCATTTAAAGTCTAACACTATCATTAAAATAGAAGCATTATGCTCAAATTTAACATGCACCAGAATTACCAGAGAAGATCATTAATTATAGAGACTTCTCAGCTTCACTGCAGACCTATTGAGTGAGAATCTTCAGATAATCCTCCTCTGCTGATTCTTCTAGAATATGATGACTACTACTAGAGGTGAAGATTTAAGAACAACTGATACAGATTTATCTTTGCTAACTTTTGCTTTTGCATACATCTTTAATGGCTCTAAACTTACTATTCAATATTCAGTAAAGTTTTCTCTCAAAACTTATCAGAAGATTGCAAAGTAATAATAAGCCTTTATAGAGTGCTTATAATATTTAATTTAAAACAAAAATAATGTAAGTTTATTTCCATCTGATGACATAAAATGTTTCAGAAAATGGAGCTTAGATATATCTGGGTTCTCAGACCACTTGGGTAGACTCTATAAAATCATTATTCAGTACCTTGAGTCAATCTGGTTAGTGACTAACACTTTAAGAGAATTCTTGAGTTTCATTGTGGTCAATCTTGCCTTGTGTCCAACTATAAAAAGTCTGGTTAATGTGCTAATAATACGAGAGAGCTCTTTCTGTCTTTTTCTGACAAATTGCTTAGCACAATAAGAGCAATTCCCTTCAGACTGGCAGCAAGAAATAGTGCTTTCTGTTCTTCAGTCTGATGGTTCATTTGGCTTATTATTTTAAATTGGGCATAATAAGCTTTCCAGGATGGTTTTCCTTCAGCGTTGACTGGTCTCTGCATTGGGTGACTTCACAAATTGACCATACTGCCACTTGTTTTCTGGTTCTTAAGGCTAGAAACTTGATTCCAGATTCCAACAATATTGCAGTCCCCAGGCTTAAAGAGACTTTTTTTTTTTTCTCGATTGCTAGTTGAAGAGAGATGTAAACAAATTTACCAGAAATTTCCTTCTCTTTCTCATATTCAGTTTTTTTAATTACTTTCATTAAAATGGTATTTTGATCATTGATACTTCTCTATCAAATTCTTGACTTTTTTTCTCTGCTCATTAATTATAAGCTGACACTGGTTTATTTTTTAAGCAGAGGTGTTTTCAGCAGAGGTGTTTCTTTTTGTAAATCCTGGTTGATAGCTGTCTTATAGTCTGAGACTTTTAGATTTATTCTACATCGTTTTTATATTGTTAATTGATTTGGTATTACTTGAAATGTCTAATGTCTGTGAATCAACAGAGATTAAGTGCAACATCTCAGAACATTTTAATTGTTTATTCTTCTATTCACAAAGTGTATGCTTATGTGGACTTCATGTTAAGAAACAGAGAGCCTCCAGCTGAGGGGAGAACACTGAGATGTATTTTCCTTCTTTCTGTCCCTTTCCTATAAAGAGTGTTCCAGTTAGGTGTGATAGAAAACAATGTATAGGGCACAAGCCTTTATTGAAGCAAATAATGTAGGAATTGGAGGTTCAAAAGATGCCAGCAAAAGGTTTCTCTTGGATATTTTCTGGTCCAGCTTCCATGGTATTTATGACCCTTTATTGTACTGCTCTTAACTCATGTAAGTTTGTTTCTACTCAGTAAGAGCAGTTACCTCAGTGACGGATATCAAGTTGTTAAATAAATAATGCAGTGCCAGCAATTGCTTTCGTACCTAGTTATTTATAACTCTGGTTAGTACTAATTTCCATAATAGATACTCTCTCATTAACATAGTTTTTCAACTCTTGGAATGGTGCCCCTTTAGATATTAATTTTGGTGTTATCTATTAGATTATTTCCCATAAAGTGATTTATTTCTTTTACCAACGCTTACACCAACATTCATCTAGGGGGACTATAACAGAAGATCTGTCTGATTTTACTTCAGATCCTTACCTTAGAAAGTAGGCATTAATCATCTTTGGAATTAAAGAAAATAGAGTAAGAAAGCAAAATATTTCAATTCACCTTGAAACCTGCCTTTTACGCCAGGAGACTGCATTATATAATCATTCATATCCAAGTTCTGAAGTTATCAGTCTGTTTATGAAAATGTGCTCATCACCTAGAATATTCATTACTGAAGTAGTTACTTAACACAATTAATTCCAATTCCACTAAGTTCCCTTTCCTGGCTTAGCAAAACACATATATGGGCCCATTGTGTCAGTATCCCGTTCCATCTCCTAATATTAAATATTATAAAAAGTAACATGATACAAATCAATTTTTAAAAAGTGACATTAAAAAATAGTTAATTTGGGGCCCTCCCTGGTGGCGCAGCGGGTTAAAGCACTGCACTAAGAAGCTAAAGCCACTTCCGCATGAGTTTGATTCCCGCCTGCCCCGGAGGTGATCCACATGGCACGGCAGACCTCTCCTGACCCACCCGCTGCTCCCCTCATCAGTGTACTTCGCCCATCTGCCTGTTCTGCTCTCCGCTCTGTCGCTGGTGAATACTCTCACCCTCCGCATCTCTGGCCTGTACCCCAGTTCTGTATGAATAAATAAATCTTTAAAAAATTATGATTCCATTTTTAAATGGATGTACTAGATGCCTTTTTGCTGACATCAGGTTCACTTTGGGGGATGAGGAGTTCCTGTGAATGACATGACCCATTTTCTCCTTCTTTTTTAACCCTCTTGTCTCTCCATTCCCTCCTTTTAGTTCCTTGCTTCCTCTGTCTACTGAAATTAAATTTCTTCCTATTATCCTTTCTCTTTTGATGAGACTCCATTTCCTAGAAAACCAAGCTGAGAAGTGTGTGTAGTCAGTTCCCTGAGATGCTGTTGACCTAGTGAGTTTTATTTCATCAGGAAGAGCCAAGAAAAATGCAATTATATATATATCTACATCCCCTCTTTTATTCCTAACCATTCTGAACAAGTAACCATGTCTTCGGAAGACTGCTTTATTCTTAATTAACCTTCTTAGGAAACATAAAAATTACCATAGTAACAATGAGCCAGTCTCCCCTTGAGAAGATTTGGGTCAGCAAGCTATTGGAGAGAGTTCTTCGACAGGAGTTTGATTCTCTCCAAGACTCTCACCTGATTCCTTCTGAAAATGAGCTCAGCATTCTGCACCAGGTCAACCATCAACAGATAACTGTACATCAACTTACAGGGCCAGTGCTATAACCCCATGTCTTACTATACTGCCAATTCACCTCTCAGCCATGTCCTGGAGAGCCTCAGGCATAGTGCACACTCTGGCTGCCTTTGTTGGTTGGTGCTCAGGTTATTTTCTATATAGATAGTTTTTCTCAAACACATGTTAGAACCATGAGTGCAACTTTTGACTCCTGATGTCCTGGACCAAATGTCTGGGGTGGGGACCAGTGTTAGTACATACAGAGCTCCTCTGGTGATTGCAATGTGGAGTCAATTTGAAAACCATCACCTTAGATATGTTACCTCTTTTGTACTTGCCCTAAGACAGATTTTTTGTGGCTCTGGGACTCGTTGAAGTGCTGAGAAGAGTCCTTTAAGTCTTCTATAGGACATACAAATAGAGGTAATTTGGGTCTGAGGGGTCTACAGGACACACAAATAGAAGTAATTTGAGTCTGACTGGGAGACAAAAAAACTATCCTGGAATATATGAGGCAGAGTGTTCAGTCTGGGTGCTATGACTTATGTAAATTTAAGATTCGGGTTTGGAAAAGCTCTTCCACTAAGGGAAAGCTTTCTTCACAAACACAATTCTTCAGCAGACCTGCCACAAATTCTCTTCTATTTTTATGACACCTGATGTTTTTTTAACCCAGATGGCAGCACTTTCAAAGGGTGCTGCTGCCTAGAGATTAAAGGAGACATCCCTAACATGGCTGCCCTCTGTTTCCTGGGGTCTGTTGTGAGGCTCACTTCTTGACATGTGAAGGATGAAATACCTCTCTGCTCTTTTTCCCTCCTCCCCTCACTTTTTGGGTGGTGAGCAACACAAAATAGTGTAGAAGCTCTATATCCACCCCCAACTATGATCAAATAAGTCTAGGAAACAAATTAAATAGATAAACTCCTGCCCTGGCAAGAAGCCTACATTTTAAACTGTGCACATTGTACAAAACATTCCCTAGGATGTAATGTAAACAATGACTTACAAGCTTTGGTGTGCTCTGTGTTTGTGTTGTGTAAGTAGCTTGTTGAAACTGAAGGGGGAAGAGATTTATCATCTTACTTATACAAGTCAGGCAATATTCTGTGCGGGAAGAGGGGTTTAAGCAGCTCTTTAAGTGGGGCAGCAGGAGAAAACAGGTATTTGGCCTTATAAACAGTGAAATGAATCAAAGATGAATATTTGCAGAAAAAAGATTAATCTACATAGGAAAGTCAAGATACTGTATTAAGTAATGGGGTACAGCTGTAAATGATGTTTTATACTTCCACTAAGCAAAATATAGTTGCAAGCTCTTTATGTATATTCATTTAAAATAGTATTTTTGGCATAATAAATATAACTAACACTTATTGGGTGCTTAGCACATATAAAATGTCTTGTTCCTCAGGCTGATTCTACATGGTAAGTAAGCTGTCACACCCACTTCACAGATGAGGATCTGAGAAGCTGTGCAGTTTGCTCAAGGTTATATAGTGGCTAAGTCAGAACTGCAGCTTAGGCAATCTGGCTCTAGATTCATATACAGTACATTGACTTTGATTGTTCTGTATTATATATTTCATACAATGTAATTGCAGAAACTGCTGATTTTACTTCCTTTTGTCTAAGATAAAATTTTGCAGTTTTAGTCACTTAGTTCTTTTGGGGTTACTGGAGATGAACGATACTTATTAGCACCATGTAGTGATGTTTATTCTACTGAACTGATATTATCAATTGAGAATTTCTGTAGGACAGTGCAGTATCAATTTATTTACTCAAAAGTTTTTTTTTTCCCTTCTATGACACTGGAGAACTGAAAAACCATTAGGTTATTTATTTTCTTAATATCTAAATCAAACTTATTGGGAAGTTTAAAGTAAGAGGATTTTATATTTTAATAGAGAGGATGCTTAATGGTTTGAAGAAGTATAGGAGAACTTATTTAAATTGCAGATATTCCTGTCTGCCATCTTGAAATGTGAAGAAAATGAGGGTAAACTTTCCCAGAGTGGTTTCAATAGGGTCCTTAAAGTCTACTGTATATCATAGTAACACGTGTAGCTAACATACTAGCAACTTACAATTTAAGATCTATAGTTTGAAGTATAGGACCCAGCCCTTAGTAGTCACAAAATATTATTGAATGGGTATTACAAAATGAATTTAAACTGCTGCCTCAACACAGAAACTTCAAAGTTGCATTATTTTTTATTTTAATTATTTTTCTACCCAAAGTGTCAGAGCACATGAGAAAATACCCACCCTGTTGAGTTTTTCTTGGACTAGATCAGTAATTAAAACAGCAACAGATGAGTTAGCAAATGAAAAATCAATTTAGTATCATGCATGGAAAAGTTACCATGATTTGAGCCAAGGAGAAAGGGGTATGAATTCTGGCTAAAGGACCTGGAGTCCAAGAATAGAGAAGAGGAAAGTTCACATGACAAAAAGAGATGACTTCATCTTTACTGAGAGTAAAGATTTTCAGATAGAGAAGATAAGTTTACAGAAAAACTTATACCTGAATAAGAACTCCCAACTACATTCTTCTAGGTCATAAAAAGTGGAGCAATGAGTTCTTTTCCTTTTAGGGAAAAGGACAAAACCTCAACGAGCAACAAGATCTTCAATTAAGGAAGACCAAAGGACAAAAGCTTCTCCTTAGCCTCCAGCATTTTCACTGCTCTCAACTTAAAATAATCTGGATTCTTTTAAGGAAAGGTAACAGATTCTTCTTGAGGCCCACAGGCCTTAGTTACACATACCAACGTGACACTTATTAGAAAAGGCTTATTCTGGACTTATTAAGAAAAAGTCTGTCTGAACACTTTGGGGAGAGAGATGACACACTAATATCACCAATAAACATTAAATGAATGGGTCAGATTCAGCTATACTAACTTCAGCTAAAAGATAATCTTTTTTAAAAATTGATATAACATTGGTTCACAACACTCTATGTGATTCAGAAGCACAGGATCACATATCCTCAGATGCAAGTCCCCACTCTGCAGCCTTCACTGACACCACTAACACACTCCACTGTGCCTCCTCCCCACTTTGCATTTTCCTTCTCCCACTCCCCATCCTACAGCCTCTGTTCTACAATTGTATTTCTAGGGTTACTTACTGGTTTGGTTTTAACCCTTGTTTCATCTCCTTACACTGCACATATAAGTGAAACCAACCAGTATTTGTCTTTCTCTTTCTGACTTACTTTGCTTAGCATTATTTCCTCCAATTCCATCCATGTTGTCACAAATGGCAAGAGTTCACCCGTTTTTACAGGTGAGTAAAATTCCATTGTTTGTAAGTACATCTTCTTAATCCACTCATTTATCCTTGGGGACTTGTTTCTATAACTTGGCTATTGCAAATAGTGCTGCAATGAACATGGGAGTGTCTATAACCTTTCTAATTAGAATTTTGAATTCCTTGGGTAGATACCTAGAAATGGACTACTGGATTATATGCTAGATCTATTTTTTTTAATATTTTGAAAAATCTCCATACTGTTTTACATAGGGGCTGGGCCAGTCAACACTCCAACCAATAACATATGAAGGTTCATTTTTCTCTACATCCTCACAAACACTAGTTGTTTCTCATCTTCTGATATAGGCCATTCTCCCAGATGCGAGATGGTATCTTACTGTAGTTTTGATTTGCAGTTCCCTGATAATATGTGATCAGGAGCATTTTTTCACGTGCCTGTTGGCAACGTTTATATCTTCCTTAGAGAAGTGGTCATTTAGCTTTCTGCTCATTTTTTGATTGGGTTATTTTCTTTTCTTTTTGTTGAGATACATGAGCTCTAATATATCTTGAACATCAGTTATTTTGTCAGGTGTATGGGGGTGAAATTATTTTCTCCCATTCAGTAGGGTGTTTTTTATTTATTTATTTATTTTTATTTTTTTTAGATTTATTTATTTATTTATTTGTGCATACAGAACTGGGGTACAGGCCAGAGGCTCAGGGGCGGTGAGAGGTTTCACCAGAGACAGAGTGGGGGGCAGAACAGGCAGATTGACGAAGTACACTGCTGAGGGGAGCAGCGGGCGGGTCAGGAGAGGTCTGCCACACCATGTGGCCACCTCTGGGGCAGGCGGGAATCGAACTCATGCGGAAGCGGCTTTAGATTCTCCGTGCTGTGCTTTAACCCGCTGCGCCACCAGGGAGGGCCACAGTAGGGTGTTTTTGTTTCACTAATAGTTTCTTTTTACTGTTCAGTAGCTTTTTAATTTGACATAGTTCCCACTGTTTATATTCACTTTAATTTCTTTTGCTATTAGAGATGAATTCACAAAGATATCGCTGAAACCTATATAGTGGAGTGTTTTCTTCATTGTCCTTATGGTCTCAGGACTTATATTCATGTTTTTAATCCATTTTGATTAAATGGAATTGTTAATTGTTGTGTAAAGTGTAGTTTCAGTCTTTTACATGTGTCTGTCTGGTTTTCCCAGCATCATTTGTTGAAGAGTTTCACCTTTCTACAGTGCAAACTTTTGACTCTTTTGTCTCTAGATACATGGGTTTATTTCTGGGCTCTCACGTCTATTCATTGGATGTGTGTGTGTTTTTGTTCCAGCTTATCACAATTTTCATTATTATAGCTTTGTAGTACAGTTTGTTATTTAGGGGTGTGGTACCACTATTCTTCCTTTTTTTTGTTCAAATTGCTTTGGTTATTCAGAGTCTTCTGTGGTTCTATGTGAATGTCATTAATGTTCCCTTCTGCTGCTTTGAAGTATGACATTGGAGCCATAACAGGGATTGGACTGAATATATGTATTGCTCTAGGTAAGAGAGCCATTTTAACAATGCAAATTCTTCCAATCCAGGAGCAGGGAATAGTATTCTATTTTTTGTGTTTTCTATTTAACAATGTCTCATAGTTTTCAAAATATAGGTCCTTCACCTCCTTTCTTATTTATACCTAGGTATTTAATTATTT
This sequence comes from Condylura cristata, assembly GCF_000260355.1. NCBI lineage: Eukaryota > Metazoa > Chordata > Mammalia > Eulipotyphla > Talpidae > Condylura > Condylura cristata. The sequence continues at coordinate 29,334,333 of NW_004567124.1, forward strand.
TTGATCAATATGCAAGAAGTATAGAGTCTCTGAAGTTTAGAAGTCATTCCTCTGGTCTCCTTTTATTAGTATGATTATACTCAGACAATACATTCACCAACACCCAGCCACTCACCAACACCTAGCCACTCCAATACCCAGCCACTCACCCACACCCAGCCACCTTTTAATTCAGTATTTTCACTCTTCCAAGAGATACTCTGAATCTATGTTAAACTTCCCTCTCTTTCTACTCAGTCTGATAATAGAGATTGATCTCACAGGAAACCAAAGAAAAGCAAAACAAACAAAAAAATCAAACCAGATGTCAGGAATCTCTGTCATCTCCTCTAAGCCAGTGGGTGACACCAGAGATGACCATTTAGTTCTCTGGCTTCTTCCCTATCATGGTGCAGATAATACTTAATCCTGCCCAGTGGCAGATGAACCTCAGGTGAAAGTATTATAAATAATGGCCATGACTATATTATTTTAACCCAATCTGAGGTTACGTTCGGAGCAAGATCCAAGGAGGAGCAACAATTTTATCTCAAAAGGACATCTCAGGTTGAACAGCTACATTCCAAACCTGAAATGAAGAGTACGTGGAGCCTGTCTTTGTCTGAGCTTTCAGTTGTAGCAGAATGCCCCAAAGTTCTAATTTTCATTCTCTATCTCAAAGGTAATGTCTAGAAATCAATTTTCTGCTTGTCTTTTTGTTCAGTCAAAGGGAGAAATCTGCTGCTTATGAAGGCTCAAGGGCCTGACACCACTTCAAGAAAGCTCTCCAGGATCACAGGTTAAGGTATCTTCTGCATAAGCTTGCCCTCCCCACACTGCAGAATGCCTCAACCTTGACCCAGAGGGAATTTCTTTTCTAGAGGAGAGCAAGGAAATTCTGTTTCCATGTTAACAGAGGGAGGTCTCTCCCTGTCACTGTTTGCTGCTGTTAGCTTTGTGGGCTCTGGGAGCCCAATTATGTGTGGAGGCATTAAAAAAAGGAGCTAGTGTTCAAACTGGCGTGCTGAAGACATGGATACAGATCCTGTCAACAAATAATGGAACGTGCTGGCGTGCTGGCATACACATTTGTGGTTTGGAAGATTACTTTTCAAAGTGGACTTACTGTGCAGTTGGAAATGAGCTGAGACCCCCATTTCTATACCTTTCCTGCTTGGATGGTCTGGATGCCATCAGCATAGGCAGCAGAGAAAATAACAGCAGGGTTAACTGTTCATGCTAGTGTAATAATAGTCTTTAACAGAAGAAGAGTAATTACCTTTGTCTCGTTTTCCCTGCTGTAAAGTATAATAAAACAGAGACTGGTGTCTACTGTGATATGCACACATTTCTCTTCTGAAATATATACCAATGGCTATGAAACAGCCTTGATCACAAATTAAATCCACATCTTAATTTTGAAAAAATCCATTACTGTTGGGTAGATTCCTGAATGTATTTGACAGCTCTCAAGCCAGTGCTATTAGGCGAGAAATCTCAAAGCCATTGGAGATTTACAGCCTGGGAGATCATAGAGCATGAGTAGGTGCAGTCCCATCCCCCATCGATTCTCCAGCATCATGATGACAGGAGGTATCTGTGTAGCAGAAGCAAGAGCCTGAGAGGGGTGGCTTCATTTGGAAATAGAAGCCCCTGTTAGCAGCCGGAAGCAGTGGTGCTGAAATGCAATCGCTGGTGTCAAGAACTTTCTTAGCTAAGCAGTGCAGCTGGTGGCAATAAATAGCATTCTAATAAAGGAGGATGTTCAATCCATGACATAAGTGCATACTGTTTCAACTACCAAACATAATTTATGAGATGGTATATATCTGAAATGGATTTCCCCCTATACTATAAATAAAAATGCAAAGATTTCAATAGGAAGAAAAGATCTGCATTTTAAATCAAAGTAAAATAGGAAGATCAATGAAAAACACACTTTTTAAAAAAGTACATCATGATACATAGCATTTTAAAAATGCTTTGGGTGTCATACTGCACAATTACTTTCATTTCTAAAAAAGATGGATTCTGTTTTCTATGATAGTGAGCACTGCATTTATGACAAAAGGTTTTAAAATGCTCCACCTCTTCCCAGAAGCTACATAAAGGCAAATGCGTATATTGAATAACTTGGACCTTACTTACAAAGATATGAACACATGTTCTTACACAGCCATTAATGAAATCCAGTCAATTTCACATAATCCATAAAATGGTTCTGAAGGTACTGATGAAAATGATGAACCAGAAAAACCATGTTACTATTAGTGAGGCTTAAACAACAGGGCTCATCTGACCTCTTAACTCATTGACTCTGCCTGAGTAAATAAGTTATTAGTTTTGACATAACTAGTGGTTTATTTTACCATCTACTGCTGTTCTTTGTTACATGTTCTATTCATACCACATGTTATTGCTCTTTATAATTATTGTGGAACAGAGCAATTGCACAGATTGTATCATATCCCACTGGGATAAACATTGTGGATGAGGGACCAGAAGAACTTGCCTTTGACTTAAAAGTTTATTCCTACTGCTTTCTTTACATGAGAAAGATTTTTCACTCATGCGATTCACAAAACTAACTCTATGTTTTAATGACTATGGAGCCACTTTGAATAGCACTTTATCCAGGAACTTGAAATGCCAATTTGTTTTCTACTGTGAGGTGTGTGTTCAAGCTTATGGAAATGAATAGCTGGTTAATCTTAAGCTATTACTCAAGATAAAAATCTACTGAACCTGAAAGCAAAGTATAGCATTCACACTGTGGCTCTCTGAAATCCATTTTTCCATACTGGGTCTGTATATCTGTATATTATATTTTCACTTTAAAAAGAACGGATATATAGTAAGCTAAGATGTGAATGAGCACTGATATTTTTCCCGTATAATTTTGTTGACTTTGGAACTCATGACTTATAAAGCAGTGACTTCTCATTCTTTTCAGGGTGGAAACATTAAAATTAGTAACAGAGACTTGCTGTTAAATGGCTATTATTTTCCTGTGTTTTAATTATAAGTACGAAGCCAGTCTAAATAAGGACACACATATTTCAGAGCACTAGTATCACAGCATTAAGAATGTTAAGTTGTGACATATTCTACTTGGTAAAGAAAAAAACACTTTTGATAATGAAAGATATAGAGCTACTCCAACTATTTTGCTTGCATGTGTCCCCTGCACTGTTAAGAACCAGATGGTTTCAGATATATTATCTTTGAAACTGATAGAGATTTTAATCCAGTGGTTTCTGGGGAATTTTAAGCAGATGCCATCAGGATGTGCTTAAAAAGTTAAACAGCAATAATGAATTCTCTTAGATGTCTTTTAAAACACATACAGATTCTCCAAGTCTGCACTTTGATTTTGTGTGTCGGGCTGATAGCTATAAGTCAAAACAGGTAGTGGAGATAGTCAAGATTTTAAATCACTTTCATACAAGTCCTTTCTCTAGGATTGCAACAGAGAAAATATGAAAGCTTATCTTCTTTTTCAAGGAAACATTGATGGGCATATGGTGAATATTACTTGTCCTAAAAAAATAGCTTCAGTCATGGCTAAATATTACTTCTTTTTTTCTGAAATTACTAGCTCAGGAATGAATGAACTTAATGTGCATGATACTGAAGGACAAAAAAAAATTCTCAGTTATGGTTCTATTCTATTAAAAATAGAGACTATGATGTACCCTTGCCATTTAAAAGCAGAAGTGGAGCTATGAGTGGTAGGTAGCACTCTGACCATCACACAGAATTGCACCTGGCACCTTGAGATTTTAGGATCATTTGAAGTTTCTTTTGAACTTAGTGACATTTTTCTCAACATATTATTTCATCAAAAAAAACTACAATATTCTCACTTTAAAAAGAACAACATATTTTATGTCACTAATAATATTCTTGAGGGTGGTATATGAGGTGATAATGAAAAATTCCAAGAACATATACACCAAATGGCAGTGATTCCTAAATCTGGATTGTTGAGCCTACCTCTTTCTGGAATTCTGTATGCAATGTTTTCATCTGTCTACTTGTCCCAATAACTGTTCTTGCAGTATGACCCATAGTCACAGTAGAAATTCCTTCCTTTTCTCTTTCAGGGAAAGCTGGGTTTTTCCTCAGTTTTCTTATTTTTACCCTTTGGATACTGCAGACATCACATTAGACTATCTTCCTCTTTGCACTCTCCACAAAGAAATTCCAAGCTAAATCTGTCTCATACCAAATAATTATATCAATCATATAACACATATTTTGAGTGCTTTTTTCAAAGTAGAGTTCAACTTTTTTTTTCTTTACTTCTATTTCCCAATTTCTTTTCTTCCCCCCCCCACTTATCCCTAATATCCCCTTTCCACCACCCCTTATATCCCCTTATTCCTTCTCTGCTCCCTTCCTCTTCAGAGACTCCTAATGTTTATTCATGTCTAGTGTTTGTAAATGTTTGACTTTATCCAACCACATGTATTCACTTCCTTCATTAACTTGTTTCACTACATATAATTCTCACTACATATAATTCTGACAATCTTTCCCTATTTTTGCTGCAAAATGGCTATATTTCATTTTCTTCATGGTTGAATAGTATTCCAAAGTATTTCCTATCTTGTTGATCCAGTTGTCTACTGATGGACAGTTAGGTTGTGTCCATATATTAGTTACTGTAAACAGTGCTGCAATAAACACTGGGGAACAGAGAGTTGCTGGGGTTCAAAGACACAAACTTTCAGGAGTGCCAGTAATTTGTAGTCATTCTCCCTCCACCTTTGGATTTTGATGGTGGCATATGGCACAGCATATTTTAAGTATTTGTTTAGTTCTCTTTTCCCTTTATGAGGCCTTAGTTTTTCAGCAGTAGGGTCTTATTACTATTTTTTGTGCACTCCATGTCTAGCACAAGGCCTGCATATTACAGGTATTCTATGTTTATTAAATCAATAGATGGATAACTAAATAAATGAAGGAAATTTAAATTTTGATTCTCTCACTCTGTTGAAAATACAAGGTAAATTTAATATTTCAATATTGTAAATTATCCTGTAATGAACACAGGAGTGCCTATAGGCCTGCCAATTAGTATTTTTGCATTCTTTGGATAAATACCAAAAGTTAATATAATTTTTTAATTTTTAAAAATTAACTGTAAGGAGGTGTTACTTAAACACCTTATAAATGAATCAACTTTAAACATTAAAACGTCAGTGAATTCTGATCAAAGGGCATTCATGTAATTACCAGCATGATCAAAATATAGCACATTTTCATCACCCAAAAAGGTGATGTGTCACTTCCTAATCAATTTCCCTGCCTCCATCAGTCCCAGGAAACCATTGATCTGCTCCTACCCTTAAAGACTGTATTAATATTTTTTAGAGTTTCTTATGAAAGGATTCACATTCTTTTAGCTTCTTTGACTACACTTCACATTCACATTCTTTTAGCTTCTTTGACTACACTTTATACTTTTAATATTCACCATGATGTTGCATGCATCAACAGTACATTCTTTTTTAAAATCCTAACCTGGATTCCAAAATAGATAATACAAGAATTGATTTACCCATTTACATATTGATAAGCATTTGGATTGTTCATAGTTTTTGGGTATTAAGAATACCAGAAAGCAACTAAATGGTTCTCACCAAACATTGACATTGTTAGTTTTAAAAACTATTGAGTATGTATGTTTTGTGGTTTTCATTCATACTTTCCTCATGACTAATGATGCTGAATATCTCTCTTTTTATGCTTACTATCCATTTACATATCTTCTTTTGTGAAATGCCCATTCAATTTTTTTGCTCATTTAAAAAAAAAGTTTGTCATCTTCTTACTGAGTTATTTTATATATACATATATATATATTCAGTGAATATATATTTATATATTTTCACACAAACACGGAATGAAAACCTGTGTCAGATATTTTGCAAAGATTTTCCCCAAGTCTGTGGCTTTCCTTTCATTTTCTTAGTGTTGTGTTTCAAAGAACAAAAGTTTGTAATTTTGACAAAGTCAAATTTATCACTTCTCTTTTTCTTGATTCACACTTTTTTGACTTAACCAAGAAATCTTTGCCAAGCTTACATACTGTTTTTCTTGTAATTAAATAATTTAAAAATGTTATACTTCTATGATCTCTAATCAATTTTGAGTTCATTTACTGCACATTGTGTGAAGCAGGGATCTAGATTAATTTCCCTCTCTATATATATGTTATCATTCCAGCACAATTTTTGGAAATAATTGCTTTCTCCATTGAATTACCTCAGAATTTATAAAAAATCAATTGACATATATATATGTAGGTCTATTCCTAATCTTTATAGTCTGTTCCATTTATCTACATGTCTACATAGAACATTGTTTTGATTAATAGCACACTCTATTAAAGTCTTGAAATAAGGTAGATTAGTCCTTCAACTTTTTCAAAATTATCTTGGTTACTATAGGTCTTTAATTTCTATGTAAATTTCAGAATCAACACATTAATTTCTTAAAAACAAAACACATCATTAAAGAGATGTGGCTTAAGGCTGCACTGAATCTACAGACCAATTTGGTAACAACTGACATCTTCACAATAGCATTCTCCTGATTTTTGAAATGAACATGTCATTGATTTCAGCCTTCTTTCTCCAACTTGCAATTCTTACATTTTAAAAGTTTCTGTTAAAATTAAATTTTTGAAGAGAAATCATAACTTTACCCTAACTGATTGGTCATATTATACAGTGAGCAGGACAACACGTGGCCCATTGAAAACCAAAGCAGAACCAAGATGAAACCACTGAATGTTAAGTAATTTATCTTCTTCCTTTCATGTAATGATCATGTTCAGAGAGTAAACATGGACGGTTATATAATACAGCTGAAGATCACTTAACGAGGTTGTATTTTCTTTGCCATTGGAGAAAATAAAGGACAATAATTCAGAGGCCAATGTATTGCTGTCAGTCTCTTAATTTTTACATTGTAGATATGAATTTAGTTGATGTAGAAAAATATAAACTTCCACTTGAGTTATATATGGCATCAGCATAGCCTTAAATGGCCTATTTGGATGAGCCCTATTGTTTTGACTGCCCTAAGCCCATGGCAAAGAAAATTATATATTGTTTGTATGCTGACATCATATATTACTTGTAGATTATAGGAAATTATAACTTGAGAATTTGTATGTAGGCTGTGGAGTATAGTAGATTTACATAGGGGGCTTTCTGTTTAGCTTAATTTGGATTTACTTAGGATTTTATTCTTTGTAAATGTCAGGAGAAACTATAGTCTTCAATCCTTTATCTGTAGTTAAGAAACACAAGTTATGGAAACCTTTTTTATTTTTTAAAATTGATTAATATATTTATATCATTGTTGATTTTTGTACAGTGTATGCTTGTTCCTCTCAGGTGTAGTCCTGGTAAAATTCCCACCACCAATTCACCTGCGCACCATCACCATAGTCCCTTATACTCTTCGCTCTCCTGGGATATCTTTAATTTTTAAAAAAATATTTGATAATAAAACCAGATCTGACCTAAATTCACATAGAACCCAAACCTGACCTAAGCTGACATGAGGCTCTTGGTCTTTTCTATCACTTAGTGTGACAATGTGAACATTTCATACAGAAATGTTTATACATTTGATTTGTTTATGCTGTTATACACCCTGTTCTCATGTTACATAATACAATGTATATACACTCTCTTTTTAAAACCTGAAAAGTTCTAAATTCTGAATTATTTGAAGGCCCAAAGGTTTTAGACAAATGGTTATGGACTTGTGTGTTTGATTTTTTATCTATCCTGAAGTTATATGGACCAGTTGTGGTGAATTTGCAGAAGTCCATATTTTTGGTCACATCTAATTTGTAAGTAGCCATGACAAAAAAATAGAGAGTTTCTTCTCTTTTGGCAGCCCAGATTCCATTTCTCCTTTCTAATAGCATATGGCTCTTCTTGAGGAATGGTCTTCCAGTAAGGAAGCTAGCCCAGGTGTCACCTCAAAATACAGAGGCTGAAAGGGATGGAGTGTCTCTTTTCATCCTAAAAGCAGGGCATGTGTGGCCCATAATTGGCCAGTCAGTCAGATGCCCAGCTCTGCTACTCTTGGAAGAGTTGGGTAAACAACATAATGAGGAAGACTCCTGCAGTCATCATACAACACAGTAGCATGTGCTAACCAAAATGATCTTATTGTTGGCTTTGTGTTTTAGCTTTGTCTTTTAGTCCTCAGTACCTATGAACATGACCTTATTTGGAAATAGGGTCTTTGTAGATATAAACAAGTTATAATAAGGTCATACTGAGTTAGGGTAAATCTTAATCCTATATTATTGGTATTGTTATTAGAGAAAAAGGGAAAATGATAGTGGGAATGCTGTAATACAAGGAAGGCAGTGACTGGAGGAGCTCATTATATAAGGCAAGTATTGCTGTGAACTGCCATAAGCAGAAAGAAGCAAAGGATTTTCCAAGACTTAAAAGAGACCAAGGCCCAGCGAACATCTTGAATTTGGACTTCTAGCTTTCAGGGTTGTGAATCAACATATTTCTGTTATTTTAAAACATCTATTTTGTGACACTTACCTAGAGCAGTAAATTTGATTTTGGTTAAGATAACCAGAGTTTCTCTCTCTTCTTGCCACAAGGCATTCTAACCAATTCACCAAGTAATAATCTGCATCCTTTTGTGTGATTCAGGTATGTGAGAACTTAAAATTCTAAACAAGAATATGTTTAGATAAGAGTTAAATTTCCCTACTGAAATCACAAGTACTAAAAACAAAACAAAACAAAACCAGTTCAGATTTCAGCTATAATAATATACAACCATTAAAACCCTGGGGGGATTCCAAAATAAAATATTTTGCTCTTCATAGCAACAAATTAGTGAGTAGCCAACCAGGGATTGACTTTAAAATATATATCAAAATAGGTTGTCCTTTACATAGGAGTCTTCTTTATGTTATGATTGCTTTCCAAGATATATTACATTATGATAAATGATCATGTACATTGTTTTGACAATCAGAGAATTTATGAATGAGAAACTGATTTGCCTGCAGTGATGAACTGAATTGTAAAAAAAGGCATTAGCAATGATGATACCATTTAAAATTTGTTTAAGAATTGTGTTACAGTTTTGCTTTCTTTTTAATCAGGAGTTTAAAAAAAGCAGTCAAAAGGCATTTATTTTGCAGTAACAAGCATCTGACAGGGCTCATTAGAAGAGCCCAATCACAAATCCAAAGGTATAGGCTGGTTTGCTTCTGCTCTATTACATTTACGTGACCTTCCAGCTCTACTATTGAGGTAGCCTATTTTTGCCTTTACACTTGGGCACAGGGAAATGTCACTAACTTTTGCTATTTGTTCCTAGGTTCTTAAGAATGAGAGTGATGATTTCCACCAATTTAAAGGGAGATAGGTAGCAACTGGTATCCTGGGCCTCAGTATCTAACTGTGTGTCAGATAAGAAATGCCTCCATGATTTAGAGGAAACAAAACTCAAGGTGAAACAGAAATTATGACCCCTTTCCTCCACTCATGCGTGACAAAACAAAACAAAACCCCATGAGCTCAAATAACCTGTTAAAGAATAAAGAAGGTGCCAAACATGAAGAAGTCTTATTAACAGGCATGCTAAAGTTAGTCACAACAGTTTTTTTCAGGGAGTTCTGTTGGAATTCAAAAGCACTATTCCAGGAGTTAGAGTGTCTCCTGGGGTGGTTGGCTGGCTGTTTGCCAAGTTACCCCACAGTTTACCAAGAATTGAATTTAAATTAAAATCCCAGTTTGAAGAATTAAAATTAAAGCCCTCAGATTTGCATGCTCTGAAATTCATTATATTCAGTACCTGCAACAGATCTGTTCCGTGTGAAGTGACTCACATGAACTTTACTCATACGACCCTGATACACAAGCCAGAAGGTCAATGTACTTAATTAAAATAATTATGAGAAGACCAGACAGGTTTATTTTCTCACAAGCACCCAGCAAAGATAAATCTAACGAGAACTCAAATTATACTAAGAGAGATGGACATATGTATGGAATCCGAAAAAAGGAGGTAAACTGTGCAATTCCAATTTTAATGCCAATGGAGGCTATCCATCTACAAGAGCACCATGGGCTAGCTCTGTGAGCCTTGCCTTATAGCCTTTCCAGTGCTGGCCACTCACTGCCAGCAGTCTACTTAGGACTCCATTCTCCAACTTCCAGTTTTACCAAAATCTATCATATGATCACTTTCTTCTCTAGATGTTTCAATGCCATTGTTAAAGCAGCTGCTTTTGACATATATTCACCATCCTGATCTTTAGGCTGGGAGAATCTTCTAGTTATCTAGTAGCTATTTACCAAAAAACTTAATTTTATATGATATAATATTTAGCAAGTCCCAACTTAAATTCTAGTTTGAAGAAACCTTGTTTTTGCCCACTGACAGGCACTGAGTCTGAAAATCATCTCTGCCTCTCCTCATTGCCTGCAAGGCAACAGATTGTGAACATAATTGTGAATTACTTGAGAATTGAGGGTAAATCTTACTGCAATGTACCTGGCCCATGGTGAATGTTTGTTGAGTGAATGAATGAGGGTGAAGGATGAACACTGTTGACCTGATTTGAAAATGGCTTGACATGAAACAGCAGAGTGCACTGATCCATAGAGGTTTACTAGCCCATCACATTCTGATAATGAGGGATACTTTTTTAATTAAATCAAATCTTTGCTAATGAGTAACCTTTCAAGCTCCTATCGTGCCAGACATATTTAGTTCACAGTGAAGAAGTACACTGACCTTTTGAATTTGCCATTTCATTTGAATAATTTAAACTGTTTTCTTTCTTCTAGGCAATTTAGGCAAAAAAAGATGCAGGATGCTCTTCTTGAAAAAAATGGTTAGTAATTGCAACTATGAGTGAATATCACATTTTATCCTGCTGTTTTCCTTAGGACAAGAGTCTCTTCTGTTTCCTAGGGAATGATCTTATTGCTATCCCTAAGGTATTAATCCATTCATTGATACATTTATTGAATGTCTTTTATATGCAGGGTATTACAATCACTGTAGTGGGTGATAACACATAATTATTATATGTTCTTTTCCTTGGGAAAGCTTCTGTGAGTTGGAAATCTAACATCTAAACCTAGAAGTTGGATGTCATTAGCAGACTAGATTGGTAATACAAAACAGGCGGAAGAAACATAAAAGACCATATGCATTTATACATAACCACTCACCAGTGGGAAAGTTGGAGAATTCTTTAAAGATTTTATGAAAACTTTACTTTTTCCTAAACTTCTATTATACACAAAAAAGAGAAACTCCAAGTATTTTATGCTCAGATCTAATCTACTTTCTCGAATTACTGTCAACTTTTGAGCCAAGTGTAATGGTAAAACAGACTTCTTTAACAATGCTCTCTTCTTAAGGTTTTATGTTCTAGGAACTTTGCAATTCCTACTTCTGGCATGTCTTTCACTTTGACTGCCCTTGATTGGATTCTAGTAGGCACCTCAAGCCTACTGATTTCAGGTCACAACCACAGATTTCTGCTTCATCCCTTTCTGCACTACCTTCACAAGCCTCACATGTTCCTTCAGTTCTGTGACTGGTAACTGCCTCCTAAGCAAGTAAAAACTGTAAATGTGATTTTCAAGTCCTTTTTAATGCTGAATTTTCTCCTCCTTTTCTTAACAAATCTATCTGCAAGTATTCCAGCTTCTAGCTCAAAAATATGTCCTAGTCTACTAACTTCCACATCCTAGACCAAGCTACAATCCTTTCTTGCATGTTCTTCTGTTTGCTTTTAACCTCTTAATTTTTTTACGTGATAAATATACATAATATTTACCATGTCAACCATTTTAAGTATACAATTTAGTAGTGCTAAGGACATTCACATTATTGTGCAGCCATCACCACCATTCAACTCCTGAATTTTTTCATCTTCTTTAACCAAAACTCTGTACCCATTAAATATGAACTTCCCAATTTCCCCTCCACACAATCCCTGGTACCACCTTCTATACCATGGATACTTTCTGTATCCATGATTTTGACTATTTACTTCTACTTATGTCTCACATAAGTGTAATCAAGCAGTTGTTTCTGTGATTGCTTATTTCACTCAGCATAATGTCCTCAAGGTTCATTCATTTTGCAACATGTATCAGAATTTCCTTCCTTTATAACAGAACAAACCATGGTCTGGACAGTGCAGGCCTTGTTCACCCATTCATCCATCAGTGAATATTTGGGTTCTTCCAACTTTTGACAATTACAAATAATGCAGCTTCTTGCCTAATCTTTGCTTCTTCTCTTTCCCTCTAAATTTGTTTTCCAATAGTAATCACATTAATCTTTTAAAAATGTAAATCAGGTCATATCACTTTTTGGCTCAATTATCTTCTAATTGCTCTCCTTGTAATCTAAACACTTTATCACACAGCTTATTCCCCCCTACATACTTCCTTCCCAATCACTACATCCATCCTTAGAGCTACCTATCATTTTCAAACAGGACACACTGTTCTGTCTTCAGGGACTTCACCGTGCATCCCTGGAATGCTCAGTCTATGAGTTCTGCATGGACGGTTCCTACTTCTCATTTATGCCTTTCCTCTTCATCATCTCCTTTGAGCAAAGACTCTAAAGCACTCTCTCTCCAACTCTGTTGCTATCTATCACATCTCCTCATTCTCTTTTCCCATTTGCACATATCTATTGAAAATTGGCATATCTGTTTACTGACTGACTTATTTCCTGTCTCTCCATTTCCCCATTCACTAGTCAAGTTTATTGCCTATTCTTTGTGGTTCCTATAATCATTCTCAGTTTTATTATTTCAATCAATTTAGGAAGGCCTGTTTCTTTCTAGTGGCACAGGGGTCTAGTGGAGAAGGGCTTATATAACAAATATGTTTAAATTAATTATACTTTAGTCTTAGTTCACAGACCTTCATCAGAACCCTCACTATTTTTAAAGAGACCACACAATGGCCCAAGTTAGGGCTCCTGTGTCCCTTTGACTGAGGTCTCGTGTTTTGTTGGATGACCTATTCCTATGGGTCTTCCTGCTGGGCCTTTTGCCCAGATGCGGGAATGTGTGTGGCCCAAGGAAGCTGGAATGCATTAGGAGGGTGCTGAGGGAGCTCTGTGTCCACTTGTGAGCTGTTTCTAGGTGGTAGGAGAAAGTGTGTTCACTTAGAAAATGAGACCCTATCTGCTGGCCAGGGTGTGGTAGTTCCTCACTATTCCTTTCTTTAACCTTTCCTGCCATGCAGCAGGCCTAGAAATGGAAACTAGAGCTGAATCACTGTTCAGAATGGAAATCCAAGGTCTACCAGGACTGATGGATGGAAGAAAGATACCTTGTACCCACACTACCTTTTTGGCTGTGCCTTGGGCTTTAATAGACTCTGCTTTCTGGCCTACCTGCTTGGCAGCCCTTATGCTGGTAGGACAGGAATGGGCTTTGATTTTGAGATTTACAGCTAAACAAAGCAAATAAATGTCCTCTCCCTCATCCCAAACACTCTGCTAAATACCAAGATCAGGCTTTTCAAATATAAATAAATAAATAAATAAAACAAAGGTCTTATGAGGACCTTACAATCAAAGAAGGGCTGCGAATTAGAAACCATCTAGAAAATGATCAAGAAACTCTATCCTGAACACTGCCAATGAGATGGGAAGGGCTCTGCAGAGAGAACTGTGCTGAGGGTTCGGAAGCTGTGCAAGTGGCTGCACAAATGTCCCTGGGAGGGATAGGAACCAGTGATACACTGAATATTGAGCTTTACTGCCTACAAAGAAATTTGAAAGCTGCGATAGATGGGGGCCTACATCATCTCCCCCAGGCAACATGGAAGGTGGGGGGCGGGGGGACTCTGTGACCTCACTGAACCCTTGCCAGCCTCAGTTCCTCACTTTCAAAACAAAACAGCTTGTGATAAGCTTTAAACATATTAACATGTTTAAACCATTGAGCTCAGCACACACTCAATACTGGCACAAGGAGACTCAGTAACTATCATTATTATAGTAATTTTGAGATTCAGAGCTACTTCCTTGAGTGGTATCACATAATGAGGTGCAACTGAAGCATCAAGAAGAGCAGATCCTAAATGTGCACAGGATCTTAAGTACAAAAGAAAACACCATTGGTAAGTGAAGGTGCGGGTGGAAAGAGTTCTTTAGCAAACCAGAGCAGTTTCCTTAGAAATCAGAGCAGAACAATCTGACAAGGACTCTCCACTCAGCATAGAACAGGAGAGTCATTGACTCTGGTCAAACTTGGTTGCTTCCAAGCCCTTCCAACCAGGTGTTAACATCACATACTTCAACTGTTGCCAACAACAGCTTAAAAATTCTGTTTGCACTTAACTGCCACTGGGCTGAGAAGAGAAACTACCCGCAGTCACTGACCTGTGGCTCCAAGATGGCCGTGCAGTCACCCAAGTCTTGGACATCAGGGCGGCTGAATTCTGTGTCTGGCTCCAATTCCTGGCAGAAGGAATGTGTTGTTAGAATACAGTCCAATCATAAAATAGGCTTAGTCCTAACTGGATGACTGCCTGGTTTGATACCCATTTTAGATAGAACCATGGCTTCTGCCATGACTTCCTCCATGGCTATTCAGCTTTATCCTCACTACTGGCTGTGCAATGAATGGCAATATTTCTGGTTTTATAGCAAGTAGTTGCTAGAACGTTCTAATTCTGAGCTGGTACATACTTCCCAGTACGACCCACTCTATAAGAGACACCCTGAATCTAGAGAAGGCAGTTTCAGCAAGCTCACTTAAATGCAGAAGAAACCTATAAAAGGCAAGTGTTTCTTCCCCTAGAGCTAAAAATCTCCCAACTGTGTAAGCTACTCTGGTTATACTTCACTTTGTCAACCTTAAAATTCTTGCCGGAGGTCAGTGAAGTTCAGATGTTCAGAATTAAGTGGGCATCATAAAAGGCACCAGGCTGGTATCCTGCACGGCCCTCACCTGTGCACCAGCAGCCCCAGGCCAGACCATGTAAAGAGGGCCCTACCACCTTCAGCCTCTCCAAGCCTCTGAGCAGGCTCCATCCGTCAGTCATGTGGCACACGGTGAGTGCTGGACTAGGGACTGGCTTTTTCGAGACAGGCACCTTTTCCTAAACAGGTTTTTTTTTTCCTTTTTTAAAAAGATTTATTTATTTATGCATACAGAACTGGAGTACAGGTCAGAGGTGCAGGGGCTGTGAGAGGATTCACCAGAGACAGAGGGATTACAGAACAGGCAGATCCACGAAGTACACAGCTGAGGGGAGGAGTGGGCGGGTCAGGAGAGGTCTGCCTCCGCAGGTGGATCACCTCCGGGGCAGGTGGTGGGGTTCTAACTCATGCTGAAGTGGCTTTAGCTTCTTACTGCTGTACTTTAACTCGCTGTGCCACCAGGGAGGGCCTAAACAGGTTTTTACTGAAGGGAGGCTTCTCTGTGTTGGTAGAGGGTTGTCAGTTGAAACACACCCTCCTCCTTCCAGCCCCAATTCTTTGGGGTCCCTTTCCAGATACTTCAGCTAACGGTTCCCTGGGGGCTGGGTTTTTCCAGCCAAGTAGCAAGCTCAGCCTGCTCAGGACCTGATTTGCCTCGTTAACCAGCATTCACTGGTTCTTCCAGAGGCCAGAGTGACATCCCTGAAAGCTGTCACTGCAGATTTAATTTTTGGGTAAGGCTGCCACAGTCAGCACTAGACCCTTCGCTGTAAGCCCATGAAAATAACTGCGTCTCTCCGCAGGCCTTCCATGTCCATTCGAGACCCTTTTTACCTGGAGCATCTGGAAGAGGACACAGGAGCTACACCAGAAGACTAGAGACTGGCGGGAAAGCGACCCTATCAGTTCGGTCGCTGGTTGTAGGGCGCATGCGCGCCTGTGAGCGCATGCGCCCTGCAGGTGCGCCTGCGCCCTGAACCGACACCTCCCCATTTTATCATCGTTAGGGTGTTAACTCGCACCTGGAGTCACTGCTACAGGTGGGTGGCATAATGTGTGATGCGGTGTAAAGAGCTGAAGAGCATTGAGTGTCATAATTATAGCGTCTATTGACTTCTTAGTTTCCCTTGTCTGTGGTGTAATATAGTAATTTCCCCAATGCAATACCTAGGTATTTGCAAAAGGGCACATCATACTTCAACTATTGAACGCTATCTGTGATTATGGTGCCTGGATTGCAATAGTATGTTGCTGCCAAGTGAAGACCAAACATCTAGAAAGTGAGTATGTCCCTTGGAAGTGCTTAAGACATAATAGATCAATGTATTTGGAGAGACATGTCAAAATCAGTGTGTAATTTGTATTAAATGACTGTGGACATTGAGAGATGGTACCTATAGATCCTTGCTATTATTGATTTCATACTGCTGTCAGGGAGAGCAATCGTGCACACACTTACATTTATTTATAGTTCGTTTATGTGTGCAGCAAAATGTTGACCAATATTGACAAAATTATTAAGTTAATACTAAATATTAGTAAAAATCAGATTTTTATTTTTTAAGACTAAAAAGTAGAGGTTTCAACATACTTTTCCTATATGTGGTCTAGGATGAACGCCTCCTACTCTTTTTTTTTCTTTTTAAAGATTTATTTATTCATACAGAACTGGGGTACAGGCCAGAGATGCGGAGGGTGAGCGGCTTCACCAGAGACAGAGTGGGGAGCAGAACAGGCAGATCGACGAAGTACACTGCTGAGGGGAGCAGCGGGAGGGTCAGGAGAGGTCTGCCGTGCCATGTGGATCTCCTCTGGGGCAGCGGGGATTGGCAGGCGGGGATTGAATTCATGCGGAATGTGGCTTAAGCTTCTTAGTGCAGTGCTTTTAATCCGCTGCGCCACCAGGGAGGGCCTAACACCTCCTACTCTTGAGTATACTGACGTACTCATAGACCATGAAGTCATCAATAGCAAAGCAAAGCTCTCTTCGCTGTCACTGATCAATCTTCCATCAGTATACTTTGTAGAGAAATACATGGGTTCAACTACTAATGTCTCTCCTTGAAATGCATGGATAGCCCGTTATGGTTTCTGGTTCTATCTACTTGTTTTTTGTTGAATGATGTGCTTAATATTTTTGGCTTGATTATTCCCTCTTAGTGAATATAACAGTCTCTGTTATCATTATTATTATTATTATTATTAATTTTCTTGTCAAAAGAGCTTTTGTGTCTCAGAATAACACTAGGCACGATTTCTCTAGAACCTGTCAGTGATTTAGACTTACTGTCATCGGATAACATTCAAGTTATACTTATAATTTTTGTGGGGAAACTTAATGACTTTTAGGATATGAGTGTTTCATATTTAAGAGATTAGTTAGACACATGATTATTTTCCCATTGTTTATACATTTATTTAAACTTATATGATAGTTTTACTTAAGGAATAGATATGTATAAAGGTCATCTTCTTGTTATTGAAGTATATTCTACATGTAAGGGAAGTTGCTAATGTTTGGTGAGAGTCAGAATATTTGGGGATGTTTGGGATAACATCGGTCATTTCCTCAATGAATTGATATTCCAATTAGGTTCTTTTTAAAAATGAGATAATTAGATCCTTCACCTCATAGCATTTGAATCATTACCCTGCATTCAGATCATCTGACTAGTTTCCACAAAATTAAAAATTTCCCTTTTCCATGTGCTTTTGTATAAGTATCTTGTCATTTTAAGTGGATGAAGAGAGGAGAAAGAAAAGTTGCCTTCATGGGAAGCCAGGTCTAATCTTTATTTTACCACTAATTGTCTATTTCTGTGTAAACTCCAGTAGTTCACTTCACTGCACAGTAGCACAGTATGATTTTCTTACTTATTGAACATAGTAATTCCTGTGCCCTGTACATTTCTAGAAAGTAACTTAGTTCTATAGGAGTGTGCATGGTAGATACTATAAAAGTAAAGAGATTCTTACCATAATAGTTGTTCACACGTGAAATTTTATATGCACATTCATTTCATATTTTACAAGCCCATTTTCTTTGTTTCCTCTGTTATGTAAGCCCTCTTTTCAAATTAACCTTTTACTTTGTAACAGTTTCAAATTTATGTTTATGAGCATAGCCCAGAGTTCCTATGTAATCCACATCTACTTTCCTCAGTTATCAATATTTAAATTACTTATCAATATCTTAACATCAAAAATAAACATTATTCTACATGTTCAATGTCTAAAAAATAAGTGAGGGATGTCCTGCTTCCTTTTGTCATCTTAGCTTCCCCTCCCTTCTAACACTCACACCCTCCACCTCCCTACCCCCCATAAAAAGCAGTATATTTGCTGTTAGTATATATGCCAGTTATGAGGGGTTTGGGCCTAATAAATAAAACCCAGCTTGACGGACATAAAGGGTAAAAACAATGTATTATGTCAGATAACAGGAGATGTGGAGAAAGAGCAGTTTCAGTATTGAATCAGGGGCTTAGTGACCTCACCTGAGTTGGTTTTTTTCTGCCTCCTCATCCTCAGCAATTTGGCTTGCCTGCAATGTAGCTCTGCTTCTGGTTGCCAGATGGCTGCAGCTGTTCATGTTTCTTATCCAGATACAACCACAACGGAAAGAAGAGAGACTATCTTTTCCTTTGTGATTCTTGATCAGTAAGGAAGGCCTTTTCCAGAGGCCTGTCAGCAGACTTTCTGTCAGTTTTCTTTGGTCTAAGTACGTCATATGTTCATGCCTACACCAGTCATTGGTAAGATAAGGGGACCCCATGAGTGGCTTAGAGTAATTGGTGGCCTGCTTTTTGGGGCTGGGGAGGGGTTAAAGTCTTTTTTCCCCTGAGGATGTACAGGGTTATCTAGGGGACATGGACACCTGAACAAAAATATTGTTGGGGTGGAAGGGAGGTGTGATGGTGATGGGGAGTGGTTGTTGGGTAAGTAGTTAACAAAGACAACCGCAGATACTATTAATTTTGTTTAAGTTTATGAGTAAAAGAAATTTAATAAAATAAATTCTCATTTGTTTTATTATGTAAAAGGTATTATTCTAAAAAAGAAGTTGAAGTTTGCGATTTAAGTAAGATATTCTATGATATCTTATCATAGAATATCTATGATATTACTTTCCAGGAGAAAGTAATGTGGATTGGGGATCTGCTATGGCTATTGGGGGCCCTTAAAATTTGCAAAGCTGTCTGTTTTACAGACTACTTGATAACAATTGCCAAGTAAATATTTGTTGAATGAATGCTTTATCCAAAGATGTGAAGCAAGATAGATTTTTTTGTGTGAATATGAATTATTCTTCTAGATTTTAGTCCTTAGAACATTTTGACACTAAACAATACACATGTTGACACTAAACAATTGTCCTTACTTGATGTTGCCAAAAGATTCTTGGAAATTGTGATTTTAAGCAAAATGATGTATAACAATATGACATGTAGCTTGTTATAAAAATACCACCACAATTCTAAATGAAGACCCTCAAATTGTCTTATTACTAAACATTTACTCATTCATTTTCCAGGCTGCTTGATTCCAGTTCATGGTCATAGGTGATTCAAGCCTATCCCAGCAACTCTGGGTGCTAAGCTGGAACCAGCTCTGGATAGGATCCCCTTCCATTGTGGGTCACACTTTCACTTTCACACCACACTCACTGAATAGAGATAATTTATACCTTTCAATGAGCCTAATCTTTGGGACATGGGAGAAAAACAGCACAAACAGGGGGAGAACATGAAGGCGATACACAGACAGTGGCCTTGGCTGGGGATTGATGTTTTTGCTAATCTGCATTAACATGGTCTGATTATTCAGGGATCTGCTGTATACATATTTCAAAGTAGACTTAGTACAGTTAATGTTCTAAATTGAACCAGGAGAAAGTTTCAATTACAACCTATCATATTACCAACACCTAAGAACAAATGCATATTCTTGAAATGGTCATTAATCTATTTAAAAAATATTTTACCTCAGTCATGGCTTATGTTTTCATCTTTAACTATATTCTTATAAAATTAATCTACTTTTAAGTTTCATAGGGAAAATAAAAACAGTTTATATTCTTGCTTGTTGGAAGATTACTTATACGCCAAAGTTAGTAAAAATGCCTTTCAAAAGCCCAAAAGACAATTATAATTTTGAGTATTAAAGGTTTTTCTAGGATGTCTTAAAATATGCACACAGCAGTAACATTAAAACATTCTAAAATACTTATGTCATTAACTAAAGTTAATGACAGTATTCATAATTGTTTATCTTTGTCCTGTAGGTTTGTAGCATAATTACTAATAGTAATAGAACATTAAGTTATAGAACGATGTTCGTGAATTTTTTCTTAAGGCTCATTTACCATATAATGTCAGATGAATGCTTCCCCTGACCACTGAGTAAAAAAATTACTAAAAGTGACTGCTGATGAGCCTATGGAATAATATGTTAACTGAATAGAATATCATATAATACTTTATCTTTTGTTATACAATATTTGAAATTTTTACTCTATTCATTGAGACAGGTGAGGTTAATGCTATAATAACAACCCTCAAGTCTCAGTGGTTAAACACACAGAAATGTACTTCTTATCTTTTTTTAAAAGGTGTGTGATTCAATGGGGGTGGGTGATGAGAGCAAATGAAGGACTTTTCACTCTTAATTGACACAGATCTCATCCACTCACATTTCATTAGCCAACATTGGTGACATGGCTCCATATAATTGTGAGAGGATCGGAAAGTATATTCTTCTGTTACAGATATTAAGGAGAACTGGATATTGGTGAGCACTAGCAATGTTTATGACATTTTCTAATAGATGAAAAAGGAAGAATTGTAAAATGTTACTTAAAGATAATTGAGACAGATTTATTTTACTTTCTGGGAAAACTTAGACAAATAGCCTCTAAACCTCAATGACCTAGTCTGGAAAAGGGGTTGAGAATTTACCAGGAGCTGGATCCTAGTATACGTACTTGACACATACTAAATGCTTTAATAATTTTGACTCCTATGCAGAAGATATGTATTGTCACCATTGTTACTAAGGAGAGAGACAGGGCACCAGCCGGCTAAGTAACCTGTTGACCTAAAGCAGAATCTCCGATGGGAGCCCAGGCAACTGGGTTTGAATTACATGTGTATTAAACACCTGGCACAGTAGAAATAGTCTTCGTCTTTGTAACATCTTAGATGTACTGGCAAGTATAGAAAAGGAAGTTTGGCCAACGTATTTAGTGTAATAATCCAGTGAAAAGTGATGTTGCTTCATGGGCATAGTGATTTGAGAGGAAGGTGGGAAGGGTTATTTCAAAATGAGTATATCTGGTGAAGGGTTTCTATCTGTAGTTAGCTAACTGGATCCTTTGCTCTCTGTAACTCACTTTCCATTCTTCTCTCAACATTAGTAATGTTGTCTGTGGAGACTTCCATTCTGGCATAGATATCTGACAGACTTTCACATGGTTCTACTATGTAATGTATTTGATGTGGCTGCCACATAATGGATTACTGGGCTCCTCCTCTCTCTGAGGGAAATTATCTTAACTCTTAGACCTCTAGAATTTCATATTGCTTAGGGTCAGTATTTCTGGGTGTGTGTTGAACAGTCAGTAATTTTCTCTGACATTTCAGCAAGAACTCTACTTCAGCAAGTACTTCTTAGGAAGTACTAAGAATAATATTATATGAATTCAAATGAGTCCTTTGTCAGGAATGCTTTTGGCTGCAAGTAACAGAACATCTAGGTGTGAACAGTTGGAACAAGAAGAGTTTGGCAATGACCACCCATGTTCAGTGACTTCATTACTTTCAGCTCTACTGTTTTTTTGCCCTTTCCTCATGGTCATCTCCAACCATCCTATCCTTATAAGAAAGGGTATGGCAGGAAAGGTAGTTTTCCTTTCTTTAGGGACATGTATACTCTCAAACTTCACAACAGGTATTTCCTTAATGGTCACTGGGTTCAGTGGTGTGATAGGATCTTCATAGGCTCAGATCACCGGTGCTGTTAAAAGCATCATCTTCTTCCAGTTCTTGATTAAAATATTTAGGAAGTATACATGTGTGTTTTATATAGACATTTTAAAATGATTGATTTTACTTATGTATACAGGAACTGGGGTACAGGCCAGAGGTGGAGGGGGTGAGAGGATTTACCAGAGACAGAGTAGGGAGCAGAACAGGCATATTACTGAAATACACTGCTGAGGGGAGCAGTGAATACACTGCTGAGGGGAGCAGTGGGTGAGACAGGAGAGGTCAGCTGTACCATGTGGGTCAGCTCCCTTGCCTGGGATCAAACTCATGTCGCAATGGCTGGTGATAGATTCATAGTTCTGAGACTTTAACCCCTGTGACACCAGGGATGCTCATATATATATATATATATATATTTAACCACAAATCCTCTCTCTCCTATAGGTACCAGGAACATGTCACACTCTACATAGATACTCATTCTCAGGACTAGTTTGTCTGGAATTGATCCCAAAGCACTCCTTGGGTAGCAGCAGTGACTCTTCACCTAAGATAAGGAGAGCCAATTGGGCTGTGTCTGGGGAACCATCAACTCCATTATATGCAGAGTTATGGCTCCCTGCCTCCAAAGTTAAGATGCTCTTCCCCATAATATTGCCAATTATATCAACAAATGCATATGCCCTAATGGAATGAAGGAATATCTTGTTGACTTTTCATAATTTGCAACTTATTTCAATTTTAGGTAATAGTTATATCAAACCAATTTAGGAGATTTTGTTAAGCTTCATCTTTTTAACAAGTTATGACACCAGGTTCAATCTGAGGCAAACTTTTGATGTTGGTTTACAACATTGTATATCATTTAGAGGTATAAGATTATACCCTTCAGGTGTATATTACTACCTCACATTTGCCACCATATTCCTTCCACATAGTCCAATGGGTCCCCTTCCCATTTAGCTCTACACCTGCTCCTCTCTCTGGGATCCCCAGTTCTAAAGTCAGATTTCAAGGGTTTGTTATTGATTTTATCTGACCCTAGTGTTTTTCTTTTGTCTTCTGACTTACTTTGCTTAGTATAATCCTTTCCAGTTCATCCATGTCATTACAAGTGGCAAGAAATTATTATATTTTATAGCTGAGTGGTATTCCTTTGTGTTTATATAGCACATCTTCCAAATTTACTCACCTTTTTGGAGTCTTTACAGTGCTGCAGTGAACATAGAAGTGCATATATCCTTTTGAATTCATGCTTTTGCATTGTTTAGGTAGATATCGAAAAGTGGAATTGCTGATCATATGGTAAAATAATTTAAAATTTTTAGATTCATTTCAAGTGTCTGGCTTATCTTTAGAACACATAACCTGGCATGCTAGAAAGGACCCATTATGAAGTTATTCTCAAAGGCTGCTGTTGCTTCAAATTCAAAGTTTGTGAATAATAAAAAGTATTTTTGTTCTTCAATTCTCCCTTTCATAACTCATACAATACATTGGCAAGAGAAGATGGCACCATGGCACCATGAAACTTTACAGCATCAGTTTATTTTTATTTACTTTTACTCTAAGTCAAGGCTGGAGGTTTGGAGGGAGCAACTCACTTGTCACAGTTTGTTATCTTTGTCTTTCAGTGTTCCTGATACACTACTAGCCAACTATGAAAAGGCATTCTTTGGGTGTTGATCACAGACCAAGCAGGGTAATTGATATTACAAATCAATTTTTATGATTGGATGGGCACATATTTCATTTATTAATTTTTATTGTGTTCACGCTACAGGGTATACATATGTTAATATTTATAGCCTGTAGTGCTTTTGAGTTTTTAGAAAACATACTGTATGGAAAGAGAAATCACTCTTTTTTTTTTTTTAAAGATTTATTTATTCATACAGAACTGGGGTGCAGGCCAGAGATGCGGAGGGTGAGAGGATTCACCAGAGACAGAGTGGGGTGGAAGAACAGGCTGATGGAGGAAGTACCCTGCTGAGGGGAGCAGCGGGCGGGTGGGGAGAGGTCCGCTAAGCCATGTGGATCTCCTCCGGAGCAGGTGGGGGTCGAGCTCATGCGGAAGTGGTTTGAGCTTCTCAGTGCTGTGCTTTAACCTGCTGCGCCACCAGGGAGGGCCAGCCGAGAAATCACTCTTTAGAACAAGCATTGGGCCTCCCTGATGGCACAGGTGTTAAAGCCTCAGTGTTACCAAGAGATCACTAGCCATTGCAGTCTAAGTATGATCCCAGGCTAGGGAGCTGACACACGTGGCGCAGCTGACATCTCCTGCCTTCTCTGCTGCTTCCCTTAGCAGCGGAAGTGGATCAGTAGATCTACCTGTTCTGTTCCCCACTCTCTCTCTGGTGTATACTTTCAATGCCCCTGCCTCGCCCCCCCAACCCCCATGATGCCCACAACTATGGCCTGCACCCCACAGTTCTTGTATGCATAAATAAACCTTTAAAAAAATAGGCAGATCTCCCAATTTCCTTTATTTTTGTAAAGCAAATAAATAGGCAATTTCTGCAAGAAGCCTAGCTCAATTAGTTAACTCCTATGTATACAGACCTAAGAGCACTTATCCCCCTGGCAGGAATTGGGAAACTTAACTTGTTTGCAAGACGCTCTGAAGGGCCCAGATGAAAGGTGCCACACATGCCATGCTCAGCACTGTCATCAGTGTTTTCTGCTGCCAAAATGAATGTCATCACTAATGTGTCCTATACATTTGAGTACTCTTTTTTGTTTTAAGAAAGGAATCAGTACTTGGCAATTCTTTAAAAATTATCCAGCTATGCTAGCAAGTTTATGGAGAAAAAGGACACTTTTACAGTCTTGGCGCAAAATATAAACTAGAGGGCAATATGGAAACTTCTCAAAAGCTTAAAACGGAAGCTACCATGTAACCTGATAGCTGCATTACTTTGGGTTGTTCCTAGGCATCTAACCAAAAAAGGGAAGCTTGAAAGCTTGAAAGGGAAGCTTGCACTTCCATGAGCATTACAGCATTGTTTACAATAACTCAACTATGGAAACAGTCTAAGTACCCCAAAACAGTTAAGTAGATCAAGAAGATGTGGTAGATACATAGTGTTATTCCATATACATAACAAAATACTACTCAGCTATCAAAAAGATTAAACTCATGCCATTTGCAGCAAATTGGATGGATCTGGAAGGGATGCTAAGTGAAATAAGCCAGGAAAATGACAAATACCAGATGTTGTCACTTAGATGTGGAATATAGAGAAACCAAAGGGCCAGATAAAGCCCAATTAAAAAATAGCCTTTGAAATCTTTCTATAGAACTAAGATATTGGGGGGTGGGAGGGGCAGGTGAGTGAGCATGACAGATTCTGTAGTTTATGGGTGCCTTTGTGGTGGAGCACTATGGTAATAGCAGCAGAGGGGGGATGGGGAATCCCATACCTCCAAAATACAAACTACAAACCAGTTTTACCTCGAGTGAAAAAAAAAATTATTCCACTTGCCTGAGATCTTAATGCAGTTTCTGTATACAGGTAGTGAGCCAGCAAATATGTCTTTCAAAAAAACAAAAAAGTCAACAGCGTCGCAATCATCAGAGGAAGAATTCAGGTACAAACAAGTGATTCCCCAAGTTCTCGCCTTTTTGAAAATCTCCCACAGATTCAAGTAGCATTTTTACTTTCTTTCACTGAATTAACAATGACCTGAAAAAAGTATTTGAATCACATTAAAGAATGCCTTTTTATTGTGACCAACCTGTGTACCCTTGGGGCTCATCTGGCCCTGGAGGATCTGGCTGTTAATCAGATGTGTGAGTGCAGGCCGGTTTTTGTGTCACTGCCAAAGTTGAATTTATGGCAAAGGCTATGGTCACTATCAAAAGGACCACAAGCTCACTGCTCTGAGCTCCTCCTTGGAGCAGAGTAAAGGAATGTGAAGCCAGACATCTGCCAAGACAATCAGCTAAACACATGCCCACTCTCAAAGAATGGTCTCGATCTGCCTGTCCCTTAGCTTCTGGAAAAAGGACATTTTCTAAATAAGTTTTAGAAAAGCAGCAAGGCAGACTATCTACTTTGTAGGGATTTCCACATTGACACAGAAAATACACAGTTTTAATGATGTATAATAATTTTAATAAATCTTATGGCAGTGGTAGTGTTAATAGTTACAATGAAGAATACAATTATATACCTTGACTTTGTTGTGCTAGATATTATTTTAGTTTACAAAAGTAGAAACTGGTGCTTTTAGAGAGTTTAGTCATCTGTGAGGGGAGAAGCAGGGATTCCTGCTTACTGTCAAAGCATGTGTAAGTCACCAGGCCCTACTAGCTACAGTTCTAGAATATTATCTACTAATCATTTTTGGTGATCATTAAAAAAAAATCATGATTTATTGTTTTAAATATTATCCTTACAGGAAGGGAAGATGGTAAACCTAATATCTGTGCAATGTTTTCCAGTAGAAGGAAAATCAAATGAACATGCAAATCAGCTGGGGGAAAATGTCTTTAAAATATTTTCACATTCATTCTTAGTGGCAGATCCTTAGTCTAAGTAGTAATGTATTGAAACTGATTGTCACCACGTGATAAAGATTTGAGATTACTAAATGCATATACATTGAGAATTATTTCTACCCAAACACCAGTTATTTCTACTACAGAGATTAGTGTAGCAAAGGCAAGATGAAAACAGTGTTCACTTAAGGATATACATGATCCTTGACTTTGGGAAGATTAAACATAACTAAGATACTGGAAATTCTTCTGGAGTAAATTATTAACCCTATGGTGGAAAAGACAGTAGAAGGGAGATAAGGATGTGGATTCTGTTCCACCTCTAATTAGCTAGCTATGTGACCTAGGAAAAGTCTCTTGACCCCTCCAGACTTTGATTTTTTTATTTCTACAATGAAGTCTCTGGTCCCTGCCAGTTCTAAAATTTTCTGAGTCTGTGAGTGAAACTTGTCTCACCTTTGCTAATGGCTCAGTTTTACTTTGCACATACCTACCTCTTTGGGAATTGTCAAGTTACCAACTGAAAAATGCAATTCAATTCTGACAAGAGTTTCTTTGTTCATGCCACGCCCCCATTCTGCTGTTTTTAACCCTTTGTCCTTGGGAAGCACTTTCAAGGATGCCAGTGAAGCAAGTAAGATGAAAATAATTTACCAAAAGACTGAGTTTTACGTTTACATGCAATGTACTCATATCCATTTTGCCATCTTTTTCTTTGTTTTACTTTTCAATTATTCTGTTATGTTGGATTGCTTTTTTTCATGTGTTGCAAAAAGCCTTAAAAAATTGTAATTTTGAAAGCCAACGTGGATCCTTCTATTCAAATGAACAAGAAACACAATATTTTTAGATTTTTACCTATTAATTTTCCATTTGCAATAACTGCCATTATTTTAGCTGCCAAAATTAGTAAAGTGATACATTAAAAGGATTTGAGGAAAATTATGGCTTAATTGTAAGTATATTAACAAAAACTGCATGTAAAGCATACCAATCTCCTTCATCCTTGAAAATAACACTTGTTTTCAGAACAAGTGTTACAAATATACAATCTGGGCCCTCCCTGGTGGTGCAGCGGGTTAAAGCACAGCACTGAGAACCTAAAGCTGCTTCCGCGTGAGTTTGATCCCTGCCTGCCCCGGAGGAGACCACATGGTGTGGCAGACCTCTCCTAACCCGCCCGCTGCTCCCCTCAGCAGTGTACTTCGTCTATCTGCCTGTTCTGTTCCCCACTCTGTCTCTGGTGAAGCCTCTCACCGCCCCTGAGCCTCTGGCCTGTACCCCAGTTCTGTATGCACAAATAAATCAATCTTTAAAAACAAAAACAAAAACAAAAAAACAAATATACAATCACT
The DNA here is from genome assembly GCF_000260355.1 of Condylura cristata. Classification (NCBI taxonomy): domain Eukaryota; kingdom Metazoa; phylum Chordata; class Mammalia; order Eulipotyphla; family Talpidae; genus Condylura; species Condylura cristata. The sequence continues at coordinate 29,362,142 of NW_004567124.1, forward strand.
ACCTTATAAAAATATATTGTACTCATAGGAAATTGATACCCACATAATACAAAGATCATGAAAGAGGTGGTGGGTACAACTGACCTGGAAAGCCCAGCCTGATTTTGGGTGGGGGAGTGGGGGGGGAGGGGAGAGAAGAGAGAAATTACAAAAATCTAAGAAGTGTGTAAGATCATCTAATGGAAGAAAGTCCTCAATTGTAAGATCTTTCTGGTAAGACCAAAAATACAGAGACCCAATGTTGTTCATCAGTAACATCATTTAACTTGTAGGCATTCACTTTAATGAGAGCAATAATTATCTGTGTTCTAGTGTTTTTCTTGAGTTTTTAAATCATATTCTTATTGACATGTTTAGTTTATAGGAATCACTAAGCAGATCAGCCATAAACAGACATTCACTTGATGTTATAGAACCAATGGAGAATGCTATTGCTTGTTTTATTACCCAAGCCTGCGAACAAGGTTATGAGTTCTGTTCCAAATGCTTAGAATTTATTTATACTTGCACTAAACAGGAATGGCCTAGGGCAGGAATTGAAAATATGTGGCATCTATGTGATCACTACCCACTCCAAAGACTAGTGCCCATAATTGATCATAACCCTATTTCCTGCTGAGTTGAACTTGAGAATTCTTCTCAACAGCACTGAATGCCACTAGAAGCAAGTGGAAAACTGTTTGCTGCCTGTATTCCAGAGTTAAAATATCTTACTAAAGCCTCAGCAGTTTCATTCTCCCTTATTATACTCTGATTGTTTTTCTGAAATGTTCAGATCTTTTGTTTTCATTTTGACAAGTAATGATTTTTTTCAACAGTGTCCTTTCTTGCATAATTTTAATCCACCACACACTTCAAACACTTCTAAATGCATAGGAAGGACTCAAGAGATAGCTGTGTCTCGAGTAACCTAAGTGCTAGAAACATATGCAAAAATATGTCACAGGGAGCCAGAGGACCTGGTCTCAGTGACAACTTGTTCTGGGTTTCCGTTCTCCCTGGATCCTCCTGAAGGAATCACACACCAAACAACCCCAGCAAAGTCAGCCCTGGGAAACTGGCAGCATAAGGAAGAAATGTGAATGTTTCAGTTCCTTTGTGTCACAAGTTTCCAAAATAATGAGGAAATATGCCAAATGCCTTTGACTTTCAAATGATAATGCACTTTGAATTAATGTCTAACAGGGAGACGCCCACTGATAGTTCATGGACAGTGTCCCTCCAAAGTCAGATCCTGTTGGCATATGCCCAAAGAACTCTTCTCTTTTAGTGAGCCAACCACTTCGATGGTCCGGAAGCACTTTGCCCCCAACTCGGCACTATAAAAAGTGAGCAATTAAAAGTACCATTTGCAGTTACTCTAATAGCTTCTCTGAATATCCCAAAATTTGTGTGGGAAACTCATTTACTTTTGGGCCCTGACATTTTAAAGGAAATTGTTTCATAAATAGAAATGTATAAAGCCTTAAGCTCTTTGAAAAGGAGAAACAAAGATAAGATTTTTAAATGCTCTAGTTTATTTAATAATATAGTGGATAAAAAAATGTACTAAGGCTAGCCTCAGGACAAATACGTCACCATATCATATGAACTTAAAACTTAAATACACAACCTAAGATACTCTGGCTCGTGAATCTGCTTCTTTCAAAGCTGTTGAGGATTTCTAAAGTAAGTCTTTAATTAATAACAAAACGTGATTTTTTCTTCATTTTTGGCTAAGGAAAATAAAAGTTAAAAAGTTCCACTTATTTCCAAAATGCAAGTGAGAACACAATATACATTTAATGGTCATTCATTTGTACATTCTACATTTATTGAGACCTGTTCTGTGGTAGGTACTCCATTAGCTATTAGGGGAATAAAGAGTGAATAAGATAAATATAGTTTCTACTCAATGATACTTTTGCAATCTAATTGGAAATCTTGCCAATAAACAACCAGAGAAAGAAATAAGTCCAGCAATTGAGATAAATGGAGTGCAATCAAATAAAGCGTCATTACAACTTTCACCTTATGCAAGTATGGTTTCTCTTAGGAGTGGTTTTGATGATCTAAATTTTGATTTGCTCTAAAAAGAAGTCTCAATTGAACTTAAAAAATAAAGTAACTCTAGGCAAGTTAATTGCTATTTCTCAGTGTACCTGTATTGCATATAAAAGTGACAGAAGCATTTTTTTCCATTGTAGATGTATTTGTGCTATGTAATTTTTTAGTTTTTACTAAGCCATTATTTTTCTTTAAAAGAAAAAAAGGGCTAGTTATTCTACAAATACCTTTAACCAAGGCAGTTTCCAGGGGGAATTCGTGGCCGTTTAGGTTAATGGTCATTGGCTTCATGTTCAGTCCTCAATTAAACTCTGAACTTCAATTGTTATTACTTAATTGACTTCGTTATATATCATGTCAGTATTTCAAAATGACCTTCCTTTTAAAAAATAAAAATTACTTTGATAAAGTACTGTGGGTCTTTAGCTGAGTCTGACATTGTTGCAGCTGCCCTGCACAATTTTTATATATGGTTGGGCCTAGAAATCTGCTTAGCTTTGCTATCACTAGGTATTTCCCATCATTCTTGCCTAGGATATGCAACAGCTCCAGATAAATCCAAGTGATGAGGGAAAAGGATGAAAAACTAAATTTAGCTGTTGCTGTAGTGATTATTAAAATACCAAATAAATTCACTGATATCCATTGTATTCTAAGTTAGACAGTTTAAAATACTTTATGCATTACAAATATTGTCAAATTATATTGATTTAAAAAAAAGCCACAATAGGTGTATCTTTTCTTTATATGCTAAATGCCTCCAACTGTTTAGCTGTTCTAGTATCTAGATGAAAACTTAAACCCCCTTTACATGAAACAATGGCAAGAACAGATTAATTTATTTATATAAAGTAGATATGATACCAAGATTAAACTTTACTGACTAAAACAAATAAAGGCATCAAATGAGCATTTCCACTTCCCCTGTATCGTGGAAAAGTTTAACAAGTTTTTTGAAGTACTTTGATCGAGCTTTGAAATCATTTTTGTAGATTACTATTGTATGAAAACTGTAATTTATAGTGCTTGACCTAAGCAGCCCTTTGTCTCACAGGCGTATTCAAAACAATAGCAGGAAAGTGAAAAACACAAGGGGAACCCAAGCTGTTCTGGTTATTATTTAATTCATAATTCCATCTTCCTTATTTAATCTTTGGAATTCAGGCATGTTCTTACTAAAGCAGGTTCAGGCCTTGTTTACTATATTTAGGGAGGCTAGTTTTAGTTAACACCAATGTTCCAAACTTTGTGATATGTGACTCTTCTTTACCCTGATAGTGGCTGTAGAGACAGGTTCAGAGGTAGTGAGAAGCTTCTCTATCAGTGATGATGTGGCAGGCAAGCCCCCATGGTGTGCTCTTGGTTTTCTCTGTGGTTTGCCTGTTCCTTAGCCCTAATCAAGAATATGTCCATTGGGAGATTTTCTGCTCCCATCCTTGTCACAAAATACCTACACTGAGGAAATTTGCTCCCATCAAACTACATGGAAAATGACAAGTGGCTTCAACATGAACATTAAGGGGTTAAGAGTGATTCTTTCACTAAATTAAATATTTTGAGGTTTTAGATTGTAATCTTAATCAGTAGAACAAGCACACGTCAGCTGAAAATAGCTGTAAGCCTCCTAGGTTTCTTTGGCCCCCTTTGCCAAACCATTTATGGGTGGCATAAACCTTATACCATATTTGACCCTGTAAAATCTCTTAGTATTTTAGTTCACAAGTTTTATCTTCCTTCAGGTGCCACCCACGCACTTGGATAGTCTGACACATGAAACATGCTCTGTGTGCTTTCCCCAGAGATAAAGTCAACTGTTTCCTCCTCTCTTCACCTGTGGACAGATGGATCAGGCTGATCAGGACTTAGGGTATGTTTTGCCCCTCAGATCACTTTCTAGAGAGAGGAGTCCAAGGGAAAGTGAGAAAGTGCAGAAAACATGTCCATGTGTAAAGAAACTGGCCAAGGTAAAGATGACCAGGAAGAGGTGGAAAATAAGAAGAAAGTGGCATTTGAAAGACATGTTAAGATTTTAATCAGTAGAAATACCATGTCTATAGTAGGGAGGGAACAGGTTAAAAAGAGCAATGTCCAAGGTATCTTGGTTCCAAGAGGAAAGGAAAAACAATGGGTGTAGCTCCTCACTGAGAAGCGAGTGAATTAACTGTTCACTTGGGCAGTGTGCATTAATTAGTGTGGCCCACCAGGGACCATTTAGTGGATTACCTCATCCAGTGCTCTATGCAATCCCTTGGCAGCTTCAGTGAGTTAATGTTCCCACCCCTCCTTTCCCCAAAGACCAACATTTATCATCTCTTCCAGTGTGGAATCATGCCTGCCTGATAATGAGAAGGTACACACACCTATGGTTAAAAAGAAAATTATTTCCTTTGGAGACCCAGATTTCTACTTTGGACCTCTGGACCTTCCTGTTTACATGCAATTTTAGGAGTGTTCAGAAGAATTGACGGCAGAAAAAAGAAAAGTCGTCTTATTTGAGGGGGGAGGGGTGGGCTGAGGGGTGGAGGCTGGAAGAATCTATAAAGTCACCTGAAAAGTTGGTGCTGGATCAGTTTTGCTCTAAGCTGATTCTTGCTTTGCTTCCAAGGGGGTTTTCTTATTTGTTTGTGAAAGCAGATGCTTGACAAGTCTACATATGCCACAGGAACATCATTTAATTTCACGTTTTACTCACACTCCTGCATTCTGGCTTGACATAATTCATTAGCACAGTTTGCAGAATGCTCCATAAAACAAGATCTGGCTTTCACGTTAATGTTCTAATGACGACAGCAATAAAAATATGTTGTCATTCCATGTCTACATTCCAGGATTGTTAATACAGTTTACACAAACAAACCAAAAAAGCACCAAACAAATAAACAAGCAGTTATAACACAAGTATTTCTAATATAAAATAGTTTTTTTTAAAAGGAGGCTGTAGGCTTCCAGCTTAAGAAAATAACTCCTTTTCCCCCAGCACCTCTAATTAAAAAGTGGCAACTCTAATGTTGCACTGGTTTTCATGTGGGAAAAAGGCTTAGTTTTGAATAACTTGTAACTTTATCGTAGTATGTATACAGTATATGCTGGTTTCTTTCCTACTTTTATGAAAGGGCTGAATTTGAAAACCTCATTCAGAAACAGGAGGCCATACCTTTCCCAGAAACCACTACTGCCTTCTTGTAACACATTATGTCAGGGCACCGGGTAGCAGAATGAATACGAAATGCAAGCACCTCTTGTATTTTTTAATTTATTTGTATACCCTCATTAGAAATTTGTTCAATGTAAAACAAACAAAGGGTTTCACAGGATTTTCAACATCTGTGCAGATATATGTAATTTATTCCCAATGAAGAAAAAGTTTAGAACATGCCATGAAAATTCCTTTCAAAAACAGTTTTGTTTAAAATGTCTGTGTGTAACAAGCCAATGGAAAGTGGTTTCAAATCATTCTAGTTTACTCAAAATCTGCATGATCAGTTTTATGCTGAAGCAGATGCTTGCTTGATAACCACCTTACTGGTCTGTTTTCCTTCTACCACTTTCTTTGTTGTTTAATCCAACTTACATAGAATTAACATCCAACACGTTGGGACCCAGTATGTTTATGTTCTTCAAAAGGAGAAACAGCAAGCAGACCTTTTTTTAGGTGCAAAGTGAATAAAAGGACAGATAGCATATTTGGTCTTTTGAAAGAACCAAGCAATATATTATAAAGGTGTTTATAAAAGTTACATTCTTATTAAGATGTCCAAGTTCAACTATTCAAAACTATAAAAGTTACTGTGCTTTGCCAACAAGGGGACATTTTCTTAAATATGTGTTTGGGTACAGATTAATTTTCGATGTCTCCTAAAATAGGTTTATAATGAATTATGGATGTTATGCTATAGATTGAAATTTGGTTTGCACTTAAAAAGTGAATAAATTAAAATGAACAACTACAAGGTATTTTACTTATTTGAAAATTGCTCTGGGTTTATTGCTAGTATACTTAATCCTTCAGAGCTGAGTATTTCTAATACCTCAGATATCATACAATTATGGGGTATAAAAATGCAGATACAAAGCAGTGCACAGAATGTGCTTTTAAAAGACTTTACACATAAAAATACGGACTACCCTACATACTGACAACGAGCCATGTTTCAAACTTAACTCTTGTCAACTCTTGGCACTGAATGTCAATCTTCTACCTTCAGTCCCCATTCCAAAGAAGTATGTTTTCCAGCCACAGTGCAATTAATATTTTTAAAAGAGACAATTGGAGAATATTTGGGTTCAAATAAGTATCATAAAAGAGGAAATTCCCATCAGGTGTATTTTGTCACCTGGGTCCATGCAGTAGATGTTAGGAAACAGTAGAGACCAGGCAAAACAAACAGGCCCACAGGCTACCATCCGGTGGGCTGGTGCCCTGCAGGTAAGAGCGAAAGGCAGTTCCAGACTTCTGGTCTCCAGCTTTCCCAGGATTGGGCTAGATCATTCTGAGACTGTAATGCAACACTGGGTATCTATGAGTGTACATGAAAAGAAAGGGGGAGGGAGAGAGAATGAAAGGAGGCTTAGAAAAAAAGTAAGAGGGTGATTCGGTAACTGGGAGGAGAATTGAAAAATCACACCTTTCAGTCTCCACATTTTTCCTTTTGTTCGGTATACAAGGAGAAACCATCCGGAAGGAAGAAAGATTATGACTATCTATAAACTAACTGTTTGACAGAGACAGAAATGCTGATAATGAGTGGGTTGTGTCTGTAGTTCTTGGCTGTTCACATCAGCAAGGGATGAAGGAAAACAGAAACTCTTGATATGTTTGTCTAAAGAGGTAGTGGTGTGACCACGAGCAGCAAGAGTTCAGCTGAAGTTCAGGGCAGATGTTGCCAGCAGTTTACGCTGCAGGAAAGTCACATTGCTTCCGGATTCACCTTTTCCTCCTGGCTTCTCTTCCAGGATTACCGGGGTCAAGCTATGCTGTGGCATAACGTGATAATGTCCGTAGGGAAACAGGCTTTGAGCAGGATGCCCCTCTCCCGGTTACAGTCCAGCTCTTGGATAAATCCATACCAATAGATGACCAAGCCCGGCCCGAACCTACAAAAGCAAGAGAAAATAGTATACACAGGTAGTATCAACACAGTTCCAGAAAAAGATGATCTCTAAAACACTGGTAAGGCAATTGAGTGATATTATTGCACAAAGTTTTTCCCTTGGTTTGTAGGACCGTGACTGAAAGTAGCTTAATTTACACCAAAGAATTTATGGAACCCAAATATTACCACCATGGATGGATTTGTCACATTTCTTTCAAGGGAGTTGACTCCTTTCAGATGTAGGCACTGCCCTAATCACCTTTCTGGAAGGTTATTATGATGTAACTGTTTAGCTGATGAAGAATAAAACCAGCATCAAAAACAGCAATGATGAGCTAGGGAGCACCAGGTTTGGATTTTAGTCTCCTATCGCTTAGAGTGCTATTTTAAAATTCAAACTTACCTATTTTCAACTAAGGAGAACAATACTTGAAAAATAAATTTAAAAAATGGAACAGCTCGAGGCCATGTCTGGCTATAATGTTCTGTTCACCTACCAACCAGGCCAAAGTCTTTTCTCTCCTCCATTTATCCTAGTCTTAAAAAAAGAACACACAGGACAACTGGGATCCCTCAAAGACACCTTCTCCTTCACCCTTCGTTCTCTGTATTACAACTTCTTTAAGTGCATACATGGCATAAAATTTGTTCATAGGTCCTTATCAGGAAAGTGAGGAATAATGTCATGTAGACTTGTGACAAAGGATAGACAGATGTAGGCTTAACCCTCAGTATCTCTAAACAGGGCCTCCAAATTGCCTACAATCTGGATAGTGGTGACTATCCCCGCCAGGCAGACTCAGGAAGTAGCCCTGTAGACGACTTCACCCATCAGGAAGTTGAGACCTCTAGGCTGGGTTCATAAAGATGTAATCACTATCAATCACTGTGAACACAGAGATGTTTTGCACATCAGTTTCACGTTTTTCCTACTGAGAGTACTTAATTAAAGGGCAGCACTACTTTTGGTGTAGTGTTGCAGGAATTTTACAGTGAAATCATAAATTATGAATGTTGGGTTAGTAAAAGGATGTCTAAAAACAGAACTGCTTTCTGTATTCTGACATTACAGCAAGCTCAACCAGGCTAGGCCAAAAAGCTTTTCCTTCCATGATTTATTATATGCTGTAGAGTACTTGCCAAAACTAACAGCACAGGATGGGCTGAAAGATACTGTATGCACAAGAACAAGTTCAGTTGGATGTCATGGAGTGGTTTATTTGGGGATTCACATCAGTAGAGTAGCCAAGTTGAATGAAAGAGAAGTTCAGACTTTTTGCATACCCTCCCCGCAGGGTAGAACCCTAAGATGGCAACTTAACAGCTGCACTTGCTAGAGGAATGCAAAAGCTGTGTATGATGCGACTGCATGGCCCACTGAGCCCTGAGACATGTAGCTAAGCCCAGGGCTCACTGCAGATGCACTCTTCTTCCTCATTGTCTCAGAGGAGACTTCCTCTGAGGTCAGAAGAACTGGGCAATTTGTGGCAAACAGTGAACAGGTCCCAGAGCTAAAATGCACACAGGATGAAGTCAGAACTGGAGGAGAACTTGCTTCTGCTACCGAGGGCTTCTTAGTAACTTTTAATTATAAACTGTCTGCAACTGGGATTCCATTTGAAATCTTTATTTTTTTTTATTACAAAAGTTTATTTTTACATCATTTTGTACATTTTTTTTTCCATCTCAATTGTAATCCCCGCGGGTTTCCCATCACCAAGTCACCCATGTGCCATCACCATAATCCTGTGCACTTCCCTCCCCCGACCCCGTTTTTGATCCCATTCCCCACTCCACCCCCACAAAATGCCTCTGGTATATGGTTGTTCATTATTTTTGTTATTTTCCACCTGGTCCATTATACCCCTGCTATGAGTGAAACCATACGGTATTTTTCTTTCTCTTTCTGGCTTATCTCACTAAGCATGATCTTTTCCAGCTCCATCCAAGTTGCTGCAAAAGACATGTGTTTCTCTTTTTTGGTTGCTGAGTAATATTCCATTGTATATATGTACCACATCTTTTTTATCCAGTCATCTACTTTTGGGCATGAAATCTTTATTTTACAAAAAGCTCTGTGATGAGTATCAAATGATCTCAGATTTGTCAAAACAAATCTGGCAAGAATGGGAAGATCTGGGTTTCTAGTGACCATTTCTGAGCAGTCTCCAACCTTCCTAGCAGTAAAACTTAGACCTGGGCTTTCTAACAATAAGCTCAACACATCTCTCCATTGTAGCATGCAGCTATTCTGGAGACCATGATGTTCTTTAGAACATGGCACTAATATTTTTACAAAGGGTGGGAAAAAAAATGTGATCTCACCAGTCACAGGAAAGAACAAAAGAATATATGGGGGTCATAAACAACAAGCCCAGAATTTTAAAGATTTAATAAAACAAAAACACATATCACCAGCATGGAGAGGGCAAGAGCAGTGTGCACTTCCCCTGAACAGCTAAATCATAAGCCAAAGGACACAGAGCGTGACAGCTCTTTACGAAAATGGCATTTTCTAGGCAGAAAAGCTGGACTGGGGAACACCTCAATGCCCCAGAAAATGGACTTGTTTCACTTCTGAGGCAACAGATGAAATTGGCAACTTGAAAAGGTTTTGCAAGATTGTGCATCTGCACATTTCATGCAGTGGCTTATAATTAGGACCCTTTGAATGTAGTTCCGAAGGCCTAGGAACTGTTTTCAGTACATGTACACAAAGGCTCCTAAGAAGGCAGCTCTCTAAATCTTTGTACCTTAGCTCTTGGATGGAAATATATTAACTTAGGTAATATTGCCTCTCATTTGGCTCAGAAGTACTAATTAACGTCATGTGCTTAATTAATAAAAAGAGAAGCAACACAACTTTCTTTTGTCAATAGAGATAAACGGGTTTGTATGCTTTTTGAGTGATAAAAAATAGGAAATTTAAAAAGGTGACAAGTTTGGATATTTAATGGCAAAATAAAATCTGGTCTTGTTCACAATACCAGCTTTAGTGTGTTTTGGACTTTTTCTGACAACTCAAATTCCAGTTTATCAGATGCTGGCAATTTAACCTTTCAACATCCTGTTTATAAAAAGACTGACCACGTTACGCAGTTTTATATAATCAATTCCTAACAGCAGAGAATATTTTGGTTGATAATTTTAAAACCGAAGCAGTATGCCTCTCATGCTTCCTTCTGAAAAGGTGTAAACCTGGGGGAAAATAGGATCAAGGGAATTTTTACATGGTCAAATACATGCTGGTGGGTTGAATGATTTCATCTTTTTTTTTATTTAAAGATTTGTTTATTTATTCATACAGAACTGGGGTACAGGCCAGAGATGTGGAGGGTGAGAGGATTCACCAGAGACAGAGTGGGGAGCAGAACAGGCAGATCGACGAAGTACACTGCTGAGGGGAGCAGCGGGCGGGTCAGGAGAGGTCTGCCACGCCATGTTGGTCACCTCCAGGGCAGGAGGGAATCGAACTCATGCGGAAGCGGCTTTAGATTCTCAGTGCTGTGCTTTAACCCGCTGCGCCACCAGGGAGGGCCCTGATTTCATCTTTTTGATGCCTATCCCATTTATTATGGCACTACTGGGCAAGATAAGATCACTGGGAGGGCAAACATAGCCTAGGTAACTAATGAAAGTTAAAGAGACTATTAATGGTATTTAGGAGAAAACAGAGTCCCTGGGAGTGAGAGGATGTGCAGAGCAGAGGCGGCGTCTGCTACTGGGATTGCAGCCCTTTTTTCTAGGCAGGGACATGATAATGGCTGTAGATAGATATCCGCACTGATTTGTAAACACATTTCAAAGTTGGCTATAATTTTAAGGTTATGATACTCATGGTCAAGTAATAAGATCAAATACTCCAAATGTATTTGAAAAACTCCTGTGGAGCAGAGACTGGAATGTGACTGACATCTGAACAAGTAATTTTGCTTGCAAATAAACACCAGCAAATTAGCAAAAATAACAAATACCTCTGGAAAAAAATGGGAGGTGAAAGTTAAGAGCCATGACAGACCTTGAGGGTATGAAGGATGAAGTTCCTCATAAATAATGACAACCTTATAAATGTGTTTGAAATGTGTTTCTCTGGTTTCCTTCCATTTTAGAGTATTTAGAGAAATTAAATAGGCGGCTGTAGAACAAAAGCCGGGAGTGCCTTGGGCTTTTGGTGCATATTTGTCTCCCAGAACTTATTTCTAGGTTATCTTTTTTTTTTTTTTTTTGTCTCTTTGCTTTATTGTGAAACCGATGAAGGCAAAGCCCACAGCCCATGTTTTATCAATATTTGTGTCCTCCAGTCCTAGTACAGTGCCTGGCACATGTCAGATATCCTCAAGGCTGAGACAGTAGTAACAGTCCTAATAGAATCAGATGGTTGGTGGCAATTGAGAGATGGCATGCTGGCAGGACTTAGTCATTGCCATGATTTGGCATTTTCATTAGTGACCATGATGAACATTCTGTAATGTCCTCATTCTGTAAATGAAGAAACTGAGGTACAGAGAAAGTATCTTGCCAAAGTTCCCATAGCTAAAGTGTGGATGATGCTGCTTTGGAATCCAGGCAGTCTGGTGTACTGTCTCACTGTGATATAGCAATCAGTCTACTACACAGAACATGGACTTAGAATTTCACCAGGAAAAGAGAGGAAATGCCCCTTGCACCGGTTAGATCACAACTAGAGCATTCTGGAGGGTGTCTGGTATCATATTTGAAGAGGAACATCTCTAGTCTAAAACTGACCCAGGGGAGAAGTTCCAGAGTGTTTGAAATACTCAGAGTAACAGAGCAGATATGACCTAGAAGTGAGCATTTAGCGTGGTAACATGGTCATTTACCATCTTCTGATTTTTAGAGAGCTCTGGGGAGAAGGAATTAGGTTCATGCTGTAGCTCTTGAGCAGACTTAGCTTACTTGAAAGTAATCAAGAATCAAATTTTGATTTTGATTCAACATGAAAAAAGTTTTCCCAAAACTATAGCTTTTGAATACATGGAGTGAGCTGCCTTGCAAATTAGTGACATTTCTGTGACTGAATCTATTAAATCAAGGCTGGGCTTTTACCAACTTAAAAAAAAATGTAAGCTGACACAAAAACTTGGTGTTTTTATATAAGATGCTATATATTCCGGGAGGTCTTAAGAATTCAGCTGATACGGCAGCAAGTTGTTGGGGCTAAGGGGTAGCTACTCCTTTTAGATGACATCCACTCTCAGGTTTGCCACAGTCTCCACCATTCTCTGTTACTCCTGAATGCTGAGTTTCAGTGCCAGATGAATGCCATATGTCATTCATCATCATGCCTGCATCGTGAGTTTTCTTATTATAGAGACCTATTTCTCTGTATTCACAAGTCTGTGAAACTTGGGAGATCAGAAAATAACCTCAGAGAATTTTATGCTTCAAGAAAGAAGTAGGGAAGATCCATCTCTCTTTTTATGCCATGCAACATATGTTGCCCACCTGGTCCCTGTGGGCATTTAAGTTTTTGACCCCTATCCTGAGAACTCAGGAATCCTCAAACTTGGACAAAAGCTCTAGAAAGGTTAAGAAGATACTGTAAAAGACTCTTAGGCACACCAGTCACTATCCTCAGGCAGAAAAAAAATATATTTAAAAAATATAGATAATAAAATAGCATCCAGTTATTATTTATTTTCTCAGTAGATGGAATGCAAGGTTATAATCACATGGGGGGAACAAAACTGTTTTTGTTTAAAAGAATATCAAATTTGACAAGATCAGGGGAAATTGGTTTGACATCTGATAATTGGATGTGCTGTGTACAGGTGGACAGCATAATGAGGGAGATTCTGTGATGTGGGCAGTGTTAAGAGACATTAAAGCAGTGTGAAGATACTTAACCAATTTCTAACTTGTACAAGGTTCATCTTCCCAATAAAAAAGTGAAGGGAAAAGCACTTAGAAGGAAAGATACTTAGCTATTGTGCAGGTCCCAGTTAGGCCTCCCTCTACTGAGAGCAGTCTAGCCACTGTTATCTACATGAGGACTGGTGCAGCCATGTTGCAACAAATCGATGCAGCGGTAGACAGACTTCTAAGGTCGCCTTAGTGATCCCTACCTCTTGGGATTCATGCCTGTGTGTGATCCCCACCTCTTGAGTGTGCAAAGGGCCCAGGGTCTGCTTCTAACAAAGAATTACAACAAAAGTCATGGGGGCCTGGGAGCATGTCTGTGATTTGGTCACAAAAGACTTCTAGGGCCTTCTGTGGTGGCACTGTGGATTAAAGCACAGCACTAAGAAGCTAAAGCCACTTCAGCGTGAGTTTGATCCCTGCCCCGGAGGTGATCCATATGGCACGGCAGACCTTTCCTGACCCGCCCACTGCTCCCCTCAGCAGTGTCTTTTGTTGATCTGCCTGTTCTGCTCCCCACTCTATCTCTGGTGAATCCTCTCATTGCCCCTGCACCACCTCTGGCCTGTACCCCAGTTCTGTATGCACAAATAAATAAATTAAAAAAACAAAAAATACCCCAAAAGATTGACTTCCATCTTGCTTTCAGACTTTCTTTCCTGCCTTCTTGGCTTGGGTACTTTCATAAAACAAACTCCATTTGAGAGGAGCTCAGATGACATGGAAGTGAAGGAAGCTTGTTAGCAGCTAGTGAGAGACGATGGCGGTTAGTGCAAAAGCTCAACAAGAACTGAATACTGCCAACAACTACCGAGTGAGCTTGAAGTGGATTTTTCCTCAGTCAAGACCATGGACCCTGGGTCAGTACCTACAATGTAGCCTTTTGGTTCCCTTTTCCTCGCTTACAAAGGGCTTTGGGGCCCTCCTGGGTGGCACAGAGGATTAAAGCACAGCACTAAGAAGCTAAAGCCACTTCAGCTTTAGTTCCATCCTTGGCCCCAGAGATAACCCACATGGCACAGAAGACCTCTCCTGAACCTCCCGCTGCTCCCCTCAGCAGTGTACTTCATCCATATGCCTGTTCTGCTTCCTGCTCTGTTTCTGGTGAATCCTCTCATCACCCCTGCACCTCTGGCCTGTACCTCAGTTGTGTGAATAAAT
>NW_004567124.1:29376656-29414938 GCF_000260355.1 Condylura cristata
AAAAAAAAAGGGCTTTGGGATCATATCACTCCATGAGGCTGAGAGCTGAAAGGAGGGAATGGGGCACTCACAGAGGGGAGTCAGAAAAGGCTGGGAGCAGCCAGAAGTGGTGGGTGTGACTTGTGCGATTTTTTTTTCCTTCCCCCCAACTCTAAGTTTATTCACTCAATTATAACAGCCAAAGAAAAGAATCTAAAAGAGGGGATTTACTTGTCTAATGTGCAACCTGACGTCCTGTCAGTGTCTGAGTTTCTGGGGGTGTGAGGTGATAACAAAGAACAAGGATATGTCACCTGTCTCTTTGATTCACAGAGAAAGTAAGACAAGTGTGTGTTATTTTAAATAATTTAATTTTGAGGTAATCTGTTATATGGCAAAGATAAATATACCTCAGACTCGAGTAATTTAACACCAGGGAGTTCTGTTGGGTAATATTGGCCTTTTCTAGTTATGCTTATACCCAGAACTTACATGAGAAGGTGTTATGAATGAGATTATCAGCAAGTAGCAACTGTTTCTCAAGGCAGGTTTCAGGTATGAAGAAACTGTGCTTTTATACTAACAGTTTTCTGCTTTTTAACTTAGACCAAAGCACACTCTGTCTCCATACTGCATATATGGTATGATGGGCTGCCCAAAAAGGTATAAAAATCAAATAGAAAATGGAAGAATTCTACAATTTTTTCTATCATGTTTTCTCTAGTTGTGTTTTGGTGTTAAAACTTATTGGCTTCTGAAGGTATAAATATGAAGCGGGTGGGAATAGATGTGGGAGGTTGTTACAGGTAGACTACTTCCCTAGCCACAGTGACTGCTGACAAACAGGGAAGAGACATCCTTAAAAAAACTCACTTGTTGGCCCTCCCTGTTGGCACAATGGATTCGGATGCAGCACTGCAAGGTCAAAGCAGCTATTTCAGTGCGAGTTCAATCCCTGGCCCCAGAGGAGATCCACATGGCACAGGAGACCTCCCCTGACCCTCCTGCTGCTCCCCTCAGCAGTGTATTTAATCTATCTGCCTGTTCGCTCCCTGCTCTGTCCCTGGTGAATCCTCTCACCTTTCCTGCACTTCTGGCCTGTACCTCAGTTCTGTATGCATAAATAAACAAATCTTTTAAAATTAAAAAGAAAAGAAAAATAAATAAATAAATAAAACCCCCACTTGTGGCAATCCAAGGCTAATTTGGTGTTGTGGCAATTAAACTTTGTCAATCTCAACAGGTGCTATGGACAGTTGAGGAAAAACAGGTGCTGGGTACAATTTGTTTAGTTAAAAATGGTAGTGCAATCTCTAAGATTTTTTTTTCTCTTAATTTTAACACTGTCACCAAGAATAGTTTAAAAACTTCAGCACGTAAATTCTTAAGTCTTCCAGAAAAATTTAGCTATTTCATAGTCTCTGAGTATGTCAGACTGCAACGTTGATAAGAGAAGATTAAAGTTGTAAATCATATCTTCCACTCCAAAGTTTGTTATAACTGAGAAACTCAGAACTCAGAGGTACAAACACAAAATTTGCTCCCACGATCCAGGAAGGACTTGCTTTCTCTCTCTCTCTCTCTCTCTCTCTTTAAAGTATACTGTCTTCTTTCTTGCCATACTACTATACTTTATTTTAAAATGCAGAAATTTCCTGGATAGTATTTTTACTTATAGAGAAAAGAAAATTCTACTAATTTTCTATTGTTAGACTTTTCCTTGAGGTATCCTCTTCAGAGAGTGTGAAATGAGAGGCAGAAGCAGGAATTTAGATTTCTAGCTACACTGGTAGATATCATTTTGCTAAGTTAACTTTAAAGACCAGTTCCCTAGATGGTATCCTGAAACTCATTTAGCTTTTATGCCTCCACAGCTATCAGAGGGTCCTTGACCAGACATTATGCTGTAAAATATCTAACTACATGTAAATGATGTAATCATTCTAGTCACAAACAAGAGGTAACTCGTATTACTGCATATTATTATATGACAATGTTTCAAGTGCTTAACACAAAATAATTTGATATTCATAAATATCTAATGGCAGAGCAGGGGTGGGCACTATGATTATTCTCAAGTTACAGATGACGAAGGTTTCGAACTCTAGCTTTCTGGCTTTGTGGTTTGTGCTTGTAACCACTACACTTACATTGTCTCTCACTATGCTGTATTTACACAGCAATTTCTAACAGTCATTCAACTTTGAGAAACATTCACAACATTTAGAAAAGAGATGCTCATGAGCCCAGATGCAGGAGACTAATTACAAGCCCAGTGTACAAATTAGGATCCACCTGTTCACAAGGAATGATTCTTGAGGCATGAAGTCAACAGTTTGACACTAAAAAGTTTATCTAGCTACTCATTTTGATTTAAGTGTCACCACATTTAGAAAGTATATGAAAAAGCAACCTATAATTCAGATAAAAGGAATGAAAATGATTGCATTTGAAGGAGCATACTTAAAGCATTTAGCAATCAGGTGGAAGTAAGCTAGGGAATGAGAGTTACAGAATCACTGCATGAAGTTCAGAGAAATGGTTCCCACTGTGAAGGGATTCAGAAGTTATGGGGCAGAATCTAAACACAAGGAGAGAGTAAATCCAGAGCACTGCCACAACGTGTTCACATAAATGGAAATAAACAGCTGGAATAAGTTATGTGGAGATCTGCGGGAAGCAAGGCTCTAAGTGGGCATGTCAGGTAGAGATTAGTTTTCCAAAAAAAGGAGGTTCAGACTTGGTAGACAGGCTTGATACAGTGAACACTAAAGGCCCATTTTTGTACCTAAAATATCTCTAGTGTAAAGATGTATCTTATGTTTGTGGCATTAACTTGGATGATCTGTGTTCTAGCAAGTCACTACATATGTTAAAAAAAAAAAAACAAAAACAAAACTTTTAAATCCCTTCTGGAAATGTGCTATGAAGGTGAAGGGTGGTGGGACTCATGTTATTACAGTTTCCCTCTATAGATGGAATCAGGGAATACACATGAAATTGATGTAATACTTCCCAATGTGATAACAGGTTTACAAAACAAAGTGCAAGCACTAGTATTCCACCATATAAATTTGGATCAAGTCAATAATTTTTAAATGAAGGATGACAAGAGGATGGTGATATGATTTTGATGCTTTTAGTCAAGTTTCTTGTTCATGAAGGGTTTCATCAAACAATATAAACAGAACTTACCTGTGATTCAAATATTTGTTCCCAACGCAAATATTTCAATTCATTGGCAAATAAAAAACCCCTTCTCCAATAGAGGAACAGCATAGTATCCAATTTCCATATCTAGTATTTCTTTTGTCTTTCTCCTTTTGAGTTGCTCCATGGGGGCTGAGCCCTCTCTTGTGGCTATGTGCAGACATGTGGCTATTGGAAGTCAATTGTTTCACTATCAAAAAGACTTGCATGTGGTTTTTATGAAAAATGCGTTCCCAAACACACGGTTCAGGACGAAGGAGAAATACAAAACATCTTGTAATTGTTTTAAAATAAACTCTTACACTGTTTATTTAGTTTTAATCTGCATGCTATAGATTGGTTATGCACTTGTTAATCACTGTTGTATGTATCTTCAGACAGAGTTGTAAATAACTTTTCAGTCCAAGTGAAATATGCTCGCACATGTTTATATGCAAAATATATGTGTATTTATGCTTGCCTGTAAATACGTGTATAATAATAATAGATTAGTGATCATGTGATATAGTATCATAAAGTTCGGCACTATGGTCAATTTAATATAAAATGAAAATATTCTTTTTTTATGGTATCTAGAGATGAAATAAAAATACAGTCTGGCTGTTTCATTTACTAGTTTTTTCTGGGCAGGTCTCTGTTTGCTAACTGAAATGACTAAAGAAAGAGACACACTGTTGTAAGTATCCTGCCTCTATTCTTGGGTGTTGGTGATTTAAAAATGCAACTCTATCTCTTTGTGACATCAACTCATTGTCCATAATTTTGAAAATAAATAAAGAAAAATGTTTTAAAAATACTTATTCACTCTGTGTGGCTTTTATGCCACATAGAAAATAAGCAGAAAATATATTATTTTGAAGAAAATTTAAAATGTATATAAATATACAACCACAACCACCTGAAATTCTTCGTGATTTATATAACTCAGCATTTTCATGCCTACATTAAATTGCTTGGAAAAGTGTTTAATTTCCACTTTACTTTGTCCTGGGTTGTATACTTCAATGCCATACTTACAATCTTCCCAATGTTTCATAAATCTGTCTTCAGAAGAGAAAAATTGAGATAGCAGGAACAAAAAAGCAAAGCAGAAACTATTTTGTCTTTAGCGTCTGTTTCCTTGGAGAAATGCTGACTGTGGGTAGGGGGTAAGCATCGCCACACTGACCTATGAAGAATCTCCAAACAAGCCTGTGAATCCATCCTGCACAGAACATGAGTCACAAAAGAAAGGCCCTTCCTCTTGTGAAGTTGCTTACCACTCACATTTTAATAAACAGGGACAAATCTATCATATTTTAAGTAAAATATAAGGTTATCAATTGAATAGACAAAAATGCCAAAAGGGTCACAGTAAAAATTATAGCAATGACATGGTGTAATTTTGTCAATGACAAGCCTTCATCAACAAGATGAGTTTCTGCTAGGTTGCATTTATTAATATAATGGCCCTTTAAGTTTTTCTCCATCTTATGTTTGTATTTAAAGGGGAGGATGAAGGGAAAGATTAGGGGTCCTGAGAGACATAGAGGGGTAGTGGGATCAGGAGTTTATTGAGATTAGTTTGTTGTGAAACTGGAGGATGAACTTAAGCACGATAGTCTTGGTTTTGTTTCAAACAAAGATTTAAGGAGTGAACAGTACAGTCTCCAATGGGAAGAGTAGAGAACACCAAATGAAATGAAACACACTAAAACCCTAAAAATCACAAAGCATGCAGGTCATGTTTCATTAGAAAATGTTTAAGTCCTAAGAGTGAGAATTCTCCCAGTGGACTTTGTAAGATACCAGCCTATCTTACTGATCTACCTAGAATTTACACCCATTCCTTCTTCCAAAAATGAGGGTAGTTTGCCAAATAGGTTGTGTGAATTACTACAGATTTTCTCAGGAAAATATGCCAAAGACAAACCCATCATTTCAGCTGATTTAGGGTGTGAGGCCCAAGAATTTGTAATTGATCCGACAACCATAATGGGTAGTGATCATGGAGCTGCACAGCCTGAGCTGATGTGTGAGAGTCTGGGTTAGTGTTTACCAGTTGGTCTATCAGAGACTTGCTCTGACAAATTTTGAGGTTATTTCTGAACTCATTTCAATTTTATGAATACTAGAAATTACAATTCATTTATATTTTACTACCTAAATGTTGCTTACAGCAAATATGTTTTCGTCATGTAGTTTTTTATTATTGGTTATGGAAGGGGATAGAATCTCTTCTCCTCTGGCTCAGTTCTCAGAAGATCACAGGGTAACCCAAAGTTCATTCAGACATTTATCTCAAGGTACAAAGAGATTTATGGGATCTGGATATATAAAAGTGTGATTAAATTTAAAAAATTATTGGAATTTTCATCCTTGGCAGAGTCAAATAACCAAAGGATTAAGGCTGATACATGTTTGCCCTATAAATCTATCATTAACCAAATGTGACACAGTGCTTTAGGTATTCAGATCCTAACTTGTGCTAAATGGGTAGTTAAAGAATTTCTCACTCATAATAAATTATTTTACGATAAGGAAAATCTCTTTGGCTAACCAACAGTCCTCAAATGCATTTTTTACAGATCCATGAAGACAAAAAATAGAAAGAGAAGAAAGAAAATTATGAGTTGAAATGGTCCAGGTCATTAGAGAAAAAGGTCAGGTAAGGGAAAGCAATATTAAATATAAAAAAGCAATTGTAATAAAGTAAATAATGAAAAACAAACAACTATAAACCAGAGACATTCTATGGGGTTGGAACAGGAAAAAAACTGGGGCATGCAGAGTGCACGGGAATATGGTGATGGCACATGGGTGAATGGGTGGTGGGAAGTCCATGGGGATTGCAACCGAGATTAAATAATGCACAAAATGAAGAATGATGTTATATATATAAAATATTAAAAGAAAGAAAAGTACTGTTAGTTTTATGACAAAAAAAAAAAAACAACCAAAAAACAAAACTAGGTTCTTAGAAAAAGGAAACTATGGGTAATATGGCATTGCTGTGTTTAAACCTACTCGTATAGAATGAAAGCTCCGTGAGGACAGTGTGTATTTCAGTACACACAGGAGGCAATCCACAACTGAGCAGATAGATGTAAGGGTGCAAAAAATGAGTACTGTTCATTACATATATACAATATTTTTAATAAAAGCCACATGCAAGAGCCCCTACTACAGGAAAAGCTGTGAGTGCTTATGCATTTGGAAGAAAAATCTCCTGATAACTTGACCATGTAGGCAATGAAAGTCACTTTTTAAAAAAAAGATTTATTTATTTATGCATACAGAACTGGGGTGCAGGTCACAGGTGCAGGGGCAGTGGGTGAGAGGATTCACCAGAGACAGACAGGGGAGCAGAATAGGCTGACTGATGAAGTACACTGCTGAGGGGAGCAGTGGACGGGTCAGGAGAGGTCTGCCATGCCATGCTGATCACCTCAGGGGGAGGGCTTGAACCTGTGCTAAAGTGGCTTTTTAGTTTCTTAGTACTGTGCTTTATTTAACCTGTTGCATCACCAGGGAGGTTCTGAAAGTCACTTTTTAAAGTGAGAAAATATGCTCAACTTATACCCTCTCAAGTTAGTCCCCCTAATTTGCTACTAGAAATCTACACTTTGCAGGCTAGTCTGGGGGGCTCTGATACTCTGTGGTATAAAACCTGCTAGGAAACACTGTTCCACTACTGATGGTTGAGGAACTGATTGCTAAGAAGAAAAACTAAGCACTTGGGAGCCAATCCCTGTACACAAGGGGCTCTCACTTCCTTGAAATACAAATCAATTTAGGTAGACTTTTGTTTACAGTAGCTTTTATCTAGAAGATAAGGTTGTAAAAACATCAATCAAAATGAGGTACTACTGTTCCTGGCCATATCTCAGCAGGTTCATCTGTTTTATTTCTTCTTCTCTTTCCAAATACCTTAAGGTGTTTAAGATGAGTGAGGAGATATCAAACTATTATAGTGAACTGTATTTGTGTACGACACATGGATTTGCGCTCATTGAACCACAAATACCATCTCCATAGCACCTCTGTCATTCCTGGATTCAGCAAGTATCTGTGGTCCTCACTGCTTTACTTTTCAGTAGTATAAAACTCTGCAACATAATCTTTGCATCATCTTCAATAGCGCCCCTTTAAGAAAATAAGAATCTGATGGCTTCTACATGTCAATGCAAGGTTTTCAAGTTACTCATGTCCTACCTTTTCCCCAAAGAGGTATGTACAATAAAATAGAAAAATGAGTTCAGGAAAAAATTGCAAACATTCTTATTTATAATCTGAATTTCAAAGATCAATTTCATAGTTACAAAAATTTAAATACAAACCCATATGACTCTGCTTGAAAATCTGAGCCAAAGACGTTCCCCAGTAAAGAGGGAAATTTCCATTGAGAAAGAGGAAAGGCTTAACTCCGGCAATTACGATTGGGTAGACATAGCCTGGAGAGAATATGTTGTCACTTGGAACTGGATTTTCATGCTAGGCACAGCTGACAGGCCCCCCTGGGCTAGATTCAGCTGGTAGGGAGGGTGCACATGGTAGAAACAACCTATCAGTCCCTCTTCAGGCTTTGGGAATAAATCTGTTTGATCCCTTCTAAATACAACTGGAGAAAGGCATTCTAGTAACAATGCTAGAGCAGTTAATCCATTTCAGACTACAGTCACCTTGATCCTTGATTGACTTTGCTGCACATTTATTTTCCTGGCACAGTTCCAATATTTGGAACTCCTAGAAGATACAGTTCTTTTGACTATTATTTCTTATCTTTTTTTTTTAAGATGTCAATTATAGATGATTCCTCATTCATTCTTTTTATATATATATATTTTTAAATTTTTTACATCATTCTTCATTTTGGGCATTTTTTCACCTCAATTGTAATCCCCATGGGCTTTCTACCATGAATTCACTGTGTGCCATCAACTCAGTCCAGAGAGCTCTTCCCACCCCAGTTCTGATCCCATTCTCCCTTCTAGCCCCATCAAATGTCTCTGGTTTATAATTGTTCATTGTTTTCATTTTTACTCTACTACCTTTGTCTCTCCCTCTCTCTCTCTTTCCACCCTGCACCCCCAATCCCTTATGTTCTTGCTATGAGTGAAACCATCTGGTATTTTTCTTTTTCTTTCTGGCTTATTTCACTAACTATGATCCCTTCCAGCTCCATCCATGTTGCTGCAAGAGGCATGACTTTATCTTTTTTGATTGCTGAGTAATATTCCATCATGTATATGTACCACATCTTTTGGTGTGATTATTACTTCTATGAGTAAAATAATAACACTGATAATCATACTTATAATAACCACAACTATAATCCTAAGAGCAGCTAGTTTTTATTGAGTAATTGCTATTTTGTCAGCTATTTATTGCTCTAAAGTCTTTTTTTTTTTAAGATTTATTTATTTATGTGTACAACATCTAGGGTACAGGCTAAAGGTGCTAGGCATGAAAGTATTCACCAGAAATAAGAGTAGGGAGCAGAACAGGTGAATCTACTTAAAGTCACTGCTGAGGGGAGCAGCATTTGGGATAGGAGAGGTCTGCTGTGCCATGTGGATCACTTCGGGGCAGGAATTGAACACATGCTGAAGTGGCTTTAGCTTCTCAGTGCTTGCTTTAACCTGCTGTGCCACCAGGGAGGGCCCAGAAATTTAAATTATATATATATATATATTCCTATATATATTCCTATATATATATATACTCCTATATATATATATATATTCCTCTATATATGGGTTCCTATCTTAATGACACAACACTTCTATGCTAATTTTCACCAACAATATCTCAACAAATGGCAACATACACAGACTTCAGGACACTGCCTTGAAATTTGTCGTATCATCCAAAATTATTCTGTTAGTCCAAGAACACATTGAGAATCTCACCAACACATAATAATTCTTCCTTATATATATATTAAAAAAAGGGTTTTAATGTTTTAAAAAGGAGCAACCTGGAGCACTTTAAACTATATTTAAACACTTTGGACAGAAGACAAAGGAAACATCTGAATTAGGAAACAAGTGATGGCCACTGTGTGTGACTGCCCTGTCAAAGAGAACACAGAAGACTTCCAGGATACGAGGTGGGTCTTTAAGGCAGATGCAGATCATAAATGGGTCTTGAGGAAGCTCAGTGGCCACATCAAATTCTAAAGATGGCCAAATCCTGTTTTCCTGTGCTTAATGAAACAGTTTTATCAGACAATAACAGGAAAGAAATATGAGACTAAGTACGGAAAAAAAAAAAAAGTAACAGTTGAAGATCGTATGTAAATGTGGAAAAGCTGGAGTCAAAGGACAGGGCATGCTTCAGCAAACTCTGGTCGTATTCTTCAGCCAAGTGATGAGCAGAGTGCCTCAGAGTTTTTAAACTATACAAACTGTACAGTACTGTATCTGACCCTCCAGAAATGCATTATTATTTTAACCTGATCACTGAGGAAACTGAGGTTCTCAGAGGTTAAGTGAGTTGTTTTAAAATCACAGATAAGCTACTGAGAGGACTTGCACAAACCCAGCACCACCTTCTGCCAGTGAGCTAGTCCCTCGGCAAAACTAGTAATCCTGCCTTCCAGAAAAGGATGCCATTTTCTGGAGATTCAGAGAAAAAAGGAACACAATTTCCGTTGTCCCAGGGCTTTCAGCAATAAGAAAGATGAGTAGGTTCAAAGGCAAGTGCTTGACTCACAACAAATGTTGTGAGAGAACTGTGCATAAGGCCCTGTTGTAGCTGAGAGGAGGAGGCACTGAACTTACTTGAACAGGTCAGGGAAGGCCCCCAGCAGAGGTTAGGCAACCTCAGAAGTGAGCCCTAAAGTCAAGGTTCACTAAATGGTGAAGACAGGGAAGGAACTTGTGGTGGAGGGAGAGGCCCACACAGACAGAAAAAGAAAAAGCACTGAAGGCTTATGGGTCAGTGCAGGAAAGTTCAGAAACTTCTGGGCATAGCGGAAGACAAAACCAGCAAAGTGGGTGGGAACAGCACAGCTGAAGGCCCAAGAGTACTGTTTAGTAACTGGCTAAGGTGCTGTCAGTGTTCCTAAGGGAAAGTCCATTTGTACCAATCCCATGTGAAGCTCATGCCAGCCTTTGCCTTGGTGGACTGGGGGGGGGGGGGGTCCTCACTCTCAAAACCCAAATACTCAGGGCCACATTCTGTATGGGATGTGTGAATTATTTACTGTGTGTAAGACCAAAGTAGTACTTACTGCAGCTCACTTATTTGGGATGAACATGTTAAAGAAAGGTATACACAAAACAAATCTTTTTTTCTCTCTCCTTATTTCTATTCCATACAGAAAAGGTTGACATGAAAGAAAGAAAGAAAAAAAAGAACCTGAAAACTATACTGAGGGGTCAGCTTTCCGGAGCCACTGGGACAAAGTCTATATACATAAACAGTCACAGCCCTGCTCCACGGGGTGCCTCCAATTTGTATTCTTTGAGAAGTCTGCAGACAAGAGGTGACTGGCTAACAGTTTCCTTAGTGACTTACACAGCAACCTTATTTAACTTAACAGGAGTCATTAGCTAAATTTCATCAAGATAAGGACTTCCAGGAGTGAGTTCCCTTCTGATTGTTTTTTGATTAAATGCAAGACAAGGGAGAGCTACACAGAACCTGCAGTTTTCCTTTACGAACTCTGTGGCTCTAAGTTGGCCCCTCAAAGGCTGCTGGGGATCAGGCTGGGGCTGTGGTTTGATTCTATCGAGTTGAAAGCAATCTGTCAGTGTGGAGAGGAATTATGGAGGTTATTTGAAACATTTAGTTAAGCTTGTGACTGTCTTCTTTTCAAGGCATTCCTGGCTGCAAACCACTTCATCCTGGGTGACATAAGACAAGCTTTTGAGTGTGGTTAGACTGAAGTCCCTGCAGTCAGAAAGCTGGTCCACCATATTGCCATTAGCTGATTAATAGGTGTTTATTTTTAGGGCTTGAATTAACAGGCCATGTGAAGGCCAATGCAAGATGGTATTTGAAATAATCTGTTAATGCCTCATGCTTGCAAAAGTACTCACTTTCTGTGCAGTTGTTGATGGAGGTGAAGTCCTTGTCCAACTAGTAAAATTTAATGTCCAAGACCCCATTCCTACATAAAAAGGGTCATTGCTAAAATAGGTCCTACTAGCACTATTTCAAGAAACATTTTTTAAAGGGAAAGTATGACTGACCAGCTATGGCAACTGGTGGAGTTCAAAGTCTCATTCAACACTCTATATTAATTGACAAAATCTCCAAATTTTGGGTCCAGAGCCTCACATACACAATAATTGTTTGCTAGTTGCATTTTAATGAGATATTTATGACTTCAGATATACACACTTAGGAAATTCATTTGAATTTACCAGATTTGTTTTGATATATGGATTTATGCTTCTAAAGGATTCAGAAGCCACTCAGGAAAGTAAACTGGCCTGTCACTGCCAAACTTGAAGCTTAGAAGTTGGTACAATTAGATATTTATTTATGTGTTTCATGTTTATTTACTAGACAGATTATTCCATGAAGATAAATACCTTGTCTGCTTTATCATTATCTGGCCCTATTTATTGAATAAAAGGATGACGAGTTATTCAGTGAATCACTGCACAGCTATTTTGCTGTAGGTGTGCCCTAGATCTTGAACCTAATGGCATGCATTGATTGGCTAAACAGCTTGAAAAAGAGTATTATTACTACCTGCTGATTGAATCATCTGCCTTTGTTTATCTGATGAGCTTTCCAACTTCATCAAGTAGGAGAATCATTGGTTAGAGGGAAGTTAAAGTTACTTACTTGCATACTTAATTATTTTTTGGGGAAAAGATTTATTTACAAAATTTATTTATTTATTTATTTGTATATTGGAACTGAGGTACAGGCCAGAGGGGTGAGAGGATTCACCAGAGACAGAGTGGGGGAGCAGAACAGGCAGACTGACTGACATACACTGCTGAGGGGAGCAGCAAGCAGGTCAGGAGAGGTCTGCAGTGCCATGTGAATCACTTCCCTGGCCAGGAATCAAACACTGTGCTGCAGTTGCTGGGATCAGCTTTATAGTGATGCGCTTTACCCTGTTGCGCCACCAGAGAAGGCCCTGATTTATATAATTTAAATGTTTTCTTTAAGGAGTTTGAATACTTTTTACAGGAAAATGAGAGCTGAACTTCATTATAGTTTAAATTTTTCATCTTCACATTTGTCACAGCTATATCATAGTCCTGTCATGCCTGACTTGCCTCTTATGCTAATACAAATCTACTCTCAGTTGGACTTCTGAGTGGCAACAACTCTGGGAAAGATGTATTTAGGATTTAGGGTTGGGAATGATTGCTGGCAAGCATCCCAGTCCCCTGCTAAAGTCTGTGCTTAGCCCCAAGAGCAAGGTGCTATTTTATTTAGACTTCATTGAAAGACTGAATATTTCAAAAGACCCTCAGTCCAGTCTGTAAAGCTGTTACCCCCACAGTCAGATCAGCCAGGCTCTTCATGGGGACACATATGGCAATTTACCACCATGATTTCCACAGGGAAGCAACCTTGGGCCTTCTGTCTTATTTTCATGATACGTCCAACCCAGATCAATCACCCAGAGCTCCTGACACATTTATAACGCCTTTTAGACTTATTTATGGACCAAACATTGGTTTTACAGAAACAGACTATAATCACCACTTGAAAGACAAATTTTTTGTATCTCCCCCAAGATTATTATTGCTTCTAGATCTATCATTGGTAGGATTACAATCAAGTTGGAAGACTCTTAACTATTCAGAGTCAGATACAGGTTTCAGGCATACATTTCAGAAGAAATGGAAAGAATAGCTTTCACAAGAAAGACAGAACATGGGTGGGGCATAATTTTATGAAAAAAAAAAGCCGTTTGGACAGATAATGTGATATTCTCACTAATTTAAATGAGAAATGGTAAGCAAAATGGGGTTGCTTTCTTATTGAAGTCTCGAGATATTAAAGTCATTAACTTAGAATAGCAACACAATTTCATTGTGCCTTCATTTTGCTTAGACCCACTACTTACAACTTTAAGAAATGCATACTTAAGAGAACAAAAAAAAAAAGCCACAGAATATTTGGGATATATAATTTCACAAAGCCTATTTCTCTTTTCAAAGTGCTTGGCATAATTTGATTAAACTTTATTTATTTAAAAAATTTCCATGTGCATATTAAAAAATGTTCAACATCACTCGTAATAATGGAGATGCAAATTAAAACCACAATGAGATACCACCTCACCCCAGTGAGAATGGCACATCTTCAAACAACTAGCAACAACAAATGTTGGTGAGGATGTGGAGAAAAAGGAACTCTCTTGCACTGCTGGTGGGAATGCAAACTAGTACAACCACTATGGAAAACTGTTTAGAGGTTCCTCAAACTGCTTAACATGGAGCTTCCCTATGACCCAGCAACCTCACTCCTAGGTATCTACCCAAAAGACACAAAAACACTGATTCAAAAAGATATGTGCACCCCCATATTGCTGCTTTATTTACAATTGGAAAAACATGGAAGCAGCCCAAATGCCCAGAAGTAGATGACTGGATTAAAAAGATGTGGTACATATACACAATGGAATATTACTCAGCAACCAAAAAAGAGAAACACATGTCTGGATGGATGGAGCTGGAAAAGATCATGCTTAATGAGATAAGCCAGAAAGAAAAAGAAAAATACCGGATGGTTTTGCTCATAGCAGGAGTATAATGGACCAGGCAAGAAAATAATAATAATAATGAACAGCCATATACCAGAGACATTTTATGGGGATGGAGTGGAGAATGGGATCAAAAATGGTGGGGGGAGGTAAGTGCACTGGACTATGGTGATGGCATCTGGGTGACTTGGTGATGGGAACCACATGGGGATTACAATTGAGATGAAAAAAAAAAGTACAAAATGATGTAAAAATAAACTATTATATTAAAAAAAATTCCATGTGATTTTAATCTAGAGGGGTGAACGTAATTAGCCCAAGAAAACAGCTTGTAACTTTGGAACTCTTCTACTTGTGTGCAAGGTGGTCAGATCGTCTGAACAACTATCTTAATTACCCAAAGTTAAAGGTCAGCAACTCCCCAGGGAATTGTGACTCTAGGGGTGATCAGTTTAAAGGATATCTCTGCAGTATCTTTCTCCTTATGTGGGGAAACAAGGAGAAAAGCAGATTGTTTTATTTAATAATCTAGAAAAGGTTGTGAGGAAGACAGATCTGAACTAAAGGACTAAATAAGCTATAAGACATTTTCTTTTTTTTCCAGACAGGAGAAAACAGAACCAATTTATATCTGCACAGCATTTTGTGCTTTCTAGAACATGCTGATATGTTATTTAAGAGAATGAAATGATTTGGGAAGCTAAGTGAGTCCCTAGAGACTTACTATAAGACACTGAAGTTAGGATTGAGATCTGCTGTTTTCTTATCAAGGGATGATGGAAGAACCCTGGAAAGTTCTCTTGAATGATTTTATACTATAGATCCTATTACATTTATTATTTTCCAGTTGTTTTAAAATAAAAAAAAAATGAGCCTATAGTTTGTATCTTATCTAGTATAAGATTATTATTACTCACAGGACTTAAATGCTCCAAATTTGATGTAATTGCTAAGCATTATTGAAATACATCTAAGAAGTAATTTTGTTTTGAAACTAATTAAGATATTTTATGTTTTGGTGCCATCTCTTCAGACAAGCTATTTCTCACTTAGTATCCACAGGCAAACCTTTAACTTCTATAAAATTATTGCTGAAAGCAGCAATAATTTGACTCTGTCAGAATGTACTAATTACCATTTAAAAAAATAAAAAGAACCATGCCTGAGTTCAAACTACTCACCTGGACACACACACACACGTATGTATATATAATATTTAGTAAGATATTCAATGTGATATATAAAATATATTGTATATATTTATATTAAGTATATAATTTATTTATGTTAAATGTATATTAAATACACATAAACATATATATATGTAATTATCAGCACATTTTTTCTTTAAATGTGGGGCAACATTTGATCATTCCAGATAAAAACATATTGGTGTTAGTTCAATTCTACAATTGTAAGTTGCATAATTCCTGTTAAAAAGTATGAATATAATCACTTCTGTTTTATTTTAAGAAAAATGAAATGTATCAACTTACTTAATACTAGTTAACCTAACAGACTTTGGGAGTTAAGTATATTCCCTATAATCTTGAGCATTCTGGATGTAAAGAAAGACAGGATATTCAAATAACAAATGACTGAATGTTTAAAATTATATACATGTGACTATAGACTTTAAAGAGGTTAGGTGATAAAAAAAAATACCTGTCCTTGGAATGGCAAAGTCCTATCTTTGCGTCACTTTATATAGTATAGTAGTATAGTATCCTTGTTAATGCAAATGAAAAGGAGGATTTGGCATGGGGTACCCAGCTTGTGATTCCCACACTGTAATTTTTGAAAAGCTACCAATCAACAGTGTGGGTGTTAGGTGGGAGTCGGAGAGTGACAGGTGACATTTCAGAAAAGAGGTGAATTTTTTTACTTGATTTTGAAGGGTGAAGAGAATGTTGGATGAAGAAGGATGGGAGAGCAAGAACAAGTGCAAGGATCATAAAGGCTTCTTTGTCTGCACTTAGGGGCTTCCAAAAAATCTAATAGAAAATCAATGCAGTGGGCAATGGAAAGAATGATTTTAAACTGAAGAAAAAGACATAAATTGATGATACAAAGTTGGAAATTTTCTGAAGACAAAGCAGAAGATGAGATTTGGTCAGTGGTGTAAAGTTAGAGATCTGAATGGAAACTTGGTAGAGTGGAAGGAGAACTTCAGGGGCAGGTATAAAAAAGGGGATCAACTAGGGGGACTGTAAGGCCTGAGAGTCATCAGGCAGTAGGGAATCAGAAAGAGTGGCCTGTCCAAGATCAGTGAGTGGATTAACAATGTCAAGGTGAAGAAATGGTCAGACAAAAAAAGGATCCGGCATCTCTGTTGGAGATGGTGAGAGGGAGCTGCAGTAGCAGCTTCAGTCAAGAGACTGCAGAGATGTGGGGAGTAGAGAGTACATATGACTCCGACGACTTGGTGGCCAAAAAAAAAAAAAAAAGAAAGAAAGAAATAGAGGGAAAGAGAAGAAAAGCAGGTTAGACATAGGATGGGCAGCTCTTGATACATGTGGCCTCTATACTTGGGGTGATACCCTGTATCAAAAAAACTGGCCATTGGGAGTTGTGTTCATAGTCCCAGTTAGGATACAGGCTAAAAAGATTACAATTGTGATAGAATTAAATAAAAGCTATCGAGTGTTCTTATTAAAAAGAGTTAGGAGGAGATGAAGAGTATACCTAATTTGTAGCAATTATTCACTATGACAACGTATGGTAAACTCACAGTACTGAGAACTAAGATTTTATCTAAAGGAACTAATAGTTTCTGTTAAGGTAATATTTTCAGCTTTGTGGCCTTAACTCCAATTAAAGGTGAACTCAGTTTTATATTAAGGACATGCAAGCTTCAAAATATTCCTTATTTATTTCACTTTAGTTTTCTTTTACTTAATGATCATTCTTAGCATTTAATTCCAGAATCCAGGGAAGACACAATTAATGAACTTTGCATTTTAGCAAAATGGGTAGCACATCTCCATGTTTATCGGTCCTTGCTGATCTCAGTTTAGTGAGGCTTTAGGCAAAATTACTAAAATGTCCAATATTCTGCATAGCATTTCACAAATGTATGTGCAACCAAGTGAGCAGTGCGGGTTTAGTTATTTTTATGGTACAGTATCAAACTAACAATTTATAACAAATAGAGGGTTAAACTGAACTTTGGGCAAGCAGTTTCTCAGTTACAATAAATCTTAGCTTCAAGAATTATGGCATAACTACCAATTATTTCTGTAAAAAGTATTTGAGCTCCTAAGAGGTTTTCAACTTCCAATTAGTTATCTGTATAAGGTAACAGGAACAATTTCTCCATGAGTCACCAGAGACCTAGTTTTCAAGTTGCCACATGTAGAAAAGTCTCAAGTTCAATCACCAGCTTAGGCTACAATCAGTGGCTATTTGAATTAAAAGACAAGTGCATATGTGTATCAATGTCACATGTATACAAAGGTACCATATGCCTTATAATATCTTGCACCAAACTTCTGAACCTTTAATGCATGACTACTCAACTTGCTATACCAGTAAGTCATGTGCTCCTAGGTTGTCAATCATCACTTGACTTTCTACATGACAACCAAAATCCCATAAGTTCAAGTGTATGAGCCACCCTACTCTTGTCTAGTTAGCAGCAGGGTGCAGAAAAACAACAGAAAAATTACTGAAATTAAGTGGTCATCACTGTGAAGTGCCTCTTTTGGCAAATGGCTATATTCACTTTACTGTGGTGCGAACCCTGTATATGAAACAGCCTCAGCTGTTCTGTGATTGACTTATGACTTATGAATACTTTCCCTGGCTGGCTCAACCACCTGGAACTTCCTTCGTATAAATGTTAATTACTCACCCCATTCAGAAATACATGCACACACACAAAAGAACTATAGAGCTCTTTTTGGTGAATCTTTGCAAGTCAACTAACTAATTATTACAAGGGAGCACCCTGACATTTGGAATCAACCTAATAGCTCATTCAGGAAGATAACCCATTTCTTCACAGCCAAAAGTAGGCACCACTTAGGATGACAGGACATTGATGTTTCACAACGGTGGGGAATAGTTCCACACATGCAGTAACTCGGAATCAGCACAGGAGTTGTCATGACAGTGGTGTCTGTAACAACTCCAGTCTATTTCTACAGAAGTCTCCATAGGGCAACAATTATGTTTATTTATCTGGAGTGAAAAATAGCAGACAGGAGCAGAGATATTGGGCATGTGAGAAACCAAGAAAGGGGACATTTATTTACTAAACAGGGTCAAGGGGAAAGGGGTGAGACTGGATAAATGTTGAGTTCAACATTTAAGCATTATTTAAGATTAGACCCAACTAAATTCCAACCACAAGAAAAATCTTCATTTAAGATTGGAGCATTTATTCACAGAATGAGAAATGATTCTTTACTGCTGCAAAACAAATACAATTAAAACAACAGGGAAATTTTGAGCAATCAGATTAAGTAAACAAGGCACAAAGAATAGTGTTGCATCTTTTTCACTTTTATACTATCCAAATTGCATTCTAGGTATATACAAAAAAATTTAATTGAATAGTGCATTACAACTGTTTTGAACAAATCCTGTTGCTAGACTCTAACTTCCTCACCCCTGAAATAAACCTGGCTGCCTGGATGCCCAAGCTCTCCACACATGTCTCCCCCACACCCTCACTAAGCCCCCCACTTCCCATCCCTACTAAGTATCAGGCGTTCTGCCAGGCACTTTGCACACTTTATCTCAAATCTTTATGTAAGAGTTATTTTTAATCCACATTTTCCAGCAAATTCCAACTTAAGTTTTCCAAGTGTCTGCAATATATTCATGTGTGTTAGGACTCAGAGGCTTCAGCTCTGTTTAGCTCCTAAATCTACATCTTGTTTTAACAAGACGCTTTGGTTTCATCATGTAAGAATTTAAAAATAATAAACACTTTGGGGTTTATTAAATGAAAAAGGTTGCCACCAACTGACTGGGGGAAAGATAACAACAAGGCATTCTCATTTTGATAAAATTGCTGAAATACATTTTCACAAAAGTGGCAAACTCTTGACATATGTGAGTTAAATCTTAGACTTTTAGGGGAGAATTAGATAATGTACAAATTATACACAGGAACTTGCAAAAAAAAAACTTTTAAACATCACTAAAAAGAAAAAAAAAAAAAGGCTTCCTCAATGCCCACATATGTTTTTACACAAATCTGCATGCTCCAATTAATCTGCTGAACTGCTGGTGTGCGGCTGGACCGCCTTCATCATCTTTGTAAGTACAATGTACAATTTGTGGTCTGATTTCTAGCAAGAAAAGTGCACCTAATTTTGGCTCTCCCCATACTTAAACCTATTTTAGAAAATTAGAATTTAACCATAGCTTTACACAGTCTTAAAAAGAAAAACTGCGTGCAGCTGCTGACAGGTCATTGATGTTGTAATACTCTGGGTACCCGAGGAGAGGTTTTATAGTATTATCCCAATGAATGGCATAAAAGAGACTTGGATTTTAAAAATTCATCTCCACTTGTCAAACATTATTAGGAAAGGAGGGGAAAATGGGGATTTCTTGGGATGATCTGACACAACGGCATGTTTTTCTGGTCCACCATGTCTGGCTGGCAGAACTCTTTTCTTCTCCATGTAATAAACAACTGTTTAGCACAATGCTATGTTTGGAACAGGCAAGTTTTATTTTCTTTTCTAAGCCCTTGGCTCAAGAGAACAGTCTTATGGGAAATGGCTATTGTGTTTACTGCTATTTGATGATGAAATGTCATCTGACTAAAATACTTCTGTAATAAATTATTTCATTCAACAAAGCCCTCAATAGTTTGGCCAGTTTAAAAATGCAATTTGCATTATAATGCATTGAGAAATCCCTGATGAAAACCTCCTGTATGCATTAGTTCATATCAACACACGCACAAATAGGCTTGCTCACATTCTCTCTCTCCCTCGCTCTCTCCTGGCTTAAAAGAGTTGTTTGAAACTTAAAATATCATGATAATTCACAACCTGAAAATGTGATTATCATTTCAAAATTTAGTATAAAATAATTTAGAAGCAGGAACAGGAATGCTGAATTATTAGTTAACCTGTAGAGTGATCATAGAATATAAGTGAACTAAAGGTATTTGAATATAGTTTTCATCCATTTTTTTATAAAATATAAATGTCACTATCTCATCCCATTTTTGCTAATCTAATGGATTAGTCACCCACTCACTTTCAGAAGCAGTCAGATCTCCTCATCCTTCATTTTTGGCACACTGCTGCCCTTATGTGTCTATCACAATGTATATCTGGTTTATAAATTATGGGGAATGAGAAATTTATTTTGATAATTTTTCAATGTGCTTAAGATAATTAGAGACACCCTTAAAAAAGATAGGATTGGTAATTATTGGCCTCATGAAAGAAAACAAGCTCCTGTTTCTTAATTAGACTGGTTCTGATCCATGACTACTTCTGGGAGAGGAATTTCCATTGAAAGGATAATTATATATACTGGCCAAATCCAAAATATTTTCCTTTATGAGGAAATAGGGAGTCATTATTCTGAGGAGGAATGCCTCCAGCATGCAGGAGGAAGAAGGATGGTGTTGTGTGTGCTATCTCCTGCCTGTAAATGCTGTGGGGCCATGGCCTGCATTTGCCTATCAATCCCTGCAGAGAGCTTCATGAGGGCAGGGACCAGACCTTATATGTCCCTGTTCATGGGACGAACTATAGGCCTGGCACACAAGCTGGTGCCTAATTTATGCAAAGTAACTGAAAAGAGAAAAAGACCATGAGCTTCTGTTAATACAGCCAATAGTTCTGAACAACAGGCCAGAATTCCCACTCAAGAAGACTGTGGCATCGTGGCTCTTGGTCTCTGTGCTAAGTTCTTGACTGGGTACTCTTTTTTGAGTGTACTAAATCTGCGTTACAGTTTTATTTTTAGTGAAGTGAAAACATATTTGAGTAGTTTGGAAAGGAATGGATTCAAGATGCCAAGTAGGTACTTCCTATGTCTTTGCATGTCCATGCCATGAACTAATGGGGTATTCAATCTAGTAGGAAAAGCACTGAAACAATAATAGGAACTTCTGGACTCCAGACTTGGACATGACTCAGACTGATTGTGTGACCTTGAGTAAGTTTCAGAGACCTTCTGGGGCCCTTTTCCTCATATGAAAACGAGATGATCTGTTAAGTTCCTCCTGGACTTAGTATTTTAGAGCTCAAATACTATTGCAAAAAATGAACCACAGAATTAATTTCTACACAAAAAAATGAAAAGGAGGAGTCTAAAAAATGATATACTGCCTACTTAAAAAGAGCATCTTGAACTCCAGTTGTAATACATATTTAAACCCAATGGTACACATGTACAAATTTCCTAGATTCCTCCATCCTGTTGCCATTCAAAATGCCAAAATCACTACGTTCATGAAGTACAGGAGGAAATTGCTTTATTTACCATTAATTTTGATCTACAAGTAAGTTTGCAAATCACTGGGCTCGTTCTGAGAACTGCCATCTCCAGAAAGGACTTTCTGGAGGGAGAGACTATTACTACTGAAGGAAAAAAAATTGACTTAGGTAGAGGGTGGGCTGTGAGATGACCTTTGATGAAGGGTTTGGAATGTAAGCAAGGGAAGAAGAGTATCATCGCACTACAACATAGAATCAGCGATGAGGTGTAAGGTGCATTGCATGTAAGAATCAAATAGCAAATAGGTTCATCTGTTTGGGGAACTTCGATCATTTGGGGGTGGTTTCCTTTCAAACCTGTGTTGAAAGGATTCTGATGTAAGAAATGATGGTACATGGACCACATGGTAGACATGCCAAATTTAAATACAGAAGCTTGTTTAAATGACAATATAGGAAT
Source organism: Condylura cristata (assembly GCF_000260355.1). Classification (NCBI taxonomy): domain Eukaryota; kingdom Metazoa; phylum Chordata; class Mammalia; order Eulipotyphla; family Talpidae; genus Condylura; species Condylura cristata. The sequence goes on from NW_004567124.1 coordinate 29,398,390, forward strand.
ATAGGGTGCGTTTTATAGGCCATCAAGATAGGCTTTGTTTAAATGAATATAAGATCAAAATAAGATGAACAGTAAAATTTAATTATCTCTTCCAAATTTTACTTGAACCCTACAACTCTGTTTTTCATTAGAGCTTTATGACTTTTACCTGAATTCCTCAAGTGCAAATACTTTCTCTGAAAATTTATTTTCATCATATCTTTAGTGTAATGCAGAAAAGGAATCTTAAATATTTATTTCGGCATTTTATATTTTTATTGGTTTTGTAAACCACTGAAATTGTAGAGTGTACTTAGAGTGAGTTGATTCCATATGCAGTAAATCAACTGGAGGACAGACTACAGTGTATACCGCTTACAAAGTGAATCACTAAAGCTAAAAATACAACTTCCTCCCCTCCCACCCCTAAAATCTGCCAACATCTAAACAACTACGAAATTGCATGCTAGAGAGATGTGTAGTATATTCCAAGATAAATATATACAAATTATACTGGAAAACCTCAAGGTGTTATTGATTAATTCTAAAAAACATTTCACAATCAAGACTCATAGATACTGTTTCTCATGGATAAGTACAAGGAGAGGAATAAAATGACTGCAGAGAGTATGAATGTGGAAAGAAGCTGTTTGTGGAAAGGAGTCTTATTAAAATGTTTTAGATGAAAGGCAGAACAGAAGGAAAATTTGGTGGCTGGGGAAAAAGATGAGCAAACACAAAAGGAGTGTCAGACTCTAGAAGCACAGAGCTTCTACTCCTCCCTAACTTCCTCTGGCTCCTTTTTAGCTGGTCCTGTAGATGTCTCACCCTCTCCTGACTTCCTGTGCTGCCCATATGCCAACTGTGGCCGCCCATACGTGAATAGTGTGTGAGGGGAATTAGCTTCAGAACTTCCTAAAGCAGTGGGTAAGAGGCAGAAGAAAGCCAATGGTGACCACACCAACAATGTATTTGTATAAGGCTGGGAAAGGCTTTGCAGTCAGTCCAAGTCAGGCCTTTGCTCTTTGATAGTTGGGATTCCATTTCTGAGCACACTGAACACCACGTTCTTTTCACAAGGGGCCAGGATATTTTAAAATCAAGCACAACGAGGACCTAGAATCAATTATTCAGAGGCCCCCAATTACAGTGTTAATGCCTCTCTACAAATAACTGGATTATCAGCCATACTTTTCTAATCACCTTACAGATCTTAAAGACCCAATGTCTAGAACAGAAGCTCCTGGGTACACAGTGGGTGTCCAATAAAAGTTTTCTGAGTATTGATTAGTTGTCTGAATAGTTTATAGTGTGTCTTCTTGATAGTTAGATGCTGGCAACCCTTAAACATAAAACAGGTTTTTGAAAAACTGGGGGTTAGGGACTATTATTTTCAGCACCAAGGAAAATCAACAAAGACTAGCTCAAAAGGGTTGTCTGCCATAAAATAAGCAGAATTGAGGAAGTGAGTTTAGTAGGCTGTGAAGGTGAAAGGATTTATTTAGAAACTAAGAAAATATAAAAACTCTTAAATACATATATTTCTTTTCTCCTGTTACTAATTTTGGCCTTAATTACAAAATTATTCTATTAGCACTTAGAGCTCAATAAATGATTTGGAGTGACCTATTAAATACATATTCAGTAAATCAAGCATTGTAAAAAAATGTGCCTGTCAACAACAATCAAGAAAAGGATGGTTGATATGTATTTCTCTGTGGTAATACCAAATTTAGAATAACTTTTAAAATGATATAACTTTAAAAACAGAAGTTTAGCAACTATTTTTGATACAATTAACAAGAGGTCATCTCGTCTTTTCTATATTTTGGAAAAGACATATTTCTTCTGCAGGATCTTTGCTGCTTTCTCCTCTTTGAATTTATATTCTGGGCGGATATTCTACATGTCACATGAAATCAGTTTACTTAACTAAACAAGCATACTGCAGAAAAAAAATTTTGACAGGAAAAGCATTCCTTTTAAAACAATGAATACTTTTCTCTTGAAATTCTTGTAGTAGCATCAAACTGGGACATTGATGCAGAAGAATTGAGAAAGTTGGTTTCCAGAGGACAGGGGTTCACATGCTCCTCCCACCTTCCAGGTTACTGCCCTTCCTTACCCATGCCTAGAACAAAGTAGACACTCAGTGAGGAGCTAGGAGCTAGTAAATCAATATATGAACATTGAGGTCTGAACTCCTTTTAATGGGAAGTCAGAACCATTTCAGATTGTCTTGGTTTCATCACTGCCACCCTTGTTTCTGGAAATCTGTCCAGCAGAGACTGGGGGTCATGGTAAACCTTAAGTAAATCTGTGAGGTAAGACTACCCAGAACTTGGAGGCATCATAGTTACAGTTCCTCAGGGGAAGGTGAGTTGATGGAAGTAGAAAAATTTAATTCTAGAATTGTAATTTTAATGAAAACTTTTAAAGAATTAACATATGCTTTCTGCAGGGATAAAATGTTTCAAAGTAATATTTAAGCCAAAATTTTCATGGAATAAAAACAAATCAAATAGCTCAAAGTAGTCTAATGTTCCTTCCAGATATAGATTTTCATGATATCTATTATTTATCTATTATTACTTGATGAAATAGCTCTACTCTACTACATCTAAATGAACAAATACAAGTAGACACTAAAGGAAAATATAAAATGATGCAGAGCTATAAGGCAGTTTCCTATACATGTGAAAATACAAAACTCATGTATTTGGAAAACAGAAAAATATACTTCCCAAACAGTATGTTGCCACTGTTGAAACCTTCTAGTATCAATAGATCAAATTAGAAAAAGCTGCATGCTACACTTCATTGCGATTAGACCAAGACAGAATAACATTCACCTTTTCATTTGAAAATAAAGATTCATCAAGACTCATGAGTTGAAAGGTTAAGTGTACTCTGTGTGTAAGTTGATAAATGTAGGCCTAATCTAATCAGGGGCCATCACGGGCACTGTGCCCTGACCCGGGCTTCTGGTTTCCATGGGGGAAGATCTAACCAAGATGTAGGCTCTAGGCCTTTGACCTATTAGAGACCTTTTCTGTGCCAGCCGAGAGTTCTGGTGAACAGCCGGGGAACTTGCAGTTCAAATCAGGAACATGTGCACTTTGCTAATACAACACATGGCTCTAAAATTAAAATGCAACCTGATCAAGTGCTTCAGGATATTTTAACAACTAGGAGAGAGATTAGAGGTAGATAAAACTGGGCTTTCGGGTCACTTTGACTCATTCATGTTTCTCCCCTTTTCTTTGGACTAGACAAATTTAATTTTATTGTATTTCTTAAGAATTTGCTACAACAACAAAAGTTTGGTAAGTTATTTCATGGTTGATTGATCTTGGGGAAATGGGGATGTTGTAAGGTTTCTCTGTGACATGTGTCACCTATTAGATAGTTAGCTTTTTCTATTTCCAACTGAGCCAAGCCAAATTAATTAGAAAGTGGTTTGAATTACAAGTTAAATACAATGAAAAGTAATAAAAACAAAAATGACATTTAGGTCATCAATAATATTCCTGAGGTAATTTGGCATTGATTTTTCTTGCTTTCTGTGATAAAGAGCTTTACAAGTTGTCAAACTGACAGTTTAACCCAAAGTTGTTACAGTGGTAACAACGACAGGCTTCAAGAGCACAAATTTAATAATGGGGCAGATTTATTTTCATTTTGGTTCTTGCTTTGTTTCTCCTGGAAATCAAGTGCCAGGAGGTAAGTAAGGTGGTCTGACTTCCCATACATCTGAGGAAGTCTAAGAACCACAGGGCCCTTGAAAGTTTCCAACATGTAACTATTTTACCAACAAAATTCAAATCAAAGCAGATATTAGAGATTCAGATTAAGCTGGGAAAAAAAAATCCCTCCCAATAATACATTGTTATCTCCCTTTGAATGAGGAGAAAACATGGATTGTGACAATCTTTGTAAATAAGTGTCCCTGATCTTCCAAATAACATCATTTTTCGCTAGGTAATAAGTTAAATTCTTGGTTTGACTTTGTGTGTGTGTGTGTGTGTGTGAGAGAGAGAGAGAGAGAGACAGAGAGAGAGAGAGAGAGAGAGAGAGAGAGAGAGAAAGCCATGAAAATCAAGGTTTTGAATATTGAAATTTTAGTATGGGAAAATCCATGGTGTCAAGACTTTTCCTCCAATAGCTAAACTTTCTAAGTGGGGGGCAGGTTCTAAGTGGAGCTAAAGGAGGGTGGAGGTGGGGAACCAGAGAAGATAGAAATTTTATTTCATGTGTCATTTTTCAATATGTTAACTGCTGGAAGGTATTTGAAGAGAATGGATGACCCTCATGATGTTTAAATCCTACGTCTCCCTTTTTCTTAGGGACTGTGATTGTGACCTGCCCCCCTCCTTATATACTCCCATCAGTGAGTTGCTGGCAGGTCCCTGGGGATTTAGGAAGGTCGCTATGTACCCTCCCAGGTCCCCAGAGGCCTCCTCTTTGGCTCCCTGTACTGCACAGTAGTGTCTTCCGGACAACAGCAGAAATCTCCTCCCAATTCAGCTAACGGGGATATCCCATGCCAAATTAGGCTTCTGGTGTTCAGGAAGTGGCTCTTAGAGGTGCCAAGGTCTGGAGACAGCACCAAGTGGCACAGATAACCACTTGTCAGACTTCTGAAACGACCTCAGAACAGAGCTGAGATTGTAGAAGCGCCTTCAACACCCTGAAGGTGTTTCTCCTCATCAGGCAGGTTGAAAGGCTTAGCAGCTAAGTGGAATTTAGTACCAGATCATTTAACAGACCTTTTGATAAACAGTCAAGTCCAAGCTCCTTGTCATGGCTTCTACTTTGCTTCTCAGAAATACACCACTTTTCCATCCAATCAAACACTAATATCCAGAGACAGAAAGGCAGGAAAAGCCTGTGAAGGGGCCAGCTTTTCTTACACTTCTATGTTTTGGATTTTGTTTTGTTTCATTCATTTATATACCTGGCATTACTTCCCCCATATTTTAGGATTGGGCCTAGAGATTGCTGAGTAACCTTAGAATGATCCAGCTACTTATGCTAGAATGAGAAGTGCTTCTATCCCAAGTCTAGAGCTGCTCTATCCAACACTGCAGCCACTAGCAATGTATACTGTTAAAATAAAAATCAAGATATAATTAAAATTAATTTTCTCAGTTATGGTAGTTACATATCTGTGTTCCACAGCTGTGTGTGCCAAGCAATTACCATACTGGACAGTGTACATTTAAACCATTTCCACCCCTGCAGAGTGTTCTTTGGACAATGTTAGCTAGAGAATAAGGGGTTGCTGTACTGTCTTGTCCACTATGGGTTGAACATCCCTAGATTCTGAAAATCTTTTGTAAAAAAAAGGCTATTGGTGAGGTGGGGAGAGCACTGGTTTTCAGTTTTGCCTGAGTCTTTGACACTAGGTCCCTATGGTTATGAGAGTCAGAGAAGCGGAAAGGATACTTATCAAATATTTGGGTTATTTTGGAGGATTGTTTGGTCTGAAACCTGGAAACAGTATGAAGAACATGGTGTTTCTTGACTATAAATCAGCCTGAGCATTAGTAGATGCAATATACACTGAATTGCAATGCTGGAGAGGGCAAGAGAGAACCACCATTACCATCTTTGCCACACTGCTAATACAGTTAGTTTCTTGGCAGTGATGTTACTAACTGGGTCTCAGAGGCTTCTCCTGGAAGTCTCAGTGATAGCCACAGAGATGCGATGGTGGACAAGACTGAGTTGGTTCTTGCTGATACAAATGTTATCCTTCATCAGCATAACTCAAATCATGACATGGTTGGAAATGGTCTGCCTCCTTGGCGCTGGGTTATTGCCCTAGATCAGCGTAGATTCTTCTGGGAGCTAAATCTAGAACTTAATGATGTAGAAACTGTAAGCCCACAATCCTTTAACTAAAACCCTTGAATAAGTAGGTTTTGCAAAGTAAAAATTACCCAGATTTAGAAATCTGTAAATATCATAGGTTATACCAATAGTGGTGGACAGAGCAGCTCCTTATAATCCAACATATTAATATTTCTGAAGCAAAACATATAACTATTCACATCAAGTAAAATAAGTTAAAACTCTAAATAGGCTTATGTAAGTTCAGGTCCACAAGGACCTGCCAAATATAACTTGGTGTCCCCTTACTTAAAAAATGACAGTTTTATGGGCTTTTGGAAATTCAGCATTAAAGATGGGGGTCCTGTAGAGTCTACTTGAAAACATGATGTGCCACCAATTGAGGCACTGTTAATCTGGGATCTAGGAAGAGGAGAGACTATTCTGTCAGAAACAAAGTGCTTCTGGCCATTGAAAGAGTTCCTTTACAATGTTAAGTACAGGACTACAGCTGTGAGTTTGGTGTGCGTGAGTCTGCCTAAGTTTTGTGAAGGGACGAAACATGGAAAATCAAGGCCAGACCCTGGTCCACAGAGCACTAGCCAGGGTCCTGAGAGAAGTGGGAAGACGCCTGGTAGAAATGGCTCCGTGCCACTGCTAGGCCCAGCAATCAGGTAGAAGCCCTCCAAATCCATACTCAGACCATACCTTAGGCTACACCAATCAGAATCTGAGTGTGCAACCATGTCAGCTGTGTGTCTGAGTAGACGTTATCATTATTTGACTTTTTCAAATATATACAATAAAGAAAATGAAATGCCAAAAATTTCAAGGAACTACCATCAGGACAAAATATAGAATACCCCAAGTTTCCTTCACAGTCATTACCACTCCACGTTTTCGTATCATATGATATCATATCACACCACCCCAAGTCTCTCCCCAAGGCAACAACTACTGTGAACACTGACCACCAGCCAGTGGTCTCAGGCAGCAACACATTGTGATACTGGCTGTCTCAAATGGGCACTGCTGGGCTGATCCCACCCCAGATATGCTGATTTATACTGCCTGCAGTTTTTTTTTTTTTAAAGATTTATTTATTCATACAGAACTGGTGTACAGGCCAGAGATGCAGAGGGTGAAAGGATTCACCAGAGACAGAGTGGGGAGCAGAACAGGCAGATCTATGAAGTACACTGCTGAGGGGAGCAGCGGGCGGGTCAGGAGAGGTCTGCCACGCCATGTGGATCTCCTCTGGGGCAGGCGGGGATCGAACTCATGCGGAAATGACTTAAGCTTCTTTGTGCTGTGCTTTAACCCACTGCGCCACCAGGGAGGGCCCAAGGCAGTAGCAGTTTTATAGTGACTCCAATCTGCAGAAGTTTCAGAAATATTGTTCAAGTAACTAGAATATTCTTTAGCTTATAGGCCAAATACTTAAAAAAATGAAAAGCATCAACAATAATCACAAAGATGTTGCCTTTCTCCCTTATGTCCTCCTTTACCCCACTCCCCTTCCTCCATATTTTCCCTTTCTGTTGCTTTTCTCCCTCCTTTCTTTCTCTCCTTTTTCATCTGGTGAAGGTACAACTGCTATTACAGATTACCAGAAGCAATTTATATGTTTATCAAATTCTCCATTTTTCTCTTTTTCTCATTTTTCAGCAAGAAGTAACTTCTGGAAGGAATGTAAAGAGGTAAAGATGAAACAAATAAAAGGAAAAAGCAACCGAGTGGGAAAGAGACTCAAGGCTTAAAGGAAAAGATAGATGAGAGGAAGAGATGGAGAAAGAAAATACTTGCTCTCCTGATAGTTATTTATACCTTATAGATTCAAAAAAAAAAAAAGTCTTAAAAAATTACTGGTGGATACCCTGGTACATAAATTGCCTGAAACATTATTTCCTCCTTCTCTTTCCCCCACCTACCCCACCGCCACCCCCTATTTCTTAGCCTTCACTGCTTATTATAATGGGACTTTTTATGGCTCATCTCTTCTGCCATCACCAGAAGGCTCAGGAATGATTCTTAACTATGTACTTTGGATGTTGTCGCTCTCTTTCCTCCAGCTTTTATTTATACACAAAAGTGCCACACCAGTACTCTCTAATTTACTTTAGCACAGCCCCAGAATATAATTAGGGCACTAACATCAACCAAGGCAGTTAGAGGTACACTGCTAAACTTAGGGAATTCCTTTGTTCCAGATTCTGGGCCCTTTCCCCTTGATTTGAAAAGATACCTTTATTCTTTCTTTCTTTCTTTTGCTTTCTGTCTCATCTTGGCACAGAGTCTGCATTCTGCTTGACATTTTCCTAGGGCCATCTCTATCATGAGTGTCAAGAGAGTTGCTGATTCCAGTTCACTCATTGCTCTGCCCACTGCCCTCATGCTCTGTAGTCACAGAGAGCAAACCTGTTTGCCATGCAAGCATGGAGAACTGGGGAAACAGGTCCCAGAGGGTCTGGTCAGAGGCAAGCAGTTGGAGGGGGCACAAAACAGGGAGATGAATCTAAGAGCCAGAGCACAGCCCCCAAATTTCCCCAAATAGTTTGGAAAGTAGGTTTACTGGGTAGAAGGTGGAAGCCTCTGCCTACGCATCAAATGTTGGTGCTGGATTATTCAGCCGATTGACCCCTATTAACCAAATTAGAAAAGTTATGAGTTGGACCAAATTTGACTTAGAATGAATCAGAGCCCAGTGTTTTCTTCCACCACTGCCATTCATAGCTCAGGTACTGGGTGGAATAGCAGGACTTAAGAATGGTCTTCTTTACTGTAACACTAGCAATAAGCATGCAAGCCAGAAGACTCTGCATGAAGGACACACACAGGTGGCGGGGTAGGGGGGGTGAGGTGGGGAGGGGATAGACCAGAGCCTACTACTTGTGGTAAGTACAAGATTACAATACATAAACGGTCACAAAACTCTTCTTTAGGTGTCTCTCTAATAGAGAAATATGATTTATGATTCCAGCTTCTCAAGTCTTTCAAATTCCTAATAATAAATAATCATTTAAAATGAGAAAGTCACTTGGGTGCAAGGCAAATTGGAATCACCTGTCTGACCAGCTTCCTCATACAAGTAACTCTACGATGCCTGCCTCCCTCTCTGTACAACCTCAGCAGCAATACTTAGATTTCAGGTTCACGTACATGACTCACAAAAGGCTAATACCTGATAACAAAGCCCATGTGGAGACGATATTTCAGGAGATGTCAAAGTGCTCATTACTGAACTTAAGGAAAGTGGAGCTCTGAGGGGTAAAGGTCCAATTACTGTGTGAAACTTTCCAGGTGGCTTTGCTTCAGTGACCTGAACAGGTGGGAGCGTGAAGACTGCCTGCTTCTCTGTTTGCACAGTGACTAATACATTTATAAACACTTAATAAACATTTAACTGTGGTAACTCTCTTAAAATAGTTCTTTCACAAGCAGAATTCAACAGATTTGAAATTACAGGGTGACTTGGAAAGCCCCATCCATAAAAGGGGATGGGCTGCTAATTGCTGAGATTCTAGAACCCAATCCTTACCAATAGGCTAGAATTGCTGAACATTGTTATGCTCAAGACTGACTCACAAAACCCAGTATTATTTCTACAGCACACGGGAACACTGAACAGATGATGACAATTTTAGTCCAAGCAAATTGCTGAGTTGTAACACATCTGAACTTTTTCCAAGATTCAGAGTGAGCTTTGAGAATTAAAAATATAATTCTAGTTTCTGGTTTTGGATATACTGTATATCCATATGTAAAAGAATGAAGTTAGAGACATTTGTCTTACACTATAAATGAAATCAATTCAACAAGGATTATAGACTTAAATTTAAGATGTGAAACTATAAAAGCCCTAGAAGAAAACATAGGGAAGTAGCTACATGAGACTGGTCTGGGCAATGATTTCTTTTTGAGTATGTAACCAATAACATGGTCAACAAATAAAAAATTAAAAGTAGGGCCACATCTAACGAAAAAAATGACTGCACAGCAAAGCCAGCAATCAACTGAGTGACAAGGCAACTTATAGAGAGGCAATTTTAAACCATCAATTGATAAAGGGCCAATATACAAAACAGAAGAGGACTCCTACAACTCATAACAAAAATCAAGTAACCTCAATGAAAAACGGGCAAAAAATCTGAGCACTCATTTCTCCAAAGGAGACACACAAATGGCTAACTAGTACATGAAAAGGTGTACTGCTAATCATCAGGGAACTGCAAATCAAATCCAGGATGAGATAGGATTTCATACCTGTTAGGATGGCTGTTATGAAAAAATGAAAGGTGAGTGTTAGTGAGAATGTAAAATGTTGCAGCTGCTATGGAAACAGTAAGGAAGGTCCTCCAACAATTAAAAATAGAACTAGCATATGATCCAGCAATCCCACTTCTTTGGGTATATTTAAAATTACAAAATCTGGATGTTGACAAGAAATTTGCACTTTCATGTTCATTGCAGCATTATTTACAGGAGCCAACATCTAGAAACACCCTAAATGTCTATCAGTAGATGAATGGATAAAGAAAATGTAAATACCTTTAGTGGAATACTATTCAGCCAGAAAATCTAAGGCAATTCTGTTATATACTGCAACATGCATGAACCTTCAGGACATATTGTGAAATAAGTTAGGAAGGGACAAAAACTGCATGATTTTACTTACTTGATGTATCTAAGACAGTGAAACTCAGATGCAGAGAATAAAGGTGGTTGCAAGGAACTGGGGGAAAGGGAAATGGGAAACTGTTCAACAAGTACAAAATTTTAGTTATGCAAGATGAATTCAGAGATCTGCTGGGTAACAGCCTAAGGTTAACAACACCTGTTTATACTTAAAATTTCTGAAGAGGGTATATCTCAAGTTAAATGGCCTTAACACAAAACAAAGGGTCACAAGGAAAATTCTGGAAGTAACAGATAGGCTTATTACCTTGAATATAAAATGGTTTCAATGGGAGGTTGTATATGTTCAAAATCATTAATTTGCACGTTAAATATGTATATTTTTTACATATAAATTATTCCTCAAAGTTGTTAAAATATCCATTTTCTAATCTATTGATTTAGGAAAAACTATAGAACTTAAAATTCCCTATAATACTCAAGTAATTTAGATGAATATAAACATAATACAATAAAAGTGGGGTGGCCTCTGAAGATAAGGGGAGGACGGAGGTAGAGGTCTCAAGTTCAAGTTTTAGCCTTGATAGTATTCTTCACTACAAATTTGCTTGGCAGAGATTTAATTCCTTCCATCCGCTTCCTCCATCTACCAATCATATTAGCTAGAACTAGGTTTTGCTAAAAGTGGAAAAAAATTATAACAGCCGTGATTGAAATAAGACAGAGGGACAACTCTCTTTTATGTAACCAAGCTCAAAAGGGGGCAGTGCCAACCTGTCATGGTGACTGCAGAGTCAGCAGGAACCCAGACTCCTACTACCTTTATGCTCTGCGGTCTTTGGCATATTATTCCCTCTTGTGGCCCAAGAAGGCTACCAGAACACCAGCTGTCAGGCTGCATTCCCAAAAGCAGAGAGGAGGAAGTAGCAGAGAAAAGCATAACTCTCTTCCTCAAGTCAGGTTTCAAAAGTTGCACAGGGCACTTTTACTTATGTTTCACTGCCCAGAAATGAGCCACATACATACATCTTGCTGCATGGGGAGCTGGACTTTGATTTTGGAAGATTATATACCCGGCCCAAACTGGGAATTTCTTTACTAAATTAAGGGAAGAACAGTAATAGGAAGACAGCTAGCAATTTCTAAGGTGCTGAACCAGATTTAATTAGGATGACATTTCACAAAAGGAAGTTTGTTCTGAATGCCTATGAAAGCTTGGGGTGAGGGAAAGAGTGTGGATGGATAAACCACGGATTCCATGTAGCAGAATGCACTTTTTACCATACGTTACTTTTTCTAGCCTGTTAAATACCTTTAAGAACAGAAGAATCAAAAGCTCTGAAGACTGGATGGTAGAAAACAAATGCATATGTACAAGCTACCTTTGTTTATGTTTCTTTATATGTTACTAGACAACTGGGTAAATGAGTCTTTTGGCACCATGAAAACAGTTCTTTTAACTGAATATTAAAAAGAAAAACTCAGAATTGTCATTGAAAGTCACATCATGGTGTCGAAAATGCAGGTGCTACATGCTACAGCTTTATGCATTTACAGCAGACTGCACAATGACAGAAAGAAAATAAAAATGCTGACTTGGGTTGAGTCCACAATGGACTTCTGAAATGGTCTGTTGGCTTTTACTAATTGATCAGGGCAGGGAAACCACTTACAGGATGGCTACTCTAGTCTGCTCATTCAATCAAACCGATTCTCTCCTCTATTCTTTGCCTTTTTTGTTTTTTGGAAGTCTTGGCAGAAAGGCTGATTTACTGCAATGATTTTTGAACTGTGCACCACTTGGGTGCATGTGCAGAGAATGGACACTGCATGTCATCAGACCTGTACTTGTTTCCCTTGACTGCCCCACTTCTTATGCATGTAAAAACCAGCTTACTGCTTACCACTGAGAAGGCACCAAAAATACAAAGAGTATCTAAGGGAGAACTTGATTGTGGGTAGAGTCCAAAGCTCACCCTTTGCCTAAAGTTGAGTTCAATTTACACAGAGAAAACAGACTTGTAAGATAGGAAGGAACTCCAGTAGGCCTTGATGCCCAGCCCCAAGCTTCCTAAACCCAATGGGGACAGAAAGGGAGGCTCCTTGGCCAAAAGGGGAGTTGAGGGTGTGGTTGATTACCACAACAACAAAGTAGGGTGCAGCTGAGGGCAGAAAGGTGAGGACATGTTATTTTAACATCTTTAGGGTCACCAAAGAAACTGGGACCTATCTTGCCTGGCCTCAAACTCTATCAGGGGCAAGAGGAATATCACGGCTGCCCTAGGGAGGCCTCCCTTTTTATGTAGACTATTAAGTATAACCTTCAATTTTTCTCAAGTGTGACGAGTGATTACAAGACAGGGTTGTCTAAGCAAGAGTCACTTACAAATCACTTAGCAAAAATAGCTAGATTAAATCAAGACAGAGCAGCCAGCCTTACAAAGAAATTTTTGTAGTTCTAACCACTTAAGGGACACTGGTCATGAAAGAAGATCTTGTTACACAGTGGCCAGCAGTTGTGAGGCTCACTGCCGCAGGAAGCAGCTTTATTCAGGATTGTCTCTCGTGGAGAAAGTGCCTACTTGTCAGTGAAAGTGAAAACTGCAAATTTAAAGAACTGAAGAGTTTGAAATGGAGGGGGAAATCAACCATAAGAAGACATTAACAGTTTAGGGATTACTTAAATTTACCAAAAGCCCAGTCTTCCAGGCAAGAGTAACATGCCTTGTACACTCTAAACTTTCAAATTCTTCTAAGGAGTTGAATCTTTCTGGCTTGCTCTCTGAGACTCATAACTTGGGTCAAGTCTACCAAATGGAACAGAATACCTACAGAATAATAAAGTTGCTGCTTTGTGGCTGTGACAGACTTCTGAGGCCTGCCTGTAAGTATACCGCTGTTTAAGTAACAATTTCAGCAATTCCACATTTGCAACTGCCATTTGAACCATTAACTTTATTAGTGTCATTCATTTGCAATTGGTGACCATGCATTTGCTTTTTTCCTCCATTTGCAGATGCAAGTGGAGCCTCCTGAAACTATAATGAAAACTTGCATCCATTATTCGACAGTAACAGAGCTTTTGCAAATAGAGTCAGAAGTAAACAGGAAAGATGACAGGCTTTAGAAGATGTTCAGTTGGCCGCATGAAAGTGGACAAGAAAGATGCTGAAGTGCCTTCATTCCAGGCATGATAAGGAACGGGGCTGCCCAAGCAGCATCTTCCAGTGTCAGCATGGTGCAACTTCGGCAAAGTTCCCCCCTGACTCCCTGACAGAACCCCCTTGAAGTGCAATAATGAAAGCATTTCCCCTGATTTTTGTCTCTTTTCTGGCTTGTGGCAGCAAAGACGAAAGACCATATCATCTGCTGGCTGATGAAAACCTGAGTAGCTGTACAGTGTCACCAGATCATTTGGAGGAAAAATGATAAATGCCCTAAAGAAAGCCCTGGGATGCTATATGTAAATCTGAGGTAGGAAGAGCCAATAAGGTCTGTGACAACATTAAGCCAGTTACTAGCAATGAAGCAATTATATGCGGGGCTGAAACAATCTATAATGACAGCTATAACAAAGGCCCAGGAAAGAGGGCAGGCGACCACTTGGGATAATCGGAAATATCTAGTGTCCTTAGAAGAGAGGAGTGACCTATTCCAGAGCTTGAGGGTCAGAAGAAGCTGGAATTATAAATGAAGAGCAAAGATACTCTATCATACATCTTTCTAATTATGACTGCTTAGCTCTGGTGAAGGCATAACTTATAAGAAGAATGATGGCAAAGAGTCACAAAGGGAAAGGCAAGCATAGCGAATAGAAACTCAAAATGAAAGCATTAAAATTAGCTAAATGGTGATGACTTCTAACTTGGGCCAGGGTGCTGAAAAATGGGCTCATCAACACACCACGATTCTGTTACAGACTTTTGGCTCCTCTTAACATATAACATGAATCAACAGCTTTAGGATTACACAACCCCTTAAACTGGGAAGCTCCATTTGGACATAATCCTAAAGAAATAATTATGCATGTGAAAAGTCAAGTGTTAACAGTAATGATTATAACAATGACAATGACTAACATTTGTTGGATGCTTATTATTTCTTTAACAAAGAAAAGGTTTGTTTCAGATGTTGATGAAGCCGCAGGTGGGAACAGAGGTGGGAAATGAATAAACACTGAAAGGGATGTAACAGAGTAAGTAGTTTTTATAGTACAAGTTACCTTTCTTTGTCTGTGAAATAACTTTGGACATGAATTGAAAGCTCTGAGGACTAGAAGGTAGAAAGCAATTGTACAAAATACGTTGTTTGTTTATATGTTACTAGACACCTGAATAAATGAGTTTTAGCATCATGGAAATAGCTCTTTTCATTAAGATTATTAAAAAGAAAAATTGAAATCATCACTGAATATCACACTGTGGTCCATAAAATATAGGTGCTGTGACTTTTATCCAGTTAAAACAGAACAGAAAAAAATAAAATGTCCCAAAACAGAAAAAAAAAATGTTGACTGAAATATTGTGCTTTTGTTTTCATTTTGAAGATGTTCATCACCATGCTGTTTATACTGATCTCCTCCTACATACCTATTACAAGTGAAAAGTTTGATAAATTATGCTTTTCATATAGTTCGAGTATTAGGCACCTACTAGAAAAGACAATGAGAATTATATGCACACACATGAGAAATAATCTTAGTATCTGCTAACATGTAGAACACATGAGTATACAACAATATATACGATATGCTATTTTTTAAAATGTTAATAGTGATAACATGTATGAATTAGGATTGCAATGATTTTTTAAAAAAGATTTATTTATTTACATACAGAACTGGGGTACAGGCCAGCAGCGTGTGTGTGCGGGGGTGAGAGTATCCACCAGAGACAGAGTGGAGAGTAGAACAGGCAGATGTACTGAAATACACTGCTGAGGGGAGCAGCGGGTGGGTCAGGAGAGGTCTGCCACACTGCAATGATTTTTTGATTTTTATATTATCTGTTTATCTGATGTTTTAGACTTTTAGAATTAAACACATATTGTTACATGAGGAGAATCCCAACTTATCTGAAACAATGGTTTGTTTGTAGAAATGAAAATCTTCCTTCCACAAAGGGAAAAAAATACTTACTTGAACAAATGTATGTGAGAAACATAAAGACTATCTCCACATAGAGTTTACGAGACTCATCTTAAATATTGACTTGAGAATGTGGAGAAAAAGGAACTCTCCTGCACTGCTGGTGGGAATGGTTGTAGTACAACCATTATGGAAAACTGTTTGGAGATTCCTCGAATTCCACCATATGACTCAGCAATCCCATTCCTAGGTATTTACCCAAAGACACAACACTGATTCAAAAAGACACCTGCAACCCCATGTTCACTGCTGCTTTATTTACAATAGGAAAGACATGGAATCAACCCAAATGCCCAAAGTAGATGCCTGGTACATATACACAATGGAATATTACTTAGCAATGAAAAAAGATAAACTCATGCCTTTTGCAGCAACATAGATGGAACTGGAAGGGATCATGCTTAGTGAAAGAAGACAGAAAGAAAAAGAAAAATATTGGATGGTTTCACTCATAGCAGGAGTATAAAGGACCGGGGGTGAGGGGTGGGTGGGGGGAGTAATAATGAACAACTCTATACCAAAGACATTTTATGAGGGTTAGTGTTGGAGTGGGGAATGAAATTAAAAATGGGGTTGGGGTGGGGGAGGGAATGCACAGTACTATGGCATTGGGACATGGGTGAATTGGTGATGGGAAGTACATGCAGAGTGCAGCTGAGATGGAAAAAGGCACAAAATGATGTAAAAATAAACTATTATAATAAAAAAAATTGACTTGAAATTCAAAGAAGGAGAATTCCTATCAGCCAACTGCCTTTTAAAAATAAAAAGACACGGCCCTCCCTGGTGGCGCAGCGGGTTAAAGCACAGCACTGAGAATCTAAAGCCGCTTCCACATGAGTTCGATTCCCGCCTTCCCCGGAGGAGACCACATGGCGTGGCAGACCTATCCTGACCCGCCCGCTGCTCCCCTCAGCAGTGTACTTCGTTGATCTGCCTGTTCTGTTCCCCACT
>NW_004567124.1:29415038-29425417 GCF_000260355.1 Condylura cristata
AAAAAAAAATAAAAAGACACATTTATAGGTTATATCACCTATGGCATTTTAAGCCAAGCTCTAACTTGGTGCACTTGTGAGCCAACACAGAGAGGAAAAGGTACTCCCTTCTGGCTCATCCTACAGTGAACTTACACAAGGGCTCATTCTGCTCCTGAAGTCCTTGGGTCACTGTTAGGGGCCTGCCCTGTTCCCTAGTCCTGTTGTGGAGGTAGAATGATGTCCATGCTCTCAAAAAAGCCCTGGATCACACTGACCTCCAACAACTAAAAAACCATGTGAATGAAGTCAACATGTAAGCAGTTGTTTTTATAGGATGTAAGGAGAATCCCCAGCCCGATCCTCTCTCAGGCCCAAATAAATGTAAAAACAAAAACTATTTTATGAGCATTTTCTCTCTTTGGGTTTCTATACTTTCTGAATAGTTGGTTAAGACATTACACTATTTAGTTAGGCTTAACGCTATTTTTATTTTAAAAAAGATTTATTTATGCATACATAACTGGGGTTCAGGCCAGAGGTGTGGAAACGGTAAGAGGCTTCACCTGAGACAGAGTGTGGAGCAGAACAGGCAGACTGACAAAATACACTGGTGAGGGGAGCAGCGGGCCGTCCAGGAGAGGTCTGCCACACCATGTGGGTCACGTCTGGGGTGAGGTTCAAACTCATGCTGAAATGGTGTTAGCTTCTTAATGCTGTGTGCTTTAACCTGCTCTGCCAACAGGGAGGGCCCTTGCTATTTTCAATTATATTGAGAAAATTTGATATGTATTAAGGTGTTATATTTATATATTTATAAAGGAACCTTTATAGGAATGTCAAAACTCACAAACGATAATATAAATAAGTGTAGTGAATACATATTTTCTTTAAATGACACTGTGGAACAGTCTGTATGCTTTAAATGTTTTGAAATCTTTCATCAAAAGCATCCTATTAATACAAATGAATTTATTCTTTAGGTGAAGGGTGTGGTTGCCTTTGCAAGGGCTCAAGGGGAAAGAAAATTTGTTGAAAGAGCATATTATGCATCAAATTGTACAAAAAATCATAATGTTTGTGCATATAGATCATGCAATCTTAGATCCTCCAAAATATTTCTGCATAAATACGACCAATTTGCCTTTCCTTATCTTATGGATGAGGAAACTGAGGCACAGAAAAGCAAAGTGGTTTATCCAGTTTACAAACCTGATTTACTACAATGAGGAGATCACAGATGTCCTGGCTTCAGAAACGTTATTTGGTATAATTTGCTAGGTTGCTCTTTGGATCTGGAGACACCCTCACGGTGAATTTATATGGGATTTTTTTTTTTTAACATTCCTGGAACCCAGAAATAATCTACCAAGAAGTATCAAATGGGAATGTTCTACTTTCAGATAATGGGGGGAATCCTGAATCCCTAAAAAAAAAAAAAACAGAAACTACTCAACTATTGCTCCCTTTCAGTGCTTGTGCTTATTCCATATCCGGCTTAGAAGCTACTTCCGGTTTGGGAGACACAGGGCACCATGTGTGTCAGTGTGTCAGAGGTCTGGCTTGGGATGAGATTAGTTTTATATTGCTTGCTCTACTAAGAGAAAAAGGTGCTGCCAGTGCTATTTTAGTCTATGAACAGCAGCATTATATTTTGAAAATGACCAATAACAGTGAGAAGGGAGCTGGCGAGTATTCAGCCCAGTGACTTCCGTCCACCAGGGCAGAGTTAACACCATGGCTGTGTAAGTACTGTGTTGTCACATTATCTGAACAGACCTTTCTTTATTCTTCAACACGCTAGCAACTGCAACTCACACCAACGTTCCATTTCCGAGCTTCCATAACCTTCACCGTTATTCCCATCATGTAAAACAGAGCACAAATTTTAGGTGACAAAGCTCTGGTTGGTAGATGAGAAGAACACGACGAGGCAGACCACTTCGAGTGGCACACAGCCATTATGAAGTAACTGACCTGTATGAAACCGCTACCATGGTTCACAAATTTATTGTCAGGTTCCAGCCTCTAGCTGTTCTCTGATTGTTCTAAATACTTGACAAACTGAAGCCTTTTCACTTTCTGTTGAAATTGCCTCATCTCCCTGTCAGAGCGCCATGGGGGACTCCATTACTTTTCTGACTTCTTTCCCCTCCTGACAAGTCATTTAGCTGGCTTCTTGTTGTGAAGGCTGTCCATGTCAAATTAGCCAGGGCCCCTATTGTCCTTATTACCACTCGAAAAGCCATCATGAGTAATGCTACGGGGTCCCTCAGTTGTCATCATTTGTCAGAAAGAAAGGGAGTGTGGTTACATATAGCTGACAGGTAATTTCAGTGTCTACAATTACCCCAATTAGTCTTGTCATAAACAATTCGATAAATGCACACCAATACAAACAGATAAACACACCAAGGTCTCTCACTATTAATGCTGTGTAATGGGTAAATCAGTGATATAATGCTATATTTTATTTATTTTTTTTCTAAACTATCCTCAGCTGTGAGCTGGCACTGGCTACCTGGTCAGCACAAATTGTACTATCTACTTTCATTAGCTCATCACCACAAGAAAATTTGAAAGGCTGTGACAAAATTCATTTAGAGAGAGCGGGAAAGAGCAGATTGTTATAACACCTGCTTTAGGCAAAGATACAACAAAGGTTTTCCTTTTCTCAGTTCTAGGCAACTCTGGACTTGAAAGTTGACTATTTAGTGATAAAATAGCAATATATAAACTATGACAGAAATGGGGAATGAAAAAATTATATCCACAGTGAAATTAGGAACATGAATTGAAAAAAAAAATCTGCTGACAAATATACCAGTCAGCAACTGTAGATTTAAAAAAGATTAAGATCTAATTACTGCACAGGAAAAAAATTTTTTTGTACCCTCCAATGAATGTGTGTACACACACACACATATATTTCAGTGTCAGAGCTATATATCTACTCCAGTTTTCATATGGATTTGTTTAATAAAGGCATCACTTGCTGGACTCAGCATAGAGGTGATTAAGACTCAGCAAGTGTGGAACAGCAGATCTCTCTCAGATTCTCCACACACCAGGGAATGAACCTGTTTTAACACAACACCCTCTAGGAGGACTCTTCAGTTACATGCTGCATACAACCCTGAATGAAGCACCGTTAAGTTCACTCTTGTGATCCACATAAATAAATGGTCACGACTCAACATCTGTAAGCGTCCACTGCACCCTGTCTGTTTGCTGACCGCAATCTTAAGTGATGGCTGAAAAACCCAACACAAGGATATTGTTGTAGGAAATTGCTCTTGGCAACTATTTGTTCAAGCTCAAGATTTTTTTTTTTAAACCAACACTAAGAACCCACCAGAAAATAGGACAGGTCTCCCTAATGAGTAATCTATTTTAGCACAGTCTTGTCTAGGCATGACAGTTTACTGAGAGGCTTGAAAAACTCGTAATTACCAGTGTTACAGGGCAATTAATGTATATTACACTGCACTACTCATGGCAGCAACTGTCATTTTCTCAATAAAAATGAGTACTCTTCAGCTAAAGGTGACATTAATTGGGACTTTAATGACTATGCAGAGGAGCTGAAGCCAAATATGAACAAAACAGCGATTCAATGAGCGACTTCAGAAACGAGAAAATTGTACTAAAATGAGATTAATTGCTGTTTAGAAAAAGGAAAGAACCTAAAAAGCTATTAAATTGCAGGGTTTGGGTGCCCGGGTGATGGTTGTGATGTTAATCTTGCATTCTCACAGCAGGCAAATACTCACTAAATTCAGAGCCTTTTGACAGCAGGAAAAATCATGTATGCTTAACTTCAATCCATCAAAAATATATTTCAGCTTTTATCAGTGTTCTAAATACTTCTGCAATTTCAAAAATTACTGCTCCATTCCTTGGCTGTCATCATGCAAATGTGAACACTGTCAATATTGCTATGAAAAATTTCCCAGCTTCAAAAGGCCTACTTCAGTGATAAAGAAAGAAAAACGTGAAGATTAGAATTGCAAAACACACACTACTAATATAACAGAAATCAAACAATAAGAATTTAATGTTTAAGTTGTGGAAACTGCTAAAATAGAAAATGATGGGGTGTGTTTTTTTTTTTTTGGTAGAAAAATCAAAAGAAAAATAATTCTGAAATTCTTTCAAAGCTTGTAACTTTATGCTTAATTAATCATCACCAATAATTAGGACAGAATTTTGATCTTGACTTCAGGTGCTCTAATTGTTAGTACTGCTCTCTTGGTTTCTGGAAGCCTTTATCCTTGCTTCTAGGTTCTTTAAAACAATTATATAATTGCTTTTCTTTATGGCCTTTTCAAATATCATGATAACAACAAACAAAACATAGCTCTTAAACTTTGGCATGTAAGAAGGACAAACAGATTTGACAACTCTTAAGTTATATATTCTGTAATTTGACTTTGTTTTTTAAAGGAAGACACACTAATAATTTAGTCTTTTCATTAAAGATGGGGTTTTCCATAAGTTACATTTGGGCAGAAACATATTTGCACTAGCTTCTCATAAAAAGGTTTGGCCTGACTTTAGAATACTGTGCACTTTCCAACTGCATAAGCGATTCCGTTTGTTCTGCATTTTAATATTTAAAGAGCCTTCTCATCTACAGTTTAGGTCAGGGCTCAAGACACATTAACACACATATAATTCTGGCCATACTCGAGAACCACATCCACTAAATGACAGGGGGAGGTGAAATAGTGGTACTTTCCATCTTCAAATCAATGATAAGCCCTGTCTGTTCTAAAAATCCAGAAATACAAATCACCTGACGACCTCCATTAAGATGACCGGTTATTGGCCACTTGTCTGGTAGATTATACGTCGAGGGCCATTGAGGGAGAAGAGGGCAGAACCCATACACCCACGTGAAAGTCTACACGCAGGATGGAATGCTTTGCTAAGTGTTATCTTCCATCTGTTTTATTCACATAAGCACACTTTCTTGAGTTATGGATCGAGTTCGCTCATAATTGTTTTTGTAAAAGAAGTTTTCAGAGTCCTGTGTTGTGAGTTCTACCTTGCTCCTCTTCTTCCTCCAATTTTCCCTTTTCTTCTATCTAGACTTTTATGTTAATAGCACAATTCTTCCTCAAGGGTCTAACAAATGTCCTTTTTAGTCCTTTTTGGGGGGTGAAAAGGGTCCTTTGTTACTCATTGTACCATTTCAAAAACTAAGCTTCTCTCATACCTCAAAAACAGCTTTATTTTAAGGACAAAAAATTCTCCAGGCTCGCCCTAAAAGTCTTTTCAGGCAAAGTCCTTAGAGAAGACAGGTGCCTTTGGCTAAATTATCTCTACTGACAAACCATTCACATAAATTTGCTTAAAAAAAAAAAAAACCCAACACTACATGTCAATAGTTTGATTCCATTTTGTCTATGCAAATACCATTCATAAAAATTTCAATAGAAGTTTTCAGGGAGTGGAAAAGTTCCAAACTAGGTATTGAAATGGGACGCAGGAATAGGATACTAATTCACCAAACTTGCCAAGAATGATCTAACCCAGTAGCCATACAAAGGCAACTGCAAACCATCTACATGATCCCAGATAATCCCTCATACTGTATCTCTAGGATCTCATCTCCATTTTGCAGTTTACTGTGTGAGGCTCCACTTGGGGCTCCAGGTTTCCCATTTGAAAAAAAAAAAAAAACACAACAAAACCAAACCAAACCAGGAGCAACTTTGTCATGCTAAATTTGTTGCATGTGAACTAAAGGCTGAGCACTTGGCAGACACCACCAGCTCTAGGAATGTTAACGACTGGAATTAAAACCTCCAAGGAGAGTCCTAAAATGAATTTATTTGATACTGTTGTTCAACTGCTGAGATGCTTTACCACTCACAGTGGTCACGGTGGTCTGTGGGAAAAGGTGATCACACCGAGTCATATGAAAGCCTGTATACCAAAAGGTGGCGGCTGAAATTCCATTTTTAACCTCATTATGTTGTACAAATATCATATGTCTTACTTCCATTACCCACTGGTTTAAATTTCTTATTTCAGGCTGAAATGTACCACAATGCCCATCAATTTCACAATTGATAGACCACGTTTAAGCTGGGAATAGTGACAAGTTAAACAGGAGTCTTTTTTTTTTTTTTTAAATCAATTCCAGGAGATTAGTAAGATGCATTTTTAGATACATCCCCTCAGAACATTATAAACTCAGTGAGAAGCCAAACTGGAATATCTCAAGTTTGGAAGATGAACAATATTTTGATGTGCCAAGGCTAATATATTATATGTTTCGAGTCTTACTATTAAGACCTGTAGCAACTGTTTTAAGAGATGAGTAGAAGTGAAACAAATGGTAAATGTTTATTCAGTCATACAGTTCTGAAAGAAAACAACTGTTAATTTGCATTAGCTTGGGATCACTTAGCAGACTGCTTTTTAAGAGCTATCACCTCTCAGCAACCTATAAAAGCAGCAGCTTTCATTCCCTCCCCTTCTACCTGCTCCAGCTACTTGACATTTAAATTTGTTTTCTACTCACCACCAATAGTCAATAAATCAAAAATCACTTCAAATCAGATACTGTTCTTCGTCAGTTAACTTATGGGGAGATGGTCAATAGGTTAAATGCCTGGGGGTCAATACAGACCGATGTAGCTTCCCTTCCTCCAAGCTCCAATATAGAAAACTCTAGAATGGTAAACTTGTGGTAATTTCTGAGTCATCAAATAAAGAAAATGATATTTCATATTACTTTAGTGCAAGTTACTCTGCATAAATGAAAGTTTAATGCCGCCATATGTATGGGAAGCTGAATGCAATTAATCTAAATGTAGGTAGATGCTATTGAGGAGAGTACTGTGTTCTGACTTTCCTATTAATTAACTTTCCCCTGACATAAGATGGGTAAGAGAAAAGGCAAGGTAGTTTATCTAGGTCTTATGGAGGAGTGGCTGTGTTTCCAGGGATATCCGTACAGCCTTTAAGCCTCCAGCTTTCCCAGGACTTTCAAATTACTGATGGAGAGTCCTAGGGCATTCCCACTTTTCTTTCTCCACAGGATATTACCAGGGATTTTACCAAAGCTGATTTGAGCAGGAAATCAGTCTTGAGGAATTTTTCAGGAAGGCAAGACCTATGTACCCTAGCTAAAACAGAAAATGATCTTAAGTAAAGCTGCTGAGGGGGGCACAAAGGACTCAAATTAAGGCAAATGACTGTAACATCTTGGTACCTGGAGTGAAATGGGGAGCAAAGAAGGTCTAGCATAGCTACACAAGGTGAGAATCACAGTGGGTGTTGTCATGAGGGTGAATAAAAAAGCAAGGAGGAAGGGAGAATCCTTCCTTAGCTGGAGTCTTGTTCCTAAAAGTCCACAACTTGATGCATAGTAAGAAGTGTACTGAACTTCATAATCTAGGTCAGAAACTGTGATCTTCACAAATCAGGAGTGTTCTGTTTCTAAAGAAAGAAGTGACTGAGGAGGTAGAGGAACAGAAATCTCCACAGTCAGGGTTACCCAGGCACCCTGTCCAAATGATGTGAAGGGTGACTCCCCAGTAGCGTGAATGTCCAATTACAACTGAAGCTAAAATGTAGTGTCAAACATGCACCGGACTAGCACCTTCCAATATATACACACACTTAGGCTGAAAGGTCCAAGAGCTTTCTAAGTTTATTTTCCTAAAGATGTTCTCTCTGAGCCTCAACTTTTTCAATTGCTTGATTTTGTTTCTATTCTTTTCTTAGAGGTCTTACTGGCTGCTCTGGAGGCATAGGGGGTTAAAGTGCAGCACTAGTAGTCACTGCAACATGAGTTTGATCCCCCACCAGGGACATTACCTACCTGGTGCAGCAGACCTCTCCTGGCTTTCCTGCTGCTCCCCTCTGCATATTTCAGTCATCCACCTGTTCTGTTCCCTACTCAGTCTCTGGGGAATCCTCTAACTTTCTCCCACACCTCTGTCCTGTACCCCAGTTCTTGTATTCATAAGTAAAAACATCGTTTAAAAAGAAGACATAAAGAATCTTGTATTCTCAAGTGATATGTGAATACTTTCTTTTTTTTTAAACAATGCCATTTAAAAAGAAATTATTTATTTATTTAGACAGACAGAACTGGGGTATAGGCCAGAGGTGGTGAGGGGATTCACCAGAGACTGAATGGGGAGCAGAACAGGCAGATCAACAAAGTACACTACTGGGGGAAGCAGTGGGCAGGAGGTCAGGAGAGGTCTTCTGCACCATGTGGGTTACCTCCTGGGCCAGGGATCGAATTCACACTGAAAGGGCTGTGACAAGCTTGCAGTGCTGCATCCTAACCCACTGTGCCACCCACCAGGGAGGGCCATGAATACTTTCTTTTTTAATCAGGGCTTCATCTTAGGATCTTAAATTTCATTGCTGCTATTGGTGGGGAGAAACTATTAAGTCACAGTTTTGTACATACATACTTTTTTCCTGACATATAAATGCTATATACAGGGCCCTCCCTGGTGGCCCAGCGGGTTAGGATGCAGCACTGCAAGCTTGTCACAGCCCTTTCAGTGTGAATTCGATCCCTGGCCCAGAAGCTGACCTATATGGCGCAGCAGACCTCTCCTGTTGCTCCCGCTGCTCCCCTCAGCAGTGTACTTGTCAGTCTTCCTGTTCTGCTCCCCACTCTGTCTTTGATGACTCCTCTCACCACCCTGCACCTCTGGCCTGTACCCTAGTTCTATATGCATAAATAATAAATCCCAAAAAAAGAAATGCTATATACAACTAATAGGGGCAAGGAGAAAGGGAATGACATTATACTCAGCGTTTGCACACAGCATAGGTTACATGCAACACGATGTGATTAATAATGTCTTCTTTGTACTGAAAATCTTCTTTTAAACCGAGAGTCCTGCCTCAGTGGTGCCTGGAGAAGGGCCAGACATGGACACCATCAGGAGAACAAAGATGTTTTCCCAGGCCTAGGAAAACAAGTTCAACCTGGTCAAGATGACCAAGAAGGCGACAACAGACTGTCGAAGGCACCAACTGTGATGGTCTGCTGTGGTGGGAGTTTCGCTTATTAATTATCTTTGTTTAGCTCACAAGAAGAAAGTCCAGCTTGAGATCAGCTGTTAGAAAGAGATTTTAGGGTAAAATGTCCCTGTTTTCTCAGATCACTGACTTTCTGACATTAAAGTGGGTGTTACAGATTCAATTCCTGTCTCTGTTCAACTGGTTTCCAAGAGTGACAGGCAGCCTGACTCTGGCATTTTCTGGTTACACAACTAGAGGCAAGAGGCTGTTAGTCAGACTAACATTGGAATCATTCCTGTAGGTGGTAAGAGATACTATTAAAAGAAACACCTTTTTCAGGGATACACAGCATTTCTATGGTATTATGAGCTGATTCTCACCTACGTCATATGTCTGCCTGTTTAAAATCTTTTAGCTTTCTGTATACATCTATCAGTAAAAATAGAAGGAATACAGGGCCCTCCCTGGCGATACGAGGGGTTAAGTCTCAGCACTATGAAGCTATCAGCTGCCACTGTAGCACGAGTTTGATCCCGGCCAGGGACCTGACCCACTTGGCGCAGCTGACCTCTCCTGTCTTGCCCGATGTTCCCCTCAGTGTATTTCAATCAACCTGCCTGTTCTGCTCCCCACTCTGTCTCTGGTGAATCCCCTCACTCCCCACACCTCTGGCCTATACCCCAGCTCTTATGTACATAAATAAAGTAAATCTTTAAGAAATTAGAAGGGATGTTCTTAGTAAAAGCAAAGGCAAAGAATACTGGTATAGTGAAACATTCACTTTGTGTTTGCAGACCTGAAGTTTAAAATACTGAAATCAACCAGAAGGGCTTCTCTATCCCATACTATCCCATGAATTTTAAAGCCTTCATTAGCTTTATTTATTCTTTTTTATTTATTTTGATGTCAAGATAGACCTGTAAAACAAAAAGTGGAGGATCTGAGCATTGTATATTAGCTAGAAGCAAAATGTTTTTTCTTGTTCTTCCTATCATTTTTATTTTATTTTGTTAAAGATTTATTTATTTATGCATGCAGAACTGGGATACAGGCCTGAGGTGCAGGGCCAGTGAATGTATTCACCAGAGATAGAGTGGGAACAGAACAGGTAGATCACGAAGTACACTGCTGAGGGGAGCAGAGGGAGAGACAGGAGAGGTCTGCTGCTCCATGTGGGTCACCTCCAGGGCGGGGATGGAACTCAGACTGAAGCGGCTGTGGCCAGCTTGTATGCTGCACTACAACCCTCTGCGCCACGAGGGAAGACCCCTCTTCCTATGTTTTTGAAAACCTTTTGATATGTGCACTCAACTAGTGCCACAGTTCCAAATACTGGTTTCTGTGGCTTTCCTAATTAGTTTAGTAGATGCTTGGCACTTTTTTATCTATCT
>NW_004567124.1:29425517-29430731 GCF_000260355.1 Condylura cristata
TCTATCTATCTATCTATCTATCTATCTATCTATCTATCTATCTAATCTATCTACTTTTAATCAGATGAGTTACCAAGGTGGGTCTTTTCAGTTGTATAACTGTTAGTCTTAAAAAGTTCTGGAATTGGCAATTCAGAAAGTTAATTGGGAAAAGAAGTCTGTGTTGGTTAACAGCTAACATTTTCAAACTTCTAACTTGGAATGGGGGACAAATAAATCAAATCTACCTCTCTCTCATGCACACTGAGTTCAAACCACTGCCTCAGGGATCCCAATACAATCTGCACATCATTCTCTGTGAGCACACCACCACACACCACAATATCTTACTAAAAGCTCCTTGAGGGCAGGATTCCTATTTATCCTTGAGTGCCTGGTATATAACAAACATTACATAAAAGTTGTGTCAAATAATATACAAAGCAATCCTAGCAACCTTGAACACTTTATCTTTTCTGACTTTGCTTCCCTCTCTGTTAAAATGTTTTCAGTTTCCTAGATGAATGGTTAGGCTCCAACAAAATAAGAACTGTGAAATACTAGATTACCATAGCTAGTGTTAATGATTAGTAGTTAGATTTATACAAGAAAACCTGCCCTGGTCAGTGCGGTGGGTGGGGGAGTTTTCCTAGTAGTCAGCAGTTTTTACCTTAAGGAGTTTGTAAAAGTCTAGTTTTCTAAAAAATTCTAAGATGTCAGGTCACACCCACACAATTTCTTTTGTTGTTTCAATGTTTTCTCCCATCTCCTCTACCTTCTTCAGCCCTCCCCTCCCTTCTGCTGTCGGCCCCATGCCAAATAGCCTACAGGTCATTTCTAGACTCCAGATTTTACTCAGAAAGAAGCAACAGCTGAGATGAGCTTCTTTTTAAAAAAAAAAGATTTTATTTATGTATGCATGCAGAACTGGGGTACAGGCCAGAGGTACAGGGGCGGTGAGAGGATTCACCAGAGACAGAGTGGGGAGCAGAACAGGCTGACTGTCCAAGTACACTGCTGAGGGGAGCAGCGGGTGGGTCAGGAGTGGTCTGGCACGCCATCTGGATAACCCCCTGGGCGGGTGGCGATTGAACTCGTGCTGAAGTGGCTTTAGCTTCTTAGTGCTGTGCTTTAACCTGCTGCGCCACCGGGGAGGGCCCAGAGGTGAGCTTCTTGAGGTCAAGACTCACATTTATTCTTGAATGACTGGTGTATAATAAACATTATAATAAACATTACATTTAATTGACACAATAAAAGTTGTATCAAATAATGCCCTCCCTGGTGGCGCAGCAGGTTAAAGCACAGCACTGAGCAGCGAAAGTCACTTCAGCATGAGTTCGATTCCTGCCCCGGAGGTGACCCACATGGCACGGCAGACCTCTTCTGACCCGCTCGCTGCTTCCCTCAGCTGTGGACTTTCTCAGTTGGCCTGTTCTGGTCCCCACTCTGTCTCTGGTGAATCCTCTCGCTACTCTTGCACCTTGGCCTATACCCAGTTCTGTGTGCATAAATAAATAAATAAATCTTTAAAAAAAAAAGTTGTGTCAAATAATAAAAAAAAAAATTCTAGCATGCTTGAACAAGTCACTTTATCTTTTTGAGCCTTTGCTTCCCTATCCATTTTTTTTTTTTTAAATAGGAATACACTTTCAGGATGGCAACATAAACCTTCTGCAGAAGGTGTCCTGACTCTGTTGAAAGGCAGGATTCTGTTGACATGACCAAAAGGTCATCTAATCGCGCCATGTCCTTCATCTCCAGCACCAACGCTCCTTTATCCCCAGACTCCCTATTCCTTCACATTATCTGTCCTCTCACCACTCGCTGCCTGGTAAGGGGCATAGAAGGAGAAAATGAGAATGAAGGAAGACCCCTGCTCATGGGGTGTTTGGAAGCTTTCAGCTGGAACTAACAACAACTCATAGATCTAGCTTTAAAAACAAAACAAAGCAAGAACCACTGTCCTAGTACTGATATTTCCCTATTAAGGTTCAGAGACTAGTAACATAGAATTAGCTTAGTTCAGACTGAATGGTGCCAGAGCCTTCATAAGATAGCATTTATCTAGGGTAGAATGAATAATTTCCACAGACAGCTGAGTTACTTGAGAATCTATACAAGTAACCGAAAACTGAAGAAACCCCAGTGACCTTACATACTACCATGAGCCACATGTCCCCAAGTCCTTAAAGCAGAAAGGCACTGCAGGTGAATCCAGTGCAGGGGATTATTTTTAAGTCAGTAGAGCTATACATATACATTGTTTGCTTTTTGTCATCTGGTTTGTCTTAATCACGAGCTAAAAATTCATTTATAATGCTGTATACAAACGCCATGTTTATATCAGTATCATATGCTCCTTGCTTGAAATCGTATACATCAAATTAAGAACAGAAATCCAAGTTAATGGTCAAAGACAACCAATAACAAAACCACTAAATTCCAGTTGTCAAACATCATTTAATATGTATATTTCTGGGTTTTTTTAAACAGTAATTATTAAAACTAAAGCGATATGAGTGAGTGTTTATGACTTCCTATTGAAAAGCCTAAATTACAGAGCATTCATTTCAGGTTGAGGAAAATCATGTGGCCATCCCTGTGCGATGGCCTAGTGACTTTATATCCTCTTGTCAAACCTCAGCAGTTTTATTTGGAGTGATACATGCTGGAGGAGGTTGGAGGTTAAAGTTGATAGGAGGGGCAACAGGAAAATCAACCAACTCCTTTCAAGAGATTACAACCTTTAACATCGTTGGGTCTGTTGGTAGTTTTTGCAAACTTTACGAGACTGTGGTTGTGGTGTTTTTCCAAAACTGATCTTCAAGTCAGAGGTCAGAGGGATACAGAAAATGTTCTTTTACTCTGAAATAACCTCAAGTGGTTAATGTACCTCTAGTTTATTGCTTTTTTTTTGGTACTTACATCTAAAACTGAAAACAAAACAAAAAACCAAAACCCCACATGACCCTGCTTATTTTTCAAGTATCTGAGATTTGGGAAAGTGAAATTACTAATCCCCTATTCATGATGCAGCTCCAAAAATAGGGATACAGCTGTTGGAAGAGGAAAAAAATAAAACAGAAAACAAACAACAAGATCCTCTCTGGAGCAAATTTTGTCTGGGCTCTTGCGCCAGGAGACATTTTATTAGTATACTGGCTTTGTCCTGCAAGAAGTGTTCAGATTCTTTGCAATCTCACAATGAGCAGAGGGGAACATGTTAGTACCATGGCAGAGAAGTCTAAGAAAGTCACAAACTAAGAATCAGAAATGAGCACAAAAACATCTCAGTGCAACATCGATTTTCTGTGACTTGTTATGTACCAGTTAAATAAAGCTGTATTCAATATGTCTACTTACCTTTAGTCAAATGTGCTTTTTGTGCCAGGCACTATCTACATTAATTCTTGGGAAAAAAAATCTAATTTTTGTGCTCATTTTACTGATGAATTAAAAAAAAAAAAAAAGGATAAGAGAAATTATGTGATTTGCCCAAGGCCATGCTGATAGGAATCAAACTTAGTCCCTCCCTTCCCCTAACCTTTTCCCTTCTACTTGTCTGTAATGCTTCTTGAGTTGTCACTGATGACGGAAATAATCTCTAGAATATCCCTCTTCATGTTTCCATTTTTTAATCACCATTAATTGACTTTAATGGACAGCACAGCACCAGAGAGCAACAAGGCAACAAGATAGTGCGAGACATTCTCAGGTCCTGTATTATGTATGTGGCTGGAGTTGGGGCCTAATAACATTATTGGTGGCTATGAATTATTAAGAAAAAAGTTATGTTTCATTATTTAGGTAACTCTGTCAAGGCGATTGATAAGTTATATAATACTAAATACTTTTTAAAACAATTCCTACCATAAATGTCAACAACAAAAAAAGTTTCTATTTTTAAGTATTTGCCTATCTCACAGATTATAAAATTTCATGTGAGTGATGTCATCTCTTTGGGCCTCAGTTTCTTCACTAGTAAAAATGGGTCAGGGAGGACTTTGCTAATGGTAAAA
This sequence comes from Condylura cristata, assembly GCF_000260355.1. Taxonomy (NCBI): domain Eukaryota; kingdom Metazoa; phylum Chordata; class Mammalia; order Eulipotyphla; family Talpidae; genus Condylura; species Condylura cristata. The sequence goes on from NW_004567124.1 coordinate 29,429,519, forward strand.
TTTTCTCTGTGATTTTTTTTTTTAACCCTCTGCTTCATTCCAGCAATTGAGCTCATAAAGCTTTTCAAGGAACTAGAGACACAGACCTGTGTTAATGAAAGGAAGAGATAAAGTACACCTTTGAGAAAAGTCAAAGCATGGGGTGAATGAAATCTCTGGGCCAATGGAAGCCAGGCAGCCTCTATTTTTGTGAACTCCATGACTTCACTTAAATGCTTTGAAAATACATTAATTTAGGAACAACCTAAAAAAGTAAACTTTTCTCAACCCAGAAATGTCTGTTGCAAATGTTACAGGAGCCATCAACTTTTATTTAGGGCTAACATAACATTTTCCCAAACATTGCCACTCATTGTTTAAGGTGAGGAAATACCTTGGCTGAAACTTTTTTTTAAAAAAATGCAGTAACTGTGAAGAAACTGCCAACAATTTTAAAATGTTATGGTTATTTAAAAATGTTTCCTAAAGTTTGCTGGTAGACAACATTCCCACTTGCAGCAGTACTGTGCTGTCAGCTAACTCTCAAAGTGTCTATGTGTATACATGTGTATATGTATATGGAGAGATCTGTACATGATATACAGGTGACAGATGATTTTGTTTTTATTTTATCTCTTTGATTCAAATGAAGCATTGAGGGAAAGAACACAGGACATTAAAAATCACAAGCCCTGGGTTCAAGTCTGAGAGCAAATAATTTGACCTCAGAAGGGCAAATAGTTTATATGCTACACAACATCCTCATTTTAACCACTCCTCTGTGACTACCGTACTTTACAACACATATGTAACAGTAATAAGAAAACACGTATTCTGAATATTAATCACACTTCCTTATTTCCATGTCCTCTGAACTGTATTTGTTGCTTTTCCATTTCTCACTTGAGTTTCAGAAATACCTCCCACTTAGTTTCTCCTTCTGTCTTTCCTCTGTTTCCACATCCTCAAACATACAACATCCCTCCCCCATCGAGGAAAAAAAACCAACACAGCACTGTAACAAACCATATACCTCTAAATGGTCTTCCACACTGAGTTAACAATATTTCTAAACCGGCAAATATAATTTTGCCAGCAACTTGCTTTAAAAAACATGACTGTATTGGCCCTCCCTGGTGGCGCAGCGGGTTGAAGCACAGCACTGAGAATCTAAAGCCACTTCTGCATGAGTTCGATCCCCGCCTGCCCCGGAGGTGACCACATGGCGTGGCAG
>NW_004567124.1:29432843-29492843 GCF_000260355.1 Condylura cristata
AAAAAAACCAAAAAAAAAAAAAAAAACAAAAGACAAAAAACAACATGACTGTATTGCCTCAGAGACTACATTTAAATTCAAAGTATGCAGGTCATATTCTCTATTCCTGTGTATTCAATGGAAAGATTTGAAATAGGTAAGGGGATAGTAGATGAAAAATTCATAAAATTATTTTAACTACTTCAGAAAAGTTATATTATAAAGCAATAATAACAAAAACTACCAACCAGGGTAATTGTAACTTTTTAAAATCTTTATGTGTAAGTTAAATTTTCATAAAAATAACACATTTTATCTAGAAAACAAATTACAGACACAAACATACACACAGAGCAAGAGAGAGAAAAGTCTATAGTGTTTAAAATAGTAGCAAGCATAAGAATACCACGGATTCATTTATTCCAAATATTTAAGAGGTAAACTAAAAATTAACTTAAAAAATCATTTGAGGGCTCAAATGCTCAACTATGGCACAATCATAAACACACACACACACACACACACACTATCCTAAGATGGAATTTTTTTTAAAAAAGTAGTATTTTAAATGAATACATTTAACTGATAGGTATCGATTTAAAACATGCATTAACTAGTATTATCTGAAAATAATACATTCATAAAATTTTTTACAGCTAAATATACATAGCAACAAGAAAGGGTTTATTAACTAGAGGAAATTAGGGAAAAGGAATGTGTTTCTATGCTCACAAATGGCCAACTGTTCTATTCCAGACATTGTCCACAGTGTCCAGTGATCCAAAGCAAAGACTGCTCATATAAGATCGCGCTGTCCATTTGATGACAGCCTGGAGCTGGTGGCACACTGCTAACTGGTAGACCAGGATCTAACTCATGGTGCTGGTGACTGGAGGTGATCTCAGCTGGCACTGCTGAGCTGGCACTGAAGCAGCCAACAATACATATCCAGAAGCCAGACAGGGCAGCAGTCTGAAGCAATGGCACCAGGAGGTGATGTTGGAGGATCAGCTATTAGTCATGGCTGGACACAGGTCAGAAGTGCTGGTAACAAGTCAGCAGTGCCAGTCAGCACTGGTTAGTAGGCAGCAGGTGCCAGAGACACCATTATTACAACTCTTAGAGCTGTTGGGCATAAGCCAACAAGCACCAGTGTGCAACTCTTTCAGAGACACGAGGCACAGACTGATGTTTCCAGTTATCAGACATCAGAGACAGAGCTGGATGCAGAAGCACTGGTCAAGCTTCAGTTTGAAGCAGAGATCATATTTGGAGGTCTGCAGGAGTCTGCAGATATCTATAAAACTCTTAAAGGTCTCCAAGGTCTGGAAGGTCTATAAAGGTCTGCAGAGGTCTTCGGGTCCTTTGGTCCTCTAGGTTCAAGCCTACATGAATCTGCATAAAGTCCTCTGAAATCTTGACTTATCTCCACTTGAAAGCATTTTTCAAGTCTGCTTTGAAGTTTGATTGGTTTATAATTCCAGCAGTTTGATTACTACGGGTAGAACTCAAATCTGATAGGTCCATTTACAACTCGAAATGGTCTCAAAATCCTTGAATCACAGCAGTGGCAACTCAAACCTGACTGGCCCATTTTCAATTCCTACAAGTAAAGACTCGTGGCATCCATCTAATTATTCATTCATCCTTTTTTGTTGCAGTCAGAGCTGAATATACAGAAAGGTCCTATCATCTCCCTCTCCTTGATATGACCCAATTATCCTTTAAAGCCTGTATCTCTCTTCTTTTCTCAAGACTCCACAGTGCACCGTGTTCCTACAGACCCTGTTTTATTTGAACAAAGAAATAAATGCACATCACAATGACCTTCTTAGAGCCTGATTGATATAACCTGAATCAATAATAGAATAACTGATACAGATGAGAAAGCAAACTGACTAACAGTTGTTTTGAAAGTTCTACAGAGTCACTGGCATTTAGAGTTCTCTCCAGTGGACTACTGCATATTTTTAGAAAAGTAATGGTTATTTAATATAACAATGAGGTGAGAATTACATGATTCAGACTTTAATGCATGCCAAAGTTGAACACATTCTTAAATTAATTTGAGGAGACAGAATAAGTCGATCCAGGGGGCATCTTGTCTTTATAAGTTCAGAGAGTGGGGTGCTTAATGGAAAGCAATGATAAATTTGCTTATCTTTTTATAGGGCTCTCATTCTGTGCTGAAAACAAAGGAAGATTTAACTTAAATATTTTAGTGGTAAAAGTGAATCAATTTTTATAAATACTGGGGAAACTAAACTTTTCTCCCTCTAGTTTTATCATTAACCCAAAACCAAAGGATGTTGAAATTCCATGAATATATTCTCTGCATTTTCATTAAGATACACTTATCATAATCTGGCCATATATACATTCTGAAGTATATAGACAATAAGAACACAACCACCTTTCTACCTTTACTGCTTATTGGCTTGCTGATGTAGCCACAGCCATGAGAAATGGTTTTATAGGTGTTCAGCTATTTTGGGAATGTAGAAAGCTAGAGATTGTAGCATTCAGGCCAATATACTAAGAAACTGCAGAGATAACCTAAAGTCCAAATAGTCAATGTCTCAAATTGTACACAGGCCAGATAGACCTGTGCATACAACAAAGGTATACGTGAAGAGCATTTTCAAAGTTGTGATCTGATTTTTGAGTTCAGACTACAATTTAATTCAGTAGAATGCAGTTCAACTCAAACGTTTATAAAGACACATTTTACTACAGTTGGTCAAAAAGACCTTCTCTGGAGCAAAAGTATATCTGACAAGTTTGTGGAATAGCAAGAGACCAGAGTGGCTGATACAATGCCAACGAGGAGGACTGAGAGAATGAGGTAGGCAATGAGATCAAAGTGATAACTAGAGAAAACCGTGTAGGATAGCAAAGGGAAATATAAGGACTTTGGCTCTTACTCTTTGTAGCTATAAAACCACTATAATAGATATACATTTTTTATAGGCTTCTTTTTTAAAAAATTTATTTATTTATGCATACAAAACTGGGGGACAGGCCAGAGGTGCAGGGGTGGTGAGAGATAGAGTGGGGAGCAGAACAAACAGATAGAGGAAGTACACTGCTGAGGGGAGCAGCAGGTGGGTCAGAAGTCTGCTGCACCATGTGGATCACCTCCAGGGCAGGTGGGAATCGAACTCATGCTGAAGTGGCTTTAGCTTCTTAGTGCTGTGATTTAACTTACTGTGCCACCAGGGAGGGCCCATGCTACAATATTTTTAATACAAGATTAATGTGATCTGACTTACATTTGTTGATTTGTAGGTTACATTGAAAAATAACAAGAGAATAAAGAAGGAAACAGGAAGACCAACTAGGAAGTTATTCCAATAATCCAAGAAAGAGATGATGGCTATGACAACCAAGTGGTAGCAGTAGCAATAGTGAAATATAATTGGATTGTACACATATTTTTGAAGGTAGAATCAACAGGATGTCCAGAAATAGATGTGCAATGTGAAAAAAAGAAGCAAGACTGATCTGAAGGTATTTCAGATCAGAATGGAGCTGTCATTAACTAGGGTGGGAAAACATATAAGGATATCTGAAAAGATATTTGGTATCTTGAGTTTGCATGTCTATGATAGATCTAAGCAGAGATGTTGAATAGACAGTTGGGTACATGGATCTGAAGACCAGGGGAGACATATAGGATAGAGATATAACTTTGGCAAGTTACATATACATCCATGGTATATGTAACTGTGAGACTGAATGAAACCATCAAGAAAAAGATACAGAGAGGAAACCTAAATCCTGAGCCTGGAATCCTCCATCAACAAGAGAACAGTTAGAAAGGGAGCCATGAGTGGAGATGGAGAGGAAAAGGCCAAAAAAATCACAGGATTTGAACCTTCAGAATCTGGTAAAATAAGGTTTCAAGGAGCTACTAGTAAGTTGTGTTGAGTATTGCTGAAAGGTCAAAAAAGATGAGTTCGGACTACAAACCACTAGATTTATTAGCATAGTGACTGGGTTGCAAATGTAGACTGAAGCTATGTTATTTTTTCCCTCATAAATATGAACTTATGGGACACTCACCTCTTTTTTTTTTTTTAAATTTATTTATTTATTCATACAGAACTGGGGTACAGGTCAGAGATGCAGAGGGTGGGAGGATTCACCAGAGACAGAGCTGGGAGCAGAACAGGCAGATCGACGAAGTACACTGCTGAGGAGAGCAGCGGGCGGGTCAGGAGAGGTCTGCCTAGCCATGTGGATCTCCTCTGGGGCAGGCAGGAAGAGAACCCATGCAGAAGTGGCTTAAGCTTCTTAGTGCTGTGTTTTAACCCGCTGCGTCACCAGGGAGGGCCCACTCACCTCTTTTTTAAAAAAAAGTAGCTCAGGGACCTCCCTGGTGGCGCAATGGGTTAAAGTGCAGCACTACAAAGCTATCCACAGCTTCTTCAGCCCGGGTTCAATCCCCAGCCAGGGAGGTGACCCACATAGCACAGCAGAACCTCTCCTGTTACCACCCTCAGTGGTGTACTTCGGAGATCTGCCTGTTCTGCTGTTTCTGGTGAATCCCCTTACCACCCTGCACCTCTGGCCTGCACCCCAGTTCTGTATACATAAATAAATAAATCTTTAAAAAAAAAAAAAGTAGCTCCAGCTAGTTCCCTGCTTGTAAGCTTTCCTATTTGGGCTAAATGACCTTACATTTCTGAATATTACAGGCTTATAGAGTAATTGTCAGCTGACCTATAAGAAGTTTGAAGCTGCTCAAAAAACCTGTACTGTAGTCTGACCCCATAACTGCCCAATAGGGACAGACAGGCACTAATTAGACAGTAACTGACTATAACTGACTCCAGGATACTCTTGGGCAGAACATGATAAGCAGGTGGAAACACTTCTGTCCACAGAAAGCTCACAGTTCTAGAGGCAATATTCCCAACTGTCCCTGACAGAGCAGAGTAGGACGGAGACAAGCAGCACACAGAGGGAGAGTCATGCTCTCTGAAGAGCTATCTGCCACACAGAAAAAGATAATGCAAGGAGGGTACAGAATGTGTCAGACTGGAGCTCAGCAGCCCTGGTTATGAAAGAGCTCAGCAGCCCTGGTTCAGTGCCAGGCCAGGTAAGTGGACTGAAGAGTCCTCAGCCTTTCAGCTAGGCAGGTGAGTAGGAACATAACCAACTCTATGACAATGCAGAGGTACGTGTCTTAGTAGCTTGGAAACAAAGCATGGGAGAGGAGGCCAAAGGTGCAAGGTGGTAAGAGGTTTCACCAGAAACAGATGCTCTTCAGGATTGAGTGAGCAGGGAAGTAGAAGCCACCAGTATGATTAGACATCAAGTTGCTGGGCAGCAGAGGGAAGAAAGAAAATAACTCTAAGGCATTATCCCAGGATGATTTTGAAAACATGAGCAAAACATGCAATCCTGGGGAAGAGAGAAAAAAATGAGGAGATGTATAAGCAGGAACCCATCTGACACCAGGAGAGAGAACTGAGTGACTTGTAGAAATTGTGTGGGAGGCCTTTGTCATCTCAGAGAAGCAAAAAGCTAGGTCTTGGGCTGAGAAGAAATACAGTAGTGAATGTCATTGGAATAGAGGTAAATGGATAAAATGTTTCTCTAAGAAAAATTAAACGGACTCATGGGCAGAGATGCTCTAACATGTGCCTTTGCCTTTACACTGAAATTTTAGTAATTAAACTCTGTGACCAGATGATACCCATTATTCCCAAATACCATCACATATTTTTTCCCCTGAAAGCATCTCAATATTATTCTGTTGTGAAACTGTGGCTTTTTAAAGGACTGAGTCACATGATTAGCAAGTGTTCATTACTTATAGATGAACTAATATTAGATGTTGAAGAATGAACACCAAGTAATAATTAAGCTCAAATGAAAGAAACAACACAACTGTTATAGGGTGGAGCAAATACATGTTATGATAACATCTGAAACTGATATGCTAAGAGCATAACATGGAATCCTTTCTTAATGTGTCTTATCAGAGTCTACCAATTAGAAATAATGTATATGACTATGCAAAGATCAGCTTTAAAATTTTAAAGTACAGAAAGATTATATATGATTTTTAAATTCTGAAGCTGATTATATAACGTGCACATATATCTGCACATATGTATGTCTTCAGTAATTTTAGTGATTTTGGAAATTAATCTCCATAAAAATGATTTAAAATAGTTAAAATGCATTATAAGTATATATTAAGATAAGCATATTTAAAATAACTGATATGATAGAATCATAACATGAAAAGCCTTACTTAAAATGTCTTAGTATCATCTACCAATTAGAAATAATATGTGTATTACTATGCAAAGATCAACGTTAAATTTTAAAAGTACAGTAAAACTACATATCTTTGGTAATTTTAGTGATTAATGCTTTAATTAAGAGATGAGGTACATGCAGACATATGCAATAAACTGACATAATTCATCATAGTGAAAAGAATAACACAATGAATGGATGTGTACATTGTGAATTTATATGGTACACATGCAAATCATATACTCATTATCCCAAAGACGCATTATTTTTCCTACAGTCAAAATGCAACAAATTTTTAAAAACTACTCAATCTCTCATGACTAGTTAAGCACAAAATAGTTTGTGGTATCTTTTGTAGAAGAGTTATTTAAACTGAGAAACTTGAGTTTCTTGTAAAGCAGACATTTCAATGGCTACATCTCTGGGTAAGTTGGAAGACAGTAGAATTGCATTATATACTTACATATCATCATTTTAAATAGAAATCTTGGCATTAGAGCTTTTAAGAAGGTCTGTAAATACACTACCAAATTAATCTTAATTTAAAAAGAAGTGTTGAACAGTGAATACACTGGTCACTGGCTGGATGAACACTGCACACTGGTAAGGAAACCATTTCTCAATGAAAGATTACTTAAAAACACAACTCTTCTGAGATTGATTTGACTTTGACAAAGGAAGACATTTTAAACTTGAATATATTTAATGCTTAGTAGTGGTAAATACTAATGAGTGTGTGCTTGGTAACAACAGACTAGGTCCCAAACCTTGACAGTGACAAAACAAAAAGAACAGACTAGGGCTATTTATAAACAGCGACTCATCACACGCACAGTGGAAGTTTAAGAAAAGGAGAAAATACTTCTGAAATTCTTATACTTGATTACAGACCATTAGTGTTGTTCTAACAGGGAACAATGTATATATGATTTTGGTAAGCAAATGCAAAAAATCAATTTTTCTGAACATTTTAAACTTTAATTTGGATAAAAGGGTTTTGCTTGTAGTAGGAAGACTACTAGATGTTTCTAATTTGTGGGCAGATTGAATAAGCATATATGAATCAGAGACAGAGACCTTTTAAAATTGTATACTTCAATGAAACGTAATTCTCACTCCTTCAATAGAACCTAAAGAAAAAATATTTATAAGATACACCACTGTCTGAATCAAATATAATAGTTTCATGGATGACTTTTTCTCATGTAGGGTAAAAAGATAATAGCCTTATTAAAATATTAACATATGAAATTTTACAACATTTTAAAGATTTCTTTGAAATGAAAAGTCTATTTTACTTTTTAATTAAGTGTATTTCCCAGAAATGTCTTTAAGGCTCGACAAAGTACCTTGCATTTTCTTATTGCTGACAGTTCTTAAAACCACGCTTGAATGCTTTCTTTATCCTTTGGTGAACAATTGAAAGATCATATGCGAAAAGACTGTGCTTTCTCTTTTTCTTGCCCTGTAATTAAGGCATTTTAATACATTTCCTCATAGTTGTTACAAGAGCAAACTATTAAGATTCATAGATTGAGACAATTTTGACTCCTATGATTATATAAACACATATGATATGAATTTTTTCCTAATCATGATTTTGAAAAATAACAACAAAACTCCTTCAAATAAAATGATGAATCTCTGTAAGGTTATATTGAAATGGGCTTCTAGTTTTGTCTTTATATGGAAATGATCTAACAAAATTGTACAAATAATTAATATGGTTAACTATCATTTAATGCAAATAGGAAAAATGAAAAATTCATATAAGAACATATTTTCTCCAAATCATGGTATATTTAGGAATTTGGACACTTTAGTTTATTTTTTTTGTTTTTGTTGTTTAAAGATAAAAACAAAAATGCATGTAGATAGACAAATACAAACAGATTTAAAATCATAAAAATATTAAGGACTGAAAGGAGCAAGCAAACATATAAAAATGAACAATGATGTAAAATAGTCATGAATAAATTATATTTAAAAATAAATAAAAATACATGGTATTTTGGGAGGGTTAGGAGGGAAGAAGAAACATCTAAATAGAAATACATTTGGCTTAACTGTTTTTGAGTTGGGAAACTACATAAATCAGAAAAATGCTTTTGTAAACAATGATAAAACAAAGTTTAAAATATAAAATTTATTAATGACTTAAAGTTTGTTTATGAGGAATATAGAACTGAAGCTATATATACAATCTTTTTAAACAAAAAAAAATGACTCACAATGTCATTTAGAAGCTACACACCCTTCAGAGCACAAAGAAGTATGCTAATAGGTTCTGTCATATTTTGAATAAATGTGCACAATTTCTTAGTCCTTTTCTATTAGAACATACCAGGTTTGCTACTGGATTAAAATATCAAAACTGTATTCGATGTTAACCAAATAGACAAATGCTTTGGATAAACTTGAGTTTAAAAAAAATTAGATTATACTTTAGGATTTTTAAAATTAAGATTGGTAGAAAATATAGGATGGTGCAAAATTTATATTGAAAATACTGTTGAACAAAATGTATATATCAATATCTCTGAAGTGTTAGGGTCTTATTATAACAATTTTTTAAAATAAGTTAATAGTTTATTTTTACATCATTTTGTGCATTTTCCATCTCTATTACAATACTTTTTAAATGTATTAAAAAATAGAGAACTCTCCTAATAACTATCCATCTTTCAGCTTCTTTCTTCCCTTTTAAAATTTCTTTCTCTCTCAACTTATTTATTTTGCTGAAATATTTGAAAAGAAATCCCAGGCCCCAAATCACTGAACCTCTATTTAGTATCACATATGCCTCTTAAAAAACTGGATATTTCTTAGATAGCCACAATGACTGTCATGATGAATACAATTAACAGTAATTTCTTGGTGTTAAGAATTCACACTTATCTATATTCAACTTTCAATGACTGCCTCAAAATGTATTTTTTCTAGTTTGATGGAATAAAGGTGCAATGAGGTCAATTGCATTTGGTCTCTTAAATTACTCTTCCTAGGACAGTTCTTCTCCTCCCTATTTATTTTCATGGCTTTACTTTGTTAAAAATACTGTTCTGATTTCTCTTTAAATAGAGCTTGCGATGTTCCTACTGCAGAATATGTAATACTTGACTGGTATGTTGAAATCTGTCACAGTTTTCAAGTTTATTTTTAGGCAACAGAGGGGCGAATGGGGGACCCTAATGAGTGATCTGAGTATTTTCCAAGATGTCCTTAAACAATTCTTACCCTTCATACTAATGAGTCGACTACTGTAATAATCATTGATAAAATTTTCTGTTTTATAACATTATTTAGCTATTTTGGCAGTTTATAAAATCGTTTTTAATCTAATAATTTAAGATATTTATGTACAAACTAAATGACATCAAGTAACCAAGTAAACAATTAGCAATTCCAAGTTCATAAATACCTTTCTTAGAAAGCATGTAGAAATAATTGAGAATCATTTTTTAATCAATCTGGGAAATAAATATAAGCTGGCATATCTCTTAACTTTTGTTTTCTTCCCTTTTAAGGATCATTTAACCAGACAGACAGGTTTTCATTAAATTTAATTTGTGTGAAGTTTAAGTATTAAGTTGAATCACTGGAATGGTAAACCAATTGATGATTCTGTCTTTTAAAATCTCATGCTGCACTTTTTAGGGAGAATTATAGGGAAAATTTAGAGGATTATAAAATACTAATGAAAATTATGTCAGAAAGTAAAAATGAAATGCTAACAAGTCTTCATGGTATTTGTGTCAAATAAAAATGTAAATTAACATATATAAGACTGACTCAGTCTTTCCTTACAACAGCTTCAGCTAATAAAACTTCAAAAAGATCAGTGATCTACAGTTTTTGAAAATCCAAAATATGGATGACTTTAAATGGAACCACATGAAGTAAATGACAGTAAAGTGATCGTAGATAAAATTACCAAACTCAAATGAAATAAATTCAAAATGAAAAGGATGAAGGGCAATTAAGTACCTATTTTGACAATTCGAAGTGGTCAAGTTTTTAAAAGTATGACACAGGAACCTTAACCTATCTACATATGAGTGATAAATGAGGCATTTTGTGTCATTACATTCCCATAAATCACTTTCTTTAACTGCTGACGGCTTTTATCAGATCTAACCTTTTCAAGCTTCTATTAGAGTGCTAACATTTTCAACTTTGACACATGTGCAGTTTACAAATTCTGCAGCTGATTAACTCTGGACAGAAGCTCACTGGCATCATTGTCTTCAAGTTGGGTGAAAGCCTTAGGGTCTCAAAAACTCAGACACTTAACATTATAGTACAAAAATCTCAATTAATATAAGGGGTTGGCTTTTGAGCTGCTAAGTGATTGTTTTCTGTTGGGAAGCAACCATGAATAAGACTTCATTTTCCTTGAAACAGGTGATCTGGGGAATACTAAGAAACTAAATGGGGAAAAAGAAAGAAAATTCCCAGATGATGAGGGTTAGTTTCTAATAAAGTATATTGTTAACCTTAAAATTATTTTTCTTGGCAATCCAGAAATATGTTTTAAAAAATATCCACTTCAATGTAATCCAAACAAAGAAAATTCAAGATTTTCATGGTGTTAAGAATAAGATCCCAAATAAAATATCATTTAAGTAGGGCTGTTACAATGATGAAATCAATAATTTTATGGATATGAATCAAACTCAAATATACACCTTAGTTCTTCTGTAAATCCCTAACATTCTTTGTTAAAGACATCCTTTGAATAACTCAACCAATTAACTAGCTTAGCTGCAAAAGAAAAATGAAAACTTCTCATTCCTTCTACTTTTAAAACAATTTTGCTGAAATTATAGACAAAGCACATAAAAGGAAAAACAATTTCTTTGAGGTCATTTATTGTTGAAATACCAAATCTCTATAATTTCTACACATAATTAGAATGAACTATTAATTAGAAACAAAATATTCCAAACTTTTACCATATGATAAAACTTTAATATGGATATTTGCCAGTTGATATAGAAATAAATGTGGTAAGTATAGCTTGGCTGAAATCTTCCACAAAGCTAGCTAGGGAAGACTAAGATTTCAAATATTCTAAATTTTTAATAGTCCTAATTTTTTAGCTGCAAAGTTAAATACAACTGAGCTGAGAGTTGGAGGGTTTTAAAGATCAACACAAAAATGTGCAGGTAGATATGTGTATGTCAATGAATTTATATAAATAAACATACATAAATAATTTGAATAGATCTTTGTGAGGGCCAAGATACCAAGGGAAGTTCTTTAAAAAAGAAACTGTCTTCAGCAATAATAGATATACAAAAAAGCTAGCTACTGACGGACTGATCACCTGAAGCCCACTAATTCAAGCAATATTGCTATTGAAAAGCACTCCTAGCTATTAAGCCTAAATAATAAAATTAAAAAAGAGACGACTAATGGTACTGAAGTAAAAATGTTCACAGAGAACCTCCTGTGGCAGATTGCCTCTTCTTGATAAATGACAAATCTTAGAAAAATAGTGGAGGAAGGATGACTTTTTCTAGCATCGCAACCCACATAGTCTCATAATGTCACCATCTAAGGCCCATCCATGACAAATTAAAAACTTCTTTATTTCACTAATAATGTCACTCATCACAAGTGCTGGGCAGTTACACTTTGACAATTCAGATGTAAATCCTGGTTGCCTATGAGTATTCATGACAAAGGCATATTTATCATTTAAAACAATAGAACATGACTTCTTGGTGTTCATATCAAAGACCAGTGATGGATGAGGCCATGCTAATCAAAAGACAGACTAGAAAGAACACAGATGTTTGCTACTTTGATTAAGAAAAGACTACTATCTCCCCTAAAACTTCCCCAAGATGGTCATCTCAAATAAGTTTTAAATGTATAACTCTAAGTAGATAATGTACAAATTTTAAATTCCCAGCTATAGCTCTCACAATAAAAAGTCTATTAGTCTTTTTGAATTTCAAATAATAGAAGCAAAATTCTTGCAACCAAGGAAATATCAAACTACCAAAGAGTAAGAGCTCCTCACATATAAGCAATAGAGGGATTATTACAATTGGTTGTCTCTTTCTCAATTATTATTTGCAAACAAAAAAATGAAAATAAAGAAAGTATATCACTGAAATGTTATAGATAGAGCAATTGTGAAGTGAAATCAATGCTAAAAACTATAAGGAGAACAACACCTAAGATTTTTACTGTATTTGTTTCTGGCTTTGTGTCTTTGATTTTCATTCCAAATGCTTTTCAACTTGAAAAGCATTTAAAAGAGTTTTGCCCATATTTTAAGGTTAATTTAAGACCATAAATATAATTAGCTCTGGTAATTTGAGCATTCATCTCCATTTTGGATAAGAAACACCAAGGATAAATGTGACATTTAGAAAACAAAGATTCTTAGAGTTGGAGCTATTGATAGCACTTCCTCCCATTCCTCTGATGAAGAGCTATCATCAGTACTGGCTAATAGAAATCCAATTTACAAGACCCTGTTCATTTGAGTGCCTTTCAAGATACACAGGATTGGTTACTCTTCACACCTGCAAACAAATGCCTGCTTTCCCAGGACAGAATTGTTTTAATGTTGATTGTTGGGAAGTCCTCATGGCAAGGTTAATCTCAAGAAGTGGGATAAGGGAACTTCCTGGTGGCCTACCGGATGAGTTTCAGCATATCACTCTACAGTCTGAACTCAATCCCTGGCCAGGGAACTGACCCACTTATGGTGCAGCAGATTTCTCTTTGTCTCACCCACTGCTTCCCTCTGCAGTGTATTTCAGTAGATATGCCTGTTCTGCTCCCCACTCTATCTCTGTTGAGTCCCTTTACTCCCTCCCCCATTACTCTGGCCTACACCCCAGTTCATGTATACATATGAATAATAAATCTTTATAATAAAGAAGTGAGATGATGGGGGTTGGTGAGAGCCTACTTTGTAACTGTTCTGTTTTGCCAACTGCTTTTGTCCCTTCCAGTCCAAATGAAACATTTTAACAGTTAGAGCAGCATACAACGAAACAAAATAAAACATAAGGCCTTATGAGATGGAAAAATTACTTATGCATAAATACTTGGGATAGTTTTGAAAGGAGCTAAAGGAATACTTGGCTAGTTTAGTTTCACCAGAAGCAAAGCTCCTGGTTGCAATGCAAGTTTCACCTTTTTTTTTTTTTTTTTAAGATTTTATTTATTTATGCATATAAGAACTGGGATATAGGCCAGAGCTGTGGGAGGTGAGCGGATTCATCAGAGACAGAGTAGGGAGCGGAACAGGCAGAATGACTGAAATACACTGCTGAAGGAAGCAGTGGGCAGATAAGAAGAGGTCTGTCACACCAAGGGGATCATCTCCCTGCCCAGGAACTGAACTTGCACAACAAAGGCAGCAGATAGCTTTAAAGTGCTGTGCTTTAGCACCACTAAGGAGGGCCCAAGTTTCATCTTTTGGTAGGATCACCTTATTCTCCAAATGACAGTGCATCAAAATCACAAGGTGTCCCTGCATACTGACATCATCCGTTTCTTGTATGGGAATTTATGTCACATTAAATATGTCATTGTTGTAAGATATGCAAGAACAATCTACTTTATACTACAGAATTATAGCTATAAGTTTACCAGAATTTACTTTTCACTAACTTTCTTAACCATTGCATGTGCCACTTAAATTAAATATGTCCTCCTTTTTAAGTATATACCTGCCTCTCACAGAGGGAATGAGGAGATTAACACTGTAGACATTAAGAAGTATTTATAGAATAACAAAATCCTTTCACCTTTTGGCCCTTTTATGAAAAATTTACTGGATGCCTAATATATTTAATATTCAGTAGCATGTGAGAATAATTTTTATGCAACTCTGATAGTTAGAAAGACAGATAACTCAATTATTAGATCATCTATCAAAATATTCAGATGTATAAGAGGCTACTAAAAAGATTGATGACTGAGAAAGTCCACTGATTCTCTAGCCATCATATTCATGCATTTGGCCAGACAACATTTTTCGCTGCCTTCACAAGCAAGCTTCATTACCCATCACTCCACTGAAAAGAGTTTATTATGAGGCTGCCATCTTGGCAAGACTATTATTTAGATGATAAATGCTGAGGGGGAAAAAAGTGTGTCTACTTTTTTTTTTTAAGAAAAAAGATGAGCTTTTCTGACAGATAAAACAAACAGCATCTACATTTCTAATTAACTTAAATTTGGCAGATACAAATATAGGTCAGTTAAAGCTATGATGTTATCTTCTGTCTGAATTTTACCCTTAATTTGTAAAATGTAAATTAACTAATTAGAAGAAAAACAGCATGATTAGTGACAAAATGCTTCAGCTGGGTCTTTGCTTCCTGACATTTATGATCAACTATAGCGAATTATTGCTTTTTATAATAATTGATAGAATATATTTTTTTCTCACTACAATGAAAGAAATTTTATGTATAGTTTATCAAAGAAGGGCAGGAAGCTAGCAACACAACAGAACTTTGTGTTGTACTCTTTGAGAAAAGATGTATGTAAATACCATAATATTATAAACAATTAGTTAATTTATGCTTCTCTGTCCAGGGGTGAATTTATAGGAAAGAAGTGAGTAAACATTAACACACTAATAAACGTAGTAAAAAGACTGTCAAGACTTAACTCTTTCCCTGTCATTTCAAATGGATTTGCTGTTTATTCAAGCAATCAGTCTGTGTGCTGAGTGCATGCTGGGTGGGGGTGGAAGTGTGGATGGAAGAGGGGTTATGATGTTACATGCAAAATTGTTAGAAAAGAGAATTTGGTGACATAAGTTTCAATAGGAAAACCTATCACTGCAAAGTAAAATTAAACCATGTAATATCTACCTGAAAACAGGTTTTCAACTACTCCCATATGGACAAAGGTGCTACAAAGAGAAATGTATCTGCATTCTAAAAGAGAGGTGGTAATTAAACATTACACAAATCCTCAAATGTAAGGCCTGTGCCCCACTTTGGGACAGTGGTGTGTATATATCCAGGACTGGACAGAGCAGTGTCAGGCTGTCAGTTCTCACAGCCCCCACACTTAGAGAGCTAATCTGAATGAGGAATACCAGGCAATTGGACCTGAAGTCTTGCAGTCTCCTAGATAGGAGCTGAAAGTGTTTTGGAGGTACTTAAAATTGGTTTCCAGTGACATGACAACATTTGCAAGGGTAGAGAAAACAGAGAGAAAATTCAAACAAAGATATATGTTGTCCAGAGCACTACTGGAAATTCCAGAGATTACTCAAAGTATCATAATTCATAGTCAAGCAATTAAGAACTTTAAAGTTTTAGGTATGCCACAAAATTCTTACCTTGAATAAAAGAACCTTAGTTTCGTTTAGCAGATAGTTATCACATTTGGAAATAATATGACTGAAATTCTGGAAAACTCCTGTTTCCAATATTATGACAAATACATAAAATTGTGCACATTTTGCAAAGTACAATCTAAATAGAGACTATTATTACAATTATATTTACTAATTGTGGAGACAGTAAGAAATCTTTCTGAATACCTGTTCCTGACTAAAACATGCTTATTTAATTATTTTTATATGCAAAAAAATTCTTAATGATATGGCAACTACTTTAAATTCTCCTCAAAGTACAGAAATCCAACACAGACCATATTTATACATGCCAGAAAATTCTCTTGACAGTTCTTTAACTCTTCCATCTCACAACATGATATATACCTTTGAGAAAAGTTCTTCAAAAGCTACCAGAAATTTACTTTTATATACATATATTTTGTTCTTTAGAGGTAACCCTCAGACTTCTGAACTTCAAGAAATTACTTCTGTCACAAAAATAAGAAACTTAAAACATACAGCATAAGACCTCACTAGTTTTTCTGAGTCAAGCTTTAACAATCTCCTTTTTTATTCATCACTTTTAACAATGAATTTAATTTCTTTTAATTAAAAACATCAAAGGTCCAATGTAAAGTTTTTGACTTTATGGTAATAGGAAATTATGGTCAGAGAAATTTAACAAGTAACCAAGTAAGTGCAGTAAATGTTTTAATATTCTCTATTATAGGCAGCACTTCACATTTGAGGAGGCAAAGAAAGCAATGCAATGAATGTCAGGTACTGGGACCAAATTTGAGATCCTCAGTATTGCAGGAAGGTCAGATCTTCTCAACACTGTACGAATGTGTCAAAATATATCAACAACCATCACACAGCAGGGAGAGGAATGACCTTTCAGTTCTTTATGTTTTGGCTGCCAATGGAGTTTGGATGTGGAGTATGCATGAATGCTTTCCTAGTTGCTTGACAAACACAACTCCCAAGGTTTCCTTCAAGTGGGATTGTTAAAAATCCTAGTTTCTTACATTTGGAACAACCCAAATGTTTCTAACCCCATATAACTAAACACATTTTTAAACCCATATAACTCAAGACAAACTGTTAACTGTCAATAGTTGAAATAATCAAATTCAATGACCCTAGAATAGAATTTCTTTACATTGTTTAAATATAAAGAGACAAAGGTTGTAAGTCAGTAATTTAGAAATAATCTTATTTGCTGGATGAGGTTGTTAATAAATAGTTGATAAATTCTCTAAACTTTATTGTATATGCCATTATATCATCTAGCTTCTCCTATAAAAACTGATAATCTCCTCCTTTACTGTGAAAACATACTTTATTTCCCTAATCATTCTATCTATAATTCATCTATTGTATCCCCAAAACTCAGTTGACTTTGGATGTCTCTGAGCATTACAACTAAAATTATGTCTAGCATAGATTATTTTTTCACTAGAATTATTTAATAGTATCATTATTCTCCTTACCATAAATACCAAAATCTCAAAGTCATCTTTGCTCCATACCCCTAAAACAAGATTCAGCTACTTGCCAAATTCTATAAATTCTGTCTTTATTATCTCTGTAAATCTATACAAGCTTTTTCTTTTTTAGTGCAAATGTTAGTGGATAATTTTGGAATTAGTGGATAATATCAATATGGTATTCAATATGTTAGTCAGTAATCTACCCCAAACTTCTTATTTGTATCAGAAGAATATCATCCTAAAGTTAGGTCCTGATAATACTACTCTTCTATTTCAAATGGCTTTCTAAATCTGTGACTTAACCTTACTATGGGCACTTAGCCTATGTCTCAACTTTCTTACAGAAATGAGGATAAAATACTAGTATCTAGCTTATAGGACTGTTAGGCAGATTAAACAGAATAAAAAATGAGTGTCTTGAACATAGATGGTGCTCAATATTAGCTATCCTTGTAATGTATGTTTTGTTTCTCTATAAAACTGAATTAAATTCCTTGAAGAAAGGTTACGTTTTGCTCATCTTTGTATGCTCTAAACTTTATAATGCGCTGCTTCTACATAGGAGGAACTCGGCATCTAATAAATATAGCCACATTTTTAAACTTACTACTGATGGATAACTTCCCTTGAATGTGTTCCACAAAGAATATTAGTGGTTATATAGTCATCTCACATTAAAACAATGAAAAAATAGACTAGTAAAATATTTTGGTCTAGTATTAAATTCATTAATTTTATATACCTAGCTTATGAATACAACCAATTACTTTATTTCTCTACCTTCAGGATAGAAAGAGGGTGTTCTGAAAGTATCTCATGGGAAGCCAACAAGTACAACTATGGTTGCTTCATAGTTATGTTGATGAGCTTCATGAATTAAAAAACAAACAAACAAACAAACAAAAAACAGTCTTGGGCCCTCCCTCATGGTGCAGGGGGTTAAAGCACAGCACTAATAAGTGAAAGCCACTTCAGCATGAGTTCGATCCCCGACCCAGAGGTGACCCACATGACACACAGACCTCTCCTGACCCGCCCACTGCTTCTCTCAGCAGTGTACTTTGTCACTTGGCCTGTTCTGCTCCCCACTCTGTCTCTGGTGAATCATCTCACCACTTCTGCACCTCTGGCCTGTATCCAGAGGTATGCATAAATAAATAAATGTATGCATTTATTTGCATAAATAAATAAATCTTAAAAAAAAACAGTCTTTACTAAGTAAATTAATTTTGCACGAATTTTGATCACCTGGAATAAGCTATTGGGGATGTGACAGGCCTAAATTTAAAATGGAGGAGACAGTGATTAGCAGAAATGCCAGTGACAAAATGAAATAAAATGGCAAAAAGGAATATCAAGAGCAGGAAGGGGTTTACACACTACTTTGCTGTCAGAATCCTTCCAAGAAAATAGGGTTAACAAATCAAACCAAAAATCTCAATGTTATTAAGTAGGGAAGAGAGTGAAACAAGAGAATATAATTCTCACAAATTATAAGAGTAAGAATGTAAAGGAGGAAGAAAAAGACACAAGACTATAAGTGGCTTGTGTTAATAGATAAACTAAATCCTCACTAGTAGTTTAGTTTTTGCAAGAATATGATATGCAGAGCCAATTTGAAATTAGAAAGAATTTTGCCAAACACTAAGTTCTTAGTAACTGTTACCAAGAAAATGACTTAAAACATTGATTTCTAACAACTTTCTACATATTAAACAATATTTTGCCCTTAACTATAGCAAGGGCAAATTTTCTTGGATATAAAAACAGTGACTGAAAATTCCATTTCAACTGTCAGGAGTTGGGATGAAGAGGTAGAATATAAGAATGTCTGTCTGAGAGAGATCATAAGAAATAAACCTGAAAGTTTGCATGAATCTTTTTTATTTTTTAAGATTTACTTATTTATGCACACAGAACTGGGGTACAGGCCAGAGGTGCAGGAGTGGTGAGAGGACTCACCAGAGACAGAATGTGGAGCAGAACAGGCCTAATGACCAAGTACACTGCTGAGGGGAGCAGCGGGCAGGTCAGGAGAGGTCTGTGTGTCATGTGGGTCACCTCTGGGGCTGGGGATCGAGTTCATGCTGAAGTGGCTTTAGCTTCTTAGTGATGTGCTTTAACTCATTGAGCCACCAGGGAGGGCCTGAACTCTTTCTTTCTTTCTTTCTTTTTTTTAAAGATTCATTTTATATATTTATGCATATAAGAGCTGGAGTGTAGATTAGAAGTATGGGGGTGGGGGATGGTGAAGAGTAGTGAAAGGATTCCTTGGGGACAGAGTGGGGGGAAGAACAGGAGGATTGCAACAGGCAAGGCAGGAGAGGTCTGTTGCACTGTATGTGGGTCAGCTCCCTGGCAAGGGATAGAATTTGTGCTGCAGTGGATGCTGATAGCTTCATAGCACTGAGACTTTAATCCCTTGAGCCACCACCATCAGGGAGGCCCTGCATGTACTTTTGTACTTTTTCATAAATTATTCAATTCATACTTGATGATTAAGAAATGAGTTTAGAATGACAATGAAGTCTAGAAATTAAATAGCACAAAAAAGATTGTTAATGTTGGACAAGACAAACTCATTGACAATATGTTATCTGTTAAAAAACCATCACTGAGAGATATTTACTCTGAGACAAAATGGGGAATAGGGATAGGCTATATCCTCCTGCTGGAAATAAAAACAAAAAGCAGAATTAGGTGACAACAGACATCAAGCATTGAGGGACCGTACACCTGAGTAATGGAAAACAAATGAAGTGAGGTCTCTAATTGCCCTAGCTTCCTGCATGGATAAAGCTTCCATACTGTGATGTGGGGAAGAGGAACCTACTGAAGTCCAGTGGTCTTGCTGGGTTGAGTTTAGAAAATGGATGACCAGTCAGCTTTCAGGGCAAAGTACTAGCAGGAAAGCTGAAATGAGAGGGAATCCAGAGGCTATCTGTGGGTCTAGTTACTAGTTTCCAGCAAAATACTAGCAATGTGCAACTTGAACCACACTCTCATCACTTTGACTGAACTAATAATTATAGATGGCTCCACCCAATAAGAGCTGAATAAACATTCTTTGCAAGTATGTTCATTTATTTAAAAGATAATCACAGTTTGTGTTTGGAGGTTCCTCAAACTGCTAAACATGGAGCTTCCCTACGACCCAGCAATCCCACTCCTAGGTATCTACCCAAAAGACACAAAAACACTGATTGAAAAAGATACCTGCACTCCCATGTTTATTGCTGCTTTATTTACAACTGGAAAAACATGGAAGCAGCCCAAATGCCCAAAAGTAGATAATGGTACATATATACAATGGAATATTACTCAGCAACCAAAAAAGAGAAACACATGTCTTTTGAAGCAACTTGGATAGAGCTGGAAAAGATCATGCTTAGTGAGATAAGCCAGAAAGAGAAAGAAAAATACCGGATGGTTTCACTCATAGCAGGAGTATAATGGACCAGGCGAGAAAATAACAAAAATAATGAACAACCATATACCAGAGACATTTTGCGGGGGTGGAGTGGGGAATGGGATCAAAACGGGGGGGTGTGGGGGGGAAATGCACAGGATTAATGTGATGGCACACGGGTGACTTGGTGATGGGAAACCCATGGGGATTATAATTGAGATGGGAAAAAATGTACAAAATGATGTAAAAATAAACTTTTGTTAAAAAAAAAGAGGTTACATTCAGATATACTAAAAACTAGCCACACAGTGTTTTAAGTGGGTAAAAAAATAAAAAATAAAAAAAAGATAATCACAGTTTGATTTATGAAACAAATATCAATAAATTTAAAAGGATTTGGGTCTGTTTCTGAGTTTGATAGAATGAAATTCAAAATCAACAACAGAAAGGGCTCTCAAAATTTTCCAAACATTTGAGAACAAAATAGCATACTTATAAGTAGCTTATGATTTAAACAAGATTTGAACAGAAAAATTATGAAGTATTTGGAACCTTACAAATCAAAATGAAAAAACTTTTTTTTTGGAAATACAGGTACAGTAGTACCTGAGGGTAAATTTGTAGCACTAAAATGCCAATATTGGCAAAATTAAGAATGGCGTCAAACAATAACCTCAGGTTCCATTTGCAGAAACTAGAAAAGGAAGGGGAAATGAATTGAAACTGCGAAAAAAATAAAGAAGTAATATAGATGAGTATTAAAAAGTTAAAAAGAAAAGAGTACATGGGGAAAATAATCAAAAGTTATTTCAGATTAAAATATTGGTTCTTTCAGATCAGTAGGCAGATTGATGTGAAAAAGCAAACATAAGTATCAAGAAAGAAAAAGGAGGCATCACTATATAATATTTTTTAAAAAAGGAGATATTTTGAAGAAGTTTATGCTAATTCAGTACCACTTCAATAAAATGAATACATTCTGGAAGACACAAATACCAAAATTCTCAAGGAACATAACTAGATTTTCTGAAATTTTTTATCTTATTAGAGAAATAAATTTATAGTTAAAAACTTTCTAGCAACAATAAAAATCACCACAGGCCCAAATGGTTAAATTGAGGACCTCATATACCATTTAGGAAGAAATAGTAGTTTTGCACAAATTTCTCCAGAATATTATGAGGTCAATTTTACTGTAATATCAAAACCAGATAAAAAATTTGGAATGGAAAATAAGCCACAGATCAATATTGCTCAGGAAAATAGATGCAGAAATTCTTAATCTTTTTTTTTTAGAAAATCCAACAAAATATAAAAGATAATATTTTATGACCAAGTGGATTTTTCTCAGGAATAAAAGGTTAGTGCAACATTCAAAAACCAGTCATTACAAATTCACTGTACTAACAAATTAAAAAAAAAGTTATGATTATGGCTGTTAATAGATGCAGGAAAAAAACGTCGTAAAGACCATTATCCATTATTTATGAAAACTCTTACTGAACTAGAAATAGACGGGAGTTTCTTCAATCTGATAAAAATTACCAAACAAAAACCTATAACTAATAATATTCTCAAAGGTGAAAATTAAATGCATTTTACCCAAGTTTAAGAGCAAGGCAACAATGTATGCTCTGAGAACTATTATTCACCTTTACATAGATTTTGGGTAGTACAGCTTAAAGGAAAAAATCATCTACATTCATTTGGTAAAAAACATATGTTTTTATTCATAAATGCAGGGCTATCTTTATAGAAAATCCTGACATCTACCCCTAAAAGTAAATGTTAATGAGTTTTCCAAAATGACAGGATGCAAGGTCAATATGCAAAATCAATTAATTCAACAACTGGAAGCTGAAACAAAAAGCTATTGCTCCCATTAGAATCAAGAAATATAAAATATATAGGGATCAAATGACCAAAAGTTTCAGAAATGTGTTCACTGAAAACAATAGGACACTTTTGAGAAAAATGTTACAAGTCTTAAAGAAATGGAAATACCATGTTCATGGATCAGAAGACTCTGTATTGGTAAGATATCAATTCTTTCTAGATTGGCCTATAAACTAAATGTGATCCAATCTGACTCCAAGCTGACTTCTTAGGATTTTAGGGTTTTACAAACTGATACTAGAATTTGTATGATAAAGCAAATGATTTTGAAAAGATTCACAGAATAATCTTTAGTAAAAGAAAAATATAGATGAAGTAATTACATCATCCATCTTCAAAAATGTTACAGTAATGAAGGAAATGTACAATTTGCATAAAGATAAATTGATCAATGGAACAAAATAAAGAATTCAGAAAAAGACACATGCATATACAATCAATTGATGTGTGACACACATGTAAAGGCTATTTAATGGTTTAGATGTAGCCTGTTCAACAAATGGCTCTGGAATAAATGGATACCTATAGGCAAGAAAATGAAGTTTAACCCACGCATGATACCATATATGAAAATTATTGAAAGAGGATGCTAGACCTAATCTGTACATCTAAAATTGTAAAACTTTTAGAAAAACACCAAGAGAAAATCTGTGTGATGGTCTTAGACCTTTAATCTTTAAGAATTTTTAGATACGACATCAAAGGCATGATCCATAAACAAGCAAAAAAACTGGTAAACTGGATTTAACTAAAATTTCTGATCTTCGAAAGCCATCATTAAAAGCATAAAAGGGTAAGCCAGTGATTTGGAGACCATATTTTATAGGTGATCACCTATCTGATAAGGGAATTATTTAAACCCATGCACCTAAACTATTATCAAAATGTAAAACAAATTAATTAAAAAATGGACTAAGAATTGAACAGATACTTTTCCTAAAGAGAGAAAATGGAAGCAAATGAGCATATGAAGAGATTCTCAATATCATTTGTCATTATAGAAATGCAATTAAAACCACACTATTACATAATTATTAGAAAGCACAAAGTTAAAAGATAGTTCATCCAGATCAACAGATGGGGAAAATAGGGAGTACCTGGAACTTTCAAATATTGTTGATGGGAATGTAAAATGGTACAACCATCTTGGAAAACAGTTTTATCATTATGTTAGAAGGCTGACACACATTGATCATATGTCCCAACGATTTCATTCATAGGTAGTTTATCAAGAGAAATAACACCATACAAAGATTTTTATTTGACTGTTCTTAGGCTCCCTATAACTAATACCCTGAACCAGAAACAATTTAAATGTCCTTCAACAGACAAATGGAACAAAATTAAAAAAAAAAAAAAAGTATAGCCACTCTACACAAATACTTCTCAGTAATAAAAATAAATGAACTTTTAATATCTTCAGCAACATGGGTGAATATGAAAATAATTATGCTGAGTGAAAAAATAAAATACCAGATAAAATAGTACATACTGTATCATGCCATTTTGACAAAATACTTAGAAATGCTAACTAACTGATAGTGACCAAAACCAGATCAGTGTTTGCATGGGGGCAGGAGCTGAAGTGATTGAAAGGGAGGATTATAAAGGTGCATGAAGAATTTTAGGAGGTAGTAGTCATGGCCACTATCTCTGTGAGAATGACAATTTTATCAACTTACACATATGTCAAACCGTACACTTTAAATGCTCAATTTATTTTATATCAATTATATCTCAACAACTTGATTTTCAATATTGTTATTAATTAAAATAGAGTTAATTTTTACATGGAACAAACTGTGATTCAGAATAAAATATGCTGGGGAAAAAAAACAAAACTTGTAATTTTGAGCTCTCCCTGGTGGCACAATGAGTTAAAGCACAGCACTATGAAGCTATCCACAGCCACTGAAGCACAAGTTCAATCCCCAGCCAGTAAGGCGACCTTCATGGCACAGCAGACCTCTCCTGTACCACCTGCTGCTCCCCTCAGCAGTGTATTTCAGTTCTTTTGCCTATTCTGATCCCCATTCTTGTCTCTGGTGAAGCCTTTCACTCCCTACCTTGCACCTCCGGCCTGTATCCCAGTTCTTGTATGAATAAATAAATAACTATTTGAAAAAGTAATAAAAATAAAAAGACTGTAATCCTTAACAAATGTTCTACAGTTTTCTTCTGAATTCAGACTAGTCTTTAGATGAATCAGTCAGAATTTGTTAAATATGTGCTACATAAAACAGTTCTGATTCTGAGAATTTTAAAACTAACAATTTAGGGAATATTCTGTTTGTATGGGCATACGGTAGATTTTTACATTAATCTTATAGATAAGCATAGAATAAGGACTACTGAGAGAGCAACAGAGAACACCTGACTCAGTTTCTTTAACTACACAAAAGTAAAGCTAAACTTTGATGTTGGAGAGTTTGCAGCTTCTAGTTTAGCAAATCCATTAAATGACAGTAGACAGGCTCTTACTTATTACCATACCTGATAGAACAGAGCAGTTATGGAGTTCAGAGAAAGATGGAGGTTTGGGTCCTGTCTCTCGCAAGTTACCACCTCAGTCCTCACCATGAGCCCCTCAAGGGCAGAAGCTGAGGCGACTAACACAGGGCTGGTCAAGTATTTGGTGATCTGAACCAGTATTCTTTAATAAAGGTATTCAGTTTTCTCAAGATGGTTCAGAAGCAAATAGGTTAGGAATTAGCTAGGACCAGATGTCAAATCACGGCTTGGTAAGGAAGCAGACTCTAACACTGGATATAGACTAGTGATATCTCAAGTCTTTAATACAAAACAAAAACTTACAAGGTCCAGGCTCCACCATACACTTATTCAATTAATTCTCTAAGAATACAGCCCACACCAGTTATTGAAAAAATTCTCCCCATATGATTTTAATGTATAGGAAAATTGAGAGTCATTGCCAAAGTCATTTTTGGCATTAATTTTAATCTGATTTCCATTATTCTAAACTTGGTCTCTCAAATATTGACTCTGTATTCTTGGGCTCTTTATTTTAACTGGGCTTGTGGTTCACTTCTTACTGACATAATCCATTATTTTCCCCTCATATTCTCTGGATGATCATAATGGCTGTTTTCCATTCTTAGAATGGAAAATTTGCTTGGGTTTGGTCTCGGGTAACATTTCTGCACCCTATGTGACTTACATTTACTCAGACTTAGCTGGTCAGCAGGAAGAGTTATCCTTTCAATAATTCTTTTGTGCCCTGGATTTGGAAAACTGGTCAATCTGGCATCTCTGCAATAAAAAGCTTTTATATACTTGACTACAGTAATCAGACAATTATCGTTCTGAGAAATGAGTTCCCCAATTTCTTTTAAAGTCTATTTTCTTTCTCATTAATCCTCTGATTTAATTTGAATAATTCAAATCTCTCAACAACTGTCTCTTTAGTGCAATATCACTTTATAAGTAAGACATAAGACAAAATTTCTATTCTTTATTCAATTTTATAGTCAAGCCAACACTAAAAACAGTTAACAAAGGCAAAAAATATGAATTATTTGGTGGGAAGAATTTTGACAAATCACATGGTACTTAACAATTGTAAGAAATCATGTAAGTGTGTGTGTGTGCCTGCACACATACACAACACTGTAAAAACTATATATGGAAAATCCAGCCTTTATTCCTTTCATATACTTGGGGATTACTCCAGCTTAGGAAAGTGTCAAGAATTTGTCTGGAACAACAGGACATCAACATCTCACAACTATCTATTCTACAAGAGGTGGAAAGGCAAATTAGGATATTTTCCTTTAGAGAAGTCCTCTTCAGTGAATTTGCTAATTATTAGTCAATCTGTCTCTTGTTGTTGCTGATGACTACTTGTTAGTACACAGCAGCAGTGCCTTCTGAAGCGGCTGTAATTGAAGGTTTGCAAGAGTTTCTACTGCTCAGGCACATACTCCAACTTAAGACAGATGTGATCAGCCTTGTTTTTTAACAACTGAAATAACTGGAAATCTGTGATTTGGCTAATTGCAGGCTTCCTGGATGTATCTTAATACAGGAAAAACTCTGGCCATTTTCTAAAAAAAAAAAAAAACCTCCCTAACTCTTAACTGCTTGGCAGGCCCATTTTTAATGTCTTGCCTGTTAAGTTAGCACAGACCAGAGAAAACAATCACTAAATCATTGAGCAAATAACCAACCTTTAAAAATACTTAGAGGTAGGAACTAAAATCAAATCAATTCTTGTGGCAGAATGTATTAGTTTAGCATTGCCTCTAGGAAGGCAGACTCTTTGGAGCCAAAGGTTCAAAAATCGGAACAGATGGAACTCAGCTCTTAATCTTTTCCGTGATACGAAAATGTGAGCAAGACTGTATTTCCTCTGGAGCTCAATCTCCTCTTATATTCTAACATGAGCACAAAAGTTGACTTTGGGAGAGTATATGTATTTGCTTCTTTTAATACTGTCCTTTAGAACAGCCAAGGGGAGTTGATGTCCTAGAACAAAATGCTATAGGATTCTTTTCTACCCACTGCTTGTTATACCCTGACTCATGCAGTACAGGAGTAAGTGAGTCAAGGGAATAGCTAAGCCACATTCCATGTACCAGGATCTCAGAATTTCCTCATCAAAGACCCTTATACCTCTCTGAAAGCCCATACAGCTCTCTCAGGTTCATCTGTTTGGTAAGAGGGCAGACTACCAGATTGTGCTCCTGTATCTAGACTGAGAGATGGCACAGGCAGTGGCTTTTGGAATGTACAAGAACTCAAGGTTGAGGTAAGTTTGACTTCTTTTCAGGTGTCAAATGGAGAGGGAAAGTAAAGGGAGGTGGGCTCTGCAACTGGATCACCCATCCTTACCTGCTACAAGCTGCCTATGGGTAACTAATATTTGTTGACAGCTGGACATGGCGAGAGTACTTTACATTTATTGAATAATGGATCTTCACAGCAATAGCATCAAGAAAGTAGGATTAGCTCCACTTTATTGAAGAAAAAATAAAGGTTCATGAAGTTTACATAAGTAGTTCCTAATCATGGGATAAGAAGGTGGCATTGTCTGAATTCACACCCAGAACAGGACACATTCCTCCCATTATTTCTAAGGTGACCAAACTGGAAAGTCGTCTTCAAACACAATTTTACCTTATTCTTTCCTTTCAGTAAATTCTGATCTTCTCTGAAATAGAGCAGTACAAATACAAAGAGCACTTTGGTTTTAATTAAAATCTACTGATGACAATATGCCAAAATGGGCCCAGAATTGCAGATGGCAGGAATGAAAGTGCAGCTGAGGGTTCCCATGCTCTTTGTCAGTAGTTGTTGGGGAATGCAATGTGCTGTATAGCTGCAAATGGGTCATTCAATAGTTTCATTCAAGTTGATCTATGCTATCCCCAACCATGAAAAGTGAGCACTGGGTATCTGTTTTGGTTTCTTTAAAAAAAAATCTCACAAGTTGGGTCCCAGCATGTAATTTGGCTGGATTGTAGAATTGGTCTTTTTCTTTATCACCAGAAAACATGAAATATATTTAGCACTGAAGGCAAATTGTCAAAGAATTCACTTTTTGACTAGAGAAGTAGAATGAGAGGCTTTAAAAAATTGATTGCATAGGAAATTAGTTTTTATGCAATTTGCATATAAAATCCTATGTTGTGGAGTAAAAATACACACACACACACACACACACACACACACACACACACACACATATATATATTTTTTTTTCTGTACAATTGGAAAGCCTTATATAACTTAGGACTATAGTGTAGTTCAAATGATGCCTCTTAGATGTATTCTTTATTTCCTTTAACTCCACAGAGGTAGAGATAGACTTTTGAAGAGTTATACCTGAGTTGGTTCATACTTGACTTGGGACACTACTTGCAGGAAAGACAGCTTATGCTGTGTGCTCAGTACCTTTGACTTTAGGAAAGGTGACTGCATTGATTTTTTTTTTTACTTTTATTAGAGTTAAAATAGAGAAAATTCCAAAGATTTTGATTACAAAGGAATGAGGGACACACCATGTATTGAATTCGAAATAGCAATATCACATGTTAAACTCTTTTAAAGGCTTGCATTCAAACAGGCAAGTTGTCATTTATATATTTCCAAACATAATCAGAAATGATTACAGCCATTCGGGCAATATGGTGATATGTGACAGGCATTGAGACTTGGTGAAGACAGAGTTGAAAGAGCTTGCTTATGGTCAGTGATGATTCTTAGGATTTTGGCTTGAGTATCTGGACAAACTGGTACCATTAATTGAACATGGTAGAAATGGAGGAATAACAAGCTTAGGAAGCAAAAAAATCATGAGTTTAATTTTGAACACGGTAAGTCTGAGATAACCATATGTTATTCAAGAGGACATACTGAGAGAACTACTGGATAGACAAATTTGTATTCAGGTAAATACAGAATTGAAGGTAAAAATTAGGAGATACAGAATGGAAATGGTATATAAAGATCTCCAAGGGACCACCCAGGGAGTGAATGGAGATAGAAAAGGGAGCAGGTAAGAACTGAGTTTCAGGATCCTCCAGTCTAGAGCTGGTAGAGTAAGGAGAGCTAGCAAAGGAAACCGAGTACACTGCTGGATCAGCAGGAAAAAACAAAACAGAATAATGAACACATACATCTTGGAAACCAAAGAAAGAAAACATCTTCTATAGAGTGTGTAAGCAACTTCATCAAAAGTGGTTGAAAGGTTGAGTAAGAATACCAATTTATATAAAAGGGAAACTTTTACAGAAATATTAAACTAAAAATTAGGGGCTTTGTAGTTATTGTGTGGGAAAAAAATGGATTTTTTATATGGTTATGATTTGATGGTCTTACTGTAGAAACCACAGTCATAGTTGAATAGTCTGACTGTGAAATCCACTGTTTAATCTACAGTAATATGATAATTTGGTGACATCTTTTATGTCAACTAGAAGCTGAACACAAAAATAAAACAATTAGCACAAATGCTAACCAATAGCCTCTTTAAAAGATGGAAGAGATGATTTCTACCAACTCTGAAGAACTTTAGCAACTACTCTGTAAGCTGTATTGAATGGAAGTATTAAAAGAAAAGAATCCCACATTTGCACAACTGGGTTAAATTGTCCCATCAAAAGATGCTATAATGGTAAATTGGCATCATCATTATAACCAAAAATTTATGCCTAAGTAAATGCCTCTATGTTCCATTTTCAAAAATAATTTGTTTTTGTGTGGAAGAACTGGGTTAGAGGCCAGAGGTGCAGGGAGTAAGAGGATTTACCAGGACAGAGTAGGGAGCAGAACAGGAGGATCGATTGAAATACACTGCTAAGGAGAGCAGCAGGCTGGACAGGAGAGGTCTGCTGTGCATAATTGGGTCAGCTCCCTAGTTGGGGATCAAACTCAGGCTGTAAAAGTGATAGTGCTGAGACTTAAGCCCTAGGCCACCAGGGAGGCCCCATGTACTACTTGTATTTCTTGGTCTTTCTGTAGACATTTGTAATACCAGTGACTTTTATGCAGTATTTATTTCCCTCATGAATGATCTGGAATGTTTCAGATCAAGGCTTATCTTACAACACTGCCAAAATAAATTATGACCACTTATTATATATTCAAAGAACATGTTTAGGGAATGTAAATCAATAGTAGTGCACATGAAACATGATTAGGATAGAAAAATTAGCATGCATCAAAATAATTTAAAATCCAATCCAGAGGAAATTGTATTAAGCCCCCTCAGGTCAGGTTAATAATCCACAGTCTATAGTTCAGAGATCTAGAACATTTAATAAATCACTAAAATAGTGAATGCTACCCACATAGTAGGCACTAAAAGAGCATTATCCTAGAACAAAGATATATTTTTGGCATTTTGAAGTAAGCTCTATTATTTGGCATTCGATTTATAATTGTGTCTCATAAAAGATTTGACCAGTATGGAAAGTGGGGGTGGGGGAAAGAGTTAGTATCAATGCATAATGATTCCGTTTATCAGTTTTTAAAATCCTTTAGCCACCTAAACTTATACAATTTTCTTGTCACTGCTTTCCCTATACTATCAAAAATGATGCTTTCTTTACTATTTCAAACTCATCATAAAATTGCTAAAAATCTAAAATTCAATTTGCCACATTACTGCTAATTTGAATAATGGCTGAATAAAAGACATAGGAAACGCTGAAGCAGCATTGATTTCTAAAACATTTTGCACTTTCCTCCTCCATCCCTGTAAAGTAAAGCTCGAATGCTACGCACAATTACACAAGAAAATCAAGAAAGCCATTACATTCAGCATTTTGTCATGATCATTGTTACCATGGCAAAAAGTGGGCTTAGTTTAGCACAGCTGCTACGGGCGATGTCCACTGGCCTTTTGTACAGCTGAGTAACAATATAATGCCAAATTCAGTAGCCTGTCACAATTCCCCCCCCATCCCTCACCCCCCAGGATAAGACTACTGTCTGTGAATGCTACTGTTTCCTTCCTTAATGATCTGAGCCAAAGTCATCTTCTTACTCTGTTGTTCCTACTGGCCAGTGACAGAGGAACACAGTTAATCTAGGAAGGTTACCAGTTGGCCCACCTCCTGTTCTAAGGGGAAACCAATGAGTGGTGTGATAAGAAAAAGTCCATGTTACAACAGCTGTACTGCAAATGGTAATAGAGCTAGAAATAGCATGGGCTGGGAGTGCAAGTCACTATTGCAAGCCTGAGCTAACTAGACCCTGACAACTAGCTAGGCTTGTTATTTTCTTTAAGTATCAATTAGTTATCTGTAAAATGAGAGAAAAGGTAACTTCGTTGTGAAGATCAACACAGATCATCTGCAGGCCCAAGCACAGGATGGGGGGGGAGGTGGTGGGCAGTGGTACTCAATAATACAGCATTCTTTCCTCTCCTCCAACACCACCTTTTAAAAAACTACAGAGATTTCCATGCCTTCTGGAATTTGTTGATTGAAGTTGGTAGGTAAACAGTTTTCTACTGTTGGAAGGTAAACTGTTTTGTTTCAAAGCCTGACAAGTACAAATTCAACATCAAAAGGATAAAAAGTCTGTGTCAATACCATAATGTGTCCCACATCTCAGTATTCAGGTTTTAACACATCAGTGTAATCACTGGAAAATGGAAACGGGGAGTATATACTAATTTTGACCTTATGCCAAGAATTTTAGTTTTAAAAAATGAAGCAACGTTATGAAAGCAGAAAAGTTTAAATTATCTGAAATGAATACATTAATCAAGTCTCTGTATTTACTAGAACAAAGGCTATGAGCATTTTTACCAGCTAAACAAAATATTTTTCTAATGAGATTTTAGCAGAGTATCGTTTATCTTAAGAGAAAAATAATGGGACCTTACCTATTCCAGTAGCTCCAGAACTGGTCATGCAGGTAGGCACGGTGGCTACATTCATCACCAAATGAGGCTTTGCTTTCAATCCAGTGAATTATGTGCCCTTCTACAGCTAAGGGACAAAGCATTACTAATATAGAGCAAAGGGAAGGAAAGACCGAAAATTCTGAGCTCTGTTCTGAACTCTATGTTTCACATTAATGAGCAAAGACTGAACCCTTACTGTCATCTATGGATGTGATTATAAAATAAAACATTATATGTATTTATTACAAGAAACATTTTTGCTATACTCGCATCCCTTATAGCTTCATTATCAGCATCAAAAATCCCTTTCCTGATCTTAGATTGTCCGTGCAAGTTGACAAATACTATGAAAACAAACCAAAGAGAGACTGTTTTTTCATAAGAACCATGGTTTAAAAATTTAGTACTTAAACATGACTGAAAATGGCAACCCAAATGCTTTTAGTACACCAGTTTATTTCTCAAATATATGTTAAAGTTTTTAAGGCATAGACTTCATCTGAATATATTATTTTCTGTTAAAATAACCTTTTTCAACTGTCTCATCTGTCTAGATGCAATATTATAAAATAATCTATTCTGTTTACATTTTTAAATATTAATACAAAATAAAAATACTTAAAAAACACACCCCCTTTTTTATAGACAAATGTACAATAGAATTTAAAGACTTACCAACTGGTACTTGTAAAATAAAATCTGGGGTTTTGTCATAACCCTTTGCACGGAGCTGATCTTCATCTATAGGAAGAACAAATACTATTACTTATAACAGTATTCCATTAACAAGACAGCAATATAATTGCTTTCCTTTCTTAAAAATGTGCAAAAATTACTAAAGCAGTCATACATATCTTTCTTATGTATGCAATGCTGTGTCAGAATAAATGAACTTTCTTAACAAACCTAAAGCAGAGATATAAAAATGCCTCTTTGTCCCTTCTGCATTTTTATGTCTTTATTACAAACATCATTAATTCAAGCTGTCATATGCTACCTTTTTATAATTGAAAATACTCAAAATAAGGAAATATACTTACTGGCTAAGAGAAAGGCTTTCACCACCATGAATATCACTAATGTTATCATCCAATATTGACAATTTACAGTATGGCATAAGCACACTGGCCTTTAGAATTATAGGACAAACGCTTTCATTAAAGCAATTAAGAAAGTTTAGTTTCAATTAGTGAAACTATTCCTACACACAACAACACAAGAAAGAGACAAAGACAATGAGATCACCACAGAGAATTAATTACTCTGCTTAATTCTTTCAGTAAGCTATTGTTTCTGGCATTTACCAGAGTTCTACAACTAACAATATGTAATTCTGAAAAGCAAACAGGCTTTGAGATTTTTTTCCCCCAAGTCTGTTCGATTTCTTGATCCTCTGTAAATATCAATGATCCATTCAGAAGGAAAGGTGGCAGGAAAACAGAGCTTGACAAAGTTGGAAAAAACTAGCTAGGTGCTTGGTTAAAAAACATGCTGTCCAATATTTCCTAAATGCTGTCCTTGACTTCTAATGGCATTACAATGTGATTTCTGAAATGAGGAGTTCTCCATTAGATTTTGGAGTGACCTGGTCATTCAATTCCAGACATGGCATTCTGTCTTCACCCAACCTCAACTAATGGCCCAACCAAATAACAAGGAAGGCTGTGTGGTCTCTTAACACCTACTGGGCTGTTGACATTGTCATGCATCCCATTCGCCTTCCTGCATCACCTTTGATTAAAATTAATGGCCCATTCCCAGTGTTGGGTAGCTTATTTCCAATCCATTTGTCAGCCCAAGACAGTAGTTTCATGGCCAATGTTCAGAAACTCAGTTTTAGAACACTCTTGTGTACATCTTGAAAGGTCAGCATTTTAAAGGTAAATAACCTTTTAATGACAGGACACATATGTAAGCTAGATATTTAAGTTAAATTTCATTAAAAGTCAGTATCCTTTTACTAGCCAGATTTTGGGGATACCTGAATTTAGAATAATCTCTCCTCCTTGGAATATAGCAAAATTTAACTGTTGAGATAAGGAAATACAAATTAAAGTTATAAAACAAGAGAATTTGGAAAGTGGGCTGTGGACCAACAAGACAGGAAAAATTTCTAGACTCTAGATGCACTCAGGTCACAGTGAAAATGTTTAATGCAAAAAGCATTCATTAAAATCAACCCAAGTACCTTGAGCTGATGTTTTAGGTAGCTGATGAACAGTTTTAAAAGTTGGGTTGACATTAAAAAGAGAGATTAATATTTTATTAAAACTATCCTAGTTTGATCAACCTTTGCAGATGTTAAAATCTGTTTCGGAAAGAAAAATGATGATGTTTCTGACAGCAGCTAAAAACAAAATTTCAAAGGTCACCACACAATCCAAATGCACAGCTAAAAAATCCCTGTATAAGGCAGATGTTGCAGTCTTGTTCACTGCACCAAAATGACAGGCACAATACCTACAATTTAATTCCATGACTTAATGTAAAAATGAAAAAGCTCCAATTCCAAACTCCAAAGACGGAAACTTCCACTTTTCTGTGGAGAACCTCACAGCACAACCAGGCTTTTTCTGCCCCTCATATCTCTGAGAACAAAGCTGATCAACAGTGATTGGACCCACAAAGGTAGCCTCATGCCATCTGTGTCACCACCAGTGATGTTACACTATTTTTTAATACTAAGATGCTATCCCATTTATTTGAAACATTCTGTTACTATGTATTGGGCATCTTCTTCTCTCTTTAAATCTGAATCTTTTATTGACTTACAAGCCCTCTTTCAAGATTTTCTAAGAAAGGAAGAAGGGACATTTTGGCTAAGTTATGAGGAAATGGTAGTACAAGAACAGGAAGTAGTGTTTATAAGCAGGTGGTCTTGCTCACCTGGTCTAGGCCTGGGAAAAGTTTCTACCACTGACCATACCTCTGGGGGATTTTTAAAATCAGCCCAATTCATCTGGCCTCATTTCTTGGCCTTTGTGTTATGCTTATTTCCTGGTCTCTAGTTCTTGAAAGACACCTTACCACTAGATCATTTTTCAGACTATTGGGTATAGATTTAAAATATGGTTGACCATTTGGGTAGTCAGAGTTCCCACTCTAAGAATTGAAGGTGGCCCTCCCTGGTGGTGCAATGGGTTAAAGCACAGTACTATGAAGCTATCACAGCCACTGTAGCACAAGGTGACCCACATGGCACAGCAGATCTCTTCTGAACCACCTGCTGCTCCCCTCAGCAGTGTATTTCAGTACCTCTGCCTGTTCTGCTCCCCAATCTGTCTTTGGTGAATCCTCTCCAAATCCCCATACCTCTGGCTTACATCCCAGTTCTGTATGCATAAATAAATAAATAATAAAAAGAAAAGATCTGAAGGTATGGCTAGGTCATCAGCCCAAAACAGTTCCCTACTGCCTAATTTGCTGTTTATTCCTTTGTCTTGTATTGGGCCTGTTTGCCACACTTTCAGCCTGAAG
Organism: Condylura cristata; assembly: GCF_000260355.1. Lineage (NCBI taxonomy): Eukaryota > Metazoa > Chordata > Mammalia > Eulipotyphla > Talpidae > Condylura > Condylura cristata. The sequence goes on from NW_004567124.1 coordinate 29,468,081, forward strand.
CCCCTGTTCTGAAGCTAGGAAATGTTTACTTTTCAATGTGTAAAACAGGGGCCCTCCACTTTCAGGGGCCTTTACTTACAGTCTGCTCAAAATGGGCAATAAAGTAAATTAGAAGTGCATCTTTATGACTATCAGTGTCTAACACAAAGTCTACCTAGAGAGATTTAGTAATTTTCTTTTTCTTTTAAAAAAAGATGCACTTATTTATGCATACAAAGCTGGGGTGCTGGCCAGAGGTATGGGAGAGTGAGAGGATTCACCAGAGACAGAGTGAAGAGCAGAACAGACAAATTGACTGAAATACACTGCCGAGGGCTGCAGTGGGCAAGTCAGGAGAGGTCTGCTGTGCCAGGTGGGTCAAGTCCCTGGCTAGGGATTGAACTCATGTTGCAGTGGCATCAGTTAGCTTTACAGTGCTGCAACTTAACCCCTTGCGCCACCAGGGAAGCCCTACACTTAGTAATTTTCTTTTTTTATTTAATGCCCCATGCGTCATGGGGAGGGCTCAGGAACATGGCTCAGGGACAACAAATTAGCACCAACTATCAAGGTTTTACTTGCTAATTTTCACAAATATCTTTCATCCCTGTTCTCAGTTATTTGCTCCAAGGTTCCTCTTGAACAGAAAAGGGACTTCATGCCCTTTCACAATCCTCACTGAAAGCTCTACTTTTTTCTTGATGTGTAATATTCTATCATTCAAGGATTTATCCATTCATTGAAGTTTGGAGAGAATTTCTCAACAAAGGCAGGTGGGCCTGGCACTGCTGTGTGGGCAGCTCTGTGGTTACTTTCCTATTTTTTCTTTTAGTGATCTATTCAGAAGTATTTTTCTCTTCTTCAGTCAGTTATGCAATTTACATTTTCCTGCAGAATCATATATTTCATCCAAGTTCTTACAATTCTTGCACTTATTTTAGCCAAGATGGTACTTTATGTTTCTTTAAAATTCCCAAGAAAAATAAGTAATTTGCTGTTTTCCTCAAGGAAAAAAAAAAAGATCAAGATTAAGGAAAATGGAAGAATACAAATAATTAGAAAGAGGAAAGATGAATAATGGTAATGTTTTAGAATAGCATTTTTGGGGTAACCTCCACACATGGTGGGGGAACATTATAAAATCAAGGTCCAAATACTGTAGACCTATGTAATTCAGTGAATATGGCAAAGAAGAAGGTTCTTTTGGCTCACCATATGTATTAAAAGCAGCAAATATATTATGGTTATAGTGTCATTATCAATTAATTATCAATGTTCATTATCAATTAATATATCTTGTTTCAAAGCACACTTGAGTCTCTCTGGATCCACAAAACTTAGCTTTATGACATTGTGTCCCTCATGAAATGCAGTTATTTAAGTTTGCAAAGTGTTAGAGATTACTAATCTAACATTCCAATTTATACTTGATAAAGTCATCTAGAGAAGTTAAGGGATGCACCATCCTACATCTCTCAAATAGTTAAAGATTCATGAAAGATACTACATCAACCAAGTTCTCATTTGTTCCAGTAGATCGTATTCCATTCTTAGTTATGCCAATTACTTAAATTTTATCATATATAATATTTTGAAGTGAAGAAAAAAAATCTTAGTATCACAGGAGAGGTGATGACTATCTTCCAGATATTATTTGGGTGACACCTGCCTGAAGAGAAGATGAACTAGATTTCTAGGGTTTTTTCTCTTCAGCTGAATAGAAAAAAAAAATCAACAAAATAACACTCACAGACAAAATTGATGTTAAAAATTTAAAAACTCAGGTCTTTTGTCATTTATTTTTAAATTGTCAGGACTGCATTTAGAGGGCATTTTAAAAAAAGGAATTGCATATACATAAAGAACACTGTGAACATTTAATTTCTCTGGCCTTTTAATTACCCTCTCCTTAGCCCAAAATATCCAAAGCAATTAAGTACTAATTACACAATTTCTTTTTTTAAAATAAAGGGCTGATTTTGAGTCAGAGAACAAAACACATCTGAAACTAGTTAACATATACTTAAGGATTATAGGAGGGCATGAGGACTACTAAGAAATTCAAGGTTTTCTTTTGTTTTGCTTCATTTAAGCTTTAAATTTAAGAAATATAGTTATTCAAGGAGAAATAATATAAATTCCAGTGCACAACATTTGAAAATATAAAGTAACATTCTGACATGGTTTTTATCTATCAGATGTCAAAGGTTTCTAAAATGCTAGGTTAAAATATACTGTATGGTAAAAACAATTGTTTTTGTACACACACACAAATGAAAACTGCATGTACCTTTTCAACTCTAGTATTTTGATTTTCTGTGTTATTTTTCCAAAATGTTACCCCATTTCAATGCTTGGATCTACCACCTATGACACCCACAGTTTTATGTTTCACAGAAGTGTAAGGGATCAGGGAAAAAAAGTACTTGTAAGTAAAAACTAAAATCAACAAGCAACCATAAACCAGAGACATTCTACAGGAGTGGAGAAGGGAACAGGATCAAAACACAGGACTATGATGATGGCACAGGGGTGAAGTGGTGGTGGGAAGTCCATGGGGATGACAACCGAGAGGAAAAAATGTACAAAATAAAAAATAAAGTAAAAAATATATTTAAGAAATAAAGTTAGAAATAAGGAAAAAAAGTTTCATAGCCCTTCTATTCAATTAAAAAGTTAGCAAATTTTCAGTCACATGTTACAAACCAGGCAAAGGTGCACAGAGGAAAGAGGCATTTAGCAGAGAGACCAACAGTCCAGATAAATGAAATCTTTGGAGAATCTAAAATTTCATTAAAGTCATTAGTTTCAACCTCTTCCCCGAAAGCCTCTTATCAAAGCCACTAATAGGGAATACAACTGACTGTCCTGAGCTTGTCCTTTATTTATGTCGATAGGGGACAATACTAGTGAAAACTGAAATGCCCTAAAAAAAGGAAACAAATGGGAGGCCATGAAACCTGGACAGTGCAAAGTGAGGCTGAGTAGGCAGGCAGGTGGCTGTGGAAATGGAGGACATGAATATCAACATTATAATTTTCTCTGGAGTGAGGTATCTGATTGTTCTGTCTTGGGTCCCACCCTGCTGGGCACTGTCACCCGATTCTCACCATGTGATTTGGTGAGTGGTAAATAAACAGATTCTCACCACCCACCACAGGAATGGGCACTTGACCCAGCCTAAGTCCTTTCTGAGATTTACTGTCGGGCAAAAGAGAACCACTAATTTTACTCTGGGATTGCAAACTTTTAAGGAACAAGCAAACTAGCAACTGTCAGGGGTCATCTTTGCTGCCGAGCATGAAGACAACACTGAATAAAGCAGAACGAAACAGAGAGAACTGACACTGATGACATTGCTTTCTCTTCTGAAATTCAGACTCCTCAGGTACATCTCTGAACTAGTGAGTTCTCTTGCACACACACACACACATCCACATAATCTAACTTGGTTCGGCTTCTGTCATTTACAACCATAACAGTCCTAACATAAGCATCAGTGGACAGAAAAGCAGGAGACCAGAAAATACGAGTTATTGGTGAGGGAGGGGCCAGGCTAACAGCAGGAAGACTGCATATATGTCCATGGTTCTTCACGCTGGGCCCAGGGAGAAGCATGCACAACCGTATTTAATAGTGGAATAAGTAAAGATGGAACCTCACACTATGACAATTTCTTCGGGAAGGCATTAACAGGACCCCAGTTCCTTATATCTTACCCCAATATCATATTGCTGTACTCTGAAAATGTCATTTTATAGTTAACTTTCAAATAGATGGAAATTTTTCTTTTTTTTTTAAGATTTATTTATTTATTCATACTAAACTGGGGTACAGGCCAGAGGTGCAGGAGTGCTGAGAGGATTCACCAAAGACACAGCAAGGAGCAGAACAGGCTGATTGAAGAAGTAAACTGCTGAGGGGAGCAGCGGGCAGGTTAGGAAAGGTCTGCAGCGCCATGTGGGTCACCTCTGGGGCCAGGGATCCAACTCACAATAAAGCTGCTGTGGTTAGCTTGCAGTGATGCGTCTTTACCCATTGGGCCACCAGGGAGGGCCCGGGAATTTCAACAGATGATACCTTATAAATTACCCAACTGTCTCAGTTCCCTTTGGCCTCTCACGTTTTATTTCCAGTCTTTTATTTTCTACTGCTAACATCTGCATGTAAACATAATCTCGGTATTATAAATCTCATCTGTTCCCAAGGCCTATTCTTCACCCTAAGTCATAATCCCCTGTTTGTCACATCATAATCACTTCCCCAACAGAGCACTATTGCTTCAGGTGAGGAATAAAGCAGCAGGAACAGATGAACTCTTAGAAACAAAGATCCTAATTTCTCACAGCAAGGGACATCTTTCACTAAGTCTATTTTCCATTTTATACCCTCCTGGAGTCCCATGAAGTAATGCAGGGATGCATGGAAACCACCCACGTAAAGTATACTGGTTTGTCCTGAGGCAAGACCAAACATGGGAAGGTGAGGAGGCATAAAGTGAGTGACTCTCAGGTGTCACTCAAAATAATTGTTTGCTCAGAGCAACGTTCACTGAGAGAAGAAAATCCTTCTAGAGCCATCCTTATTAAACCAGACTTGACAAGAACTTGCACGGGACAGTGACAGTGGAAGTTACTGATGATAGCCCCTTTGACCCACAGCTGGCCACCTGAGGGTGAGGGTTGATTTTCAGTGTTTGGTAGGGATTTTTCATCTTTTCTCTAACAGTATAAATCACTTTGTCTTCTTTTCACTGTCACTACTTTCCTTTTCTCCTCCTTGCCTTTTGTCCAAGTTTTTTTTTTCCATACTCACGCCACCCCCAGCCAAAAAATAAAAAGCAAGAAAGAAAACAAAAGATGGTCTCATTAATTACAGGTTAAAATAGCCCCATCAGTAGGTGAAATATCCCTTCTACATTTTTCATCTAAGAAATAAATCAAACCCTTGGCAGAGAGGATAAGGACAATCACAATGCTTATTGGTCAATTTAAAGTTTAAAGAAGGTTCTTTGTGATCTAAACCTGTAACCTAGGAGTGGGCAGCAAGATCTTCATGTCTTATCAATAAATACTGATATGCTTATCAATAAATGCTAATTCTGTATTACTCATTCTTTGAAATAAATGACTTGATTTTTTTTTCATGTAAAGCTCTATTTAATCCAATTTTTAAAAATCCCTAATCATGCTGGCCCTCCCTGGTGGTGCAGCGGGTTGAGGCACTGCACTGAGAATATAAAGCCGCTTCCGCATGAGTTCAATTCCCGCCTGCCCCGGAGGTGACCACATGGTGTGGCAGACCTCTCCTGACCCGCCCGCTGCTCCCCTCAGCAGTGTGCTTCGTCGATCTGTCTGTTCTGTTCCCCACTCTGTCTCTGGTGAGGCCTCTCACCGCCCCTGAGCCTCTGGCCTGTACCCCAGTTCTGTATGCACAAATAAATAAATCTTTAAAAAAAAAAAATCCCTAATCATGCCTGCCCATAGCAAAAACTTAAGATATGTCTGTTGAACTACCATGCCCATAGCAATAACTTAAGATATGTCTGTTGAACCACTAAAAGAAAAGAAAGTTTGGTTAGTTTAGTGATAAGTTAGCCAAGCTAGTGAGCTCAACTAGCATTCCAGATTAACATGGAAAATGCAAAGTGGTATTGAGAGAGAACAGATGAACAAGTAACACCCTACTGCCATTTCAAAAAACACAGCTTATATATGAGCCAGGAACATTTTCTCCAGAGGTAAGTGGTTACCATTGATTTTGTTTTTTGCTGCAATCTGTACCTTTCTTTCAAATAGAAGTACCTTTCTTTCTAATAGAAATAGCACAGTCTTCAATATGTGTATTTCCATTATCAAGACAATCAAGTGAGCACCTACTATGTGAGATACACTACAGAAGGAGCTGCATTCTTAATGGGATGGGCACAGCAATGGTGTGCACAGCTGTGAGCACTGGACAGCATGACTACAGCTCATCATCTTCATACTAACTAGCATGTAGAGAACACACTCAACAAAAGCCAGCAGAATAAAATGAATGAATAATGAATAGAAGAATTAGAAGAACCTCGAGAAGTTTTTAGGAAATTTCTGTATTTATTTCTTTGCATTTTGTCTCCCTACATGGTCATAAATCCAACAAATAGGGACTCATATCAGTTGCCAAAAATAGCACCTGTCTCAATAACCTATTTGTGGAATAAGTGAATAAATATATGAATAGAATCTATTTTTTCAGTTGGAGATACTACAGTCATTTATTTAACTTTGATTTCTCTTAATACATAATATACCCTTTTTGTTTTGGATAAGTAATGGATAAATTTACGAAATAGGATGAATCCACTTGACTAATTCCAACAGTGATAAAAATTCCCACTTGTTTTTCTTTCCAATAATATCTGGTTATGTCACAGTAGCTACTGAGTACAGTGTTAGCAGTCAAGGAAATTCAAGAAATAGTTAAGGTTAAGAAGACCTTTACTTTTTTCCCTCTTTATTGACAACAGAGGTCAGGTGATACATGTACTTTATTAATGACATGAACGCAATGGGTGGAAAATTTAGAATGGGATAAAAATTATGAGAAGTCATAATTCTTAAGAAGGTTTAACATACAAGCAATAAGAATCCTTGTCTTTAGAAAGTAGTTCAGATTAGAAAGCAACACAGAGGTTTTACTTTTGCTTATAAAAGAACTGAAGTAAAAACAAACATGTTTGCAACAGCTCTGCAACAAAATTCAAGGTGTACATATGTAAACAAGAAGATCATATTAGTGGTCTATTTATATATCAATATTTTCCCACAGTTGGATTTAAAATGATGATCTATCTAAATTTACCTGGCATAGTACTTTAGATCTAATTAATCATTGTGAAGGGGTATTTACAAGGTAAAAGAATAACCCTACAACAATATTTCATACAAGGTTTTGAATTTTCATTTTTAGCCGTAAACAAACATATTAATTCAGTGCAACATTAAAATGCTAAAATGCATAGAATTAATGAACAACTTCTTTGTATGCTATGACGAGATGCTTCAAAACAGGACTGAGGTTACACAGAGTCAGCTAAACAGCCTATAAGTAATTTATTTTGAAAGATCAGTCAGGTATCATCTTTGAGTATGCTTCAATAAAATAAGTGCTGTGGAATACATGGGAGTCATCAATTTAAGTTCTTTTTCTGAACTTGGGTGCAAGTGGTTATGAATCTCAGGACATGTTTCTATATACAATTTTTAAAAACTTTTTTTATTGGAGTAACTAGCACTTGTTTATAACATGATATAGGTGCCTGATGTATTGTTTTTGTATTGCCTTGTTTATAACATGATATAGGTGCCTGATGTACTGTTTTTGTATTGCCTCTGTCAACCATAGTCAATTCAACCTAACACTCTTTTTTCCATAATCAAATGAATCGAGGCCTTAGGACTAAACACAGGACACTTACAACCCCTTTGGTCTTTTCCAATCCCAGTCCTCAGGAAGCAGAGAAATGCTGGCTAAGCAAAGAAATGGGGTGAGGGCCTGTTTACTCCTAAATAGATGGTGACAAGATAATAATCCGAAGCAGTTCTGAAAATATGGAAGCTTAAAACAATAAAATAGTGCCATGTTGGCCACTAGCTGTGTGATCAATATGACCAGATACTTTATAATACTATCAGACTGACAAAGTTTTAGAATGCATCTCATGGTTAATCATAGGTCATCCATTACAACTGATTCTAAGATATTTAGACATTCTATTTTTGACTAGATGTGTGATTTCTATCCAATTTACTCTCTTTCCATAAGCTGAACATTATATTGTCCTTCTCACATGAAAAAATTGCTGCTTTTATGTACTGAAATTTAATTCAATCATTTGAAGACATCTGCAAATTTATCAACTTTCTTTAACCTTAGTTGGAGAATATTTATGTTCAAATTATCAACAATCTAATAACACATTCAATTCAATTCTCCAGTTTATTATTAAAGATATGAAATAGTAAGACCGACAATAGTTCTTATAGGACTGTATCCAACATCATTCCCCAAACAAAACCTAACACTATTCATTTGATTTCTGTTGGCCAATACTCTGTCCATTTTGGAACAGAAATTATTCTTTGATTTTTTTTTTATCTAAAAGTATACATAATGTAGACTCTTAGGTACCTATATTAAACAAATGTCTTCAATAAAACAATTTGTTGTTTTATTCCCTATATAAATTTTCACATTTAAAATAAAGAATAGAAATTAATTCATTGTGGATGCATTATGGTTTGTGTTATCAATTAACATATGTATGTCCTTTGAGGCTTAATTTTTAATGCTTTAAAAGATACTGAAAAATATTACAATCTGTGTAAGATTCCTCATTAGGACACAAACACATGTCATATGTGAGATTTTTTTAAAATCATAGCAAATCTGTAATGATGATTAATGTTTAGCATAAAAATAATAAAAGGTTAATATCTGACTCTGAAGTAAAAAAGTATTACTCAGGCAAATATACCTGAGTTTTTGTAACCGTTCTTTTTAATATATAAAGCATTTTATAGACAGTATTTCTTTGTTTCTTTTTTTCATAAGGCCGAGATTATGGTTAATATCTCATGACACCAAAAGTAATACTACAACAGATATTAAAGCATTTTTTCAGCCACTTATTCTATAAAATATTAATTGCAAGTCTGTGCATGTGCTGTATATATATATAGGAGATTAGGTAACTGAGTTCCTGCTCAGTTCTAAATCAATAAAAGATAACATGCACAGCATCAATCATTGTTCACTCTTCCTTTAGTACATAATAACTGCAAGTGGAAGGATTTTAAAAATATATATTTAAGCACTCATGGAAATATTACAACCTGCAGAGGATGCAAGCAATACTTACCTAGGAAGGACAGGTTTTTCTCTAGAAGCAAGTCTCTTAGCATGACTTCGTGTTCATGACCAATGGCACTAGGAAATTTTAGTTAAGGAGGGTAACACAGGGAGCATTACATCATCAGAAAAAAAATGCTAATACCTGGTCTATAATATTATAAGAAGCAGAAAACATGTAATTATAGCAACTATTTCAACTTTTAGGCCACATCTCTGACAAATGAGACTTCCATACAACTCCTCTCATTTGAAAGATTCAATGGAATTTCTCTATACAGTTTATGTGTATTTTGGCAAATAAAGATTTGTAAATGGATATGTACTTCCTTTGACAAGAGTGAGAATCATTTTAAATATACTTTATGTTATGTTAAAATCACCCAGTTCAATTTGGCACACATTTATTAAGCAGTTACTAAGTGCAGCAAAGATCATCCTCCAGCCTTTGTCCTAAGACTTTATACTCTTACAGAGTTCCATAAATCTTCTGTGAATTCACACTTGTCACACAGCCAGCATTTAGTAGCTCCTGTTTCACTTCCAGTCTACTGCTGGTGATCGCCTGTGACTGGGAAGCTGTAACACAAACACTGACCTGCTGAGAATTACATGCAATCTGGAGAAAAGAAATCTTAGTTAAAAACTGTGGGATAGGATATGGGTATAGAGACTGTTTCAAAAGTCTTTTTCTCATGTTTGAGCATTGTTTACAAATTATGACATGTGTACAGTATGCCTCTACACACATTACATATAAAGGCACATCATTTTTGGAGTGCCTGCTATGAGGTGCTCCAAAAGCTCTCTAAGTTTATATAAGGTACTTCATCCTCACAGTCATTATCATGCTTAGTTTGCAGATGAGGGAAACAAGGTCTAGAAACTTATAAAGCTGTGAGTGTGGCAAAGCAGGACTTTTTTGTTTGTTTGTTTTTAATTTTTGCATAGAAGAACTGGGGTGTAGATGAGTAGGGACTCTGAGAGGATTCACCAGAGACAGAATGGGGAGCAGAATAGGCGGATCTACTGAAATACATTGCTGAGAGGAGCAGTGGGTAAGACAGGGGAGGTGTGCGATGCCATGTGGGTCACTTCTCTGACCAGAAGTGAACTCAAGGCACAGTGTTGATAGCACTGAGACTTAAATGGAGGCTACTTGGGAGGCCCCAAAGCAGAGCTTCTGAACAGACCTCTTCAAAGCCTGTATTTATAACCTCCACACAGCTTCTCAAGAAGTATTGAAATTAATTGATACTAGACAATATTTCTCAAATACTATGTTTAGCCTTTGTGTTAAGCACTTTGAGGTATCTTCCTATTTAATCTTCACAATAATCACGCAAGTAGGTATTTATTATTAGTTCCACTTTTACAGCTAAGGCAAGTAAGGCTCAGAAAGTTGAGGAGTGTGCTACAGATCCATAACAGGTAAATAATGAAGGTATGCGACTTAGAATTCTGGTCTGCCTCCCACAAGTTGGAGATTGCACAAAGTCTAAAAACCTTATTCTAGACCTTTAGTTCTGACAAAGTATTTGGTAATAATTATCTGAATCATAACATTATTTCTCTATTTCACTGATGTTAATCTAGTCTTACCAGTTCTGCTTTACCAAAGATTCTTTAATTCTGATCATAAGCTACAAGAATCCACTTTAAAATCAAGTAAAGTTTACATATTACCTGTTTTAAAAAAGTTCCTAGAGAATTAATCATGTTCTTTATTCAACATATGCTGAAATTCATTAAATTTTAAAATTCCAGAGATGTGTTCACTTATGAACATCATTAAAACCATCAAATCTGCATTTTTCCTTCTGTTGCTCCTTCTTCTTCCCTACAGTTAGCATGGTTATGCTTACTTAACTTCTTACCATAAGCAAAATGAAGGGCACAGATTTTTAAATCACAAAATTTCAAAAAACTAGAGTCCATTGAAGAGATTTGATGAATCCCTCTCAATGGTCTCTCATTACTAGGGGCATCCCACATTTTAGAACTAAATAATTTACTTCTATTCCACATAAATGTGCTCTCACTTTTATTGTTGTAAATTATTTACATCTAAGATGTTGAATCATGAAACTGAGGTTACTGATGATACAGAAATGAAACCCACAGCATTTTAAGCTTCCTGCATCATTATCTTTCCTTGTTTCTCTGTTTAGGTCCTTGTCGAATAGCTGTGTCCTGGCGGCACACTTTGGAAAGTTGAGGTGGCTGGTTTCTCACACCTTCTGTGTCAGTGAATGTGACCTATGGCAGGAAAGGTGTGGGTGGGCATGGCGACATAGGAAAAAATATAGTAGACACCAAAAGAAAAGGAAAGCAAAATCAATAGCAATTTATATACTTTGCTACTATGTGTTTTGTGGTATCTTATTATTAAATGTTCTATTTATTCTATTTTATACAAATGTCTATATGCAACATTTTCTTAATGGAATAAAAAGGGTTTGTACCTATTCTATTTACTAAGTGTGTGCTTTCTTACTTTCTTTCTTACAAAATGATGTAATTTACTGAGAGTAAGCAATGTAAACATTACCAAATCATCAGAACAATGTACAAATAGCATTTCCACTCACAGGAAAAACCAATAAGCTTTCTTCAGTGTGAAATAATAAATAATTCCTGTGATCAGCCTAGGAAACACCCATACAAGTATATTCACATTATATGAAACTGCTGCTACCTCAACACAAAGAATTCAGGTTTTTTTTTTAGACAAACTTTTAATTTTTTTAATGCATAGTATATTTTTTATTGCATTTTTTTATGCATGGTATATTTTTTTATTGCATAGTAACTACAATCACCAATTTGAAATTTTGGAAAGATATACCTCTTCATCACACTCTGCTTGAGCTAAACATATATAAAATACAAGGTCTGGAAAATGAAGCTTATAAAAACAGTAATTTTCCTGGCAATAAGCATAATGGCACAGCAAAATTATAATCTAGTCAGTGAATGCAATTTACAGACATACATCATTATCTTTATCAATTGAAATCATGTATGACATTAAATTCTACTGGCAGTACACAGTCAAAAAAGGAAAGTGAATGATGGCAAAATGTAAGGAAAATACTCCAAACAGAATTTATAATGCTCTATAAGCAGAAACACTTAGACTTTGTCTATAATAATACCTATTATTGATGTATGGCAGTGACCATGGGGCAAAACTTGTAAATAATCTCACAAGCCATTTTCTCTGCCAACAATACAGCAATCTAGTTTCCCGTAAGCATCTCAACTATTCCTGAAAAATAGCCTCCTGGCATTTACAAAGCAGTTGACTTCATACTTTAGTCCATGCATATATAATTAGATAGTTATATTTAAAATCAATATGCAATCCTTCAAAAGACATTATGCTTTTAAAACCTTAACTTTAAATTGATTTTTAACTATTTTATGTGCTTTAAAATTAACATGTAATTCCATCCCACATACTCTGAATAGTGTTGGTTGTTATATGAATGTGCTAAACTTTATCACTAAAGCAACATGAGGTTGCACTCCTACAATTTCTAACACCATCATTAATTTTATACTGAAAGTAGAATAGTTTGATGTTGGTGTAATAAAAAGGTAAGCTTCTGACAACACTACAATTTAATTAATTTAAGCTAGATTGGGGGACCAGACTTAAAGAATAAATATGTAAATTTTGACTATAACCAGCAGAAAATTCTTGAGATTAGTTTTCAGAGGTAAGCTATGAAAAAGAAATAGTTTCTTTAAAAATTTCTCGTTACCCTAAGCCTTTCTGAACAAGGTAAATAAAATACTTACACACACATACATACGCATGCACATTCTTGGCTAGCAAAGGTTTCTCCTGACTAGAACTACCAAGTCACAGAGCAACAACACACATGAGCAAAACCTATTCCATGAAGGCTGTATGTGACTCAAATAAAAATCACTTTCATTTTAAAATTTACTAATTACTTACACATTAAAAAGCATTCTGAGCCAAAGCTGTCAAAATTCTTGGTGCTGTCACAAAACTAAATACACTGATTAATAATGTCCTCCTTGATAAACCAGTTACTGTCCATTTAAATCCTGTTTTAAGAAGTAAGCATTAACTCATTAACTCTTTAGTAATCTCAATGTCTTTAATGAAAAAATGAAAAGACATCTGTTTTCACAGTACCATTCAGTCCAGAGGGAAAAATTAGCTTTGTTTTTCTAAAAACATTTATTAGGGAACAAAATGACAGTTCAGACTGTAATCAGCACTTCAAAAAATAAGAACCTAACTGCCTTTTAAAATGTGATGGTCTTTGGTGGCAGTTCAATCAGATCACCCTTTAACTCAAGGCTTAAAATATATTCTAGTAAACACAGCTGAATTTGGCTTATTTGTAACAGAACTTTGTTAAATAATGTTAGATGTTCGTTACAATGGTTAGATACACTCCTAGACTGGCATTCTACCTGCCTAATGACTCTGTACCTTTAAACTCATTGAAAACTGAGCCGTCTGAAATAAGCACATGAATGTGCAATTGCTGAACTGACATCTTCCCCTGGTCTATCTGATTTTTCTTAAGCTGTAGAAAAGAATGGTCTGCAGTTGACCCTCCAGTTGATTGAATGTAAAATAGAAGAGTATGAAATGTGTTTTGTGAAGCAGAACTTTATGTCAGGTTAAAGCTAGACACATCTCCTCCAGTGAGCCTAAGCTCGTCAATTGTGCACCTAAAATTTTATGGGAGAGGATACTGTTTGATGCAGTCCACCAGTGGTCCATAACAGCAGTCATTCACAATGCACTGCAGACAAATAAGAGAAAGGGTCTGGGGTGGGACAACTACAAAAACTATTACAGTGAAACAATATCATAAAAGCAGTAATTACTTTTCTTAAAAAAATTAAAAAGCTATCAAAAGGCTGTTCAGATTTAATCACAGAAAACAAAAATTGCATGTTTTTTATTCACTATAAAAGCAAGCTATTAAAAAGTGAAATGCTCTTCTCGCAAATATTGCATTGCCATTTATGGTGCACCCTGACCTCATGATAGTTTATGATGACAGTAATTAAATGAGGTTTAAAATCCTTTACTCTGCTAGGCAGATAACAGCATTGCCACTGAAAATAGACAGCTGTGATTAATACCTGATAGACCTGATTTGCTAGAACTCCATCTGGAATCTGAGAAGGGTCCCGTAACATACTATTTATAACAGACTTGGAGGCTGTGGAAGATAAGAGATGAACTGTTAGCAGACAGTCAACATACTTTTAATGCAACATGAGAAATGACATTACCTATATACACACAAAGCATGAAAATGAAAACATTACTGATTCTAATCATTTTTCCTTCTTCTTGCAATCAAAGGGAAGCTTTTAATTAGGCCATTTTGCCAAGTACTACAGGCCATGTTGCCAGATTTGAGGATGACCTCATTTTCTCCAAGGTAAATTAACAAGTACAAAACTAAGGCGTATGTCTTTACAAATATTAGCCTGGAAAAGAACACTTGAGGAAAAACAAACAAATGAACAAAAACATTTACCTTTTTCAGGTGAGTATTTTAAAACCAAGCATTTGTACATAGAGAGCTTACCCAAGGCAGGTCAGATTAAGAGACTTCAATGGTGTCAAAGTAGCTTTGAACCAAGAAAGCATTTCTGAAATGTAAAACTTTCTAAAATAGTGCTCATCAATTGTGGTAAATGTTTTGTCCATTTCAAAAGAAAACAGGTTAAGCTGACAATTGAAGGTTTTTTAAACAAGAAAAAAATATGTAGTATAATCAGGAAATGATACTACCAGCTCACATATTTTGAAAACTGAAGCAGAGATCTTCTTTGGACTCATTGTCTACTGTGGGGATAGGGAAGTCAGGGTGGACAGAAGTCTTCTGCAAGGGAAGAAAGGAAGACTCCAGACTGAAACTGTCAAATGCTGCCCTGAAATTAAGTATTTCAAGTCCTCCAGTGGAATCATTCCCAAGTATAGAGCAGAATGGCTAAGGGACTGCCTATATAGATACAAACTAAAATGCATATTGGAAATTATGTAATTAACAGAATGAACACACATCACACACCTATTTTAACCAAGTTCTGAGCTGATGTTTGGCTTTGTTTTCTTTTTTAAGAATGAATACACATCACACACCTATTTTAACCAAGTTCTGAGCTGATGTTTGGCTTTGTTTTCTTTTTTAAGAATTATTACACTCTTTATCAAGTTCAGGATTGTAAGAACACTGACAGATATGATAAATGTTAGTAAGTACTGTGGAAATGAGGAAGTTACATCTTCCTCACATAAGCACTACACAGAATCCAAAAGAAAAACTCAAGTACAATTATTTTAATTATACTTCCTACAGAACTGTGGTACAGGCCAGAGGTCTAGTGGGTGAAAGGATTCACCAGAAACAAAGTGGGGAGCAGAACAGGCAGATTAACAAAGTACACTGCGTCACCAGGGAGGGCCCTATTACCTATTCTTAATCTTATAAATGCATGCTTTTAGCAACATTCATGTACTTAAGAACCATCTATAAACCTCTGTTTGCCCTGCAACTGGAGAGATGACATTTGGAAAACCCAAAACAGCATTGGAATTATCCCAAGCCTTATTTCAACTAACTCTGTAACCTAAGCAAGTTATGGGGCCTATCAAATTCATCTTTAAAATGTAAAATATATTTTTCTTTTGTTAGAAATCGAAAAACAGCAAACAACTATAAACCAGAGACATTTTACGGGGGTAGAGAAGGGAATAGGCTCAAAACTGGATGGGAAGAGCGCAGGAACTATGGTGATGGCACGTGGGTGAACTGGTGGTAGGAGTTCCACAGAGATTACAGCTTAGATGAAAAAAAAAATTTACAAAATGAAGAATGATATAAAAAAATCAATCAATAAAAATAAATTAAAAAAGAAAGGTGAAATATCTGGGGGCATCTTGGTAGCATGGGGGTTAAGTCGTAGCACTACCATGCTGTCACTGCAGTGGCCTGAGTTTGATCCCCTGCCAGGGAGCTGACCCACACGGCTCAGCAGACCTCTCCTATCTCACCTGCTGTTCCTCTCAGCAGTATTTCAGCAGATCACCCTGTTGTGTTCCCAGCTCTGTCTCTGGTGACTTCTTTCACCCCCTGCACCTCTGGCCTACATCCCAATTCTTTTATGCATAAATAAATAAATAAATATTGTTTTTAAAAGTGTAATACCTGAATGTATTACATTAAAGGGTTCTGGTGTGAGTCTCTACTGAAAATACTACAAAAGCTATTTTGTTACTACTCATCTTGTTAACGTAATAGTAGTAACCAAATAAGGTTTAGGCATGTGCTTCACCTACGTTTAAGTGGAATTCAATCATTTCTGAGAGAAGTGATTAAATGGTATAAATGTTGGAAATATGAAATAGCCAATCACCTTGCTGTAAAAAGAACAGAATAGTTCTGTATTAAACAATAGTGTTAAATAGATTGCAAGGTACCTGGTAAGCTCATTCAGCTTTCTCAGCTTACTGTAAGGCCTGGCCAGTTGGAGGTGACAAACACATGCATCAAGGTCATGCATATGGTTAACTTCTCTAAGGGTACACTCTCTGGTTGGCCACTCATTCAGCAGATGCTAAAGGCATATGCATTCTTTCAGGATATCTATGATGTTCTCAGGTGTCTCATAGAAAAGGCAGCACCATCTCCACATGTATGGTCATTACTAAGATGTTACCCTGCTAATTCTCATATTCATGTGAGGAAAAGATCATTAATCTATAGATGGCCAGATACCACAAACAAAAGCATTATTATCCTACGGAAAATTACTGACCTCATGAAACTACATGCAAACTCTTTGCTAATATAATAAAACAAAGGCTCTTTGAAAAATAAAAAGAAGAAGAATACCCTAGGACATAAGAAAATTAGGTCATTTGTTTTGTGAAGGAAGGAAAGGAAATATTAAGAAAAAGAAAGTGATGATATCATAATTTTCCTCACAATATAAATTCTAGAATAATGTGCTTATCAGAATTAAGAATCATAGCCAATAAACTATTTTAAAAGTGGTTTGAATATAATGAATAAAACACTATTCAAAGCAAAGGAAGCTTGCGAGAGGAAGTCAGTAAGTTGAAATTGAATAGTAAAAGCTATAGATTGAGTCTACATTCATTTGAACAAAACAAAATGTCTTTTCTCTTTTCTTAGAATAAAAGTGAAAAATGCTAACAAATAGGAAATCTAGTCCTTTGCTGCAGACCCAGGACCTGCTGGCCCTCCATTTTTACTCAAGTTTCATAAATGTTTGTCTATGTCTCAGGTCAAGCCAAACTTTCTTTCACACACATATTCTGAAGTTTAGGAACTGCCAAAGGATTTGAACAGTAACATCTACTGAAAATAAAAGGTCATTGGACAATGTTGGGGTGGCTAGATATAAGAGGTCTCAAGGAAGCCTGTTTCTTTCATGGAAGCTATGTTTGGGCCAGTTACTACCTCTGTCCAAAGGGTATCTATTACTTTTTTTTGGCCCCATGTGGTCAGGAGTGTTTTCTCTGTAACATTTACTGACCTTGTTCTCCCTAAACTCCCAACATTCACAGCTTACACTGCCACAGCTTCAACCGTTGTTATTTCAACTTTGTAACAGGTATATACAAAGCAGGAATGTATGAGTCACTTGAGTTAGATGTGTAATAATAGAAGAGGACTGGTAACTCTTAAAGTATGTTCCAGATGGCAGGCAATGGGCAATGCCTAGACTAAGACTGGATTACACCCAAGTGAAGATGATCTTTTCATCATGAAATTCTTTAACATAAAGTAGTTAGCAGCCTAAAATCGTAGACATCCTTGTACCTACCCTTTGATTCAGCTTCTGGATCTGCAATTAATTTTACTTTAGTTAGTCTAACACTAATTTACATAAATTTACAAATTTATTAGTCTTGCTAGAGTTCCATTTACTTTATTAACATTTTTAAGAAGTCAATTCTTAAAATTCTCTTAATTCTCTCTAAAGCTCCATTTCAATAATTTCATTTATTATTTGCCATCATTATTTCCTGCTTTCTATTTTGAATTTGTTATACTAGCTTTTTACTAACTTGCTATTTTTTAATTAAATTTCAGTTCTTTGACAATTTTTTTTAAAAGATTTATTTATTTATGCATACAGAAGTGGGGTATAGGTCAGAGGTGCAGGGGTGGTGAGAGGCTTCACTGAGACAGAGTGGGGAGCAGAACAGGCAGATCGATGAAGTACACTGCTGAGGGGAGCAGCGGGCGGGTCAGGAGAGGTCTGCCACACCATGTGGTCACCTCCGGGGCAGGCGGGGATCGAACTCATGCTGTAGTAGCTTTTTAGTTTCTTAGTGCTGTGCTTTAACCCACTGTGCCACCAGGGAGGGCCACTTTGACAATTTTTAAAGCTGCAATTTTTCCTTTAAATTCTGCTTTATGTACATGTCACATGTTTTGTTCTCATGTATAAGTATCTGGCAGTTTCCATGATTTCATCTCTAATTCATAAATTGTTGAAGACTTACTTTGGCTTTTGGTATTTCTAGTATGATTATGTTGTGGCATGCCATTGATTTGGAGGTATTGGACTTCCTTTCGGTTTCTATATGTGATCAAATTTTATAAACGTTCCACAGGTCTTAAATACTTAAAGTTCCTATTTTTGAGGATTGAGGGTTTTGCTGTGTCTGACAGTTTGAGATTTTTAATTGAATTATTCAAATCTTCTATATACCTAATTATCTCCAAACATCTACTCTATTGAATTTGTCAATTTCATTTCATAGTACTGCCAAAGTTTGCTTTCTATATTCAGAGGCTATCTTGTTGGATCATACAGTCTTCCTGTTCTATATATCTTTCCTTTGACATCATATTAAGACCTTCTCTTTCTTTTGTTGTTGCTTTTTCCTTAAATGTTATCTAGTGGTAGTCATGTTGCAACACTACTTCTATTTTTTAATAGTATCTGCCTAATAAACCATGTGTTCCATTTCTTTCCTTTTAACTTTATTGGGTCAGTAAGAAGTATGACTCTTATAAATAACATTTAAGCAGATCTTCTAAAATAAAACTTGAAAATTTGTGCTTTTTAAAAAGTGTAACCCACTTTAAACTGATAAATTCTGATCATACTGATACTTACTTCTACCCTCATAAATTTTTATTGAAGTAAGATTGCTCTATAACAAGTGTATTTCACTAAACATCAACATGTGCAAATATTATACTAAGTTTACCGCTAAAAGTCTACTCTCTGGGCCCTCCCTGGTGGCACAACAGGTTAAAGTGCAACACTGCAAAGCTACCTACAGCCTCTTCAGAGTGAGTTTGATCCCCAGCCAGAGAGGTGACTCACAAAGCATGGCAGACCTCTCCTGACCTGCCCGCTGCTCCCCTTCAGCAGTGTACTTTGCAAATCTGCCTGTTCTGCTCCTCACTCTGTCTGATGAATCCTCTCACCACCCCTGCACCTCTGGCTTGTACCTCAGTTCTGTATGCATGAATAAATAAAGCTTTATTTGCTTAGCATATAGCTTATAGCTATTCTTTAGTAGGCTTCCATAAAAATGTCTTAAACTGAATAATATCTAATGTAATCATACTTTGTGTGTCTAAGTACAACTGTCTCCCTTTATCCAAGGTTAACCTCCCACCAATTAATTTATAATAATGTGGTAATCCAAACATATTACAGAAAGGAAGATAACAGAGAGAGGGAGAAAGTAGGGAGGGAGCAGGAGGAGAGGTAACAGAATCATAGAACTTTTATTACAAAGTATTATTACAACTTATTATATTATCATTATTCTTTTACTGTGCCAAGTTTAAATATTAAACTTTATCATAGGTGTGTATGTGTATAAAAATCATAGTATATGTTGGGTTTTTCATTATCTGTGGCTTTAGTCATCCCCTTGGAAGGTCCTGAAATGTATCTCAAACTGATAAAAGGGGGACTACTATATCAGGAATTTAGAATTCACTCACTTCAGTCAAGAAGCCTCCCAATGCCCATTAGTGTCCATGTTTTGGCCTTATCAGCCTCCATTATCATATAAACCTACTTCTTATAATAAATTTCTCCCTCCCAGCCCCCTATACACATGCAATATAGTCCTGATTTCAAGAGAGCCTTGACTAATATATTTTTTTAAAACATTAAATGCTTCTTTAGATTTATCAGTATGTTTACCTTTTTTCTTTTCTTTTAGCATTGCTTCTTAAATACTACTTCAACTTTTTATATTCAGTATCCAAAACCTGCACATTGTTAACTGAAATATCTCAACATCTAATTTACTAAATCATTTCAGTTGGGATCACTGAATAATAAAACTTCTTGGTCTTGCCTTGCCTGAATATGCTTTTACTTAGTTCTTATTCTTGAATGACAATATAGTTGGGTATAAAATCATAGGTTAATTATCTTTTTCCATTAATCTTCTGAAGATACAATTCCATTTTTCTCTTGGCATCTGTTACTGAGAAGAAATTTACTGTCAGACTAACGGTAACCCTGATATAAGCAATTTGTATTTTATCTCTAGTTGCTTCTACATTTTTGATTGATAAGTTCATCACTATACACCTGGGTGTGGTTTTTTTTTATTGTAATTACTTATATTTGATGAATCTGAGGATATAGAACCTTAACTAGGTTGCAAAGGTTTGAGATAAATTTTTTCTCCATTCTCTCCTCTGCATTCTTACATTGGGTATCTACTAGACCTTATTCTTCCCCATATATCTGCCTCTCCTATAAAGCATTTATATTTCCTTTCTCTTTGTCTCCTGTGCTATATTAAAGGAGATTTTCTCGCTTATTTTCAGCAGGAATTGCCTGAACTATACTGTGGACATAACCAAGACTTAGTAGTTATGTTTACTTTTGTAGAGACCAGTTTTATTATTAATTTCTGTTATAGTTGTTATTATACACTTGTTTTGGCTGGTGTTAGATCATGCACAGTATGACATGCTTCTG
The DNA here is from genome assembly GCF_000260355.1 of Condylura cristata. Lineage (NCBI taxonomy): Eukaryota > Metazoa > Chordata > Mammalia > Eulipotyphla > Talpidae > Condylura > Condylura cristata. The sequence goes on from NW_004567124.1 coordinate 29,488,967, forward strand.
TCTCCCAACACTGTATTATCAATGCATAGGTCACTTACTGCTTTCTATTGTAAAAAGGTAAAAAAGGAAATACTACATACATGAGATACATGGGAAATCAGAGACCTGCTCCTATCAGGTATTTTTTGGCAAAGGCTTAAGAGAGATAGCCAGAAGGGAATCTGTTCAGTAAAGTTTGGCAATGCCTGATTCTCCCTTCTTATACCACTGTCTTGCTCCTATCTTTTGTGACAATCAGCACACGATTTTCAATCAAAATTGTTCTCTGGAAAGAGCCTGGCAGAAATCCTTTACACCTATTGTATCATCTCAGTATGTTACTACTCCATGGTGGGAACATCCCCCCTTTCCAAGTCACTGGAACTCCTGACCATTTTAGAGTATCTTTTGATGAGGATCTATTGCACAAAAATTAAGTCAAGACCACAAATATAGTCTGGACTTCTGATCTAAGGTCACAAATAGGTTTAAGCATGATTGGTGGACCAGAATGGGGCTCATTTTTTATTGGATGGCAGCAGTCAGGACTTAAAGAATGAGTGAAATGAAGGAAGGATGACACAGGCATAAAGAGATGGGTTCGGGGGGGGGGGCGGGGGAGGGCGAATTCAAGAGCTAGAACCTAATTCTCTCTCTTCAGTGGGGGAAAAAAAAAATCCCAACCTTCTGTTATTGGTAGTTCTCTCTAACATACCAGGTGCTTAGCCTCTGTGTGTAGTTGCTCCAGAGGCAGAGATCCATGATACCCAAATTTAAAATAATAGCTAGAATCTAATCTTTTCTTCAAATACTGGTTTAAGTCTTTTGCACATCAAAGTTATAAGGTCCCAAGTTACAGTGCCCCAGATGCTGGCTGAGCAATACCTTTTGTGGCCAATTTTAATAGTGTCATGGACTGTATTTACTCTTGCAGGTGGTACTATTTTTTAAGAATTCCAGGCAGCTCACTAGTTCTCCCTTTGCACCAGAGTGATCTATAAAGCAGTCTGATCCCAAATGACAATCTGAATAAGAAATATATTGTAACATTAGGGAGTCCTATAGGGAAAAATTAAATTTTGCTCTCTAACTAGCACATAATTATATAAGAAATAACTTGAACTACAGTCATCAAATAAAAAAAAATATTATGAAAGAACAAGAGATGTTCTAAAGCATCAGTACTCCTACTGATCAGATTTTTGTCTGTAGCTACAACATCAGCTACTTTTTAAAATAATATGTTTATTTTTCCATCATTTTATGTATTTTTTCATCTTAGTTGTAATCCCCATGGGCTTCCCATCACCAAATCGCCCATGTGCCATCACCATAGTCCAGTGCATTTCCCTACATCAGCTATTTTTTAAGAAATGTTAAAGTAATTGGTTAGTGCCAAAACACATATAATGCCATCTTCTCATCTGCTCACTCACAACAACATACTCCAAACAGAGTACGTTCTTTCTCATGTTGATCTTCACTCAAACTTCAAGTCCAGTTTAATTCTCACCTTGTCCAGTAAAGTTTTCCTTCATTTTCCCAATCCACATGTCCTCCTCTAGCTCACATTGTGGAGGGAGGTAAACCTACATTGTCTTTTTAGCAGCTGATTAAATGTTACTTTGTTATCTGTTCACAGGAGACTGATCAGGATGTTAAGATTTAAAACTATGACACATTAAAAAAATATGAAGAAGAAAGGAATATTTAGCTTAGTGTAGGAAAAAAGGATATCATATTTCTTCAATGTTGTCTCTAAGTGTCTGGGGGCTCTGACATGGAGAAAAAATTAAGTTCATCTCGTGGTCACCCCAAGAAGATGAGAAATAATTCTTATGAATTTATTACTGGTTCTTAAGTTATAAAGTTTTCAGACCTTAGGCTCTACCTTATATGGCTCTATATTTGCTCTACACATCAACATTTCTTAACCTTTTTTCTTTCCACTATAGCGCAAGTATGATTTTTTTTTTCTTATTTGCTTCACTGCCATGAAATCTTAAATGGTACAGGTTACTTTAAATGTATTTATGCAATATCCCTCCATCCTCTTTGAAAATGCATAGTTCACATGGAGGACTATGGAATATTTGTGTTGAGATACTTGGTAAACTACTTAAAAGCAGAAGTATTTCTCTGTTTATCACCTCATGGTTACACTGCAAAAAAAAAAAACAACAAAACAAAAACAAAAAACAAAAAACAAACAAACAAAACCTACTCAATAAATTGCTGAAATAATAAATGAATCACTCAAAATCTAAGCCCTGTACTATAGAACTGGAGCAATTTTATTAAAATGGATCTGTCATTAATTTGAGCTTTTACCATTATGGATGAAAAAGCCTTTGAAAAATTGTTTTCAGTAAGTATAGGTTAAGAGGCTACAGGATACAATGGGTCTTTAGCTAAATGCTAACAACATCCAGTGTTGTGTCTTCTAAGGAAAAAGCTACACAAAACGATTCTTCTGCAACAACTATGTGTTATCTTTATGCGAACCTTCTATTTATGAAAGAAAATTATAGTTTATCATTTAATGCAGAAACATAATTTTCCTTTTAAAAATATAATTAAGTAGAGGACAAAACTATCAAGTAAATACTACTATTATTGCTAGTGCATGTGGTACTAGGTGAACAAGGCGAAAATTGTAAATATACCCAAATTTATAAGTTCGGAAACACTGGAAAACATTTGTACCAAGTTAGTTGGTACAGAAAGGTAAGGTTGTAGTCGGTCTACCTATGAGAAGTTTCCATGTCCAAAAGGCAAAACAGTTAATATTTCCTGATGTGTCAGTGAACACAAGACATGTGTCAAGCACCACTGCAAATTCTTTATATATACTAACTCAATGAAGGACTATCCCTACCTTAGAAATGAAGAAATTGAGAGGTGGGGAATTTAAATAATCTCCCAAAGTACCACTCCCAGTTAGTGCTGTAAACTTAGTCAGCTGGGAACTATAATTATCCGTCATTCTTTTGTTGCACAATTCCCGTGGTATTTCAGATCCCAAGGTGATCTGAAATATTCTAGATGAATGCATCACACTTATGAGAACTTAAGTTTTTCATTGATATTCTCTCCTCCCTGTTATGTCTCCCTCCAATTCAAGTATAAGCAACTGGAGTGTCAAGTCACTTAGTGTTTGCCATTGAGCAAATACAGACACATGAACCTGAGTTGAGTCACAGGTTAAAAGAAAACTCTAGTTGCTCAAGGTCAGGGGGAAAAGTTAATGGCAATAAAAGATCTACCAAAATTTGCTGGTGCAGCTAGAAGAACTGGCAAGATCATGAGTGTCTAATGTTCTATAAAAAGAAAGAAAAATGGATGGTCCTAAATGTTGTTCCACAGCGGCTGATATGACCACCTTTGCATTATTCAGAGAGACAAGGATAAGTCAGGCTTTGTAAGTGGATGACTTCAAGAAACCTCTCTAACAATTGGATCTGGCAGCCTGCTCATTTATATCTCCTATGTTTCCATTTGCTGGCAAAGACCCATACCACATCATGGTGTCTGCCTCAGTGCATAATTAGAAAGTAGTTAATTCTAAGTCATTAAAAGTGTTGCCCAGGATTGGATGGATTCATGGGAAGGGACCGTATGTGGGCAGGAGTGTGTGCCCTTTTTTTTTGGCAAGCCCCCTAATCTAATGGAAAAAGAACTACTAAACTTCAAAATTCTTAAATTTTAAGAAAAGGACAGATGGGAAAACTGAGATGAAGTTTCAAGGTAAGTTAAACAATTTGAAAATTCACACACTTTCAGTACATTGAAAGAAACATTTCCTGGGAACTAAGCCCACGTGACTAATTACAGTCAGGGACAGTGCTTCTATTCACAAATAACGCTCATCTAATTCTGAGAAAAGTCTCAACAACTT
>NW_004567124.1:29497843-29507843 GCF_000260355.1 Condylura cristata
CATGATTAGGCTGAAATTATAGGTTCTGGGAAAAATATTGCAGAAGTTATATTATATACAATATACCAAGAAATTATATTACACACACACACACATACACATTGTCTTTGGAATCTGTGGGGAATTGGTTCTAGGACCTCTGAGACCAAAGTCCACAGATGCTCAAGGTCTTTAGTAAAATGGTAGTGGTATATCCAACCTACATATATCCTTCTGTATACTTTATTTCTAGATTGCTTATATAAAATAAATAACCGTTATACTATATTGCTTAGGGAATAATTGACAAGGAAAAAAATGTCTGTACAAATTCAGTATAAACATAACCTTCTCAGACCTAACTAATAGTATTTATTTTCAATGTGCAGTTAGTTAAATCTTTGGATGTGGAACCTGCTAAAGTGGACAGTCCAACTGTACACATTGTGAGACACTTAGCAACATTTCAGTCAATGACAGACCTCACATTAGACGTGGTCTCAATAGGGACATAGAGGGCTATCCTTCCAGGTCAGGTAATTATACTCTGTGGTGTTTGCACAATGAGGATACCACTGAAAGACACATTTCTCAAAATGTATCAATGTCATTAAAAGACACATAACTATATATGTAAATATATGATTGAGTAAAACAGAAGAGGTGAGTCTTTCTTACTGAAGAATTTCAAATAATATACTCAGATGCTAATGTCTCAAAGAGATGAAGTTTAATCTTCCACTAGAGTGTGTGCTAAATTTAGTGACTTGCTTCCAAGACTACAGAATGGGAAAGACAATAAAGTTGCAGTAGAGAAATCTGACAAACATTACTTTAATGAAGATATTAATGATAACATGACCAATGATAAATTACATCCTATGATAAGTGAAATTCACCTTATATTCTTTCTAAAAACCGGTAACAGTCACCTAATCATGAGAAAAACTTCACACAAAACCAAATTGAGGCACACTATAGAGAACAGCTGATCAATATTCCTCAAAACTATCACTGTCATCAAAAAACAAGGAAAGACAGAGTGTCACACACTAGCATAGACTCAGGAAACATGGCAAAGGAATGCAAGAGAGATCTTGGATTGGATCCTGGGGCAGCAAAAGGCTACTAGACATAATGGTAAACTTCAAATAAAGGCAGAATTTGGTTAATGTTAACTGCCAACTTGAGCCCTTGCTGCTGACAAATGTACCACAGTAATATAGAAAGTAACATAGGACTAAAACAGGAGTGGGAGATCTCTCTGTACCACGTTAGCAACTTTTCTATAAATATAAAATTATTCCAATAAAAATTTATTTTAAGAAATAAAAGCTTTCCAGTGGACTTGACCACATTAAACATGTATCCCTTTTATTATCAACAAAAACACCAAGTGTTGGCTAAAAAATTCCTCTAAGAGATAATTGTGATTAGTATTAGAAGTATAAAAGTTATAAACTTCATGAGCACATATACAGGTAGACTGAACAGATACTTTGTTACTATCAGAAAAAAATAAATTAGTAAAAGAATTCAGGAAATTGCATTCACTTTCCGGTCTACTAAACTTTTCTAAGACCATAATTAATTTTCCCCCCATAAAGAGCATCATAAAAAGTATTTCAAGAGGGTTCAGAAATGAATCTTCAAAATTAATTTCCATAGTACTTAAGAAAGATGAAGGGAAAATTAATTTCTTCATATGTTTCAAGTAACAATTTATTAGAATATTACTATTTACTAAAAAAAAAATCACAGTCATTTGCATGTGTACTATTTGACAAGCACCATGGCAGACACTTTACAAAATCAACCTTATTCTATACAGGATGAATCTAGGATTGCATTTCCACAAGTGGAAATTGTAATAGGTGACATTTTGGTAGAAAAAAAGTAAAGTTTTCTGATATTAAGAGAAGCTAGGCACTCGAACAGTATCTGAACAATGCCATAGCTCACATTCATTAAATGCTGAAAAGAGGAAGACTGAATCATTAGACCTAGGTCTGTGCATGCTCACTGCTTTTGTTCCACCCTCCTTTCAGGCACACCAGAAAGGTAAGCAGAGAACCCAGTAGGCTTGACTGATCCAAATGTAAGTGTCTTTTCTTGCCCTTTCTAAGGGTATGGTTAAGTTGGTCATTTTTCCTTAGCATCTGTTTATTGTTTCTAAAACTGACAAATAACATTTGCTTAAACTGTGTTAGAGTTACTGTAAGGGTCAAATAAAACATCAATACATTCTAGAAGAATAAATTTCTATAAATCTTTTAAATGTCACCTACAAAAAGCTCTTCTTATTTCTCAAGTCCTAAAGGCAAAATGGTTGGTAGATTATCAACAAAATTGTCATGCAGGTAAACAAATATGTATGAATGTGAGACCATGAGATGAATCAAGACAAGAAACATATGAAATCACCAAAAATAAAATGTCTTCTTAGACTAAAAGACAAAAATGAAAAATTGGAGATCAGGTGGCATATAAAAATAGTCACTCATTAATATCTACAATTCACTTTTAGTAAGAACTATTTGGTAAATCCCATTTATTAAAAACTGGTTTATTTTATTTTCTTATTTTGTGTAGAAGAACTGGGGCATAGGACAGAGGTGCTGGGAAGTGAGAAGATTCATCAGAGACAGAATGGGGAGCAGAACAGGCAGACTGACAGAAATACACTGCTGAAGGGAGCAGTGCGTGAGACAGGAGAGGTCTGCTGCACCACATGTGGCTTAGCTCCCTGGCCAGGATGGAACACTGGTCGTAGAGGTGACAGTGCTGAGGCTTAACCCTAAGCCTCCAGGGAGGCTGTCAACCCAATTAAAATATAAATATTAGCTCCTTGTACTACAAATATTAGCTCCTATATGATGACATCACAGATCAACTAATGATCCAAAAGGCCTGAGTCAAGCACAAAACTGCTATCAACAAAGATCTACTCCAGATGTATTTTATGTCCTTGAAAGGTAAAAGTAAGTAACTCATATTGTCTGTATATTTTTATATAATTAATAAATGCAAACTATTCATATTTTTAAGAACAAAGTTCTTCGAGTTTCTAAAGCTAATATACATTTACTCTAAAAAAAGTTATTTATAAAATGAAGCAGGGAAAAAATCTTACAATAATCTCATTCTTAAATATATTAGCATTCTCTGATGAATTAGGAGAAAGTGGAATTCCTAAATTCTCAAACCGTGACGTAATATTGGTTTTATTGATTCTCTGTACAATTTGTGGGAGTACCCAATCATTATTTTGACAGTTTTATCATAAGGTAATAGACTCCCTTTTAGATAATTGCAGTTACCACATTCAATTTCAACCTTCCATAGGATTTTTTTCCTAGATACAGCTTTACTGTCAGTCCTAAATCGCATTACTTTCTTTTTATAGCTATACACACAAAGCATTTTAGGCGTTACACCTAATTATGTCAGCACAATAACAATTTAGAAGCTCATCATTAAGAAGTAAAGGTTAAGCACTTGTATGTTAAGATTCCTTTTTTTATAAAGACATATAGTGCTATATGACACAAGTAGAATTACAAGAGCACTTGATTCTGGAGAATTACAAACACAAGAACTCTTTGGGTAAACTGGGAAATCTGATGATGTTGTACAGAGACAATACTGTTTGTATACTACAGTGTTAACTTACAGCTCTCTGACTCAGGTAAACTGTTTAGCCAGAAGTTTCACAGCATAGGACTATATTACAGCATACTTTCTTTCCTAGGGATCGAGTTTACTACAATCATTAAACACATGGGCTCTGGAATCACATTGTCCATACTTACTGTTTAACCTGGGGCGAGTCAATTAAGATCTCTGTACATTGGTTTTCTTATCTGTAAATAGGGATAATTTATAATACTGCATGTTTTATAAAGTTGTTCTAAGGATTAAATGTCCAAGAAGGCTAAGTTCTTAGAAACGATCCAGCATACAATAAACACCAAGTAAATACGTTATTTCTTCCTATTGCTTTAGCAGCTAATAGCTAAGACATGAGGAAAGATCAGAACTGGAAGGTGATTTAAGGCAATGTGTGAGGTGATACAAATACAACAAGAGCTGAGCTCCTCATGGAAGGCAGGAACATGGGGCATTTCATCTGCATAAGAAACGTGAATTTGAAATTCAGAAGTACTTTGCAGAAAGACTGTATTAGGCTGAAAGGAATTCTAAATCTTAAAACTAAAAATGGAATCCAAGGTTTAAAACTAAATGGGAGGTGTGCCAAAATTTTCTCCGATTGTCATTGTCTTTTGTTGCAATGATAGTTTCTTTGGCTGTAAAGAAGCTTTTTAGTTTTTTGTAGTCATATTTGTTTACTTTTGCTTGTTTCCATTGCTGCTGAAATAGAATCCCCAAAGGTATCACTGAAGCCAAAATCTTGGGATGTTCTGCCTATGTTTACATCTATGTATTATATGGTTTGAGGTCTTACATTCAAGTCCTCAGTTCATTTTTAGTTAATTTTTGTAGCTAATTTGATAGTGGTTTAGTTTCTTTTCTTTCTTTTTTTTTTTTTTTTGCACATGACGAACCAGTTTTCCAAACACCATTAGTTGAAGAGATTGTCCTTTTTCAGGCATGCACTCTTGTGCTCATTTATCATAGAGTAACTGTTTATAAAATTCTGGGTTTATTTCTGGGCTGAAAATTCTATTCCATTGGTCTGTGGTCTACACCCAAGATCTACCAAGAACTCATACAATCAAACAGTTAGACTGGTGAATTAAGAAGACATGGTATTTATCTGGTATATATATCCTGGTATATATATGTAGAGAGAGAGAGAGAGAGAGAGAGAAACACATTCACACTCACACACACACACACACACACACAAAATAGAATATTACTCAGCTATAAAAAACAAAAGATAAACTTGCTATTTACAACAACATGTATAAAATGAGGGAAATATGCTTAGAGAAATAAGTCAAAAGGAAAACACAAATACTACGATTTCACTTATTTGTGTAAAACAGAAAAGCAAAACAAAGGGACAGACAAAACCAAACATAACACAGAAATCTGAATGTAGAATGACTCTACCAGGTGCAAAGGTAAAGCATGGGGAACAAAGTTCGGAGGAGGTCCAATGGCCTAAGGTGCCATGGTGCTGGGTGTGGTGTGGTGATGAACATCTAAAGAGGAAGACTATTCATAGCATTGTAAATAAACATTATCTGAATAAAAAATACAATTAATTAAAAAACCAAATAGGAGAATACAGCAAAGGATTCCCACGTAAATCTATACAGAAGCACAACATAGTTAAGAACACCATTCTACCAACCTTCAGCCTCCCACTGATCTCTTGACTGCTGATGGGGTCATATTCCAACAAGCTCAGATAAATGGAAAATATCAAAAGCATTTATTAATGTATCAAATGCATTTCATAGTCACCTTGCCTACCTTAAGCATGTGTTGAACACTTAAGTCAGACTACTGCTTGGCAAAATCATCTAATGCAAAGCTTATTTTCTAACCAAGTGTTGACTCTCTTATATAATTTATTGGCTACTGTTTTGACAATAAAAAATAGTCTGTATAGTTTGTCTACCCTAGTGATAGCATGCCTGACTATGAAGTGGCTCAGTGCTGCTACCCAGGATCACAAGAGAGTAGAGTACAATATACCACTGCCTGGAAAAAGAACAAAATTTGAAATTCTAAATATGAGTCCCACTGAATGCATATCACTTTAACACCATCATAAAGTCAAAAGATTGTAAGTTGGGGTCCATCTGCATGACAGAGGGAGAAGGAGCAGGAATGCTGTCAGAAAACAAACAGTGGCCAATAGAAAAGAACAACTGCAAAAAGGTTAGCAATTCAACTGAACTGTCACACCCTTAAAAATACAAATCACAATAATTTTCAATTTAGTCCATTTCTTTATGGGAGGGGGGAGTCCCTCAATATATTACAAAATTTGCGCCTTCTATTGTATTTAATAATTCTAAAATTGTCTGAAAATGAGCAAACATTCTGTCCACCTTCATCTAATAGTCAGTTAATCTACCTGGGGAAAAAAATAGCAAAATAAGAAGTAACTCTTCAATTAAAGGGGGATAATGTGGAATTAAAATTAACAACTTCCTTTAAGATAAACAAAAGGCATTTCTGTAAGTGGCTGTGCTTTTACAGAAGTAAAACAAATCAAAATTGTTCTGCAATAAATATTATGAATGACTAAAAATGTCAATAATCAGTATTTCTTATTAATTAAAAAATAATAAATATTGACCAACAGTTTTTCTTATGTAACAATCAATATAAAAGTTTTAAGACAGTTCTACTTTACTGAAAAATTTAAAAATTAGTTTCCTTAAGTAGAAAAAAAAATTACATAAAATTTGGACTGTATCAGAAAACTTAGCATATATAAATACCATACAAATATGAACCAATTTTAATTCTAGATATTTCATGAGACAAAAGTTCCAATGATGGGGCCCTCCCTGGTGGCACAGCAGGTTAAAGCACAGCACTAAGAAGCTAAAGCCACTTCAGTATGAGTTCGATCCCCGCCTGCCCCGGAGGAGATACACATGGCGCTGGCAGACCTCTCCTGACCCGCCCACTGCTCCCCTCAGCAGTGTACTTCTTCGATCTGCCTGTTCTGCTTCCCACTCTGTCTCTGGTGAATCCTCTCACCCTCCACATCTCTGGCCTGTACCACAGCTCTGTATAAATAAATAAATCTTAAAAAAAAAAAAGTTCCAATGATGATGATGACAGTGACTTCTGTCAAAATTAAGCAATCATTTGTCATCAGTCCTTCGTTACACTCATATCCCAGTGTATGAATCAGTAATATAATCCCTCTGGTCTTGTCCAATTACCCTTTCACCATAATCCCCCTCCACCCCTAACAAGTTCTTCACTGATTAATTTGATTTTTGTATCCAAAAATTATCATCAGTGTTGTGGAGGAAAAAAAAAGAAAAATAGAACAGGGGAGGGACAATAATCAGTAAAAGTTTTCTATTTGAAAACTATTTCTATTTCTAGTATTTATAAGATATTCAATAAAATATCAACAGTAATGACCAGGGTGCGTTGTTATTTAATTTCATATAACTATCCTCTTTTTGTACCCAAGATCATGGGTAAGAAGAGAATTCATTAAATGCAACAGACTCACTATACATAAAATATAGTTTGAAATCTAATTTCCAATTATGAGCTTCCTGAATGACAAAGGCTTTCAGGACTTCATTATCACTAATATTTATCATGCAATGAATGTACTTTTTATACTACTTTATAACCTAGTGAAAATAAGTCATTTCATTTTTTTTTCAGTCCACAAATAGTCAAAAGTAAATCTATAAACAGAAACCAGATCTACCCATAGAGATCATTTTTATCAAGAAAAGCTGAGGTCCAAAATAAATTTAAATATCTACTCCTGGAATTCCACTTGAATTGTCTAGATTGTCAAGTTTCAAAGGATAAAACCAGATACAACAGAGCTTTCAAGAAATGCAATATATTACAAGGTATAGAAGCTTGGACAGCCTTTTAATTAAGACTTTTAAAAATGCTTATAAATAATATAAGAGGCTGCAAAGCACTTGCATGCAATGTGTAAGAAAATTGTATTTGCCATGAATAAATGTGTTGTTAATAAACAAGAGGTTTGCAAAGAATTGGAGACAGCCCCGTTTATACTGACCTAGAGAAATTCACTTCCTTTCCATTAGCACTTATCCTAGAATATGCATTAGTTCCTTACAGTCACTTTACCACCACTTAACGGGCCAACAAATATAAGGTATGCTATTGGAAATGTGATCATTAATAACTGCAAGGGTTAAATAGTTACTTGAAAAATTATGAATCAAACGAGGATTCAAAATCTCCTCTTATTTGAAGTATTGTGAAAAAAACAAAACAAAACCACACCCCATTTATAGATGATCTGCATCTATACTCTGCTCCAGAGAAGAAGCCAGAGGTTTCCAACCTTATAGGAACATTTGATAAGTTTGGGAAGCCTCAGTTTACTAGCCCAAATAGAATTCCGTATTTTTCCTTTCCTCTATTCAAAGCAACTCTTATTTCTATTGCTATGAGGCACATTAACTTGAAATTTCAGATTTATTAGGTTCTTTTCACTTCCTCATCACCATTATCTGGTGGAATGTGTCCTATAAACTTTACTTCATCTTTCACTTCCACTGAAAACACTAATTCAGACCAGTATCAAAATGCCAATAATGTAATACCTTGTTAATTGTTCTCTTTTTTACTTTATCCAGAATCTTAACACTTCAGTCTGTTCTAAACCTGCAGTATTATCTTCATCTGCTGTATTTCCTCAACCTGATCCTAAACTGCTGTCACATCACACAGTTCCATGCCATGATCTATTTTAAAATGTATAGAAAGTTATATGTAACACTAAGTAAATGTCTCTGTTTTTCAAAATAAATGAAAGTTGATGTAGCTATTTCTTGAATATATCATTTCCTTCCCTTGTTTCCCAATATGCTTTCTACAGTAGGAGAGAGGGGGTGGAGTTCCAGAATCTTAAGGTAAATGATAGCCTTCACACTTGTCTTGTTGAAAAGCACTGTTATAAAGACATAAAAGCTCTGACTGGTGTCAGCCTGATTTTTAGAACCATAAGTGGGCTTCCATTGCCTACTAATTTAAATGTAAACTCCGAGATCTAGAGTTCAGAATCCCCCATTGGTTGATCGGAACTGAATCTGCAACTTTAATTCCCATCCTTCCAAGTTTTTTGTTAGTCATCCTGCACTGTCCTTAAACAGGTCTCATACTGTCTCATTTTCCTTCCTTGGTGCACATAGTTCTATCTCGAATCATCCTCCCCTGCAGCTATATTGCCCCAGTCCATGAAACCTTCCTTTAATTTTACAAACCAGAATATGTCTTTTCACTGACTCCTTCCAGCAGTTTTTATCTCTAAAGTTACATACTCACATACATGCTTCACACATCCCACTAAGTTGTGAGTTCTTTGATGGAAAGGCTATGAGTTTTATTCTTATCTCCATATACTATAGCACCTAAGTTGTGCCCAAAATATAGTCAGCACTCAAATAGTTCTTGACAAGCTGCAGAAGAATAAAGAACTCGAGTTCCAAAGGATCAATGTACAAGTACTGTTAGTAAGGGACCAAAGTTTAAACAGTTCCAAACACCTGCTGAATGCAGAGTGCTGATGGCCTTGCCCACTATCAAAAGCTCTAAACCAGGGTGCTTGCAAACCAAAATTAAGGTCAGTCCAAAAGTGGGAACAAAAATTAGTCTGCCCATTGGGGAAAACATAAATTCATATGGAAGGGGTTGTGATACGGAAATTATGCATTTTAGTGAATGTTAGTGAGACAAGTACATTTCCTTAGGAGAATGAATTCGAATTCTACTAGAATTCAACTTCACTGCAAATTCCATTCAACTGTTGTGTTCCTTTTAAAAGGATACTACTATTCATGATGGGCTATCTCAAGGCCAGGGAGAATATGCTGTTATACGGAAGAAAGCAAAAACAGGTCATATAATTTTTAACAAAGCCATCAGTTTTTTTGTTTCTTGTTTTTTGCCTGCTCTGCTCCCCACTCTGTCTCTGGTGAATCTTCTTACTGCCTTTGCTCTTCTGGCCTATGTCCCAGTTCTGAATGCAAAACCATCAGTTTTTAATGAAAATGGAGGTATATTCCCAAGAGGTCTTCAGAAATGGTAGTCTACCTTTTATTTAGGCTCAAAACATAATGAATATCGTTGACTTGTAATTTTATCATGCCAATTTTCTTATTATCAAGAGTTGTTACAAGTTATAGGTGATCGATTTTCATGAAACAAAATCATGTGAACAGTTAGGCAATCTTCTCCTTTTTAAGAATATTTCCATTTTCACACCTGCTCTGCTTAAAAAACTTCATTAACAGAATTATTTATGGGAAGACTTTAGTAGACAGTTACAATTCACTAGTTTACATATTCCCTCACTCAC
>NW_004567124.1:29512843-29566932 GCF_000260355.1 Condylura cristata
CTGCTTATTCCTAGTAACCCACATCAGAGCTGACACATGAAAAATGGTGAAATTACTGAAGGTAGTCCAGCCTGAATAAGGACTACCTTATTAGTTCAGGTACTTGCATCTCCCTAATTTTCATATTAATCATGTGTCCATCTTTCTCTGAAATAGGGCCATCATGCTTCATGTCAGAATTTAGCATGTAAGTAAAATTCATAGTGCTTCAAATCTCACTTGAAAATATTTGTGTGGAGAGAACAGAATGACTGATCTTATTATTACTAACAAAGTGAGGTTTCCTAATATGCTCATTTTCAGTTTTGAAATAGAAAAATTAGTATAAAGACATTTGTAAAATCAATGATGACCATATCTAGTCCCTACCCCCCAAATCAACAATAATACAGAGTTTGTGTTTAAAGAGAGCTGCTGCACACTGTAATGTACAATGTTATATATGTCTCGTCAGTTTTTACAGTTTCCACTGATTAAATATATATTGACTCATAAAGCATTACCATCGCATCAATTGTCACCAGATGCAAGCGTATGTCACTTAAGTATTAACTATCATATAAAAATGGTATCTTGGTTGTTTACAAGCCATAATCTGGTACCAGTCATTCCAAAATTTCCCTCATGCATTATCGATCTCTCAGAAAGTGCTATTACCTCTGGGCTAATCTGCAGCCAAAGAAGAGAAAGAAAAATCTTCAACTGTTTCTTTTCCATGACTAAATATATTTGTGATAAATAATAGGTTTACTGATGAGGAGAAAATGTATGAGTGGGTTAAAATTTTCTACACTATTAGAAGATGTAAGTTGAGGTCAACTAAGCTAAGCTCAACAGAAGGATCTATTAATAGATAACATCAGTATCACCATTTATAAAAATGAGTATCATCTGTGCATCACTTTCTTTCTAGATTCTGCATCTAAACTGTTGTTAGCTTACTCTTATTTTTCATAATAATCACTAAATTCCTAGTTATGGTTTAGGTGGCTCAAGTTGCTAATACAATCAACTCATAACAAAGCTATCCAGAGATATTTAAACACCACCTTTCTCCAGAAACAGATAAAAAATTGAATAAAATATATGTTCTGTTAGGAAGAGGAGACAGATCCATTCTATATATTAACTATCCTATCAGACTGTGTAGACATTGCCTAGACTATTAAAACCTTCTAGAAACTGATAGGTAATTGCTCATTTGCTGACTGTAGTACTGTACAGCAGACAGAAGCTGTGAGAGAAGCCATCCTTCCTTGCTAATATAACATGTAGAACTTGCTGCTACTGCAACACTTAATGCTCACAGTACCGAGTCATCTTTAATGCAAACACACATTTTCTGCCTTGCTTCTATGTTTTCCATTATAATGCAACACAAAAACAGTGTACATTTCATTGCATCCCTATGAGGTTTACATAAGCAGTTCCAAGTCAGACTAAATATTGTATTGCTCTTATTATAGTGGATAAATATTTTAAAGTTTAGGAATTAAATATTTTATTTTTTCAGTATGCTCTCTGCAACTATTATGAACTTTTTACAGCTTCTTCATTCATGGGAAATCTTTAGGGTTTCCTTTTTTAAATGTAAGACCATTATTTGTTTCCCCAAACAGAAGCAGATCAGAGTTAACAAATAAATTCAATAAATCACTTTATATCTGGTATTAATAAGAAAATTATGCTTCTTGGTGTGCAGAAAGAGACTTTTCTACAGGGCATGGATCTTTTATTATAATAAAAGTTTGCTAACAAGAAGAAATGAATCAAGTAAATGTTACATCTTTATGTATACAATTTCTCTCTTCATTTTTATAATAGTTATCATAGATTTCCTTGGCATATGTCTCTTAACTTGACACAGGTATTTCTCACACTAAGCTAAGAAAACATAGGCAAAGAAGAGCATGTCATGAGCTGTTTGCTTGAAATTTCCAACAAAATAAGAAACGAAGAAGATGTTTATACACTTGCTTAAAAGAAGTAGACTAATTACCTTAACTGATTTATTAATGTATCACGTTCTTTGCCCAATTATTACAAGTACAAAGAGACCAGGGAGCAATTTAAATGTCTAATGCACCTCAAAATCTTTTTTTAAGGTTAATTATAACTCTACGCAAAGCTACTCTAGATTGGCCCCTCAGGTTTTATGCAGGTTTAAATAAAATAATAACAATAACATTACCTCATTGGCCAGCTCGAGGAGCACTGGGGCAGCTCTATTTTTCACCACTCCATCCAGGTACCTAGACAAGACAAAGCCAAGTAGTAATGCAGTGACAAGAAAAGGCCAGCATAGACTTGTCAGCATCCCCTGTATGCACACGTTTCTCCTGGGCAAATGCCACACTCTAGTCTAGTTCAAGTATGCTACTGTCATAGGAAAGCATTGACGGAAAAGGACAACAGAACAACTTACCTCAAAACCATTGGCAACTAACTGACTGAAGCTGGAGGCCGGAGGTATGAACACTTAGGTCTCCCATGCTTTCACCTCCTAACATGTAAAGTGAACGCAGAGATGATTTCAAAATGACACTCCCTAATGGCCCTGGCTTTGTCTACATCACAATGACCTCATGAAAAGGAAATAAATTTACTCTCAGAGTTTGAAGAAAGTACTGGACCCATCTCATCTTTTAATTGACATTTTCTTTTTGTAGGATTAGTT
Organism: Condylura cristata; assembly: GCF_000260355.1. NCBI lineage: Eukaryota > Metazoa > Chordata > Mammalia > Eulipotyphla > Talpidae > Condylura > Condylura cristata. Next base: position 29,515,521 of record NW_004567124.1, read on the forward strand.
GACAGCTTATTAAGAAAAAAATGGAACAGACTTATCAGTGGATCGACATATTTTACTAGCTAGTAAGTTCCAGCAACCCTCACTCTATCATCCCTCTTAAAAAAAGAAAAAGAGTAAAAGAAATAAAAAAATCCATCCTATACATGTGAGTTGGAGAGAAATCCTAATAGAAATTTGGATGTATCATTCCCCACAAACACATTAAAGGACTCATAGTAACTGAAATGAAAACCATTTAATGGCTCTTATAAGAGTCTTCAGAAGTTACTTCCTACCTATTCTACTCTGTCAGTCTCATCTCTAGTCACGATTCCCCACTCCTACACTTTCCCTGGATAACTCATGATTCAGCTTATATGTCACCTTCTTCAATCTAACAAAAGCAGGAATAAGTGAAGTGTCGCTTATATGCAATCAGGGTCTATCTAGTGCAGCTCTCCATCACTTACTACAGTGTACTGTATCTGCTTACTTGTCCAACTCAAAGCCACTCTCCACTGTAAAGCTGAAAGCCTAGTGTATGTACTTTATTCAATGTATTATGCTAAACACAGTTCTTGACAATAATAGGCTATTATAGGCATAATTTTTTTTATTAAATGAGTAAATATTTTTATTTTTTTAAGGATTTATTTTTACTTATGCACACAAAAACTGGGGTGTAGGTCAGAGGTGTAGGGGGCGAGAAGAATCAGCAGAGACAGATTGGGAAGAGAACAGGCAGATCCACTGAAATGCACTGCTGAGGGGAGAAGTGGACAAGACAAGAGAGGTCTGATGCACTGCATCATGTGGGAGAGCTCCCTGGTAGGGGAATGAACTCTTGTCATAGTGGCTGGTAATAGCTTGAGAAAGCTGAGACTTTACCCCTGCACCACCAAGGAGTTCCCATTAGTAGTTATAAATTTTTAAAAGCCATAGTGGACAAGAAAGCAAAAATAAGTATGAACATGATCTCTCTACAGTATACTGTTAAAGTAAATAAATTCACAATACTTGTTTGATAATAAAGTCTTCGCCCATAGATGAGATGTTCCATATGTGTATTTAAAAAGACATATTACATTCCTATTAAAAATTGTGGACTAAAAACAAATTATTTCACATGGAGAGAGTTTCAGGATCATTAAAACTTCAAAATAATTCTAACAAGTCCATTTTTCATATATGAGGACCTTTCTTAGATAAACTGTTTACAAATCTAACTGAGACGTAAGTACTTTCTGAAAAAAACGTGAGGGAAAAAAGGACAAGTGTGGCTTAAAAAAAGGTTTCTGGGAAATTGGTGAGCTAAGAACTTGACATTGAACGACATCATGGTGAAGGTACCAAAAGGCCTGCTCAAGCAATAGGCACTGACAGGTTAATGAATGATGTGTCCCCTGCCAAAAAGGCGTAGTCATTTAGGGATTAAGCTTATATTAATATTAGGATTTCTCTACAATTTTCTGCCTAACATGCATTTATCCCACAAATAGTCTTGAGAGCTAACTGCATGTCAAATTTTATTCAAGTTCTGGAGAAGCAGCAGGAATCAAAATTTCCATATTTCTTGCCGTCACAGAGATCATACACAGTGCAGAGACAATGAAAAGATGGGAGTAGGAGGATACATAATATAGTGATATATGCTACAATAAAATGTAAACTTCATTGGTTGGGGCAGGAAACCCCTCTTTCCGAAAGTCACACTTGAATAGAAATCTTCAATAAAGAAAGGGGCAAAGCCAATGGAATATCAAAATGCACCTAAAGTATATGAGGACTAGGAAAGGGTCTGGTGTGACCATAGAAGAGGCTGATGAGAGGTGACTGGAAATAACAAAATAAAAAGCATCTATACCCCCAAATGATGGCTAGGGCCAGAGAACTAGTTTTTCCATCCAAAATTACATGGTTTCATGATAAGCACTCATCAGTCAGTACTCTGGTAATGAACAATGGAACATTCAAGCATTTAAACAGATGATGGCCAAAAATAGTAATAATCAATATACCTAGTCCATATAATTCATAAAGCATGATCATACTTAGTAGAGTGGATAATTCTAATTATCAGCTTGATATAGCTTTCCAGTTGTACACATAAAGAAACCAGCCCACACAGTACTCTTAATGTCCAACTGGGCTCTCTTACAAGTAAGCACTAAAGCTTACTATGGGATCCTGATGACTCAATGCCTACTGAGGTGCCCTCCCATGCTGAAAAAGGTAGACAGGCTTCCTTAAATCAGTACATATTAGTTTAAACTTATTTAACCCAACTTCTATCCCAACTATGTCTATAATTCTCAAGAATTACTAGGGAAATAAAATTAATGTGAAGTTGCAGTTCCCTTCTGGAAACTTTGTCCATCACGTGAAGTGACAGGTCAGACTTATTCAAATTATTAGACATGTAATCAAAGAAACATGATAATTATAGAAAGTACTAAGAATACAATCGGACATTTCTAATGCTCTTTCTCTGCATCCTCAAAACATCTTATGCAAATTTACAGCACAGAACTTCTCACATGGTTAAAAGAGTTTGCATCTTTCTTCTATTTTAACTAGAAACTCCTTGGAAGTAAAGCTACGCAAATCAGTGTTCAATGAATCAACAGATCCTTAGCAGAGATCTGAATTGTACATAGGAGATAAGGAGATGATCCTGAACACCACATTAATGTGAACTGAGTTATCTTCCTGGTGCATATTTACAAGTTAAAACTACTTTCCTGAGAAGCTGAATGTCACCCTTTAGCTTTATTCTAGGAAGTTAAACAAATGTGTATGCTGTAAGTAAAACCTTACCAACCTTAGAAGATCTTTAGTCTATTTTAGGATCTTTTTTGAGTGTAAAAAATACATTAGCACTTAAAGTTAAAATAGTATGTACTGATTTAAAATATAAGGCATAGGGCTTCCCTGGTGACGCAAGAGGTTAAATCTCAGCACTATGAAGCTATTCACAGTCACCGCAGGACAAATTCGATCCCTGGGCAGGGAGGTGACCTACATGGTGCAGTGCCAGAGACTAGCTCTCGTGAACAAGGTTGAGAAAAGGGATCCAAAGAACCTTGGAAACAAAGAAATGACAGACACAAAATAGAGTTTAAGAGAAGCTGGACCCATGAGATACAAAGCTTCTTATTCCAAGCTCAAGCATCTCTAGTGTCCAGTACAACTCATTTTTATTGATACAAACTGTCCCCCTCCCTTCCTTGTTAGTTACTAGACAACGGATGGTTCTCTTAGTATTCAGCCTCGTTGGGGCACACATTCATTAAGATCTGCATTATCAGGTATATTTTATTTCTCTCTAATCTTGCCTGTTTCTCAAGCTTAGCTTTGCTGACACAAGAAAGGACATTGCAGTCTGGACATAGGCCTGTGTTGACCAATCACAATCCCAACATTCTCCTTGTCTTAGCACCTCATTCCTTAGGGGTCTCCTACAGTGCTGCTGACGTCTCCTGTCTCACCAGCTGCTCCTCTCAGCAGTGTATTTCAGTAGATCTACCAGTTCTGCTCCCCACTTTCTCTCCAGTGAATCCTCTCATCCTGCACACCTCTGACATACACCCCAGCTGTTGTATGCATAAATAAAGAAAAATAACTTTAAAAATATATATATATACAACATAGTTATTTGATCTTTAATATTCGCGTAACTATTGATGGTGAACTTCAAAAATCTACCAAATTCCTATGCCAAGCGTACACATGAATACCACCTTTGTTGATTGTATCTCTAAAATCTCTGAAATTTATCTCCATGCTTACAAATATTTTCCAACTACACAGAGCAAATGAGGGCAGGTTTTCTGTCTTATTCACATTTCTATACTTGTTTCCTAGCAGGGAAGATGGGAAACTGTTGAGTGCAAAGTATACAATACTAATTAGACAAAAAAGTGGTTCAAGTTTCAGAAACCATTTTTATCATATAATGCCAATAACATTTGAACCAGTCCTTTTTCCATGTGAACATCTAAATGCAATTCAATTGGTCATATATTCTAAACTTAACAGAGTTGGCTCTCAGATGGTAGGTAGGGAGAAGGAAGGAGACGGGAGACAATAACCCTGCACTTAGCTATTGGTGGATGCTCATGCCCACCAAATAGGATGAGCCTAAGTTAATTTTACCAAGTATGCTTCCTTTGGAAGTCAGTTGTCATTAGTGTAGTGGAGAGGTACTTTCAAAATGATTGTCCAAGCTATCTCTACAAAAACACAAGAAGAATTAAGGAAATTTTCTGTTATTGAAAAGCTTGAGAAAACATTTTTGACTGCTTATCTGGATACTCCGAAGTTTCAATTCACCATGATGGTGTCATAAGATGTATCTTGTATTTAAGGATTCTTTGAATTCTGAATTGAGACCACCTCAATATTACCATGATGCACAGATGAATGAGCTCTCTGATACTACCAGTAGGCATGAAACTATAATATATATGTAATCGTTTTAGGCAATGAATTGGCAATATACAATAAAATTCTTACTTGTTCATTGTTTGCTACAGCAATTACACATGTAGAAATATTAAAATACTTGTCCAAAATGCAAAGACTTATGCATCAAAATGCTCATCACAGTATTATTTATAAAATTAGAATACTGGAAACACAAATTCAAAAGAATATCAATAAATTATGGCACACTTTCATATGATCAGGTATTTCATATGATAAAATGCTTAGCGAAAGCTCTTTACAAAAATAATATTACATCATTTATATTTTTCCAAGAATATATAATCCAGGATTCACAACCGCATAGGTAGCAGAAACTCAGCTTTATAAAAATGATTAACAAAAATCTAAAATGGAAATTAACACAATGGTTATCTCTGCATACCACTATTAATGGATTTCATTCATTCATTCTCTTTTGATGATATCACAGATGTGTTTAATTTTTGCAGTAGACAAGTATTACTTTTATAAAAGGAAAACGATTGAGGAAATTGTCAACATTGCCAAGCAGCTTACATATATATGATAAATTTACCTTTATCCTAATCAGCTGGAAAACAAACAAAAACTTTTTAAGACCAATTTCCCTATGAGAATTATTGGGACATTCAACCTGCACAAACAGGAGGCCTGGGAGGTCTGATCACCTGAAAAGTAACAATATGCTGTCTCCAAACACAAAGTACAGAGCAGAGTCAGGGAGCAGTTGTAAGATAAGAAACTGGTCAGACTGCTTTTCTGTTAGTCTGTACCCCCTTACAGCCCAACATGGCTTTGTTTCAAATGTCATGACTCCTCAGAGAATTGAGAGTCTCACATTTAAATAAAGTTAAAGAAATGCAAATCTATTTCTGTATTTTCAGTATTACCCATTCAATGGTTCACCAGTAAGCAAGGGACTTAATGGAAGGTAAGATCTTTATATCTGGCCTCAACTAACCAGATAACACAATAAAAGCATGCTCATATGTCAATAATTAAACATACCTTTCAATGAAACTAAGATTTTGTTTTTAATCAGCACTTAGCTTAGAAATCATCTAATCAACCAATTCGAAATCATCTAATTATCAGAGGGCATCCCATGGCATGTTAGAGGAGATCCACATTTCTAGGAAATGCTCTGTCTTCCTTTGCTTATGTTCCCAAGGCTTTGAAATATCGACATATGACCAAAGACTATCATTTTTAAAACAAGAATGTATTTTTAGACACCTCAGTAACTTTTCAGTCTTTCCTTGGAGAATTTGATGCCAAGGCAGCTGTTGGTTTCACAGAACTTCATGGGTGAATCTTAATTTTATATGTTTGATTTAGGTTATGACTTTAACTTAAATGTTAATTTCACTAAGGAGATTATGATTTTTTGAGTAAATCAATTCAAACTTTATAAACACTTGCTTGGGATAGTGATCCCTGTACACAGAAGTGTATGTGCATGTGTATGCTATGAGTGTATCTTCTTTAGCAGATATCGTTACTCTAAACTAAACATACCTTCCATCGCATTCATTAAGAGTAAACAATTTTTAAAAAATTTGAACTTCAATGAATTCTCTCTTCAATAAATCTTGATTGTTAAAAAATGATCTTACAAAAGCATGACACCAATATTTTATCTATATATTCATTTCATTCATAAACTGTTCATGCATAAATATCACTCACTTAAATCATTGGTGTCACTTTAACCACAGGAAGGCTAATCTGTCAATCTTAAGTGTAATAATTTAAGAGTACATTTCAAGCAGTTTTCCTTTCCTTGAAATATTTAAGAAACCAACCAACACTTGGCTAATGCAAACCACTGCCATTTATTGTTATAAATAATTGTCATATTACAAAAATAAAAATGTTTAGAATTTTTTAAAAGACCTATGTTAGTCAATTGAAAACTATAGTAAATTAAAAGATTCTATGGATACCATGATGCTGAGTTAATAACCAAGATTGTCTTTTTCAAATATAAAATTCCTTTTAAAATATGACAGTGGTAGATTACTCTTTATTTCCATAGGTCCTTGATACATAACTTTTCCCTCCCATTTCTAAAATGGCTAACCCAACACTGATGATGCAGCTCACAATTGCACCAAAATTCAATTTTATTTTCTAATACATTTTTAATTTGCTGATCTAAGTAAGAAATAGGAAATGGTTGAGAAGTTTCACTCTACACGTAGATATCCATATATGTGAACATTTGCATGTCTACAAGATAAGCACTTACAAGTTTTTAGTCGCCAACTGAAATTTCACAATACCGTAACAACTTCTTACACAGTTCGTATATGCACACACCTAAGACAGTATTCCCATTTTCTTTAAATCTCCAAAACAAAGCATTTGAGTAGTCATTCAAAACTACATTATGAGGTCTTCAACAGAAAATTTAAAATAAAATGCCTCAGGAAGTTATACTGAAAATTAATGGAATAATCTAATTTATTCATAATTATCATTAGAATTAATAGGTACTATGATACCCTCTAGTGGGGCAGGCAGGTCATACCTTTGGTAATAACTTTCAATTGCTTCCAAAGTATGATGCTTGGCATGTGTTCTTTTAATATGTTTCTGAAACAAAATAAAAAAGACCTTTATGCTGTGTCACTGATCAAGTTCAAAATAAGAATGACGTATTTCTTCAACCCAACATCAAGCACAGAGAACAAACCCAACAACAGTTTGGGGATTTGGTGGTGGTAGATTTTTTTCCTTTATTCTTTGTACCTATGCATTTTAATCTCTATTGCCTGGCCGGGATGTCTTCAGACTGTACCACAAGGTGCAGTATATACGTAAAAGCCAACAGGGTCATTGTAATTGAATCTAAATAAGTTTGCTTAGGGTTGCAGAGGGCAAAGCAAAACTTGTTCCCTCTTTCAACCTTTGTATTAATTTTCCCTCAATTCAATTCCATCTAAGTCCTCTGCACTCTAGTTTTACAATCCAATTGCCATTTTTAACCAGGAAGAACATTGCTTAAAAACAACTTATTTGAAAACTACAAAAAGTAATTCCATAGAGACTTGCCACTTGACTGACACCTGTCATCTCATGATAAATGACTCCATTTTCTGCCTCTCTTGCCTTCTGCCACTCCAGCAATGGTCATTTATCATCATCTCTGTCAGCAATGGAAAGCGGCACTGACAGTGCAAGTCAGCAAACATTTAGCACATGGAACCACGCAACACAGGGAAATTATTATTGTCAGAATAATAATGGTTTAGCATAATTTATTACAGGTCCACCAAATAAGCAAAGGCTAGATGTTATTAGACAGATGGATGGGTAGGCTTGGCAGGCCTCCACTGAGACGCAGGCGGTGCTTGATGTGGAAAGGAGAACATCCTCCAACCCAATCAGAGAGCTGGCAGTTCAATTACAAAGAAATAAAGGGACATTCATCATTCAATTAGGCACCTGTCAACCCTCACAAAGGAGAAAACTTCTAACCTGGTACTCCTGGGAGAAGATGCTCAGCAGAGTGGCCTGCGATTGACTGGAACAAATAAAAGAAGGACAAAGTTAATTACTGGAGTGCACGGCAAAGAAACAAAAGAGAAAGGAGCTTCAAAGGTAGGCCTGCTGCCCTGTAATCTAACAGAACATGAAAACAAGTGTGGAAAAGTTGTTCCAGATGAACACCTCAGACAAAGGCTTCCTGCTGCTAGGTCAAGGAGAGAGAAAAAGGGAAAAGGGAAAGTATGGATGTTCTCAAAGCAAAGCAGCCTATGATTGGGATTGGTTTTAAACTTGAGCATGACTGTAAATCATATCTGTGGCAAGCAGTTGTGTTAAAAGGGACCAAAAGAAGGCCAGGCTTATTTCCACTAATGAATGATAAGAGTTAAATGTCACAGCAGTAGAAAATAGGCATTCATTCACTGAAATGCAACATTCTGAAATTTATTTTGTTAGCAGAAAGGTCTCCTTTCTGGTAGCTTTCTTGGATTTGGGAGGGGAGTAGCTTTGGTCTCCACTAGACGTAGCACAGTGGCCACTGGAATATTCCCACTGACACTGGTATGCTTTGAACATAGATTTTCTCACAGCAGGGATCTGAGGGGCTGGCAGTGCATCCTCCCCACAGACTGCCATGGCCTTATTCATCGTAGACCCACACAATGCCAAACACCTGGCAGTGAAGCAACCTGGAGAACATGCTTTCCAAGTGGGAATTTTCCTCTTGCAATTGTTAACTTTTAGAAAAGAAATGGATTTTTTCCTTAAAAAAGTAACCAATATCATACTGTTACTTTTTTGACTGCCTCCGTTGATACATCCACCTTCTCATATCTTAAAAACAATTACTTCTGATATATTTTCCTACTAAATGCTATCTGAACAAATTGTAGTGTTAATAATTCGACTTTTATAGCATACCAAAGCAATGTGAATGATTAGATGCTTCTGTTCATGAATGAAACCTCTTAAGCTCACCACAGGTAATTTGGGAAGTGAGAAATAAATACAATGACATCATATTTCTTTATTTGCTGCCATAGTATTACTATCCGTTGCATCCCATCATAGATGTGGGTTTTAACTTCTTCCCATTCTTATCAAATTAAAGAATAAGTTTTTTTTTTGTTTAAATACCATGAATGTTTATCAAGGAAAACTGATAACTAAATAACCTCAAAAGTGATACTAAAACACCTCAAAAGTACTGATAATGTGATTGTGTAAAACTAAAACTTCATTATAGTCCAATATTTTCAACTTCCATTTAAAAATGAAAACTACCTTGATAAGAGTCAATTTATATACAAAATCTTCCTTGTATGCCTGGCTTGTCTGAACTTCACATGCAAATCACATCCCCTAGCAGGCTGCTAAAAACCATCTCCTGAAGGAAACGACAAAATTCAACCGAATCTATAAAATACTGATTAAGTCATTATGTTGGATATTTATATGCCACAAATAGGCCCCTCCTTATCACACAACAAAACATATTATGCTAAGAATTTAATGTGAACAATTTGTCAGTCTCTATGTTTCAAAAAATATGATGGAAATGAGTGTGTTTATAATGGCAGTATCAAGGACCAGTGACTAATGAGGAGGAAAGTAAACAGTGAATAAAACAAAAGTGTAATTGTGGATGCCCAGCATGGAAAGAATGAGGCAGTTGGAGAAATAAGTCTGAGAATTAACAGTTCAAAGTGAGCAGTTGGTCAGGAGTCTATGTATTCTAAAAACTGAGGTGAGAGATGATGTTTTTAACCAGGAAACTGTCTTTAAACTGCTTAGAATTCAGTTCAGCTAAAACCATGGACAGAGCCTCTAACGCAAACCATTTTCTCAGCAGATAAGACAGTAAGAGAGAAGACTCCAGTTTCCACTGGAGGCAAAAACTGGCTAGACCTACAAAGAGAAAATTACATATGTACCATATGTATGTATGTACCAACAGAAAACCAGACTTGGATGCAAAGTGCTTGGGGTTTGGTTGACTAATGAAAGTTGTAGAGAAATAAATGATGTCTGGTTGGTGGTTTGTCAGTCAACTATCTATTCCTTTATATGCTCCAAACCAGTCTTACAACATAAAAAGCAGGAAAGCAGCAAAGGAGAAAGTTAAGAAATAGGCTGTCAGTTCTAGGAACAGGGTACTCCCAACTCCTAAGTCCACTTGTCAGCCCGATTGAGAAACACCCTGTTGCAACCAGGGGGGTGCTTGGTGCTCTAAGTCCATTTATCAGTCTGTGAGTATCCTCACAACCCAGTAAAGAGTGGAGCATTCAGAACACCGATAAAATAACACAATGCTAAAGCAATGAGCAACAAAGCTAATTTCAGGAAGGTAGGCCAGGTAAATATGGGCAAACTCTGTGAACCGTGGTTGCCTAGGAGACCCCTCTGGGCGCAATCAATCAGCAAGAGACAACATGGAGACATCCAATGGCCAAATTCCCATTCCTTGCCCACTCTACCCATGTAAGCACCTGCTTCTCAGTGGCTATCCATTCACAACCCTATCTGTTCAGAGAGCTTTCTTGTTTTTCCGACCTATCAATAAATCTCTTGCCTTTCTGTACCTTTGGTATGTGTTGAATTCTTTGCTCACAAAAAACAACTGAGGAAGACACTGCCAGGGGTCCTTGGACTACAGGGCTGCTCCTAAACCTCATTAAGTGGGGTTAGTGCGACCCAAGATGATGACTCCAGTATATATCATTTGTTACTTTCTTCCAATGTGTTAATTCTGAGGAGATAATTATAGGCAAAGACTGGCACCTGGGGGTGCAATAGGTTTTACGATCTCAAGGATTTAAGTCTGTAGAACTCACCCCTTTTGTTCTCCTCCTCTTACCTACTGTGATGTCCCCTACTGTTTGACTGGTCTGACTAAGAGCAGCAGACACTATGGTATTCTTTCAACTTCCTTTGGGGTCACAAGAAATATGATTTCTAACAAAAGAAGAGGGTAGAAAAACATTCTGTGTAAGTTAGTGGTCCACCTTGAACACTATAGTCAGTAGTATTTAGTACTGACTGAGCATCTGCATATATAGATAAGTGGGAAATAGACCATCAAAATTGAAAATGGAATGAGGTGGACAGGAATTGAGTTAGAGGAAACTTTCAACATAAATTTAAAAAGGGTAAAAGTTAGAACACTATCGAGTAATCATATTTTGGGGAGATCTAGGGAAGTAAATCATATCCTGGTTCTTCATATCTTCCAAGAGTGCAATGGTTTTGGATCAAATATTTATTTGATATTTACATCTTCAAAAGTATAGTCCCTTCATCTGCACATATGGCCAAAGTGCATGCTAAAAACCCCTTTAAGATCCATTTTGTACTCGGCTACCCTCCCAGACTGAGCTCCTCACAATGCACCTATCTGAGAAAATAAGTGAGTGGGTCCCTTGAATAGCCATGTAAAACCTTGGTCAAGTCACATGACAAATGGCCTAAGGGAACAAACTGAAAAACAGGACTGTGGACAAACCCAACAAGCATGTGTGAATAACAGAAGACAGAAAGAGCCCAGCTCTTCTGGCCACTGTAGAACTGCTCAAGCACCATGAATTGAACAGGGAAGCCCCCATACTTCATTTGAGTGATAACACATTTATTTCACTATTATATTTGACTTCCCTAAAACTGTTTTTCTGTCATTGTGTCACTGACTTGATGTGCTTGACTAAATTGGGGAATGAGTATGGTTTTTCCATACAGATTTGATAGCTGATGGGGTACTACTTACCCTTATTTAGTATTGCATTCAAGACTCTTAGATGGCTACACTTTGCTAGGTTCAAAATTCTCTGAACAAAATGATTATGATTTCTGGGACTCAAGTAGCAATAAACTAATTTAAGGGAGATAAAAATGAATGCTCCTACAAATCACCAGGCTTGGAGATCTCAAATTACAAGATACAACCTCTCCAATCTGTGAAAGAATTAAGTGGAACTGACTCCATGTGCTTAATGAGTAAGCACACTAGTCAAAGAAGGTTTTCTATGAAAGTAATGCCCACCACCCGTTCTTACCCTCCCACCTATACAGCAATTTGAAACACAGACCCTTCTTTTCCCTCGGATGTCAAAATGGAATTCAGAAAAACAGCAAAACCTGCTACAACAAAACCACTCATTTTAATTTTTTTCAAAACCATATAATGCAAAGTGGAAGGAACTTGAAATTTTTAATATACTGGAAAATTATTGGAGAAAGAGGAAAAAAACTTAAACCAAGAAATAGAGAATTTTATCTCTCAAATCTTCCACATTTCTACTCTTTATATTTTCCAACTTCATATCAAAGATTCAGCCTGCATTTCACACCTAATCATACAAATATTCCATAAATGACTAGATAGGAGCATTAAGCAGAAGTGTAATTAGCATCAAAAAAGAAATATGTGAAATACAAATATATATCTAATATATACAAACTGTTATATATATTTATCTGATTACACTACTGACTCGAAAAAATTTGTTAATAAACTGAAATCACATCCAAAATGACTCTTAAACAAGGGGCAAAATTCTCTATATAAAATTGGCTCTTTCACAGTTGGATCTTTCCATTTATTTGATCACCTACTTTGTGCGAGATACCACAATGGGCAATTTATTTTACCCTCATAATGACCCTCTGAGGTAGACACTATTGTCCTTATGGAAGCAGAGCAGGGATTAAAAGTCAGAGCCAATTCCAGAAAACAAACTCTAATTCTAGTTCAAATTATGCCTTTCTAATAGTTCGAAAAATTGATTTTTGCATATCATGTGCTAATATTCCTAACTTTGCATTTATATGTTACATTACACTCTGAACAAAAGATGGACATTGTTATTGTTGTTTTGATAGAAGATAGAAGAGAAAAGGATCTAACAAATTGGCCGAATTCTATAGACTAAGAAAATGTCCTTTTTTTTAAAAAAAGTTAAATTACAGTTTCCTTTAATTAGGTACATAAAAATGCCATTCTTTTTTGTTTTGAAAGATAAAAAAACTATTGACTACAAGAAACAGCCAAGGATTAAAAAATGATTTAGTGATTTCTATTATTTTCCCTGTGGGTGAGACACATATTTTGTTGGAAAAGAAAATAGAGAAAAGTTGGAAAAGAAAATACAGAGTCATGAAGAGGGAAAAAAAATCCCATCAGTAGAGGAAATAACTTTCTACAAAGAAATATCAAAGTACGAGACTCCACAAATTATAACTAGTAAGAAATGTCAGAAAGATAGATATATCATTAATATAAGAAACAAAATTCTTTTAAGTCAATAAAAATTCAAAAAGAACAGAAAATTGTTACCATTCAAAAATAGTAAAAACCACAAAGCACTTAGAAATAAATTTAACAAAAGTATGTAAAACCATTGAAAAAGTCCTAAAACATTACTGAAGAACACAGAAGAGTCATGAGAGATGAGATGTATTTACAAAGAAAGTATCAAGAATGAAAAGACAGTGCAAATAAAACTGTTAATTCTCTACAAACTTAACTATAATGTTAGTAAACACTCAATCAAATTCACAAAAAATATTTCTAGAAGAACTTAGTAAGTTCGTTTCAAAACATGAACACATGGTAAGAAAAAGCTAATAAATTTTGAAGGAAAAATAAAGTAGAAAACTTACATGAATAAATTTAAAAAATAGAGTATGCACACACACACATACAACAAAACAGGTCGCAGAATTATATACCTTATTTGACGACTAAAGCTTTACTGGAGGCCAGGTAGGGCTGGGCAGGCACTGTACCGGGGAAGCAGCGCTACACACAAAGCCAACACTGGTCATCAAGGTGGTGTTGCTAACTGGGCTGAGTTCTAAAAGTAAAGGTCCAATTGGTACTTCAAAACAGAAGCAACCACTGAAAGGAAAATACCTGTTTGGCGTTAAGTGTGTGAAGGACAATGTTAAGGTGTACTTTGCTAAAGAATGGGGTGTTATAGACCATCTATGGTTTAGGGGACTGAGACAGGAAATGAAGAGGTCAAGAAATTCCTGTTAGAGGGGCAAACAGAAAAGAACAATGAAAGTATAACATGGGTACAAGGAAATCCAGAGACTTCTTCTGTTGAGACTTCTTTCTATTGCAGAGAGAAAAAGACTGGTTCCCCACTACCAAGTCTTGGCTTTGCAGGATCTATGTGTTGCTCCCTGTGGCCCATATTTGAACACATGTATATGCAAGGCAGCAATGGGCTTCATATAAACAGGGACCTGCAGGCTTTCCAATGTCTGTGAAGTGTTTCAGGGCTGGGAAAGCACCCAGACCGTGGGGTTCAAGCATGGACATCCCATAAAGGAATCATAAACTAAGAGGCCCACATAGATGATAAAGTCAGGGTTGTAGAACAGCTTATCAGCTGCATGAGGGTGTCCATAATGTGCTTCTCAAAATGACCATGTGAATCTTCTCTTGTCTCTACACACAGGTTGTGCTGTAAGCAGTGTAGTGAGTATGATGTTACTCTGAGTGAGCTTGTAAGCCTGATCAATGAAGCAGGGCACTTTGGGGAAGTCCAAGCCTACCATGAATTTGTCAGTCAGTCACTGGCTTCTGTCACAGCAGAGAGCATCGCCCATCTCGTATTTCTTTTCATCATAATTTGAGTCTGATTATTCCAGAAGCAGGGGAATGGCGTGAGCCAGCTCTCTGATATCCTAGTAACCGAAGGTCACAGTATGTTACTGGTTTTCTTATTGAGAGGGGCTATATCCACATTTGATACCATTTGTATGAGACAAAAGAATAGCAAAATTATCTATTTTACTCTAAGAAATATTTGAATATAGTAAGAAAAGGTTATCAGGGGGACATGCAATTAATTTTTTTTTTTTAAATATAATCTGAAGGGCAGAGAGACTAGAATGAAGTCAGGGTATTTCATTTCTGCTTGTAAAATTAAAAAGCATCTGAAGCAAACACAAACAGAGGTGACTTGAAAGAGTTCCATTATCCTTCATTTACTATATGTGTGCTGTTTTATAATAAAATTGAATAAGTAGGAGAGAAAAGAAAGAATTGAAAAAGAGTTGGATAAATTGATCTTTCAGGCTCTAAGCTGCTCCAAGTCCTCCTTTCTTCTGAATGTTCTAATCTAATTAGAGCCTAAGTACCTATACATCTTTCCTTTCTAACTGAATTTAGGTATTAACTTTTAACAAGTCATAACATAAATCAGACCAAAACTAAGAAGCTGGATGTCAGACACTTAATTTGACCTGCAGGACCAAATTTCTGATCATTTTCTCTGAAGTAACTCTAATAACATCAACGCAATTCAAATATAGGCGCCTTTGTAAGAAATGTTTATCAATTCTTTCTTCCTTCAGTGGTTTATTTCTTTGCTAACAAAACAACATTTATTTTAAGAAATCCTTAAATTAAATTTGCAGCAATTTTATTATGATTGTCAAAAGAGAACCAAGAGGAAGGTAACAGTTAACAACAGCTTTAT
Organism: Condylura cristata; assembly: GCF_000260355.1. Taxonomy (NCBI): domain Eukaryota; kingdom Metazoa; phylum Chordata; class Mammalia; order Eulipotyphla; family Talpidae; genus Condylura; species Condylura cristata. Next base: position 29,530,946 of record NW_004567124.1, read on the forward strand.
AATGACAGTTCTATCTGATGACATTTATAGATTTCCCTTGTTGGTTAAAACTCAACATTCTTCCAATTCTGCAGAGAGATTTGCTAATATATCTTCTATCAGTTCCTCTCCTCTGGCTAGTCCTCATTTACTTCTAAACAAACTTCTGTTTCCCTAAGTAACAACCTGCCCATCTTTCAAACTGTTGTCCATCACTGTCTCTTCAATTGCTTCTGGTCTTATGTCCAGAAGACCTTTAGTTTCATAAATCCGATTCACTGTCCACCTACGAGCAATGCTGCTTCTGCCTAAACCCTTTAACTGAAACAGGGGTCACAGGAACTTCCTCACTACCAAACCCCAAAGGCATACTTCTTGCCCTAGATGACCTCACTGCAACATTTTGCACCACTTTCCTTTTTTGCTTAAAAACCACTCTCCTGTGAATCCCAGGGCACTGTCTTCTAATAACTCTCTTCCTGCCATGTTAACTATCTTTCTGTCTCTTTCACTGGTTGGGGATTTCCAGGAGGATTTTTCAACCCTCTTACTTTTCACCCTGTTTCACATGAATGTCGGCACACCCTGGCCATGTTCCCAAAAGCTACTTCCATGATTCCTATATATAAAGGAATATAAGTTATTCCAGTCTCCACCTCTACCCAGAACCTCAGTCTCAAAATAGCTATTTACGGAGCCTTTGACTTATTTAGTTACAAAAATCTTAAAAACAAATACCACCTTCCTTTACTTAAATGTATTTTATAACTGGGCCCTCCCTGGTGGCACAGCGGGTTGGAGTGCTGTACTGCTAAGCTAAGCCAAGCCAAGCTGTTGCCTCTTCAGTGCGAGTTCAATCCCCAGCCAGGGAACTGACCTACATGGCACATTATACCTCTCCTGTCTCACCCACTAACAGTGTATTTTGTTGATCTGCCTGTTCTGCTCCCCACTCTGTTTCTGGTGAATCCTCTTGCACCCCTGCATCTCTGGCCTATACCCCATTTCTGTATGCATAAATAAAAAAAAAACCTAAAAAAAAATTTTATACTTAACCTCCCTTAAGTCAGTTATTTCCATAAATGCAGAGGTCTGAGCTAGCAATTTCTGATCATCGTTGATTCTCCCACTCCCTCATACTTGAAACCTCTATCCATTCACCAAGTCTTACTGACTCTACCATAAAAAGATTTTTCACATTTGGCCCTTTCTCCTATAGTATTAATTAGTTTTCTGATTTACTCCCATTTTTCTAGGGCCTAATCTGACCTCTCAATTACGAACAATGTTTCTAAAATAAATACCTGATTATGTTACCCTCTTGGCTTAAAAATACCAGGAGGTACTCTGTCTCTGATGAATCCTCTCACCGCTCCTGCACCTCTGGCCTATGCCCCAGTTCTGTAAGCATAAACACATAAGTAAATATTAAAAAAAAAAAATACCAGTAGGTATTTATTGCCTACTGAAAAAAGTTCAAACTCTTCAGCAAAATCCTTGAGGTCTCGCTCAGCCTGGCTTTAGGCCCCTTCTTTCAAACCCCCCACAGCCCTCACACCACATCACTATAAATTACTAGATACATTCTGGAGTTTAGAGTGTTCTCTCCTTATTCTACTTGAGCAATTTCTACTTTGTAGAATAATAATTGGACTCAGGATTGTCCTCCATGATACTCCATCACTATTAAAACAAGTTATTTAAGTGAAAGGAATATTGCAAAAGACAGGAATTTTAGAACAAACCCAAACTTCTTGTTTTAAAAAAATGACAAAAGTAAAGGTCAAAGAGATGAAAGGAATTGCCCAAAACATATTGACAATAGGTATGGGAAGGTAAATCAAGGAAAAAATAAGTTGGGCTATTGACCTCATGTGCTAAAGTAGTACTTTATAACGTCATCTAAACATGAATATCACATATTTCAATGCAGTTTTATTATTTCAGTTTTATAATTTCAATGTACTCATGACCAATAAATATAAATTAAAGCATACAAATAAAAAAGTAAAAGATACAAGGACATAAATTATATACTAATAGTCCCCAAACCTACAACTTCCCACTCATCACCAAAAGATGCAATGAATGGGATTTTTTTCCCCTCAATGATAAGTTTGTTTTGGTATTATAAATGCAAATTTTAAATGTGACCTTGCAATACAGAAAGTGATTCCTTGTTTTAAAAAAAAATATTTATTGGGCCCTCCCTGGTGGCGCAGCGGGTTAAAGCACAGCACTGAGAATCTAAAAGCCGCTTCCGCATGAGTTCGATTCCCGCCTGCCCCGGAGGTGACCACATGGCGTGGCAGGCCTCTCCTGACCCGCCCGCTGCTCCCCTCAGCAGTGTGCTTCGTTGATCTGCCTGTTCTGTTCCCCGCTCTGTCTCTGGTGAGGCCTCTCGCCGCCCCTGAGCCTCTGGCCTGTACCCCAGTTCTGTATACACAAATAAATAAATCTTTAAAAAAAAAATATTTATTTATGCATACAAAACTGTGATATAGGGCAGAGACGCAGGGGCAGTGAGAGTATTCACCACAGACAGTCGGGAGCACAACAGGCCAACTGATGAAGTACACTCCTGAGGGGAGCAGCGGGTGGGTCAGAAGAGGTCTGCCATGCCATGTTGATCAACTCCGGGGCTGGGGATTGAACTCATGCCAAAGTGGCTTTAGCTTCTTAGTGCTATGCTTTAACCCCATGTGCCACCAGGGAGGTCCCTCTTCTGTTCATTTTTTGACTGGATTATTTGTTCTCTTTTTATTGAGCTGTATGAGAACTTTGTAGATCTTGGATATCAGCCCTTTGGCAGATGATATGCAAATATTTTCTCCCATTCAGTAGGAGCATCTTTTCTTTTTTTTCAAAGATTTATTTATTTGTGCATACAGAACTGGGGTACAGACCAGAAGCTCAGCAGCAGCGAGAGGCTTCATCAGAGACAGAGTGGGGGGCAGAACAGGCAGATGGACGAAGTACAATGCTGAGGGGAGCAGCAGGCGGGTCAGGAGAGGTCTGCCGCCCCATGTGGTCACCTCAGGGGCAGGCGGTGATGCGGAAGTGGCTTTAGCTTCTTTGTGTTGTGCTTTAACCTATTGTGCAATCAGGGAGGGCCGTCTTTTCTTTTTAATGATAGTTTCTTTCACCATACAGAAGCTTTTTGGTTTCAAGTAGTCCCATTCATTAATTTTCACTTTTGTTTCTTTGCCATTGGAATCAAGTCCCAAAAGGCATTCCTGAAACTAATGTCATGGAATGTTTCACCTGTTTTCTTTTTTTTAACATTTATTTAAGTGTACAGAACTGGTGTGTAGTCTAGAGGTGCAGGGGCAGTGAGAAAACTCACCAGAGGGGGGGGCGGGGAGAGAACAGGCAGAGTGACTAAGTATATTGCTGAGGGGAACAGCGGGTAAGAGAGAAGTCTTATGCATCATGTGGGTCACATCCCTGGCCGGGATTCAAACTCATGCTGGAGCAGCTGCAGCTTGCTGCACAGTGCTGCCCTTTAACCCACTGCACCACCAGGGAGGGCTCATCACCTATGCTTTCTTCTCTGTATTTTATGATTTCTGGTCTTGCATCCAAGTCTTTAAAATGCACATTGTTTAAAAAATTGGGGCCATCAAAAGTTGTACTCAAAAGAGCACCAACTGGTACTACTGTCTTTATTTTTAAAAGTACTTAATCTTACTGGAAAGCTCATTTACTATTTTACCACGTATTTATAGACTTATGACTTTAGAATTAATTTTCACCTTAAAAGCTGTATGGTTTGGGGCTCTCCCTGGTACCACAATAGGTTAAAGGACCACATTATGAAGCTCTCCGAAGCCAGTACATGACTTCAATCCCCCGCCAGGGAGCTGACCCACATGGCGTGGCAGACCTCTCCTGACCCACCCACTGCTCCCCTCAACAGTACTTTGTTGATCTGCCTGTTCTGCTCCCCACTATGTTTGGGGTTGTTCTCTGGTCCTCTCACCCACCACACCTCTGGCCTGTACCCCCAGTTCTGTACGCATAAATAAATAAATCTTAAAAAAATTTTGAGAAAAAAAGCTGTATGGTTTTTATCAGTTCTACACTCTGAAATTTAGATTTCTTAAATTTCTCTCTGCTCACAGCTCAAAATTTCTTAAGTACAGAAAACTGAGTTTTGAACCTATTAATAATAACAGTAATCACATTGTGCCACTGTTTGGCCCTAACATAGTGCATCTATTCTAGGTCAACAGATTTTTTATTGAGACTTTTAGGCATTTAAAATAATCAGACTAGCGCCTCCTTGGTGGTTTAGGGGCCAAGACGCAGTGTTATCACCTTGAAGGCCTAAATTCAATCCCTGGCCAGAGTGTTACTCACTTGGCTCATCAGACCTCTCCTGTCTAGCCTGATTCTCCCTTCAGCAGTGAATTTCAGCAAATCCGCTTGTTCAGCTCCTCACTCTGTCTCTGGTGAATCCTCTCACTCCGCACACCTCTGGCCAACACCCCAATTCTTCTATGCACATATAATTCTTTTAAAAAAGTAAAAGTAAAAACAAAGTAATCAGATCACAGGCTAGAAACAAAAAAGGAAATAACTAACTCCTTTCATTCACCAATGATTTTAAGTTACCACTCCTTCCCAATGGAGGTTAAATAATCACTGCATGGGTCACAAAGACCTATAGGACTTCCCATTGTGAGAAAACTTCAAATTGAATGATTTCTTTAATTCTCAATATTTTTGATCTTAGTAGCCAATGGTGAGGAAAATAGAGGTAATACTTAGCTTTTTTTTTTTTTGCAAAGACTAATTTTATTTAAACGTAAGTCAGATTTTATTCAGCTGTCTTATTAACATATTGAGCCCTTCCTTCAAAGTAGAATTTGATAAAAATCACAAAGGAGTTGCTAAATTCAAATCAGTATCCCTGACTGATACATTTTAATGACTATAATGGGGGAAAAAGACTTTTGTTTAAAACAATGATAAAACATGTTCATCTGCTCTTTGACAAGTGGTAACATTAACTCTTCTTTGCCTTCAGTTTTTTGGCAGACACTCTTGGTTGCAACCCAGTAACCATTCCCAACCCCTTATTCCTACACATTTTTTACTATTTAAAGAGTAGTTCTAGAAGACTCTTTTGCAAGTTATCTGTGGCCAGTTGACCCAGATTTAGCTAATGAAAAGTATTTTCTTCACTGACAAAAGAAAAAAACTCTTTTGTGCCCATATTCAGGCCCCACTCCATTCTCAAACCCTACCCCTCCCTTTCTTCACACATAGAACAAAGATGTGATGTGTGGAATCAGAGCAGTCATATTGTGACCATGAAGCAGAATAATGTCCTTCTATATTTTATAACTTATACATGTAAACATATGCTTTGAAATATTTCATATTGTATATACTAAAAATATAACATGTATATATACACATGTATATATTTAGAGTTGTTACATTAGTCACAAACACTGAATTTGCACACCCTCAAATATCTAAATTTTCTTTTTAATGCTTAGTCTTAAAACAAATTTAGTTTTAGAAGGGCATTTGTCAAAAGGGCCCAAAATACAAATGAGACAGAAAATATCAGTTTTTAATGAAGGGACAAAAATCATTTCTCCAATTCGTTTAACATAATTTAGTAGCCAATCTATGAGAGTAATGATAATGTCATATATGGGATAACTATTACCACTGCCAAAAATCATTACCTTTTTACACCATTGTAATATTTTGCCTTTTCTTCTGCAAAAAATCGTACACTTAAAATAACACTAAGTAACATTGCTAGTTTTTCCTCAGTAATATTCAGTGCTAAAAGATTACTGATTTTGATCCACTTTCTTAAAACAGCTCCTTATCAAAACCAAAGGAATTTCATTTTCTCAAGTCTTTATCTTAAAAATTTACTAACCATTCTCTTACAAACATGTGAGTTTCCTATGACTGTTACAGTAAGTTTGGAGAAAGGGTTGTGAAGAGGCAATTAGAGTTACAGTAGGTCAGGAAGGTGGGGACCTCATGATGGGATTAGTGGCATTGTGAGTAGAGGAAGAGAAAGAACATGCTCCAAGTAGAGATGCCAAGGAAAGGCCAAGTGAGGACACAGTGAGAATGCAACCATTTGCAAGACAAAAATATCCCTCCCAGAACCTAACCAGGCTGGCACTGTGATCCTGAACTCCCAGCACCCAAAACCGTAAGAAAATAAATATCTATAGTTTAAGGCAATCTAGATATTTTATGATGGCAGTCCGTGAATTAGATACCATAGTCCTTTCACAATGGGCCACATTTTGAAAGCTAATAATAATAGTCACTCCTCCAATATTCTCAGATAGCAAATTAATTTTTCAAGTTTTAGATCTAGGTCAGGCTCTCTTGAGTTTCTTTCTAACTCTGAGTCTCTTTCTTGGAAGGCAGATTTTAAAAACTTCCACACAGAGCCAAATTTGTACCTTTGTCAATGTAATCATTATAGACACTGATTTTTATGAAACAATCTGGTTTTACTCCATAGTGACCAATATTTTGGCTTTGGATTTCAAGTATTTTCTTATTTTGTTTATACAAAAAGTAACTTGAATGTTTTTCTTTTCTCAGAAAATTCCTCAATTTATGAAATCATGTTAAAATACGAAGCCCTTCTACCAATGTCTACATTGTAAGTGAATGAATGAACAGCTGGAGGCTAATTTAATTCTGTGACCATAACTCTACCAGTCTATGTCTAATAAATACAGTTACTTTTACAACTTTTCACAGAGTAAAAGTTTGGAATATTGTTTAGACTATTCACACAATAACCCATTCTTTTTCTGAACCAAACAGTGTTTTTGTTCCCCTAACCTTTCTTTAATAGGTCACAGAGGCCTTTTTGTGAAGTCAGTATAAAATGATTGACAAGATTCATTTTATATTGTTACAGTTTATAAAGACTGTGGCAATAATTACTGTCCTTACCACTTTCTTCCTAAATAAATTTTCAGTTACAGTAACCAAATTGTATTAATAATTTCATTTGTTTTGGTTGTATTGTATCCCCTACTGCCAATCCCCCAATTACCAAACAATCCATTTTCATTTAAGAATTTAACAAGGAAATGTAGGACCTGGCACCAAAATAACTCCTGAATATTTAGTGCTTTTAGGAAGTCTCAGAGTGTTTTTAGGAGGTCAAGCAAACTATTTGAAGCTTCAGATGCTATATTTTCCCTCCTACATTAGTTTGAAAAAAACTGTACATTTTCAGTCTTCTTTGAAACCATCACCATCATCATGATGTGGACTATAATTATTCCACAACCACCCCACTTTAATAATAAATGCTGGAAATATTAAAACAACAAATGGAATGTCTTCAGATGCATTAAGCTCTTCTCTTATTAAACACAAAATTTTAACTCTTACCACAAGCCTTTTATTCTTAATTCACAAATTCTTTTGGCAATTAATCTCAGCACTTAACGTCATTTACTCCAATAAAACCAAACTTAAACGGTTGTAAATGCTTTCTCTCTGCTTCACTGTGTGTCTTAAGAGAAACCAGAAGATGAGCAGAGATGAAGTTCAATCACCAAGACTTATACACACACAATTATGCTGTTATGTAATAACTTTTGCTAGAATGTCCTATTTGTGACTTTTCCCCACTAGTATTAAAATGTATCAGTCTAATATAGACTAGGTATTAAACAAATATCTACTGTTACGGTAGTATTATTTAAGAAACTGATGGAAGGGGGTGAATTATTTTATACAAATTAACACAGCCAGCTGTGAACATAGGCTGGTTTGCCTCCAACCCTACTATTTTTTTAATTGAAGTAACACTGGTTTATAACATTACATAAGTTTCAAGTAGAACATTATAATTCAACATCTGCATATTCTACATTAAGATCAATCCCCACTAAAAGGCTAGTGGGTTAAAGCACAGCACTAAGAAAGAAGCTAAAGCCACTTCAGTATGAGTTCGATCCCCAGCCTCAGTGATCCACATGGCACGGCAGACCTCTTCTGACCTACCTGCTGCTCCCCTCAGGAGTGTACTTCATCAGTTGGCCTGTTCTGCTCCCAACTGGTGAATCCTCTCACTGCCCCTGCACCTCTAGGCTGTACCCCAGTTCTGTATGCATAAATAAATCTTTTTTTTAAAAAAGTCTAGTTTCCATCTACCACCACATATAACAGACCCCCTGTACCCAATTTGGCCACTTCCAGCTCCTTACCCCTTATAGTTCCATCCTTTTATTTTCATAATCTGAGAGTTGTTTTTATTTTGTTTTGTATATGAACTTGTTTTTTTTCTCTCCTCTTAAAATTTCAGATGTGCAGCTTTATAATTTGACATCTCTATATACATTATGATTAACACCAGAAGTTGCTTCTTCCCAATACTATGCGCTGATCCAAATGATTAAAAAGTTTCAAGAACCAGTACTCACATATTATAAGACTCTTTGTGGCAAACAACTTAATCTACTCAATCTAGTTTCAAGGGGAATTTACAAATGCTTCTAGACAGTTCATCACCCATAGGACCAGAAAGTCAGGCTAAGAACTATGCCCAATAAGCACCACAGGAGCTCCCCCATCAGACACCACAGCCACTTGATGAGTCTGTCCAGAGTACTCAGAGTTACACAACAGAGGCCTCCCGTTACAACACTGGCCCAAGACTGGTTCCTACACAAGGGCTTCCAACTTTTTGTAAATAAAGTTCAACTCTGTAGATGTGAATTCATCATCCAATAAAGTTACAAAGCAAGCAATAGTTATAAATGAATACATTTTTAGCTCCAATTAAAAGTGGAAAATATATAAAGTCATGTATAGTTGTACAGGTTTAAATAAGCACATATTCAAGTCTATAAAAGGAGATATAACTATAAAAGATATGTATGAGTTCAGGGTAGCAATATGCTTTATTCTCTTTTTTTTAAGATTTTATTTACTTATATATACAGAACTGGAGTACAGGTCAGAGGTGCAGGGGTGGTAAGAGGATTCACCAGAGACAGAGTAGGGAACAGAACAGGCAGATCAACAAAGTGCATTGCTAAGGGGAACAGCAAGTGAGACAGGAGAGGTCTGCTGCGCCATGTGGGTCACCTCTAGGGCAGGGATTGAACTGGCATCCAAGCTACTCATGGCAAGCTTCACAGTGCTGTGCTTTAATCCACTGCACCACCAGAGAGGGCCCAATTTATTCTTTTTTTTTTCCTGTTATTTATGTTGGAACTAAGAATTCTAAGGTGAAAACATAAATCTTCTCTATGACATCCTAAAAATGTGACTGGGTTTCATGTATATCCCCAAACAACTAAAAGTACAATAGCAAATGCCTAGTATTCTATAGCACTAAAAATTACATCACATTAGAGTCTCCCTATACTTGGATTTGCCAGTGCCTCAGAGGTTCCAAAAACTGTGTGTTTGTTTTTAAAAAACCTGATTTTGCTATAAGAAATTGAATGACTTTCTGAGATTTGCTCTCCCTCCCCAGAGCAGAAAAAGCCAGGAAGGATGCCTCCCCTGACCACAAGAGGCTTGAGGTAATTCAAGACAGGAACCCATTTGGAGAAGTGAGCCTGAGTTCTTCCTGGAGTACCTGAGGTGTCAACCCATAGATTCCACACTGACCCTAACTTCAGGGGGTAAGGCTGGGAGTAGTATTGGCCACAATCCGAGGCTAAATCACATTTGCTATTTATACAGGTCTTCTTATTCTTCAAACTTGGCCCACAGCCTTATTGTGCAGTGAAATCCGGTCTCTACAAAATGACATAGTACTACTGTTACTGGAAATTTGCTCTTTCTAGGAATTTAAGCCCCTTCCCCAAGGCCCACCTGACTACGAGCCCTTTTCCCCAAGACAGAGCACTCCAGAGCTGCTTCTCTCTGTAACACGCTGCCACACCCACAAGCAAAACACTTACTTTGGTTTCCTCCAACTTTTCTTCATCAGTCTACAGGCAGCTCCAATTGACCCACCCCTGAGTCTATCCCATTCCACTTAAGAAAAATGGATCAAACCCTACATGCGACATTAATAATCTCCAAAAATCTATTTTAATAACTCTTTCACAGCTCTCAGACACAGACATCCAGGAACATATACTGATATTTTTAAGCATAAGCACACTGAAAAGGATTAAATGCAGGTGACACTATAATGAAAGAAACAAACGCCTTACTTTCAAAAGTTGTTCTCGATAAGTTTGCCACATATAAAATTCTAACCACTTATGGGCAGTCATCATTTCAATGAATTGTGTCAAATGAAAAGGGAAAAAAAGAAAGATACATTCACCATGAAGCTAATTTATGTTCTCACTAAATCCAGCAGTCTGAAGGATTTCATTTAGTCTATCATGAATTCTTAGACCAAAGCAATTCTATTAAAAGCCCTTGGGGAGGTGGGTAACTGTGAACTTCTTAGGTCAGCCAACAAAAGCTTTCCCTAAATATTATATCAGACACCATTCTTCCCACAGTTTTAAAAGCTAACATCATGAAATTTTTCTCTCTAAATTAAAAAAAAACCCAAAATTACTTTTTTAAAAAAAGATTTATTTATTTATGCATACAGAACTGGGGTACAGGCCAGAAGTGCAGGGGCAGTGAGAGAATTCACCAGAGATAGAGTGGGGAGCAGAACAGGCCGACTGATGAAGTGCACTGCTGAGGGGAGCAGCGGGTGGGTCAGGAGAGGTCTGTAGCATCATGTGGGTCACCTCTGGGGCGGGGATCGAACTCATTCTGAAGTGGCTTTAGCTTCTTAGCGCTATGTTTTAACCCACTGCGCCACCAGGTAGGGCCCAAAAATTACTTTTAATGAACAATTTTCCAAAATTAAAATAGAACACAATTTCATATGTGTTATATTTTTAATACTGGGTATCTGTCTAGTGGAGAAGATTGATACTATTATATGCAGATCACTAGAGGCAGATTAGAAAATGTAGGTTTTAAACAATCACCAAAATATGTAGTTCTTAAAGGGTAGTCCCCCAAAACTCAGTCTTGGGACTCATTCTAAGATATTCTCATGCTTTGTGGCTAAGGTGACATCCAGGCCCTGCCTGATTGTGCAACAGGTTAAAGGGTAGCACTGCAAAACTGACTGCAGCAGCTTCAAAGTTGGGTCCCTGGCCTGGGAGGTGACCTCTCCTGTCTCACCCACTGCTCCACACAGCAGTGTATTTTGTCAATCTGCCTATTCTGCTGTTCTGCTACCCACTCTGTCTCTGGTGAGTGCTCTCACCTTCCCTACACCCCCCCCCCCCCGTCTGTATCCCAGTTCTTATATGCATAAATAAATAATCCTGAAAAAAATGCAACATCTGCTTCCAGACAATAGAGTAGTGAGTCTATGTGATGTCTCTTACATTTTCCTGGACACATACTCATTTTGATTTTCTGATGTTCTTTCTATTCTCACACTGGTCCAATGCTAGACTCTGTTGAAACACAGCAAAGGTAAATGTTCTCCTCAGAATTGCTTTTATGATAAAAATGTGGAGGAAACCTAGGAATTTCTGAAATGATTACACTAAAGCTGAACCATATCAGAATTCTGACAATTACAAAAAACCCCAGAGGGAAAATATGTGTCTTCTATACCCCTACACAGGCAAAAACAAAATTCCAGCTAAACCAGTCTAAGTTTTGTAAAATCCTCATTTTAAGCATGCAAAACTATACTGAGAAGGAACTTTCATTGGCTGTTGGGGATACTACACCTGTTGTTTTAAGGGCTATCAATTCAATTTCTCTGGTCTAAGAGTTCATCAACCTTTTCAGACTTCTGAATTCAGTAAGCCCATAAAAATGTATTATAATGAACTGCAAAGTACTCTTTCTTTCTTCATCTGATTTTTTCCCTTCTTAGAGACAGTGGTTCTTTTTATATCTTTTATACTTTACACAACTTCTAGCACTGGGCCTTGTACATAGCCATCTTTTCAAGTAATGAACTGAATGAAGAATAACCTCCCTCCTCCATTCTTAACATTTGCACATCCCCATACTGAACACACATCTCCATTTTAAGAGAAAACGCAAAAATACTGCCACTTGCAGACACAACAAAATAAATATTCATTGAGACAACATGTAAATACATGACAGAGATGGCATTGTTAAAGGAAAAGATATCTTTGTTTCTCAAAACTGATGCCACAAAATAAGTAAAGCTTTACAAGAAGATTAAAGAGCACATGCTAGTAATTAATTGTTAAGGCCTAGAAAGTTTCACCATGCCAGACACAAGAGAACTAACCAGTACGATTTAGTCTTTGATGTCAGTTTGAGGAAAGGACTATGATATCACTAATGACCAGCTATTACTTTTAAAAGTCACTAAAAAATAGTGAGACCTATGACCTCAGGGAGAAGATTTATGGGCAGACTATGAATAAGGACCGTTCAAAAGAGCACCTCGATGTGCTCCTGGGAATATTAGTTACCCCACCCCAACGGAACTCCCTGCCTATCTACACATCCAGCTGGACAACGCATAGGCGTCTCTGAAGGGAAGCAGTGGGGGAATGACTGAACCTTGATTTCATCAGGGCCCCATCCATAAGCAGGTAAGTGGAGATACCAACCCAACAGGCAAAGGTACATAACTCATCAGTAATAAGCGAGGTCACACTTTGAAATAACTTTGAACTTGGTGAGACACTTGATCGGATCTACCTGCTTGTTGCCCTTGCATTCCAGGATTCCAAGCTATAAAATCCAGTATTTTTACTTCTAGATGAGAGGGGTAAGATTCAGGTACAAGAGACAGAAAATCCTAAATAACAGTGAATTAAACAGGACAGAATTCTGTCTCCTCTAGCATCGCTATTCTGCTCTAGTAAGTGCCTGGGAGCCAGGCTGCTGCCAGCTTGCCACTCTATTATCTGTGGGAGGCAGTCTGCACCACATAGTTAAGAGAGTAGCACCCAAGTTCAGGAGACAAGGCTCCACGTGACAGGACATTTCCATGAAGCTACCACAAGTAACTTGCACTTGCTTTACAGTAGCCAGAACTATGTGTCAGGGCTATGAAGCTGTGAGGAATCTATTCTGGGAAGTCATGTGCCTAGTTAAAAATTGAGGACTCTAGGGCTCTCCCTGGTGGCGCAATGGGTTAAAGCGTAGAACTGTGAAGCTGTCTGTAGCTAGTGCAGCAAGAGTTTGATCAGGGAGGTGACCCACATGGCTTGGCAGACCTCTCCCCTGACCTGCCCACTGCTAACCTCAGCAGTGTATTTTAGCACATCTGCCTGTTCTGCTCCCCATTCTGTCTCTGGTCATCTTCTCACCTCTTACACCTCTCACCTGTTCCCCAGTTCTTGTATGTATACATAAATAAATCTAAAACAAATCTGCATAAAGATAAGAGAAAATACTCTTTCAAAAAAAGATATCGAGGATCCTATCAACACAGATATTGGGGAAGACTACAGTTTCTGCCATGAGCACAGCACACCACAAGTGAATTTAATAATCATAAATGAAGCTGCTATAATACCTAATAATGCAACATGGTTGAAAAAGTATCTCTCTTACTTGATTTCCCTAACTCTTATTTCACAAATTCAAGGCATTTCTAACTCTTATTATGTTACTCTTTTAGGAAGGCTAAGCCATCATCATTATAATAAATTTAAGTTCCTCAACACTATAAATGACCAACAGAATTTAAAGATGATGACGCCATCAATTTACTCTTCATTTGATAAAGGGCGAAGGCCTCTCTTCATGTATTCATTCCAAAACGGAATTCCCTTAGTACAATATTTACTATCTTAAAGAAGTATTTGATTCTCAAAACATAAGCCTTTCCACTCTTTTAAGGTTATAGTAATACTGAGAAAATTAAAAAGCAACTAATTTTGTAATGCATGGATATTTTATTTCATTTCATTTCGAAAGTGAGGTAGGCAGACCTAGATTCATTCAATAAATCCACGGTGATTTTGTGTAAATCTTCATTTTATTAAACCCAGCAAGTCTGCATATAAAATAACTACACATTTGGCAGCCGCTCCTATGACTCAGTAATCCAATAGATATTTATTAAGCACCTATTTCTTTTATATGCTAAAAGAGAGGACTCTCAAAAAATAAGATGCTTAAAACTCCAAAGAATTTTGTATTTAAGAGGTACTGCTTTTGCTAAACACAAAACACAGTTACTCATGGAAATGTAGAACTCTCTATTGCTTCAGTCCAATAGTTCATCTTCAGTGAGAAAGGATTCTCCAATCAGCACTACAATTTTCTAAGAAATAATGTGATGAGACCCCCCCCCCAAAAAAATCTTATAGTAAGTTTCTTTCAAATGACTTGATAAAAATCATCTTGGTACAAGATGGTATACAAATAATTTAGGTAATATGATTCTAAGAGAATGAGTCAGGAACATCATCACTCCTGTAACCTTGACCTTGAATTTGGTCAAAAACTGCTATACATTTTTAGTGGCATGTGAGAAAAAAATGATGCTGCAATACATGAAAATGGCAACATTTAAAATTCATAGTAGCACAAAACCATTACTTTTCTCATGGGGATCCCTGATATGTCTGACCTGATTGGCCAATAAGTTCTAAAAGCAGACAGACTAAAATCGCCAGTATTAGACACTGCTGGAAAGAATTTTCATTTAGAAAGATTTTAAAAGCTTTCTTAAAAACAGGTCGCCAATTCTGTAGACACTTAATTTTCTTGAGGGAATAGTCATTGGAACAATCAGGTACATAAATATATACAAAATTCAGCTGAAAACTAGGCCCTTATATGTTCTTAATATCCTTACACATGAAGTAAAAACACCCACCCAAATTGACACTTATACACTAATATAAGCACCAATCCAAGTAAAAGGAAGGGTCACCAAAAAAGTTATTCATTTATTTCCCAGGATAAATGGCACAGAAGACAGCATCTCATTAATGGCCCAAAGGAGATTATGTACTACACAACTGAAGCTGGATAAAGAGACTAAATAATCACACATTTATAATTTTCACATTACACAAATGAAAAGATTTATGAAGCCACAATTTAAGAGCCTACCTTACTTGAGTTAAAACAAGCAAAGTGGGCCCCTCCCTGGTGGCACAATGGGTTAGGACTCTACACTACAAGCTGTCTATAGCCGCTTCAGTGCGAGTTTGACCCCCAGCCCCCGAGGTGACCCACATGATGTGGCAGACCTCTCCTGACCCATCCGCTGCTCCCTTCAGCAGTGTACTTCGTCCATCTGTCTGTTCTGCTCCCCACTGTCTCTGGTGAATCCTCTCACTGCCTCTGGCCTGTACCCCAGTCTATATGCATAAATAAATAAATCTTTAAACACAAAAAACAAAGTGACAACAAGAACAAGCAATTGGCTACTTCTCTGTGATACAATTCCAAGTGGCTTCTACACACAATTCCAAGTGGCTTCTACACGGCCCTTCATTTTAGTCAAATATCATTTCAACATGCAATTATTCCTGTTCTTTGATGCAGTTGTCATGTGTTTTTCATGCATATACCTGTTTTCTGACTATAATTTCCCATGTATGGTATGAATATTTTCTAGATGTTGCTTATAAACTCTACAGTACATTCACTCTTAAAATCCTTCAGATAAAAATTCAGTCAGAGTGGCACTAATGAGCATGCCCCTATCTCAAAAGTCAGAGAACTAGTGTTTGGCCACACAGAGAGCTGTGCAAGGGAGAAGCAGTTATTTAAATCCTCTCCATGACACTGTTGAAAGTTTCCTTTCACAGTTTTACAAAACATCAGTCTCCAGGTTGGTGGGAGATTGGTACTACATTTTGGTGCTATGTCTCTTAAAAGTTTTTACATGTCCTTCATTTATCTTCACACATCTCTGTGTGTAAAGCAACAGTTCGGGGGGGTGGGGGTGGAGGGGGGCTCAATGGGGTGGAGGGGGCTCACTGGTGTATAGGGGTTAAGTCTTAGCACTATCACTTCTGCAGCCTGAGTTCAATCACCCATCAGGAACTGACCCACATATGGCACAGCAGACCTCTCCTGTCTTGCCTGCAAGACAATACCCTCAGCAGTGTATTTCAGTAGATATGTCTGTTCTGCTCTCCACTGAGTCTCTGGTGAATCCTCTCTCACACATGCACTCTGCACCTCTGGCCTACATCCTAGTTCTTCTATGCATAAATAAATAAATCTTTAAAAAAAAAAAAAGCAGCAATTCTGGCTATTCATTGGACAAACTAGAACTCGGAGACAATTGAGGTGACTTGCCAAGGTTCACACCTTCAAGATGACTCCAAAGTGGCTTTATAAGCCAGACATTCTCTCTGGTCTGGATCAACATGATCAGAACCAAGGGTCCAGAAAAACTGAAGGACACCTTCCAAAGTTCAACTAAAGGAATGCATTTCATAAACCCTCCCCGATTAATTACATTTGTAAAGTAACGGAACTCAGTTCAAGTTTTTTCTTTTTAAAAAATTGATTGGACTCAAATTCTGAACAACATACAGTTGTTTTTCAAATCATACATTTTTTGCACATTTTTTATTTCTCATATTATACTAACATAGTTTATATCATTGTTAATTTAGATGATATGATCAAGATGTATTTACAAACATAACTTGAAAAGGCAAAGTTAAAAAGGAAAATTTTGAAACACATGTGATCTTTTAAGTTATATTCACTAGACTGCCAAATATTTTTAGTTAACATATTAACTGAAGAAAAACAACTTTCACCAGAACAGCATGTTGTGTCAAACAAACAAAAACAACTTCATGAAAGTGAAATAATAATTTCCTTATGAGAAGGTTATACTGATTTTCTGTACCCTCCTCCCAGAAGCAAGAAGCTTCTAAATTGATAGCTCAGGACCCTCTCTGGTGGCGCAGCGGGTTAAAGCACAGCACTGAGAAGCTAAAGCCACTTCCGCATGAGTTCGATTCCCGCCTGCCTCGGAGGAGACCACATGGCATGGCAGACCTCTCCTGACCCGCCTGCTGCTCCCCTCAGCAATGTACTTTGTTGATCTGCCTGTTCTGCTCCCCATCTGTCTCTGGTGAAGCCTCTCGCTGCCCCTGCACCTCTGGCCTGTACCCCAGCACTGTGTGCATAAATAAAAAAAGATAACTCAATGACACCCTCAGAAATGTAAAAAAAGAACCAACAAACTAGGAGAAAATACCTGCAAATCATGTATCTGATAAAAGATATGTGTCTGATAAAAGAATGTAAAAAGGATTCTTACCATTGAATAACAATAAAAAGTAAGATGAATACAACCTAAATGACTAAAGAATGTGAGTAGGCATTTCTCCAAGAAGATATACAAAATGGCCAATAAGCATGAAAAGAGTCTCAACACAATTCGTCATGGAGGAATCAGAAATCAAAACTACTGTTAAGATACTTCATACTCACCAAAATGGCTATAATTTAAAAAAGAAAATATACAAGAATTAGCAAGAATGTGGAATCTCACATTCTGCTGGTAGGACTATGAAATGGTATAGATAATTTGGAAAAATAGATTGACACTTCCTAAAAATATTAAAACATGCTATCCAGAAATTCCACTCCTAAGTACTTACCCAAAAGAAATAAGACCCTTATGTGGCAGAAAACTTATACACACATGTTCATAGAAGCATTATTCATAAAAAAAAATAGATAAGCGGAGAACAAATATCTACAAACTGAAAAACTGATAAATAAAACATGGTACAGTCATACAATTGGCTATTCAGCAAGAAGAAAAAAGCAGCAACATGAATAAACCTCAGAAATATTATTCTATTTTAAAAGGAACCAGTTATATGGCTTGTCAAAAGATGATCAGAAATAAGCAATTCTATGGAGACAGCAAATAAGTTCTTGCCTAGGATTGGGAGAAGTACCAGTAAGAATGAGGAGTGATTGTTAATAGATACCTAGTTTCTTTTTGAGGTGATTAAATATTCTAGAATTGTATTATGATGATAGTCACACATCTCTGTAATATACTAATATCAGTGGTTTTGAAACCACTGAACTTTATAGTTTAAAAGGGTGAATGAGCTAATTTGATAAGAAATTTTTAATTAAAAATAACTGTTGGCCCTCCCTGGTGACGCAGAGGGTTAAAGCACTGCACTAAGAAGCTTAAGCCACTTCCGCATGAGTTCGATTCCAGCCTGCCCCGGAGGTGACCACATGGCGAGGCAGACCTCTCCTGACCCGCCCGCTGCTCCCCTCAGCAGTGTACTTCGTCTATCTGCCTGTTCTACTCCCCTTTCTGTCTCTGGTGAAGCCGCTCACCCTCCGCATCTCTGGCCTGTACCCCAGTTCTGTACGAATAAATAAATAAATCTTTAAAAAAAAACTGTTAATGGAAAAATAAGTATTTATACAGCATACAAATTAATTTCAAATTAGAAAGGGAGGAAACCATGATGAAACAAAGTAGCAAACTCCCTGATTTCAAACTATGTTACAAAGCTAGAGTAACCAAAATAAGATGGCACTAAGATAAAAAGAGACATACAGGGCCCTCCCTGGTGGCGCAGCAGGTTAAACCACTGCACTGAGAAGCTTAAGCCACTTCTACACGAGTTCAATTCCCACTTGCCCTGGAGGAGATCCACATGGTGAGGCAGACCTCTCCTGACCCGCCCGCTGCTCCTCTCAGCAGTGTACTTCCTCGATCTGCCTGTTCTGCTCCCCACTCTGTCCCTGGTGAATCCTCTGACCCTCTGCATCTCTGACCTGTACACCAGTTCTGTATGAATAAATAAATCTTAAAAAAAAAAAAGAGAGACATACAAGTCAATAAAACAGAACACAGTGTCCAGAAATAACCCTGCACATATCTGGTTGATACTTGTATACAACAAGTCAAGAAAATAAACTGGGGAAAGGAAAACTCTATAACAAGTGGTGTTATGCATGTGAAAGAATGAAACTAACCTAGTACTTCATGCCATGCACAAAAACCAAGTCAAAATGGGTAAAAGAATTGAACATAAGGCCTAAAACTGTAAGAAAGAAAAAAATATATAGATAAAACACTGCAGAACATACATCTCAGTAACATGTTTTTCTTTTTTTAAAGATTTATTTATTTATTCGTACAGAACTGGGGTATAGGCCAGAGATGCGGAGGGTGAGAGGATTCACCAGAGACAGAGTGGGGAGCAGAAGTACACTGCTGAGGGGAGCAGCGGGCGGGTAAGGAGACATCTGCTGAACCATGTGGATCACCTCTGGGGCAGGCGTGGCTTGAACTCATGAGGGAGTGGCTTAAGCTTCTTTGTGCTGTGCTTTTAACCAGCTGAGGCACCAGGGAGGGCCCTCAGTAACATCTTCAAAGACACATACCCCAAAGCAAAGAAAGTGAAGGAAAAGATAAACAGCTGGGATTAGATAAAACTAAGAAGTTTCTGTACAGCAAAATAAAAATTAACCAAAACAAAGAGATAAACTACTTATTAGAAGAAAATCTTTGCACTCCATACAACTGATAAGGGACTGATTATAAAGATCTACAAAGAGCACACAAGATGCAACAAAAACAAAGTAAACAATCCAGTCAAAAAAGTCTTACCTTACACCAGTGAGAATGGCACATATTAAAAAACAACAACAACAACAACAAGCAACAACAAATGTTGACAAAGGCAGGAGAAAAAGGAACCCTCCTACACTACTGGTGGGAATGCAAACTCGTCCAACCACTAACCACTATGAAAAGCTGGGTGGAGGTTTCTCAAACTACTAAAAAGGGAGTTACCATATGACCCAACAATTCCATTCCTAACAACCTACCCAAAGGACACAAAACATTAATTCAAAAGGATACCTGCACCCCTGTGTTTACTGCAGCACTATTAACAACAGGTAAGATATAGAAACAACCCAAATGCCCCAAAATAGAAGACTGTATCAAGAATATGTGGTATGTATACACAATGGAATATTACTCAGCAATTGTAAAAGATAAAAATTCATGTCATTTGCACAAACATGGACG
The DNA here is from genome assembly GCF_000260355.1 of Condylura cristata. NCBI lineage: Eukaryota > Metazoa > Chordata > Mammalia > Eulipotyphla > Talpidae > Condylura > Condylura cristata. The sequence goes on from NW_004567124.1 coordinate 29,550,939, forward strand.
GAGCTGGAAGGCATATGCCAGTGAAATAAGCCAGAAGGAAAAAGAAAAATATCAGATATTTTCATTTATAGGAGGAATATAAGGGAACTAAATAAGGGATCAGGAGTAAATAATAGTAATAATAGAATTGATGGGCAACGATAAATCAGAGACATTCTGCAGGGGAGAGGAAAGGATCAAAATGGGGAGGAAAGAGCACAGGGACTATGGTGATGGTGCATGGGTGAATTGGTGGAGAATCTTACGGGGACACCTGAGTGGAGAAAGCATGCATTATACGAAAATAAACAATTAAAAAAATGGTGGGCCCTCCCTGGTGGTGCAGTGGGTTAAAGCACAGTACTAAGAAGCTAAAGCCACTTCATCATGAGTTCGATTCCCGCCTCAGAGGTGATCCACGTGGCAGACCTCTCCTGGCCCACCTGCTGCTCCCCTCAGCAGTGTACTTCGTCAGTCGACCTATTCTGCTCTCCATTCTCTCTCTGGTGAATACTCTCACCACCCCTGCACCTCTGGCCTGTACCTCAGCTCAGTATGCATAAATAACTAAATCTTAAAAAAAAAATGGTGTTGAGGTTAAAACTGGAACCCTATCTCACATCATACACAAAAAATTAATAAAATGAATTGAAGACTTGAGTGTAAGATCTAAAAACATAAAATTCCTTGAAATGTCAACCCCCTTGACTTTGACCTTGACAATAATTTTTTAAACCTGCCACCAAAATCAAAAGCAACTAGAGCAAAATAATCAAGTGGGACTATATCAACCTAAAATGCTTCTGTACCACAAAGGAAACTACCAACAAAATGAAAAGGCAATCTACCAAAATGGGGAAAATTTTGTAAATCATACAAAATTGATTAAAGACCAACATCCAAAATAGATTTTTAAAAAGCTTGTACAACTTCATAGCAAAAAATAATCCAATTAAGAAACAGGCAAAACGTGAATGGAAACTTTCCAAAGAAGATGGATAGATAGATGGACAGATAGATAGGTAGGTAGGTAGATAGATGAGGCATCAACCTCACAAATCATTAGAGAAATTCAAATCAAAACCACAATGAGTTATCAACTCATGCAGGCTGAATAGTTATTACCAGACAATCCAGATATAACAAGTGTTGGTGAAAATGTATACAAGAATAAATCTTTATGCATCATTAGCGGGAATGAAAATTAGTGAAATTACTACGGAAAACAGTATGGAAATTTCTCCAAAACTTAAAACTAGAAAAACCACAGGATCCAGGAACTCCACTTTTGGCTAAGTATCAGAAGATAACTAAAACACTAACTCAAGGAGATAAATGTCCTCCAATGTTTTTGGCAGCATTTTTATGATAGACAAGATATGGAAGTAACCTAAGAATCTATCAATGGATAAATGAAAAAAGAAAATGTAGCACACATCTGTACGCATACCCAAATAAGTCAAAGGTACAAACTTCCAGTTATCAGTAAGTCATAGAGATTTAATATACAACATGGCAACTATAGTTAGTAATGCCGTATCATTACACATTGGGAAGTTGCTAAGCGGATCTTAAAAATTACAATCACAAGAAAAAGCTGTGTAACTATGCACGATGACAGATGTTCACAACACATAGTATAGTGATTATTTTGCTGTATGTACAAATACTGACTTATCTTGCACACCTAAAATTAATGTCAATTAAATCTAAATTTAAAAAATCTTAAAAAAGAAAGTCTAGATAAGACTCCATGTAGAATGTAGTCACAAACATATTAGCTCACATTAAGTAAGATTCTGTCTTATATACTATATAGAAACCTTTTAAGTAAGTCATGTTCTTAATAAATTTTATTTTCCCTATAGTTCATTTTAAATACTGTAAAATTATGTCCTCAAACACTTCTATGAAAAACATGATTAATGCTCTTCCTGTTTCATTTTCCTGAGAAACCAGATAGGATGATAATTATTTCCACTGAACACAATCCTAGTCCTCAAATATTCTTATTTAGGGTTTCCTCGTCCCACTCATCTGACAATCTAATTAAGTAAGTGAAAACAATAGAAATGTGTAGAAGATCCTTCCAGTTCATTTTCAATGGGTACTATGCACTATTACACCTACTGTTCACAGATTTCCAGTGACATCTATAATTTTAACAACATACTTTATCAGCCTAGTGAACAGAGGGACCAAGAAAACACCTGCTGGCACTATTGCCATTGATTAATCCAGAAAATGCCACCAAAATGGCAGCAGAGAATTAAGAAATCAACTCCTACTGCTTTAAACCCCAACTCCAAAGACTGTGTGACTTCCAACCTGACTGGGTTAATCCCTAGACAGGTGGCAACCTTACTTAGGGTAAATTAACCCCCCCCCCCCAATTGTGTAAAAGAGCTGGCTAGCAACTGACAGGTACATAGCTAAATATGATTATGACTGCTGGGAATATAAAACTTACAAATAACCCTTAGAGGTTAAAGGAATGAAGACTTCTTTTAAGAGATTATAATTTAACAGAAAACACTTTAAACAAAGTTTAGGTATATGGTCTATTAAGGAATTAAAACATAGCATAAGCAGGTAAATACAAAGATACTGAGGAAATTAGATTACCCAAGACTCATTTAACTCAGAAGCTTTTTTAACACTAATCCTATGCAGCTTATTTGAGACGATTTTCCAACCAGATAATAAAAAGCAATTTCACTTAAGTGCTGCAGTCATGGGTTGTACCGCATAAGACCCTTCTGCACTCCTTTTCTACAGCTCATGGGGGTGGGGGGAGCATTTCTATCATTTCTTCAATGGGAAGTATGCTTCTGGTCATATGTGCACAGGTCCCCCAGTATAAAACCCCTAATTGAAATGTAGAAATTGGACTAATTGCTTGAATGATATGCCAAAAAGTTTGTTCCTGTCTCTTCCAATAAAAAGAATAGCCATCAAATAAAGCAGGTATTGTCAAAATAATACAAAATCTTTGAAGTACAAAGCTCAAATAAGATTCAATGATAATCATACTATATAAAATATATTACATGTGAAACTCATATATGTAAAGCTATACAATGCACAAAATGCTTTGGAAAAGCCAGCATCAAGGTTATCTACTGTGACTTCCTATCAACAAAGAAAAGGAGATAGATGGAATTCTGGAACATGAGTAAGATAACACTCATGTCAAAAACAAAAGTCCTTGTCCTCAAGCAAGTTAATAAAGCAAGTGATAAGCTATGGGTCAAATTCCCACTTCTACAATCAAAACTTATCACAGAGGCCCTTGAAAAGGGAGAGCATCTGTCATATGTTACTGTGTTCAAGCCGTTCACTGAACTTCTAGGTGTACAGGAAAACTTAAAGCACTTCACAACTCCTTGTGGGTATAATTAGCCTGTTGCAATTGTTGGCAATTCTCATCCTGAGACTTTAAAAGGTCACTCGACTCTTTAAGATACCAAATTTGGAGCCACTCTCCCTTCTGGACAGATTAAGCACACCCCACAATTAGTATACAGCTGCACCTGTTGCAAAGCCTCTTTCTTCAGTGATGTAAATGGGGACAGTCAACACATTCTAAATTCTAAAGGGATTATACTAGTCCACAAAGACCAAGCCATGGATAAGTCTGATGTCTGCTGTTGTGATGGATGGGGGTCCATCCTCATCACTGACAGTAGCTGTGATCTTTACTCTTCATAGGCAAACCCAACTAGAACAGGTGCCTCGTTGACCTGATATTCTCACTCTCCTCAGCAGCCAACTTGGATTTTTTATAGAAGCAGGTTTTTCATGATCTAAGTTGAGTTACACAAAGAACAAGGAGAATTCCATTTTTTTTTAAAAGCCCAACCAAAATAGCATTGTTGATATATCTAAATTCTACTAAATCATGGTGAAGGAAAAAAGCTGCTGGTCACATACAGAAGATCATCTTTCTCTTTTATAAAGTCTGTTGGTCAAAGCAACAAACTCCCCTATAATTTATTAATCCTTTATGAAAGTGTTCTACACATTTCATGAATTCTCAAAAGAGCAACCTCAGTACTGTATTACAAAATAACAATATAGAAGTTAAAACATATAGATTTTCAGTGAAAATGTATTTAAAAAGAGATACTGGTTTTAAAAACATTCAAAACATTTGAGAAAATTTGGTATGTTAGTGGCTCAGTTAATGGTTTGCTACAACCTCTTTATTTTACTAAGTCCTTTCTTTTTTTTAAATAAACAAGACATGTAAAAGATGGGGTCTTAAAGCCCCTTTTCTTTTTTAGCAATGTAAATCACTGATATTTTCCACTACATCAAAACAAATGATTCTTTTGTAGCTGATGTATGTGGCCATGTAAACAAAAAGAAATACCATAAAACCTTCTTAAGTTAATGATACTGGGCTTAGTCAACCTATTAGGCAAAACCTCTTATTATCACCATTGTACACAAACTATCCATCATATTTAAAGTTCTCTCCCCAATCTGTAAGTTCCTTTCAAAACATAATTGGAATTTTAAAAATTAGGAAAAAAGCCTTTTTGCAAAAGGTTTTTACTGTATCATTCAGTAGGTACACTTTCTTCTGCACATACTAAATTATACATACAAATGCTTTTTAAAAGGCTGACTGAAATAATAACATGAAAGTTAAATCAGTGAGATTTCCAAAATTAGCATTCAAACTGAAAGCTGCAGGATTTGATTACACACTTACCATTCCCCTCAAAAGATATGTTCACCTGACATTTAGCTTATAGTAAATAAATATATTCCTTAGTAAAAATATTTCTGACAAGTATACATAAATTTTAAATGCCTATGTGGGATACATCTTACATATAGGAGATATATTTAAAAATATATACCCATCTATTACATGTTATAGATCTCCCTTTAAGTCATTGAACTAAATTATGGAATTGCCATTTTTAGGCTTGGTGTTGGGTCTATATAGTAATCAAATTTAGGAAACTATAAATTATATTTAAATTTATTATTTACAAGCAATTAATTATCAAAAAACAGCCAGGTGGCTTTCATTACATAAATTACTGTTAATGACAGAGACCTCATGCTGCTACTGTAGTTAGCATTTGCATGTGTCAAGTGTACATAGAAGTATCTAACTACCCTTCTCTTCAGGTGAAACTAACCATGGAAGCCCAAGTGTGCATAGAAGTATCTAACTACTCTTTGGGTGAAACCAAGGCCAGTTGCCTAAATTTCACAACCTAACTAGTTGTTTGAACTCCAAATATTCTCAAGGTTCAAACAATGTTTGCCACAGGAAATTATAGCAATATTTAAACAGTGTTTGCTACAGGAACATTTAACAATCTTCTGGTGGAAGAGCTTGAGAATCAGATACATAATTACTGAGTCTGAAATAATGTTTCACTATGTTCAGCTACTTAAAGTCCTATCTCTATGTTTTAAATATTAGCAAAAAGAAAATGTTCAATCAATTCTCACTAAACAAGTGAGGGAACTATTGATGTGACACAAATGTAGTTTTTAAAGTGCTATTTGACAAGTTTCTTCCTACCATGAAAATGTGCAAAAAAAAAAGACGACTCTTCAGGGTTCTGCCTCACTATTTTATTTAGCCTTTTCTAGTGATTCTTTCAACTTTTGGCTAGATGTAATAACCTCCCAAAGAGATGAAGAATTTGACCTCCTTAATTTTTTTCTGAAATAAAACATGGATTTCAATGATTATAACAAGAGAAAAGGACTATGTATCATTTCTCTGAATCAAAAGCAATTCTTGAACAAATAGAAAGTCCTTACCAAACACTGAGAGAACATTAAAGAAATCCATCCTGTTCCAAATTCTATCTCAACTAGAAACCTAAGTAATTCTATCCCCTTCTACCACTGGCACCAAAAAAAAGGAACAGTTTTATGAAAATGCTTTTTAGGCTATGAATTAAATGCAGTCTCCTACCCAAAAAAGAAAGAAAAAAAAATGAACAAACTGAAAATCCCATATTGAACTACTTCTGTGGTATCCAAGGATTATTTAACCTAACCCAACCCTTTACTTTTCTCCCCCTAAGAAGTCTGCCTTTTACAATTTCATCACTTATTAACAACCACCAGACAAGAGAAGAATAGAAATGCAGTAGGTGGAAATGAGTCGTTAGCCTCTCAGTAGTTAATCTACATTGAGAAACAGAGAGAAGGGACCCTAAAGTAACTGCTAATAGTTAAATAAAGGGAATTTCAACACTAATATGAGGATATGGATGTCTGCAGCTAACAAACTAGAACAAAAATATTCAATTTATTTTTGGCTAAAGTACTCATCCTGAAGGAAGGGGGCTCTGTAAGTCCACCACTGATGATGTTGCCTTTATTCATATCCAAACTCATCTTTAGAAATCAGTTTAGACCCATGTTACAAAAGACAACTTCATAGTTACATTTCAAACCTTATCCAAAATATTGGGCGGCTACCAAGTCTGGAAAAACAGACAAATATATAGTGAAGTGTGCATTGTTACGGAGTTGTAACACATGGAAAAATAATTATTTCTTCAGATTTCATGGTCACCTTCCAGCATCAGCCTCCTTATATGTCAAGTCTAATGATGTTTGCCTATCTCCAAATACCGATTCATTCTCAAATTACCAAAAGAGGTTACTACTGCAGATTTTTAAAAGACAGTGCCATTGACTCTAAAAACATTTGATCATGAGGAGTCCCAGAGCAGTTTACCTGTCATAAGACCGTGTCCAGCAGGAAGCAACATTCATCCTAGCACTTACGTTTTCAATGAATCATTACGCTGTATTTGTTTGTTTGCTTGTTTGTTTGTTTTAAGATTTATTTATTTATTTATGCATACAGAACTGGGGTACAGGCCAGAGGTGCAGGGGCAGTGAGAGGATTCACCAGAGACAGAGTGGGGAACAGAACAGGCCTACTGAGAAGTACACTGCTGAGGGAAGCAGGGGGCGAGTCAGGAGATGCCTGCCGCGCCATGTGGGTCACCTCCAGGGCTGGGGATCGAACTCATGCTGAAATGGCTTTAGCTTCATTAGGGCTGTGCTTTAACCCGCTGCACCACCAGGGAGGGCCCTACGCAGTATTTGTAACACATGATGGTGAAGAGGAAAGTTCATTGTGTGTACAGTAGAGGAGTTATTTGAAAGATAAAGTATCGAAAGGACTAATAGTTTGACAGGTATTGAGGACACCACTTCCCAACACCACCAGTGCTGCCTGGAAGTCTTCCCAGTATATATGGCTAAGAATGAATGAATGGTATCTGAACTGTAGACTCTTTCTCACAATAATTTTCAACATTGCAAAGATTCCTTAAGCCTTTCTGATCTAAATGAGGAACAATAGTCTTATCGCTACAAATACAAATAAATACTGAGAGCTGCGTATCCATCACAGGATGATGCATGATGTAAGTGAATGGTTCAGTGATGCTGTGGTCAGCACAGGGTCATGAAGAGCTTTCAGAAGGAAGTATGGAAAAGCCAGTCAGCAGTGCAGCACTGTCTATTTTTATGACTCTAGAGGCTCTGCTGTGTGAGAGCTCACTGCCACTGTGCACCAGGCAGCCAGTGAGGATTTACCCAGAGGGTTAGAGGTTCCTGTCTCAGAAAGGCCAAAACCAAAGAGCTAGTCTAGATATCTGGCTAGCAAAAAGCATCTTAATCTGGGTAGGAGTTAAAGTCTTTCTGTTTTGGAAACTGCTGTAATATTTGAGGCATTATGGCAGTTCAAGAAAAATTTCAAGAGTCCTATAGAGATAAGCAAGTTCACAGGGAGAATCTTTATGGCTGCCCAGTTGTAAATTCCCTTAAAGGGAAAGTTCGCTGAAATTTAAAAATAAGGGATGGATCCCTCAGGAGGTCCAGTTCTGCACAAAGATCATTCCAAAAGTCACAAAGACACCTACTTGACAGTCCACAGTGGTAAGGACTGTACAAGTCTCCATGTGAATCACATGAGATTCATGACTAAGATTATGAAAAGACCAACCTCTGATTACAAATCAACCCTGAAAAGCAGGCACTCAGTTTCAAACAAAGACCTTCTTTTAGGCCGAGTTACACTGTCCTCAGAAATATTGTACCTAGTGTCAACCACTAATGAAATCCCAGTTGGTAAAGTAATTCATATTCTAAAGGGGAAACTACTACTCACACCACAAAAATTGTTAAAATAATTTGTAATTAAGTAACTGCTGAAAAGGATCTTTGATCATTTATATCTGTGACATCAAAACATGGTAGCAGTACTTCCTTAAAATAACAGAAATTACTTTGAACCGACCACATGAAACAAATCTACTGACTGTTTCTCAAGAACAAGTCAATAACTGAATTAGACTTAACCATTGAAATTGGGGGAAAAGACAAAAATAAAAGTTGATCAAAAACTCTATTAACAAGTGTTAATAGGTCAAACTTCTTCCAGGATCAAATTTCTTTCACTTAAATTTACATCAAAGTTTCACAAACTACTGAAAACTATATTTTGAGGGAAACCAGAAGGTCAGGACCAATTCTTTTGGGTCACAAAATATCCCCAGCATGTGGCCACAGCTTTTTATACCAACACCAAAGTATTCCATCAATACAAATTTCTATAAACTAAACCATAAACAAACCTTCAACTGAAAAGCTCTGTCTACTTGTTTATAATCTGTTACCTGGAAAAAAGCAGAAGGTCTCTCCAGCCACCTAATCACCATATCAATGACACATGCCACAAGAGAGAAGCACTAGTTTATTTGATTGATCATGGTAGATAAACTCCAAATAACAGAGAAATTAACAAATGCTTGACATTTGCTCAACATCCATTATTCTGACACTGCTTTCAGAATTTCAAAGCCTGGGAGTATGCTTAATCAACATTCATATTCCCTTGTGAGCTACAGGCACCATATTGCACCCCGCCTTCATACTGATGAAAACTGCATATTGGCCATTTCCAAAATGTTCTGGGACTCCACACAGGGCCCCTTTTCTCTCTTGTTCCTGCTCTGCAGTTTTCTTTTAAACACTTCCAAGACAAAAGCATCTGCCAGTTTTTCTCTCTAGGGATGTATGCAAAATGAACTTAACAGTTTTAAGGCAGGAGTAACCCTCACATCTAAATTCATTCATAGGACAGAAAAGGGCCTAAGAGGCCTCTCTAGGGACAAAACCCTGCTGAAATTCTCCCCACACACAACAGTGGGAGCTTTATAAAATCTAAGTCCAGACAATTTCCAATTCAAATGCCCAACATAGCATGACCTTTGTCAGATCTCCGAGCCCAAGATGCACCCATGATTTTTTATTCTAACCAGCACAGACATTAGACAGGGCAGTACAGCTAAGCAGGAGGTTCAATATTTGCATGCTCCTCTATTGTGAAAATGTAACAGTGACAGCACTGTGTCAAATTCTTTTCCCTCTAGAACTTTAACTCCATAGGAGAGGCATGGCTGACAGATGACTCCCCAACATCTGTGTTATGTACACTGCACAGCTGAGGAGCCCCAGATCACTGTCGGAACATAGCAAGATGACCTGCACCTATCTTAAGTCTTCTTATTCCTGCCCCCCCCCCATATATAAACATAAAATACAAATAGTGCAAGTTTTAACAAAATGTAAAAATGAAAAGAAAGATTAACATAATTTATAGTCATTAAGCTGTTCACGTAGTGGCTCGACATATGTTGTATAAATGTCCTATACAGAATAATTTATCAGATATGACACCGTGCATATCATATTGTTTTATTTAATACACTTACTAAAATTTCATGGATCAAGCATCACTTCTGAAAGCACAGAAGAAGCACTAGAAAATATTTATTCATCTCCTGTGATTTATTTTGATTACCCTTACAGCTACATGATAAAGTAGAACTCACAAAATTACAAGGTTAAGGTTTATAAGGTTTATACATGGCTCCATGGCTGTGTTATATTTTATTTTCATTTAGTGTTAAGCAGATCACTAGGCTAAGCACTTAGCTGCCTACTGAATATTTTAATATTTTTAAGTAGGACTTAAACATCCTGACCCAGAGAGTGGGAGCTTAAGGAACAATCTTAGAAGACAATAAATGACTTGGGAAACAATATGATACTTGATAGAAAAATATTGGTAGGAAGGAAGAAACATGCTTTTAAGTTATCTTCTCCTGAAAATAGATCATAAAAATAAACACTGACCTATTTCAGAAAGTTAGCAAGAATTCACTAACTGCATAAAGGACCACAATACCACAGAAGGCACTAAAGGAGAGTGCTTGAAAATAAAATCCCAGGAAAACACATGGCTTCTATCCCCAAGGAATCCACAATCAGTCAAACAGAAAGCAAAAGACAGGCACACATACATTCCAATGAAGGAATAAAAGTAACTACAATGATCAGAACAAAGCAAAACAAAAAATTGTAATAAATCTAAACCAGTATTTATGAAACCAAAAAGAACAAGAGAAGTGGGAAGAAAAAGGTTAGACATTGGTACTTGAAGATCTTTTTTCATCAATTTTTTAAAACAATTTCTATTTTTAAATATATATTTTACATCATTGTTAATTTCAGTTTTCTTTTAAAATGCTTTATCTAGGAGGCAGAGCTCTCAGACAGGGATGATGATGATGATGACATGAAATGGCTGATATAAAGATCAGAAACAGGAGATGAGAGTTCAAAGTAGAAAAGGTCAATCTAGCTTTTCAAGAAAAACATGAATATTTGTTGGCCTGATTGTTTTTGAGAGAACCATTACAAACTTTATCAGATAAAATGAGAACTGATAAGCTAGGATCAGATAAACTTGGGAAAGAATAAAAGGGAGAAACAAGAAAAAAAAATACTGCTTCAATTACCCATGAACTATTTTGTTTAAAATGTAGTAAAACTGAAATGAAGACAAGGAAAAGACCTTTCTTAGGAAATAAGTTTTGGTTCCATTTATGAGTGATAACCATCCCAAGATAGCTATATGTTCCCAGTATTGTTCTCAGGTAACCAAAGAGGCTCCATCTGTTTCAAGGTGTAGACAGTAAAGTCCAGAAGCAAAGCATAAGCTTCTCAAAGCTTTTCTTTCCCATCTTATGACAGGGGAGCTGACAGTCAATGAGATACTTCATGTGGAGCAAGAAAGCTAAGAAGCCATATTATACTATACTGCAAGTGAGGCGGTGGAGTGACTCTAGATGAATAACAGGTTACTGTAAAAGTACTGAAGGGTCGATCACACTGCACCCTCGGAAAAGAAAGATAAAAACTACAAAGTCAAATAGAGTTCAATAGAAAAGCAGTAAAGTTCCAATCTCCCAAAAGAAAAGAACTAAAAATAGGAAAATACTCTTGTTCTGTTGAATGCACGGTAATAATGGCACCTGAGAAATCCTTAAGAAAGAACTATTTAACCCTTGCAGCTTTATGTCAGAGCAAAACCACTTTACCCACATTGAAGAATATATTATGAGGATGAGCTCTAGCATTAATAGATAGCCTTCTGAGTTGGGGTAGGGGTAGAGAGGCTGTGCATCGAAAAGAAAGAAAGAAAAACAAATTCAACAAGAAGTAATTGAGAGGGATGAAGAAAAGAACGAGTTTGAGTGTTGCAAATTCTTGCTAGGACCCCTAATCATCACCATCACTCTAGCATTTTATTTCTAGACAAGAAATATATTTTACCTTTCTGAGATTATTTTCTGGTTACAAGCCAACCATTATGAACCTTTCAGTGAATCACTGAATAGGGCACTTAAAGGGATAAACAATTATAAAAATAACTCTGTCACAAGTGCATACATTTTATTTTATTTAGTGATGTAATAAGCTTAGGGGCATATATCAGGTCCAAAATGGTCTTGGTCATTAATTTAAGCAATAAATCACAGGTCTTGCCAACAATGACGGCAAACAGATGCTAACAAGGAAATGTATTATTTAATATCGCCATGTGTTATAAAAATGTAAGTGTGTTTAAGACATGTCTTAAATTTTTATAATAATATGCATTTAATACATTACTGTTTTGACACATGCAGGAATCAGATTTATAGGTCCCATTCCGTAGCTTCTTCTTCTGTGAACATGAGAGCATATTCTGGATTTTTTTTTTAAACAAGAGGGGAAACCTTTAAAGTGCATGCTTGCAACTATATCTAATTGGTTGTCTTGCTGTTTTGTAGTAAATAATGTCAACACTGAAACTCATTAAAAAGAAAGAATCTACACACTTTGCTGAAATATAAAAATAGAACATTTTAAAATTACAATTTACAAACAAACCTTATAGTCTAAGAAAGTCTGAAAGCATTTTAAAATCAAGCTGGCAACTAATTTTTTTTCAAGTTCAGGTCAAATTACTCTGCATGACACCAGACAAAAATATACTAACTTGCTTAACAAGTAAAGCTCAACATTCAAAAATGCAGAAGCAACTAGCGAAGAAAAATCCGACTTTATATCTTCATGCAAAAATCTGAAGAAGCAAACAGTACCTCAGAGCACAAACTAATGTCAAACCGAGTCCCTCTCTATCCAAACAGTACCAACTGGTTATATCCTCTTCTATTATTTCCTCTCAGAGCCATAGGTTTACATTGCCTAGGACTAGGTTCGACCCTCTTAAGGCAAGGTTTTCTGAGAACAGAAGAAATGAGGACCTAAGCAATGAATCCAACACCTTCTTCTTGAAGAAATGAGCTTTTTCTAAGTATCAGCAAGATGACAGCTGTGCTAAAAGCATTTTTTCGTCTGCACATCATTTTGCCTGGGTTTCCTTTTCAATCAACTCTCCTAACTGCCAGCATGGTCTTCCCCCTTCCTTGTGTAGGCAAGAGACCATGCTTTAGAACACTTGAAGAAGCAGTGCTTGGAGTATGAAAACTAAATTTTCTTCATTAAGTCTACTGAAGCAGATATTAAAAATGCATTTAATATACTGGTGATGGTCGGTGGGCACCGCTGACTGTGACAGGCCAGTTACTGATGACGTGCCGTCAGATGGCCTTCTCAGCAGGCGCCTGGCTCTCGGGCTGCTGAAGGACAGCAATATCTTCCCTTGTGTGTAAGCTCTATTCATCTCCCAAGTATTTACTAAATCACAGGCCTCTGCACACAGAGCCCACTTTTCAGCGTATGCTAACAAATGATGGATGGCCTCGTCAATTCGTTATGTCCTGAAAGCATGGTTTCCTGCCATTCCAATCATCAAACCTCAGCGCTTCAGAGTTGATCAGTCCCGGGGAATATATTTTGCAGGCTCGATTAAAAGAGTGGAAGTTCTTTCCATCAGGGTCTGACACTCTCCCCTCGACTGTTGTTTCAACCAGTTATTAGGGCAGAATATTCAGTTAAGTGTTCAGACAAGATAACACTGGCAGGTTTTTGTCTTATGTTTGCTAAGGAGTAATTTTATTTATGACAAAACAGTTGAGTTGCTTGATAGTGAAATTTATGATTTAAAACAATTCTCCGTTCCATGTACAGCAGGTGAAACTGAAAAGAAATATTTGATATCATATTATGTATAATGAAAATGCATTAGCAGATGCATTTTAAAGGAACTTCAAGGGAATAACCAGTCTCTAAATCATCTAAACCTTTTAAGACAAAAATTTATGAGAGTTCCCTTAATTATGATCTAGATAAAGGTAGAAACTACTTAAAAATTCTTCTGACAGTTCCAAAGTTACATGGCAAAAGTTCAACTTGTCAAAAAAAACAAACCTCTTAAAACAAGCTATATTTTCAGTTTCAAGGTTAAATGTGTCAATTGTCTTTTCTATATAAGAACATTTTTATCTTTAGCTATAGTTTATCTATGAAACAAAAAATGACACACTCATACCTATCATTCAGAACTGAAAACTTTATATAATAGAGACAAACTTACCGCAACTAAACTTGAACAGCAGCTGAGCACTGAGGAACAGGGTGGCATTAAAGAACCAAACAACTTGCTATAAATAAGCTCCTGAAAATATTAATTTTTTTAAAAGTGTCAGACTTCCATTTAGCCAATGGGCTCTGAAGTATCCACAATCAGCATAAGCTCCACCATACTGCCCTGCCATTCACCCCAACCTTGACCTCAAGATTAAGCTCACTTTTATTGCGCACAAAGGTCACCTGAATTAGGTCAAAATTCAAAGTCCCCTGTCAGAAAAGGTTGATATATTCCAACCTTTCCTTCTCTATGCATCAAATTTTTCATAGTAAAGTCATATTCAGCAGACAGTATATTCAGCAATTTATTGTACCACTGTAATACAGTGCAGAATACAATTGTCCAAAATGCTATTACATGAATAAAATATTTTTCATGACAACGTGCCAAATATAGGCTTCTTACACACTTCTAACAGATGAAATAAAACTAACCAATTCTTGTTTTAACACTTCAGAAGAATTATATAGAAAATAACTGCACCCAAATACTAGCTATAATGTAATTATGACTTCCATTTCCATAATCTTTCACTACAGGCAACTATTTCACACAGTGTCACTCAAATTTTGAAGTATTTTTGAAAAAACACAAAAGAAATTTGGTCAGTTTTAACACTTTATTTTTTAAACTGGCTTATGCAGTGTAGTGGCTCTACACCTGAAAGCCTTTCTTTCTAATCTACAAGCTGGAGGAAAATGTGCTTTCTACTAAACAAAGTAAAAAAGAAGGGGAAGAATTACTGTCTTGCCCCCCTCATTATTACTGCAACTATATGATCAGCAGAATTGTACAAACAAGATGTATTAAATAAATTTATTGTAGTTATCATCCTAGAATACACTGTAATTAATGAAAACCAAAGCCTTAAGGAACAATGTATCTATTTTCTTTAAAAAAGTTTATGCAATTGCTTTGTGTTTACTGCCAGGTTTTTTCGTAATCAATAAGAATGAGAAAGATTTTAAGGCTGTTTTAAAAAGAACCTCATTCTTCAAATTTATTAATAATTGCATTGAACACTAAAATCAATGTGCACATACTCAGGTGATGATCGGGGCATCCTACAAAATCTACTTCTGGTGCAGGACTCCAACTCCAAAACAAGTACTCACCCAGATTACTATATACATTCATCAATATCTGGTTATGGAAGTGAAGCATGAATGGAGAAGAGCTTTCAAATGGGGGAGGGGAAGATGTGAGGGGAGGGGAGAGAGCATGCATTTGTGAAAAGTATTTAGACAAGAAAAGAAAATAAAATGTCAGCTTTTAACATTTCCATTTAATCCATTTTAGGTAATAATCCCATCACATAACATCATAATGTCCATTTACATCATATATGCACCTATTCGTCATATACTTTAGAAACCTAGAAAATTTAAAAAAGGTTGGTCTTATGCAAAACCTTTTCAGTTCCAATATTCTGAATCTAATCATTATAAGCATAAATGTCAGTGCAACAAACCTCCTTAAATCAATAATGGTAACAATACAGCAGCAGCAAAATATTATTCCACACATTATCAGGAGCTGTGCTAATCATCTTATCTATACTATCCCATTTTATCAATAAGGACACTGAGTCACCAATAGGTGAAAAAAGTTATCCAAGGTCACCCTGCAAGTAAGTTGTGAAGCCAGAGTTCATATGTCTATTTCCAGTTACAAGTTCTTTAAACCAATATATAAAACTGCCTCAACAACAAAAATATGAACAGATTCCTGAAGTCCACATTAATAGGGTTTTGCTGCTATCGATTTATAAAATAATTAATAGAAGCAGAAAAAGCTAAATAAACCATCCAAGGTCAAGCATAGGTTATGATAATTGCCAAACTCGATATTGCCTGAAGAACCCACTCATGTGGACCTATACCTGCACAGAATTCCACTTACCAGTCTAAAATGCACACATTCTCGCCTAGTATTATTAATTTTATTGTTTGCTTCTGTTTTTATTAGTTGTCATATGACTGATAGTACAGTAGTAGATATGTACCTGAATGTGTTGAGTCCATATAAAACTGTACTAAGTAGATTAAAATCAATTGGTTATCTTCC
>NW_004567124.1:29567584-29592571 GCF_000260355.1 Condylura cristata
CGGGTCAGGAGAGGTCTGCCACACCATGTGTACACCTCCGGGGCAGGTGGGAATCGAACTCATGCGGAAGTGGCTTTAGCTTCTCAGTGCTGTGCTTTAACCTGCTGTGCCACAGAGATGGCCACTGCTAAGATTTAATATTGTTCTGGATTTGGAGAAAAAGGAACCCTCTTCACTGCTGATAGGAATGCAAACTGGCCCAGCTACTATAGACAGCTGTGTGTAGCACTCTCAAAACACTAAAAATGGATTACCATATGGCCCAGTGATTCTACTTTTAGGAATCTACCCAAAGGAAACAAAAACACCAATTCAAAAGGAAACCTGCACTCCTAGGTTTACTGAAACACTATTTAGCATAGCTAAGATATGAAAATCACCAAAATGCCCCACAATAGATGAATGGATCAAGAACGTAATACATATACACACAATGGAATATTACTTGGTGATCAAAAAGATAAACCCATGCCATCTGCAGCAAAATGCATAGAACTGGAAAGGATTATGTTAAGTGAGATAAGTTAGAAGGAGAAATAAAAATATGGAATGGTTTCACTTATAAGTGGAATATAGAAAAAACAAACAAAGCATCAGGAAAGAGATAAGTTGCAAATGTTGACCATAGATTTGAGGCAATAGGAAGGAGGGGGAGGGAGAGGAGACAAAAGAGGAGAGGGAAGAGTACAAAAGGCTATTAGAATGATTCACTAGTGAGATGGTGGTGGGAGAACTATGGGACTACACATGAAGGAAGAACAATGATGTAAGAAAAGGGGAAAAAGAATAAAGTAAAAGAACAGAATTTTAACTCATGTCTCTAAGCAAGGAAAAAAAAGTCCAGTACTCACAAAAAAAATATTTTAAGAATAAATGAGATACAGAGATAGTGTCTGTGGATACTTATCACTATAGGAGAATAATAAAATTCAGAATAAACTGGCTTAAGAAAATTCTGGAAAAGACCTGCCACAGGAACATAACATGTAACGCAAAGTCTCAAACTGGTGGTGGTTAGCAGTGGTGTGAGGGATCTAACAAATGCCTTTGGTTTCTGTAGGGAGGGGAGGAGTGAAGTAGGTTTGTAGTATCTACCAATCTCTATGGTATAAACACTTCCACCACAGCTGATTTTGTTTATTTTTTAAGATTTATGTATTTATTTTGCATACAAGATATAAATGTAGGCCAGAGATAAGGGAGGAAAGGGAGGGAGAGAAGAGGATTCACCAGGACAGAGCAGGAAGCAGAACAGGTCGATTTACTGAAATACACTGCTGAGGGGAGCAGCAGGAAAGACTGGAGATGTCTGTGGCACCACATATGGATTAGCTCCCTGGCTGGGAATTAAAATCAAGCTTTGGCAGTGGTAGTGCTGAGACTTAAACCCTAGTCCACCAGGGAGGTCCCATAGCTGATCTTAAACTATAGATGTGAAGTCAGTTTGTAGAGTTGGGAGATGCTCAGGATCAGCTCTCACAAACTGAAAAGAGCCAGCTCCAGCACCCACTGGCTACAGGCCAAATTGAGCCCACAGACTTGTTCTGTTTAGTTGGGAAACTGTTGGCCCATAGTGTTTTCAAAAATTCAAAAGAATTGACAACATTTAAAATGAGTTTTTTTCTTCTTAAAAAGTCAAATTAGGCTGTCACTCCCTGGTGACGCAATGGATTAGGACGCAGCACTGCAAGCTGGCTGCAGCTGCTTCAGTGCAAGTTCGATCCCTGGCCCTGAGGTGATTCACGTGGCAGGCAGACCTCTCCTGATCCACCCACAGCTCCCCTCAACAGTGTACGCCGTCGATCTGCCTGTTCTGTTCCCCACTGTCTCTGGTGAGGCCTCTCATCACCCCTGTACCTCTGGCCTGTACCCTAGTTCTGTATGAATAAATAAATAATCTTTAAAAAAAATTCAAATCAGGCTGCCTTCTAGAGACGAAAGGATCTGGTAGCACTGGGCCCACATTGCTGCATGATAACAGACATAGATGGCTGGCAGAACATGGCACACACAACTATTCTTTCACTTTGCCACCGTCCCAACCAGGCCACCTTCATTTCTTCACTTCTTGTTGATAAATGGAAGAATGGTAGTCTGTGCTCTCTGAAAGGGAGAGTTTTGCCTCCAGATATGATACTTACTCAAACCACTGGATGGCTCTTCTCCCTTGATATCTGCATCTATTGGGTTGTCAGAAATGTTATGAAGTGTTTTACTTGAAAAACAGGGAAAAAAACACCAGTTTTTCCAGCATCCCATTATAAGATTAATCAATTTGACTGGCTGATCTCTAATTGCTCTCTTAACCCAATACTCTGTAAGCCAAGGAATCTGAAATAATAAGAGCAGTACATTAAGTCTTCTGGAGAAGCTTTTTTGTTCTCTACTTGAAGAGCTTTGGTCACAGCTACCAAGGTACAAATAAAACCTCAAAAAATTATGAATTAGATATTAAATGTATTCTTACCTTAGTATATATTTTCATTGGTTTCAGGATTTAAGAATCTAAATGTTAGGGCCTCCTCCCTGGTAGCACAGGGGTTAGAGTCTCTCAGTGCTATCAAATTATCACCAGCTACAGTGGCATGAGTTTAATCCCCAGCCAAGAAGCTGACCCATATATGACACAGCAGGCCTCTCCTGTTTCACCCACTGCTCCCTGAGCAGTGTATTTCAGTAAAATCTACCTGTTTTGTTCCCCATTCTGTCTCTGGTGAATCCTCTCACACCTCCGGCCTATACCCTAGTTCTTGTATGCATACATAAATAAAAATAAATCTTTAAAAAAAAAGAAGAAGAAGAAATGATTGTTTCTGAGCTACTTGTTATATCTGGCAGTAAGATCTGTGGGCGTTTTAAAAATAACATTAAAATATTCTATTTGTTGAAAGGAGATGGTAGTTTCAATTTCTGTCTATCACAAAGTGCATGATTTTATCTAAAAAGTTAGCAACTATTTTACCTTGATTATGTTTGCACAAGCTTATTTCTTCCTAACTGAAAATTTGAGCATATTTATTTTTCAGGTTTTTTCAAAAAAAAATTTTTTTAATTGAGGTAGCACTGCCAGGTCTCATCGGTAGGGTTTTTAAAACTATACAATGAAGAGTCTCTCTCATATCCCCAGTCCAATTACTATCTTAGCTAAATGGGGCAAATGGTATTAGCTTTCCCCAACAATATTATCAGACAAAAACAAATAGCAGGTTAATAGAGTTTAAGCAAAAGATGACATCAGCTTAAAGAGTCATAGACAAAAAATTAAAACAAATAAATCACCAATCTATTTCATAGGTGACTGTACAAAGTGCATTTAAACAATACTCCTCCCCTCCAGATGCCATCTACAGAGGAAGTCACCAAGGAAGAATCTTAACCTCTCTCCATCCCCAACAAATCTTAGACACCACTTACAAAAGATCTTAGGAGGCTAAGATGTGGCACAGACATGAATGACAAGCCACAAATATTCACTTGCAAAGTTATACATCCTGAGGTAGGAGCAGAGCATGTCTACATTAAACATAACCAGTTCTGAGTATTTAAAAGACATCAATATATTCATGACAAACAGTAACTCATAAACTTGATGGGAATAAATCTGAATTTTTCATAACTCTAGGTTGATCTGAGAAAGCAGCAAATCAATTAGCCAGTAACAAAAGCATAAAAAGCCTTTTGCCATCTAATGTAGTCTTAACTGTATATTTGGAGATTTTCAACAGTCTTAAGAGATAATCCTCATAAATATTATGAGCCTGCTAGGTCTATTTCCAAAAGAAAGGATAAACAAAAGATCAGAGGGTTTTGGTGTTTTTTTTTTGGGGGGGGGGAGGGGTGGTTTAAGGAAGGGAATTATTTTACTTAAATTTCTACCTATGCATATATTTGTTAAGAGTGTTCTGATATAGAAGATAAGAATGCTCAAAGACACAATTTTCTTTGATTTACATGAACAGAAACATTTCAGATATCCATATGCTTTTCCCTTACATTTACAGAAATTTCTTATTAGTCATGGCTGCTCAGAGCTCTCTAAAAGTACAGAATTACAACACTGAGTCCAACAACTTTACATAATTGAATCTATCCTATAAGAACATTCCATTTTTCCAAGAAAGGTAAGTTGTCCTTATGGCTTACCACATAACTCGATGTATTTCTACTCTGTAAAAATTTTTACTATGTTGCCTTCAAAGAGGTCAGTAAATATGGTCAATGATAATAAAGACATACATTATATTCATCTTGAATACTACCTTATATCATACACCAAAACTGACCCAAAATAGATAAAAGACTTGGATGTAAGACCTGAATTCATCAAATGTATAGCAGAAAACATAGGTTAAACACTGGGAGATATTCATTTCAGAATGTCTTTGGGAATTCAACTTCAATAGAAAAGGAAAAAGGAGTGAAAATAAACAAATGGGACTGCACCCCACTGCACAGAATAAGAAACTATCATTAAAAAGAAAACACCTTCTGAATATCAGAAATTATTTGCACATCATACACCTGACTAGGAGCTGATATTTATGACCTATAAAAACATTTCAAACATCTGTACAACTCAATAAAAAGAAAACCAGTAACCAATAAAAAAACAGGCATTAGGGCTAACCTGACGAAAGTATATCTCTCTCTAGAAAAAATATGGACAGCCAAAAGGTACGTGAAAAATTCCCATTACTTATCAACAAGGAACTGCAAATCTAAAGCATGAGTGAGATACCACCTCACTCTCCTGAGAATGACCCACATGAAAAAGAGCAAAAACAACAGGTATTGGTGAGGGTGTGGAGAAAAAGAAACCTTGGCACACTGCATGAAATGTCCAGCCCTTGTGTGAATATCGAGGGTTTTCAAAATATTAAAAATAATAAGACCCAGCAATTCTAATTCTAGGTATTTACCCAAAGAAACAAAATCACCAATTCAAAGAAATATATGTTCTTTGAACACTTCTGCGATTATTCTTTGAACAATTCAAAGAACACTTCTATAAAAATAAATCTTTAAAAAAAAAAAATAAAAATAATAAGACCCAGCAATTCTAATTCTAGGTATTTACCCAAAGAAACAAAATCACCAATTCAAAGAAATATATGTTCTTTGAACACTTCTGCGATTATTCTTTGAACAATTCAAAGAACACTTCTATGTTCATTGCAGCATCGTTCACAATAACCAAGTTATGGAAGCAATCTAAATGCCCTCTGACTACAGAGTTGATTATGATGCGGTATTATATGCAGTACAACTACAATACAATGGAATACTACTCAGCTATTAATAAGTTCACACAATGATAAACTCTTGCCATCTGTGAAAACATGGTTGGAACTGGAGTTTCCATTCACTTATAATGCTAAGCGAAATAAACCAGAAGAGAAAGACAAATATGGGATGATTTCAGTAGTGGAACGTAGAGCAATAAAACAAAGGGTCAGGGCATCCCTGATGGTGCAAGGAGTTAATTCTCAGCACTATGAAAATACCAGCAGCCACTGCAGCACCAGTTTGATCCCCGCCAGAGAGCTACCCACATGGTGCTATAGACCTCTCCTGTCTCACTCGCTGCTCGCCTCAGCAGTGTATTTCAGTCAGATCTGCCTATTCTCACCACTTTGTCTCATGAATTCTCTCCCCTCCTCCCCACAATCCCCATACCTCTGGCTTGTACCCCAGTTCTTGCCTGCATAAATAAGTAAATCTTTCAAAAAAATTTTTTTAATTTCAAGAAAGAAATACTATAATTTAGAGATAATGTAGTAATTTTTAAAAAATTCTCAGTGCCTCAACACATGAATTATTCATGAGGCACTAAAATTTTGACTTTTTTTAGTATAAATTTAATAAGTAAATCTAATCATTCAGTCCTGTTGAGACCAGAAACAGTTAAAAAGAAATGTCCCAGATCAGAGTTTATGTTTCATGCTTTCTCGGGCGTGGAACAAAGGACAGGGTTCAATAGTAACAAAACCTTAGGAATAAGATGGGAAAGGAAGTGATAGTGACCTTATATCTTTATATATCCTTATAAGGAAAAATCACTTTATATCTTTAGGTGTCAACCCTGCATAAGACCACTACTCTCAGGACAACTTCAGAAAAGCCTGAACTTCACAAAGAATTGCCCTAGTCAGAGGGGCCAGCACTCAGTCATGAAAGGAATCATGACCTAACATACTTGACCAAGCTACAGGATCAAGAAACATGAATTCACTTTAGTCTTTACTTGTCTTGCTTTCTTTGCTTCAGAATATTTATTTCCATGGTGTTGATGTTATTACTCTAAGTTTAAACCTGTCAAACATTTTTATCAATTAAATTTCAATATTTAAAACACATAAAAAATAAGTCCTGAGATATTTTAACAGCTGACATTGGATAAAAAATTGCAGAGCCCTCAATTATCTCAATGAAACACCAACTGTTCATAGGTCACAATGCAAACACCACACTAAGTCAAAAAACAAGAAACTGTACTCACTCATTTCAAACCATGAACCAAACTGTTCTGGATCCAGCCACCTGTTGTGTTCACCAAAGAAATGGAAACTTAACATTCATTCAGTTAGACCCTCCAACCTACCACCTTTAGCTGGTTTGCTGTATACACAAACTAGAAGAGCAATCTGACAGTAGAAAGAGACCGTGAATCAAACACTTGAAAATATTCTTCTTCACAAAACAATTAAAATTGAAAGAAAATGTACCCTTCACTCATTTCTCCTAAGATTTTCATACCAGACTTTTACATGTTAAGGTCACTTTTTATACTTACTCTAGAAGAGTATTGTATGCTGGTAATTTTGTTTTTGAGGAAAATTCAACTGATATGGCAAAGGCACACAAAATATAATGATAAATTCAGCCAAAATTTGTTACAGTCAAATAATAAAATATTATTATGTGCTGCCTCTACTGAACATTTTCTCGAGGGGAAGGAGGGCAGGAATATATATATACATAATACCAGCAAACATTCGGTATATCTTATTACTTAGTAGACTAAAGTTTTATGCCTACACAGAGACTTCAAAATAAAACCAATAGGGCCCTCCCTGGTGGCACAAATGGTTAAAGCCAGCCCTACGAAGCTAGCCACAACTGCTTCAGCACAAGATGGATCCTGGCCAGAAAACTGACCCACATGGCACAGCAGACTTCTCCTGTATCAACCGCTGCTCCCTTCAGCAGTGTACACCATCAATCTGCCTGTTTTGCTCCCCACTCTGTCTCTGGTGAATCTTCTCACCACCCCCTGTACCTCTGTCCTGTACCTCAGTTTTGGATACATGAATAAATAAATCTTTTTAAAAATTAATTAAATAAAGCAATACTCTATTAATATAAAAATTTCCCCTCAAACTGATATGAAATACAGTCATCATGTACATTTTTCTCAAATAACATTATCAGAGGTTTTCTTCAAATACCTCTTTGCAGAAATTCAAGCTCATCTCACTCTTACAACTCAGAGAAAGAGTACCTTTTAATAAAAGCTAAGCACTCCTTAGCTTAGCTAAGTGAAAGGAACATATATCTAATAAAATAACTTTGCTAGAAGAGTATTTAAAACTAGGTTATAATGCAGTAACAAAATAAAATTCTGATATCTTACAGAATTTAAAAAATACTCTAAAAGATGACTAAAAGAAATATATCAAATAACCATACTTTTCTCAGACTTATTTTTAGAATAATTTACTTTCCAATTTGCAACAATAATCAATACAGAAATACTCCAAGATGTATTTGCTGAGCATACAACTGTTATTTTTGAATATCATGTAAATTAATCATATTTCTTTGGCAAAGTTGTTAAAAGAATTTCCAGATCAATAAGAGACTTTTTCTCCCTTTATGTGTTATCCTCACTCATTATTCTAGAACTCAAATTGTCCATATATTGCTAAAAGTATAGAAAACTGAGCATAACTCTTGCCAATAGATATACCAAGGCCTCCAGCATTAATTATATATTACTTTCTGTTGTGCTACTATGACTGTGAATCAGTGAATCTAGGGTTTAAAGCTTTTTTAAAATGGCATTATATGTCACCCTGAAAACATAAAGGCAAATATTTAATATCTGGGCCATATTCAACTAATCATCAAAATATGTCTTTACACACATATAACCCATATAAACATTTTTATTTTCTGCAAATCAATAAACCTCTATTTTTTAAATTTATTTATGCATATAAATAACTGGGGTACAGGCCAGATGTACAGGGGTGGTGAGAGGACAGAGACAGAGTAGGGAGCAGATCGACAAAGTACACTGCTGAGGGGAGCAGCGGGTGTGACAGGAGAGGTCTGCTGTGTCATGTGGTTCACCTTTAGGGCCGGGGATCAAACTCACGATGAAGTAGTTGCAGCTAGTTTGCAGTGCTGTGTCCTAAACCATTGTGCCACCAGGAAGGGCCCAAGCCTTTATTTTAAAGTAAAATTTTGTTTTATGTGTTTCCAAAGATTGCTACTACTCAGACACTGCTTCATTGTAGATCATATACTAAATTCTAATAATAACAATAATAACATTTACCATCTATTAAATATTAACTAGGACCTCTACACTCTGCTAAGTATTTTATATGCTATATTACATGCTAAATCCTCACCACAGCCATAAGGAACACAACAATGAGAGGCAACAGGAGAGTAATCAAGAACCTAGAGCCAGATTCTGTATTTGAATCCTGCTTCATCTAGTTGTAGAGATCCACCCCTCATTTTACAGATGAGACAACAGTGACTCAGATAAAAAGAAGCAGAGCCAAGTCATGTCCTAAGAACAAATTGTTACAGGAAGTAGAAACAACGGATTACAAAACTATGGGTAGAGAGCTTAAGATGTTCTATGGGTGGGACCAGTTAAGGAAAAGAAGACAACTGCAGCAAATTATAGCACCAAATTAAACTAAGTCATCCCAAATAAATGTAAAAATTAAGTTGTTGTGTTTGCCCCAGTTAAATCCCTTAGATACTCTACTGCTAATTAGATTGGAATCTAGGTTCAACACTGGCAAATACACGTAGAGGGAGCCTTAACTCCATTTCTCAGGTAGAGGTAGGTAGGTAAAAATTTGAAGAAGATAAAGTGGGTATATCGACTTAAGCACACAGTGCCCACTCAGATAAGTTTTGACTATCCCTGTCTCTAGGAACAACACTACATGAGTGAAGAGTTGCTGTGCTGTGATCCGTAAGTGGGAAAGCAAGTGTTGTAGACCAATTCAACAAATCGTGCTTAGAAATATGAAATAAATAACATCAGAAACAACTGAACAAAGATCTCCAAGAGCAAAGATATAGCAATAGGATAAAAAGAATGTATTTACTTTAAAAATTAAAGCCTCCCTGGTGGCGCAGCGGGTTAAAGCACAGCACTAATGAAGCTAAAGCCACTTCAGCATGAGTTCGATCTCCAGCCAGGAGGGGACCCAGCAGACCCCTCCTGACCCATTCACTGCTCCCCTCAGCAGTGTACTTCTCAGTTGGCCTGTTCTGCTCCCCACTTTGTCGCTGATGAATCCTCTAACTGCGCCTGCACCTCAGGCTGTACCCCAGTTCTGTATGCATAAATAAAAAAATCTTTAAAAAAAAGTTATGATATCAAGAGCATGATTTATGATTCACTGGTATAGGCACAAATGACAAGTAAATAACTAATGCATGTCAAAATAATTCAGGAGTACCAAAGAGCTTAGTTTACTAGTATGAGAATTTCCAGGTGCCGGGAAAACTGGGACACTACATGCAAAAAAATGAAACTAGTTAACTACCTTGCACAATACACAAAAATCAACTCGAAGTGGATTAAAGACCTAGACATAAGAATGGAAAACATAAAATACCTGGAAGCAAAGATGGGCAAAATACTACACGACATACACTTTAGTAACATCTTTGAAGATAGAGCATCCAACACAAAAATAGTGATGGACAAGATAAATAGATGGGGCTACATCAAGTAAAAGAGCTTCTGTATAGCAAAAGAGACATTACAAAAACAGACATCCCACTAATTGGGAAAAGCATTCTCACAAGAAACTCGCAATAAAGGATTGATCAAACAAAGATATACAAAGAACTGATGAAAACAAAAAATAAACAACTCCATCAAAAAATGGACAGAAGAGCTAAAAAGACACTTCTCCAAAGAGGAAATGCAGATGATCACCAAGCATATGAAAAAATGTTCAACATCACTTGTAATAAGGGAGAGGCAAATTAAAACCACAATGAGATACCGCCTCAGACCAGTGAGAATGGCACATCTTAAAACAACTAGCAACAACAAATGTTGGCAAGGATGTGGAGAAAAGGTATTCTCCTGCACTGCTGGCAGGAATGCAAGCTAGTATAACCACTATGGAAAACTGTTTGGAGGTTTTTCAAACTGCTAAAAATGGAGCTTCCATATGACCCTGAAATCCCACTTTAGGTATCTACCCAACAGACACTAAAACACTGATTCAAAAAGATACCTGCACCCCCATGTTTATTGCTGCTTTATTTACAATTAGAAAGACATGGAAACAGCCCAAATGCCCAAAAGTAAATGACTGGATTTACGGGGGTAGAACGGGGAATCGGATCAAAAATAGTGGGGGGAGGGAAATGCACTGGACTATGGTAATGGCACATGGGTGATTTGGTGATGGAAAGCCCACGGGGAATACAACTGAGATGGAAATAGATGTAAAAATAAACTATTATGTTAAAAAAAAAAAAAAAAATCCAAAAAAAAGATGTCTCCTCTAAAAACTCCACTTACCCAACAACATCTGAAAAGACTAAATCTAAGGTGTGATCCTTGATAGTAAGGAGACCTTAATGAAAACTAGTTAAGTTCAAAAAACATTTGTAGATTAGTTACCTATGTTAAATTAAAATCTACACAAGAAAATGACATTAGATCACAATTTCACACCATATACAAAAATTAATTTAAAATAGATTAAAAATATTGAAACCGTAAAACAGAAGAAAGCATAGGCAAAACCTAGGAGACACTGGCTTCAGAAATTCTTTGGGGATTCAACTCCAAATGCATAGAAAACAAAAATAAAGATTAAACAAATGGAACTATACCAAGCTAAAAGGCTTCTGCAGTGTTAAAAAAAAAAAAAGCCCTATTATTAAAAAGACACCCTGGATGGGTTCACTCAGGAAGAAAAAAAGAGAGAGCAAGACAAACAAATATAATAAAGTAAAAAATGAAAACAATGAACAACTATAAACTAGAGACATTTTATGGGTTGGAAGGAAGAATGGGATCAGAACTGGGGTGGGAAGAGTACACTGGACTGTGGTGATGGCTCATGGGTGAACTGGTGGTGGAAAGTCCATGGGGATTACAACTGAGATGAAAAAAATGCACACAATGAAGATGATGTAAAAAAAAATTAAATATAAAATAAAAAAAAAGACACTACTGGATGGAAGAAATTATCTGCACAACATATATCTGACAAAGGGTTGATATCCAAGATCTATAAAGAACTTCAACTCAACAAAACAAATAAAAAATCAAACAATAGGCAGAAGAACTAAAGAGACACTTCTATAAGAAAGATATACAGATGGGCAACAGACACAAAGAACATGTTTACATCACTTATCATCAGGGAAATATAAAGCAAACCTACAATGAGATACCACCTCATACCCATGAGAATGACCTAAATTAAATAAGAACAAAAACAACAAACAGTGGTAAGGTAGAGAAAGGGAACCCCTGCACCCTGCTGATGGAAAAGAGATGGCCCATCCCCTTGGAAAACAATGTAGGCTTTTTGAAATATTAAAAATAAAACTATCATAGGGTCCAGCAATTCCACTCCTAGGTGTTTACCTAAAGAATGCAAAAATACTAATTTGTTTTTTAAAGATTTATTTATTTTTGCATACAGAACTGGGGTACAGGCCAGAGGCTCAGGGGCGGTGAGAGGTTTCACCAGAGACAGAGTGGGGAGCAGAACAGGCAGATCGACGAAGTACACTGCTGAGGGGAGCAGCGGGCGGGTCAGGAGAGGTCTGCCACACCATGTGGTCACCTCCGGGGCAGGCGGGAATCGAACTCATGCGGAAGTGGCTTTAGCTTCTTAGTGCTGTGCTTTAACCCGCTGCGCCACTGGGGAGGGCCCGCAAAAATACTCATTTAAAGAGATATATGAACACTCCTATGTTCATTGCAGCACTATGTATGACAGCCAAGCTATGAAAACGATCTCAGTGCCAATGACAGAGAAGTACATTAAGAAGATGTAGTATGTCTACACAATGGAATACTACTCAGATATACACACACACATACACACTACATATAAAACTCTCTCTCACATTCTCACATAGTGTATACATAGTGTCTTAGCACTGGATATGGTGTGGCAAAACACACGTAAAAGGGCCTGAAACCTATGCCTCTGGGTCATATAGAGTGCTATAAACCAGTGTTACCTCTATTAATATATATATTACATATATATTACCTATAACTGTATATATATAAACTCATACCATTTGTGACAACATAGATAGAATGAAAGGGGATCATGCTAAGCAAAATAAGACAGAAGGAGAGAGACAAATACCAGATGGCTTCACTCATTTGTGACGTAGAAAGAAAAAAAGGGTCAGAGAAAAGCAAACCTTACAAATCTGACTGTAAAATCTGAGGCTCCCAGAGGAGGCGGGAGGAGAAGGAGCCCAATGTAATTTAGGTGCCTTAGCATTGTGTCTGATATGGTAATATACATCTAATAAAAGGGCCTGAAACTTATGCCTCTGAGTCATAGAGAGTGTTGTAAACCAGTGTTACCTATGTTAAAAGAAAAAAGAAATTAGTTAATTGTATTATGGTTCTATAAAATGTTAACACTAGGGGAAGCTGGGTGAATAGTATGGGAATTTCCTCTATATTTATTTTAAACTTACATCTTCTAAATTTAAACTAATTTCAAAATAAGATACATATAACTATATATTCATATATAAAGAATAATTTAGAATAAAATACATATGCAGTGCTTACACAGGAAACATAAAATAAACTATAAACTTCTAACTAAAAGATGACTGGGCAGAAGGCTCCTACCAGAATAAAATGGTCAGGAAAATAAGCTAAAAGCGACAAATCAATGAATGTGTCCTCAGCAAGTACTGAGTATGCCCTATGACCTTGGAGTAAAAGGGCCCAATACTACAAAACTGTAGAACAGAATGAGGGTGAATTTGCGAGCTATGAAATACTACACATCACAAAGTCCTAGCCCTTCATTTTTACTTGGTGGATTCTGACACAAGATAGAGAAGGGTTCAACACAATAACTTGGAAAAGACTTACGTTTGTAATTTGCAGGGTGGGAGGATGGTGGGGGACAAAGACATCATGGAGGAATGAGGCTAGCTAGTGGAAGACTTGGTATAAAATAATAATGAAGTTTTGGGGAAAGTTAAGAAACATCTTTACCTCTTAACACATACTAAAATAAATTTGAGCTAGAAATTAAAGAATTAAGGACAAGAAAGTAAATCATTAAAAACTTAGAAGAAAATTAAGTGAAAGATTTATTTTGTCAGGGTAGAAAAGACCTTTCTTGGCATAAAAGCAAAACATACACACAAAAGCGTAAATTTAAAGTACATGAAAAACAGAACATGTAAAATCATAAAATCACACAGATGAGGAACTATCCACACCAAATCTGTCATGGCAAGATCAACTTCCTTAACATATGTAAATCAATAAACAATAACTTCAGCACTACACTAGAAAATTAAGGAAAGGGGATACCAGACAGGTAATTCCAGAACAAGAATTAAATGATAGATAAAACATTTGGGGAAAAGTACAATGCATTATAATAAGTAATGTAAAGTTATGAGATATCACTCTTGATTAAGCATATTAAAGATTAATGATTCTCCTCAAAAGTTGCAGAAATAGACATTCCCATATAATATTGGTAGTAGGATTAATACAGTCTTATTTATAGTCATTTGTCAACATAATCCAAAAATCCTTGAAAGCATAAATACCCTTTGGTCAAAAATACCTAGTGGCTGCCAAAGTGTATACTCCTGAAATGTCTGACACCCCTCTTAGGAGACTTACAAAGTTATTTTTACAGAAAGACTAAGACCTGATTTGCCTTCCCTATGTGACATTTGCACTGATGGTGCAAAAGCAATGCTAGGCAAATCTTCCACTGCCTGAGGCAAAAGCCACAAATGTTCTCTGCATCACTGTACTCCTCACCAGCACATATTTGAAGAGAGGGCAAAAAATGTATGTCTTTCCAAGTTGTTGTGTTGAACCCTTATATTCTTATAGTTTCATGTAAGAATATTTTAAGGTTCACTTACTAATTTTATTAATTCTCAATCCATGAATATTCATTCTTTTTATGTTCTTTATGACAAAATAAGAAGTAAACACAAAGTAATCTAATGCACATGGAAAATGACGCTATCACCAAGGAAAGCCCGCGTGATTGAGAGCTAAACTAGCGCTTTTTCTATGGAACACCACTTTTGCTATGAACTGATGAACAGAGTATGATTATTCAGATTTGGATATCTGGTAGACATTTTCTCAAAAATAAACAACGTGAGCCTGTCACTTCAAGGGAAACAACTGATAGTATTTGTTGCCAATGACAAAATTTGAGTTTTCAAGGGAAAATTCAAATACTGGAAAACTCTGTATCTCCCACCACAAGCTTGACAGCTTCAAATCTTAGACTTTTGCAATGAGATCAGTGGAGACACTAGCAAATGTGATTTTTTTTTTTTGATACTATGTAATGAAAGGTGACATTTGGAAGATTTGCATAACTCAAAAGTAATATTTTGCAAAGGAATAAGGCATGATGATAAAAATCATGCATGACTAGAAGATCCATTCAAAGTTCAAGATAAGCCAATGGACTGTAATGTCACAGCGTGAAAAGTTCCTTGATATGGTTTTACATTCCACATTGCAATTAACCTTTAAGAAAATACCACTTGTTGTGTTTTATGTAATAACAAAAATATCCACAATTATCTGAAAAACCTATTAAATTACTCTTCCATTTCCAACCACATATTTGTTTAAGGCCAGAGTTTTTTTAAATTCTTTAATACAAATAGCAAAACAGGATGAAGGTAGAAACAGGTAAGCCTTCCCTCCTTCCAAGGCAGGCAATAAAGAAATTTGCTAAAGTGTAAAACACTGCCATTACTCACTACTTTTTTGAAATGATGACTAATAATCATAAAAATGTTAATATGTTTAATGGTTGTTTATTTTTATTTTTTGATTAATTAGTAATTTTTTTTAACTTCTCAGTTTATATTTCAGCAAATGCCAATAGAGGTATGGAGACCATAACGTTTGAAATGAGTTATACACACTCATAACCAATTTAAGGAATCTAAAGTGCAAAAAGAAGTAGGCTTGGCATTATATAGCTCCAAAAGTAATATAAGAAAATAAGAAAAACAAAACTTATGTTCAAAACTAAGAAAATGAATAGTGTACCTAGAATGTTATTACAGTAAATTTGAAACAAATAGTAAAAAAAAAAATGTCTAAAGATGAGAAATGTTACATTTCAAAAGCAAGGTCTAAAACCATATTAGCAGAGACAGGTATTACACTGAAAAAAAGAATACTAAAAGTAAATACATAAAGTATTAGTAACAACCTTCTGAGATAAAAAAAGTCATCAATAATTTTTCTTTATTAAATATGTACTTGCTTTAAAAATTAAGAAAATAAGAACTTTACCAACTCTTTAAAACATTTCAGTACTCTGATTTCTTTATAACTCAATGTATGTGAATGTCAGTCATGGAAAAATAATTGCTGCTATTGTTATTAACAAAATTAATCAGGGAAGTTTAGTATGTAACTCTGAACTGAAAGTTAAGGAACCTGTATTCTAAATGTTGTTTGGCTATTAAACATCCTGGATTTTTGACAAGTCACTTACCCTCTTTGATCCACCAAAATTATCTTTAGGTCCTTACCCAACTGGCTCTCAATTCTAAAGGTTTCTGAAGTTCTTTTCAACAATAAAGTAATGCAACACTAATAATGAGTACTGTGAAACCAGTTCTAAAATCACCATTTATAAAATTCCCTTCATGCTGCTTAATGACCTTTTTTAGTGAGGTTTATTGAGGTACAAGAAATTATAGTTTTAAACCTCTACAAATGTATATTTCTTCATTTGTATATTAATAATGCAGCATCTCTGGATAAAACTTCACAGATGAAATGTTAAATATTCCATGAATGGTATTTGGAAGAAGTGAAAAATATCTGGGACTATCATGAATTAAAAAATAATAATTAAGAAAATGAACAAGATAGTATAGCACCCCAAGCGAAGGTTGTCCATCATAAATGTTGATAAGAATATGTGGCATTTACTCATGAAGAGAAGAAGGCATTTACTATGGGAAAGAAAAAGGATAAACAAAAGTAGGAAAAGGAAAAGAGAAGCAAAAATATAGTGGTAATATAAGTACAAAGCCATGCAGAATTCATATATGTATGTATACTATATGACAGCTGCCCAGAAAAATCTACCTAGTCCCTCAGCTATTCATTTCATTGTTCACTGGCAAGAGTGAATGCTAGAAAATTAAATTCCAGTTAGTTATTTTTGTTGTTAGCTAACATAATTAAAAATCCTAAAATCTATAAAGGAATAAATATTGCCCTAAATAAAATTCGAACAACAACAAAAAAAATTTAATTCAACAAATGAAGAAAACTTAGACCCTTGAAAAACTGAGGTCAGTAAGAACTTCAATTTATTCCTTAATCTGTACTTTTTAAATATCAATTATCGAAAAACTAGTTTTCTGATGTCTGTTCAAGGGCACCCTATCAAGGACAAGAAAGTTCTCCATTAGGGATTAATATTGCTCAGTGTCACAAAACAAATGGTACAAGTTTAATATGATTTTGAATAGAAGGTAAATAAACATTCTTCACTTCTAACATCACAATACAATTTGGTTGTGCTAGACTGGTTTGTGTGACACCTGAACCCCAGTTCCACATTTTTGAAATGAAGAAGTCTATAGTCTGTATTTACTAAAGTTCTTTCCTTAGAAAATTGGACAATGGTAGGGGGCTTCCCCAGTGGTCTAGGGGTTAAGTCTCAGTGTTACCACCATAAGGGTCTGAGGTCAATCCCAGGGCAGGCAGCTGACTCATATACAGAGCAGACCTCTCCTGTCCAGCCTGCTGCTCCCCTTAGCAGTGTATTTCAGTAGATCTGTCTGTTCTGTTCTCCACTCTGTCTCTGTTGAATCCTCTCACCCTCACTCCTCTGGCCTACACCCCAGTTTTTCTATGCATAAATAAATATTTTTAAAAACGGACAATCCTAAAATTATTGGGAAAAAAAACTATTTGAGGGCCCAGGGAAGTATAAATACACCTAGAACATGTGTGCATATGATTGTTCAAAAGCCAATCTTAAAATAACAGGGTACATAGAAGATAGCAATTTCTTGTACTGGAGTGAGAATGCCAGAGGTCACTTAACTGCATTAGACTCACTGTGCTCCCTTGTTTGTTTCCTGGAGCTAACTGAAAGGGCATCTATTGCCTCCTTTGGAGTCTACAGTTCCTATTTCCACTTTGAGAGGACCCTGCCACCCATCATTCT
This sequence comes from Condylura cristata, assembly GCF_000260355.1. Classification (NCBI taxonomy): domain Eukaryota; kingdom Metazoa; phylum Chordata; class Mammalia; order Eulipotyphla; family Talpidae; genus Condylura; species Condylura cristata. The sequence goes on from NW_004567124.1 coordinate 29,585,284, forward strand.
TTCCTAGTATCTATCAGGCTACCACTACACATTTATGGAGCAGCTACTATGCGCGCCCACCACATACCAAGTTTTCAATAAACATGTGTTGACTCGAATTTAATTGCAAGACCTGGGGAGGTTGCCAGGAATTCATCCATTAAGAGTCTCCAGTGGTAGGCTGGTAAAAAAAACATTTTCACCATCCTTGAGCTACTAACCTCTGACACTTGTGTGTGACACGTGGTTCCTAAGGGCAGGCTGGCTGCCAAGGCAGCTGCTGAAGGCAAAGGCCTATGAGAGGGGTGCGATGGGCACTTACCTGGGGAACCTCTGCTTCAGCTTCCTCAGACTCTGCCTGGTGGGCGGCACAGACACTAGGCACTGGGCTATCTCCTCGTACTGGGCTTTGGTCAATATCATGTTGGGCCAGGGATTGAGGAGTAGCGTGAACAATTAAATAAATAGCACGCTGGATTGGCGTAGCGTTAGTGCTGGGAAATGAAAAGGGGGAACACAGCGACAAGCGCTGAGCCCCTGTCTTTCTTAGCTAGTCTCTATCTCCCCTTCACCCCTAGCTTCACTACCCGGGTTTCAACGCAGTTCCGCGGCAGGGAGGGAGGGAAAGGCGGAGGGGGCGGGCATCAGATAGGGCTGCGCAGTCGCAGTGTTCCCGGAAGAAGGTAACCAGCCGCCATGTCAGTTAAGGGCACACTAACCAGGAAGTAGTGGCCACAAGTAAAGGTGTCGTTTACGTCTCAGCTGGCAGGTTATTTCCCAGTAGCTCCCAACTGGGATTAACCTATGGTACTCGTGGAGTTTTTTACCTTGCTAGTTGCGAGTAGCTAGGAAGCCCTGCCTGGCGAGCGCGTGTCCCGCGATCCTTCAGTTTAAGCCCGCGAAACGCACTTCCAAGGCGCGCAATTTGAATACGTTTCCCAAAGCGCCCGCCTTAGCGCAGCTTCCAGCCGAGCCTGGCCTACCTACAATATATTCCCGTAAAGTGTCTGCAGACCCTGGAGCACGAACCGAGAGCAGACCCCGCTAGGATCACTATAAACGATATGGCCTGGCTTGTGTTCAAAGAAGTCTGACAACTTTAGCAGCACATATACAAAGAATTTTTGTCCATATGGGAAAGCGAACTAGAAACAAACCCGTAACCATCAAACAGCCCTGCGGTAAAGAATAGCACTATCACTCTCCAGAGTTAGGTTCTCAAGTAGTGAAATCATTTCTTGTCTTTGTATTCCCAGCTCTCATAAAGTAGTTGGCGTTCAATAAATGTTTGGAGAAATGAGTCAAAAATGAATTAATCTGTTTTGCATATGTGTTGAGTCTATCTCAACTCTCCTAGGGCATTTTACTAGGATGTAGCCTCTCCTTTAATCCCTTTTAAAACTTTTATTTGATTCTCAGTAGGCCAAGTGTTATGTTTCCTTTCAAAATTTAACATTTTGAGCATATGTAAACAAATTTAGATACTAGAGCGTTTGTAATTTTTTCTTTTTAATCTGAATGAAGGTCTCTGCGGGAAGTTAAATTTAGATATGCCTCCTGGAATTAATTCCTTAATCCACTTAAGCCTCCCTTCATTTGTCTTTAAACATAATGCGTAATTAATTCATGGGGCTATTGTTAAAATTAAGTATGATAGTACAAATAAAGGATACCTTAGCAATGTCCAGCAGATAGTCTGTATAAGTCAAATAACCTGTTTTAGACTACTTGATAATGATAGGTAACATGGACGTGGCTTTTAACCAGGTATTGTTTTACAGATTCCTCACGTAGTGACTTACTCAGTCCTTCTAACTTCCTATGAGACCAGTATTATTGTCGTCATCATCATCACGGTCACTTTTGTACCTGGTGAATAAGCTGAAACATGAAAAGTTAAGTAACTTCCCAGGAGTCATGAGAACAGGCAAGCAGCAAGGGTAGAATTCAAACTCCTAAAATCTGGTTCCAGAGTCTGTGTGCTCACACATAACTCGCAGTGATGTTTAATTACTACACCAAATAGTCACACTCTCTTGGGCCAAAGGTTAAGGACTTTTTGAAAGGGAGTAATCTATGTTTCAAAGAATCTTTTAGTCCAGGTTTTTAAAAAGCTTCACCACTTCATGTTTCCCAGGCGTCTCAAAGTTCAGGATCTACAGTGGGATCCTGAGTTCAGAAACCATGTTTTTTCTTAATATTTACATCAGAACGTTTTGTTCCCATATGCTTTGCATCTAACTCTGGTTGTGTGACATTAGTACATAACTATTTATTTATGGCAGCGTGGCCTGGAGTTGCCACCTGGCTAGTTTGTTGCTGACCCTGCCATGACTTTTACATGAAAGCTAGCTGACGATAAGCAGACACCACTTGATCTCCCATTCCTTTGTCCCTCCCCACTTCACTCTTTCCTATTCACAGCCAACAGATTTTTATAGAAAACATCAGTTCAAGGATGTTTGCACTAGTTATTTTTTATAGTAATGCTTCTCTCTGGCTCTCGTCCTGCATTCAACCTCACAACCCTCAAGGAAAGGCCAGGTTTGTTTTTCTGTTTTTATTTTTAACATGCTGGCAGTTTACAATTTTGATCCAAATCCAGTAGATTGTTTAGAGTTAGTGCCAGGGGAAAAGCACAGTTTTGTTGCTGTTTTCATTGGCAGTGACAAGTGTTGTTTATTAAGCACAAAATAGAAACAAAGCAGAAAAGTAGTGGTGGTGGTGTGTAGGTGTTTTGTTTTGTTTTTCTTTTAATGTAAAAGTATTCCTTTAAAGCACACTTTCTCCCTCTGTCCCTTACCTACAGTCATCTCACTCCATCTCTGGCATTATACTCCATGGGCATCATTTGCTCTTCTCCTTCATGGGCTGCTTCTCTATGCCTGAAGTTCCCCTATTGTTTCTCTGCCAGTCTGTAATATCAACCATTTCCCCACTAAGTGAAGTAGGATCACAAAATGTAAATAATACCAAACCAAAATCCCAAGAACTTCCTACCTGTTTCAAATCAGCAATAAATTGTGTGGTCTTGAGCAAGTGACAGCTTCTCTGATCCTGAATGTCCTCGGTGTAACCTCTTGAAATGTAATTTTATAGTTCTCATAGGTTGGGGAAAAAATCCACAAACATGAAAAAGTGCATAGGAAATTATAGCAAGAACATTAATCCAAGAGATGACTAGAATAGCTCCTTGGAAGAACCAGTAGCCCTAAAAGATGTGCAGGAGTGAATCAAGTGACTAGATTTCTTTCTGCCAATTCCTGGATGACATGAATGATGAACAATTTTAAAGGAGTATGGGATTTGGCAGGAAGGATTCAGAAGGTCATTTGAAGAAGACTGCTAAACACAAAGGACTAAAAATAAGAATGAGCCAAGTGGGAAGGTTAGAAGGTAAGAATGCGCATGGGAAGGTTATTCTGGCTGGAGCAAAGAGTTCTAGACAGAGTGAAAGGGAGCTGAAGATCCTTGACCTTGCAAAGTGTCAGTCACATTTGTAAACAGACTCTTGTCCATGTTTTTTAAAAAAATGATGGCATATTTTTATTTTAAAGTCTGATACTATTCATGGAATCTTGTTAAAGTCACCACATTTGTTATTCTAAAGATAAATAATTTGAAATTAACTAACTCCTTAAAGAAGGAAGCTAGTATTAGATGAGCACATATTACACTTTAAGCTTTATCAGCTTAGACCATGACTAGAGAGATAAGGAAAAGAAGGCACAAAGAAAGTAAAGAACTTGCCCATGATTCTAGTGTACTTGCAAAACCATGATTTGAATCCAATTTAGTCTGCCTATAAACACTCAGGTTCTCCATGGAAGTGTACTATAATTCAGTAAGGAAAAAACCCTGGTTGAATTATCCTCAATTAAGTATTTATGTTCTGATATAGCTGGCTACTTTCTTTGATCACCACAAAGCCTGTTGAAGAGGCACACACATTTGATCTTGACATTTAGCCAAAATGTCGTTTATAAATTGGTTAGCATTTGATTAGAAAAGACTGCATAGTTCTTTCTTTGTCCTATGAAGTTCCACCTAAAGTGGTGTGTCTTTTAAAATCAAAGTGTACTTCCCCAATCTTTGCATCTGTGAGCAACAAGTCATTTTATCCTGATCCTAAAATAATACAAGTACTTGGCAAAGATCACTTTGTAAAGATCAGAATAATTCATTTGTTGCAGCTTGCAACAATTGCTCCTATCATTGACTTAAAGCAAACACAAGGAAGAATATCATATCCAGTGATATGATAGCAATCACTGGATGGTCATGAAAGACCAAGAGCCAAATGCTCTTGCTTCATGCATGTCAATAGTAAATGAATTCCTACTGTCAAACTAAGTAGCTTTTTTCAGAGGGAGGTTAAGTGTTGATGGGGGGTATTGCTGAAGTACTGTTACAAATAGAAATTGTGTCTCGTGTACAGAATGAAGAATGGCACCTGCTCAAGTTTCACTTTTTTATTAACTAATCAATTAATTGACTGATTAATTAATTTTTTTCAAATGAGGTAACATCGGGATATCCCCATCAGGTATTATCACCATAGTGCTTCCACCATCACCCGTACTTTATCACCACAAATCATTATGCCCCACTCTCTCCCTCCCCGTCTTTTTCCTTCCCCCACAATCTCCCCCTTAGTGTCTCAGTTCTGTAGTCAGCTATTAAGTGTTGATTTTTTAAACTTCTTTTTATCTGACTATTAATCTAATTATATTTTAGTCCACATGTTAGTGACACCATTCAGTATTTATCTTTCCCCTACTTGTTTTACTTAGCATTATCCTCTCAAGCTCTATCCATATTGTGTTTCTCAAACTATCTGTGTTCAGGGAACAAGTTTTGCCCCAATTTGTCATAGACACATGCTTTTGTAAAATAAAATTTAAAAGTGAATTATTCTAAAAAGGAAATTTAAATAGACAAAGACATTTGGAAGTCACCAGACATATATACTCTGACAAATTGACATAAAAGGTTTCAAAATTTTGTTCTCAATTTTTGTACTTATTACATTAGGGTATGTAAGTAAAGTTTGAGAATCAAACTTTACTGGTTTGCCAAGCACATTTTGAGCAGCACTGTACGAATAGCTTAGCAAATCAATATTTGCAGCCTGGTGTATACAAAGTCTAATACATCACATTTTCATGTACGGCTAGTTAGAAGAGAAGTATAAGCTGTTCTTTCTAAATATCACCCACATCATTATTATCATTATTCTACTGTATTTAGATCTTCTCAACCTATGCATATTTCTTTTGTTTTTTTTTTTTAAAGATTTATTTATGTATACAGAACTGAGGTATAGGGCAGAGGTACAGGGGTGGTGAGAGGATTCACCAGAGACAGAGTGGGAAGCAGAACAGGCAGATCAACGAAGTACACTGCTGAGGGGAGCAACGGGCAGGTCAGGAGAGGTCTGCAGCATCATGTGGATCTCCTCCGGGGCAGGTGGGGGTCGAACTCATGCTGAAGTGGCTTTAGCTTCTTAGTACTGTGCTTTAACCCACAACACCACTCGGGAAGGCCTATGTATATTTCTTAAGATCAGCAGTGCAAAACTTCAGTCTATTTTATTACGTAATTATGAGGTGGACACCATGTGCTTTTATATATAGCATAAATCCCAATTTTATTCTTTAGAACTTCTTCAGAAATTCTAAGCCCGTCAATTGAAGTTCATATACTTCTTCATTCCAAATCATATACACATTATTGGTACATGATAAAGGCTATTAATTGGCATTTAGACATCTGTAATTACCACATTTGACAAGGGTAAGAAGTACAGGTAGTATTTTTATAGAGACAATTTCTCTTGGGCGTTTGTGTGTTTTACAGCAAAAGGAGACATGTGAACACATTTGTTGAAGAAAGACTGAAGCCTCTTAAATTTTCTCCTCAGGCTCATCAGGGACTTGTGGATAATTTGCAAGCAATTTGTATCTCCTTTTCCTGTAGGACTAAACCTCAGATGTAATTTCTGCAGTTGTCAATCACTCTTCTTGTCCCACAGACCATTCAGCAAGAATACAACATGTTCTGAGACTTTTCTCACATTTATAAATTCAGGAATAGCAAGTATCTATGCTCATAGAGTATTCTAGCAGGGAGTGAGTAGAGGGATGGGAAGCAAGGTCAAGTGTGTCCCTGGTATATACTTTTTCCACATAAGCTAGAGTTGGAAGCACATGTCAGATGGATATTAGCTTTAACTCTCTTCATTTTTAAAATTACACTCTTTTGCCATCCCACTGGGTTAGACTTTCAAAAGGGGAACTAAGATGTCAGTCAGGATTTATAACCCTTTTCTGCTCCAGGATTGATAGGGAGAGTTAAGAGAAGTTCTTTCTGAGATAGCTATAGAGATATGACAACGACAACTACTATGGCAATGACCACAAAGCTCCTTCTTTTGAAAACAAAACAAAACAAAAAAAACACCAAAGCACATTACAAAGTTATCTAATGTATTGCCACCGTGGAATCTGTAGTTGATTTTATTATGCCTACTTGGCCTATGGAAAGCCAAGCAACAAAATGGTTTAGAACTTCACTTTAATATTTCACTTTTAAATTTAAATTTCACTTTTACATGTGAGGCTATAAAAATAGATCTTTCTTTTATACTTAATTTATTTTCTCACAATTGTCAAAGAAACATGTTTACCCTGTAGCCACAAACAGATCAGATACTATAAATTGCTCACAATTCTAATATATGGAAGTCACTACAATAACCATGCTGGTATTATTCTTTTCAGTCATTTTTTTTTTCAAAGTGTTCTCTTTGTATAGTCTAAATTAAACTCCATATACAAACAAAAAAATGTTTAGCATTTGATCATTTTATTACCAAAATATAAGCAAAAATTACACTCCTCTTTGGTGAAGCTTTTCAAGTACTTTTAAGTGGAGGGAGGACACTCAGATGTATCAATTATAAAACATGTTAAAATGAAAACATCTTTTAAATGTACAAATACACACCAGTACTTTATACAAGTATTCTCTGTAAAGTTCATTAATCATTGTAAAAAAAACAACTTGTTTCTGGCCCTCCCTGGTGGTGCAGCGGGTTAAAGCACAGCACTAAGAAGCTAAAGCCATTTCCGCATGAGTTCAATCCCCGCCTGCCCGGGAGGTGGCCACACTGCGTGGCAGACCTCTCCTGACCCTCCTGCTGCTCCCCTCAGCAGTGTATTTCATTGTTCTGCCTGTTCTGCTCTCTACTCTGTCCCTGGTGAATCCTCTCACCCTCCACATCTCTGGCCTGTACCCCAGTTCTGTA
>NW_004567124.1:29593139-29596088 GCF_000260355.1 Condylura cristata
TTTTTTTTAAGAATTATTTATTCACGCATACAGAACTGGGGTACAGGCCAGAGGTACAGGGGCAGTGAGAAGATTCACCAGAGACAGTGGGTGCAGAAAAGGCCAACTGAAGAAATACACTGCTGAGGGGAGCAGCAAGCGGTCCAGGAGAGGTCTGCCACACCTTGTGGGTCACCTCCAGGGTGGGGGATCGAACCTCATGCTGAAGTGGCTTTAGCTTCTTAGTGTTATGATTTAACCCACTGCGCCACCAGGGAGGGCCCCTGACCTTAGTTTATATTAAGAGTAGAACAGTGGACCTCTGAAGTTGGGAGATGAGCTCTCACAAGCCAATCCTTAAAAGGCTAGACACTGGCCTACGTGCTAGGTTACTCTTCAGTTCCATCAATGAGCTGGAATTCAGACAATTCAGGCAATGTGAGAATAATGTAATGGGCCCTATGGAATCAGGCAGAGATTTCTGTGACTGATGGACAGCTTTCCCGGGCATCCCACTCTCAGAGTTATGATTGAAATCATGTCAGTGAGCCTCCTACCATGTGGACATTCTGTCAGTCAACATGTTGACACAAGAACCAGCATGTTTTGCTTTTTTTAAAGATAGCTACTAGATATATCTGAACATTCAGACTCATTACAGCCGTTAATGTAGGGAGTAAGTGTTTTTCAATGCCCAGAAGACAGTCACACTGGATGCCAATCCTCATGCCAGAAGAGCTTGGGTTTCTATTTCATGTTCAAGCAACGCTAAAAGGCTTAGTATATTACCAGGATGAGAAGGGATTTAAGGTAATGATGTGGGCAGAGAGTAACAAAGTTAGGGACTTGAGGAACACTTAAGCTATACACACACACACACACACACACACACACCAACTTTTTAAAACAACACTGGAACTATTTGTGTAGACGGAACTTTAACAAATATACCACAAATGCTCTTTAAATGCAATGACCAATATAAATCATTTACACCAACTCCTCTTATGAAAATATGGCCTTCTACAAAAAAAACTCATTCATTTTTTCATCAAATGTTTACCAAGCACTACCATGTGCCAGGCACTGTTTGAGGTTGACCAAGTGTCCTCTCTCAATGTTTATATTCTTCAATAGTTTAGGTCTATCAAGTGATTACTATATTTCCAACTTAAAGGAGGCTACAGAGACATAATTACTAAATGTAGCACTTGTCCATAGATTGGATCCTATATAGGAGGGGAAATGTACTTCTGAAGGAAATTATTAGGTGAACTGAAAAAATTGGAATATAAATGATAGATTCCATGTTAAACCATATACATTATTTAAGTAGACATATTAATTATGTGGAAAATACTAATGTTAATATGTTATATTAATTCTATGTAGTGTATGTTTTAACAGTCTAGAAAAATGTAAAGAAAAGTGAGAGAGTAGATTTATTCAACTGGAGTAAAATGCCAACATGAGATAAACCTAAATGCATATGGGCATTTTGCACATTTTTTAAAACCTTTTAATATTTTAGTAAATTTGAAATGATTTCCAAATAAAACATTTTTTTAAACAGATTTACCTTTACGAAAATGAGTGGAAATACATGTCCTTAAATCATATGGTAAACTAGCCTCAGTTGTAAGTGACTTATAGACATTTGATTGACACTGATTTTCTCAGGACTTCAAAGATGAAGGTTGCATTGCCTAGTAAGATTCACAGGATGACTGAAACATAACCTTCAAAATCTTTTCACTAGATACCCCCAATCAAGGACCATGAATATTTTCAGTCTCATCTAAGAACCTGATTATTTCCTTCTATGACTTTGTGAAATATATAATTAATATATAATTATCTCACTATGTAATTGTAATTTACAATTTCTGTGCTAATAAATAGCCTAAGAATCTCAGTTATATGATGGAAACAGGAAAAGCCACCAAACAATCTCTTCAAATACGTACCTATCTACTTCCTCCGTTCTTTCCTTTCCTTCTATTTTCTTTCCCTCCTTCTCTGCCCTCCTCTCTCATCCACTCCATTCCCTTCCCTTTCTTTTCTTCTTATCAGAGATCAGATAACTCTCCCAGTCCTTTTCCACTCTCTACAGGTGTTTAACCCAATAGATCTCTTGCATAAAAATGCCTATTTTGGTATCTGTTATTGAGAGGACTGAAACTAATGTGGCCCTATATCTTCAGATGCATACATAGATAACCAGAGGTTACACCCCAATCACCTGATTTCATTTGGGTGCTTCCCAAACCTGCATCAGCAATATACTCAAAAGATCTACCAAGAAGACTGCTAATTTAATATTTATAACTCTAATCTTTGAAGTCAAAAGAACTCAGGTGAAAGAATTAGTTGGATGATCTTAATATTTAATGAAATCAAATCTCTACCACAGTCATATACATATTAGACAGGAATAGAAACAGATTTCTATTTTTTTCCTGAACTCCCCTTTTAAAACTATCACACAGATCTTTCTCATTTCTGAGTACAGACAGCAAAGTAATGAGATATAAACTTTTTCAGTTGCAATCAAAATCCCTATTTTCTTTCCCAAGAAGATTTAGCATTATGCCCAGTTGAGCTAAAATGGGATTTTAACTATTTTTGTAATTTTCCAGGGTTTCATTCACCAGTGCTATCTTGAATTCCTTTATTTGTACAAATGAATAATCCCAGTTTGGTTCCCTTTTGGAGACTAAAGCTTATTTCAGTCTTGCTCAATGGATAATATCTCTTGCCTCAACTTACAGGATTCAGGAACATGTTTTCACGCATGTACCACACAATCACACCTTGGATACCTACAGGCCTCTAAGACACATTTTTGTAAAACTCATCTCATTTTCGGGCCCTCCCTGGTGGCTCAGCGGGTTAAAGCACAGCACTAAGAAGCTAAAACTACCTCTGCATGAGTTCGATCCCTGCCTGCCCCAGAGGTGATCCACATGG
>NW_004567124.1:29596551-29619996 GCF_000260355.1 Condylura cristata
ATTTTTCTAGAACTACAAATAAGTCTCTTTGAGATACTCTGATCTACTTTGCAGGCTTATAGTATTTACTAATAAGGGCTATATACATTCAAGTTGTTAGATCTCATTTATTAACTACCTACTATATGCTAAATACCAAGAAGAATCCTTTCAGCCCCGTCAGGGAGACTTTATCATTACAGATGATAAAAAGTAGACAAGATGAGAAACCTGTTCAATATGGTAAAACCAACAAGGCACAGGGACAGACTGTCTTTTTAATTCCAAAGTTGTCCTTTTTAGAAAATGTAATGAAAATACATATTCAATCAAGGGTACAGATTTTTAGAGTCCAGTTTAATAAGTGTTGATCACTATATTCACCACAATCAAGACATAGAACTTTTGTCACCACCAAAGTTTCCCTTTCACTAAAAAAGTCTCTATGATTTCCATGTAATACAAACAGATTCTAAGCACACAGCTCTTAAAGGCTTTGCCTTTATCATCCTAGTCTGCCTTATTTTTATGCTGTTTTACAAAGGAACATGAATTTTTCTCCATTTGGATTCCTTTACAGCTGATAACATCTATTTATTTTCCAAGTTTCAGTTTTAACAGCATTCCCTTTTGTATGCTGCTCTCAAACCAAAATTCAAACACTATTTAAATCTTCTCTAATATCTCTTGATAATTGCTCTTTTAATTTTTTATTCATTACAATCTAGTGACTAAATTATGTTCACCTCTCATTCATATTGGTCTGTTGATAAGCATACAGTTTGAAGAAGCATTTTTTGAATAAATAGATCTATGATGCTAAAGACATAGGCTGGTGCCTTATAAGCCTTGTATGAAGTTTAGATTTTATGTTAAGGCAACAAAGAGCACTATGAAGTTTAACACAAAGGAAGGCCACAATTCAATGTTTTAGGGAGATAACTGATAGCAACATAAAAACTGTAGAAATTATTAAAAAATAGTTACAGGGAGTTCAGTTGGAAAATCATTGCAGGAGAAAGAATATAGGATATTGGTTAAAAAGACAGGAAAGTCTGGTGTTCAAAAAATATTTCTGATTATTACTCTGCAGACCTCAACGGTGGGAGTAAGTAGATAATGTTTGTAGGTAGGGGATAAAAGAGAAAATGAAGAAAGGCCACTCCATGCAATTTGGTTAAGATAACATAGATATACATTAACAGAAAAACTGCATAGAAAAACCAAAATAATTGGCACACAGGTCTATTACAAATAGATGGAAGATGAAATGGAAATATTGATCAAGATCTCAAATAAGGAATCACGACTAGAGAGAGATACAATAGCTTTGCTGGATATTTTCCATCTGCTCCTCTTAATACATATTCATTTCCTCTGTGACCCTTGAATTCTTATTTTGATCCTATCACTGCACATTGGCTTTTCTAGTTGTATTAGGCAGTCAAAGGCACCAGTTACAGACCAAAGGACAAATTATGAATTTTGGATATTTATTCCATGACTTTCAAGCTTTCAGGTCACCATAGCCTCACTTCCTGCCTCTTCCAAAGGATACACCTCCTGCCCATGGAATCACCTTGTAGATTCCTTCCCTTTTTTGGTCTTGGGACAGACAATAAGGCCTGTCCTTTAATAGTTAAATTGTGGTACCTCCATGCTACAGAGTAGTACTCAGCAATAAAAAGGCTCAAGCCACTAATACATATGCAATATGTAGTTTCAGATACTGCTGGGAGATCTACTAAAATGAGAAATGGAATTTCGGCATTGTCATTTAGGATGCCATCGGTGTCTTTTATTAAGAATAATTTTAGGCACTCCCTGATGGCACAGCAGGTTAAAACACAGCACTAAGAAGCTAAAGCCGCTTCAGCATGAGTTCGATCCCTGCCCAGGAGGCCATCTACATGGCGAGGCAGACCGATCCTGACCCACCCGCTGCTCCCATCAGCAGTGTACTTCCTCAGTCGGCCTGTTCTGCTCCCCACTCTGCCTCTGGTGAATCCTCTTACCATCCCTTTACCTCTGGCCTGTACTGCATTCTGAATGCATAAATAAATACATCTTTAAAAAAAAAAGTGATGGGCCCTCCCTGGTGGCGCAGCAGGTTAAAGCACTGCACTAAGAAGCTTAAGCCAATTCTGCATGAGTTCGATCCCCACCTGCCCTGGAGGTGACCACATGGTGTGGCAGACCTCTCCTGACCCGCCCGCTGCTCCCCTCAGCAGTGTACTTGGTACATCTGCCTGTTCTGCTCCCCACTCTGTCTCTGGTGAAGCCTCTCACCGCCCCTGAGCCTCTGGCCTGTACCCCAGTTCTGTATGCACAAATAAATAAATATAAATAAATCTTAAAAAAAAAAAGTGATTTTGGTCTATAGAGCTATCCAGAGGGCAGGCAGAGGGAGTTGTAAAGACAGTGGTGGGGCAGGGAGAGAAGAGCACAAAGGACTATGGTGCTTTGGTAGTAGGAGACCTACGGTGACCACACCTGTGGGGAGAAGCCCTACAGTTGAAAATAACAAGGTGTATAAGAAAAAGATACTTTATTTTAAAAATAAGCAATTTCAAAGAAAAATACCGGATGTTTTCACTCATAGCAGGAGCATAAAGGATGGGGGCTGGGGACAATAATAATGAACAAATCTATGCCAGAGACATTTTACGGAGGTAGAGTAGGGAATGGGATAAAATCTGAGGTAGGGGAGGGAAATGCACAGGACTATGGTGATGCACACAGATGAATTGGTGATAGGAAGTCCACAGGGATTACAAATGAGATGGAAAAAGACACAAAATGATGTAAAAAGACACAAAATGATGTAAAAATAAACTTATAAAAAAGGCAATTTCAAAAAAAGAGCAATTTTGGTTTAATGGTGGGGCTGGGCACATTATGCTGAGGTGAGATTTTCATCAAAAAACAGTAAACGGAAGAGCTGACTATTCAAGAGTTTGAAAGGAGATGAGAGTGACATGTTGCGGTGAAAAGCGTTTTTAAGGTGAGGAAATAATGTGCCTGTCTAAAGGTGTGTCTAACATTGTCTAAAAATCACAGAGTAGGGGAAGTAAGATTGAAGATATAGGAAGGAGGGGAAATAGATGGACAAGTCTGATGGTGGAAGGAATATGACAAGACAAGTCTTTCATAGAGGAGGCCATCTTTCCCTCAGACAGGGAAGTGACCCTGGCTTTCCTCATGAAACCCTGCACACGTCACCAACTTGATCACCACCATTACTTTGTAACTATCTGCTTACATTTCTGTCTTCCTGTATAGACTATTAGAAGTTCTAAATCAGGGTATAGGTCTTATTTTCTGTGGACTCTGGTTCTGTATAGAGGAGGCAATAATGTTTTGTTTTGTTTTGTTTTTAAACCTGAAGATTTGACATCTTAGTTTTAAAGGTAAAATAGTTGATTTCATTTTCTTTTGCGATAAGAGGCTTGGTCTGGCTGATATTGGGGATATAATGATAGAACACTTGAGGGAAGAGGTAACAGTTTAAGGCAGCTCTCCTGCCTACTTTGCAGGTAACTCTTTTTTTCTTTCTCCTTTCCTAATAAACCTGTCCTTTTAAAAGAATGGGTAAGAGTTTAACACTGCCACAATCAGGTATATTCTGATTTTCTCTTGGGAACTAACCTTGGGATCTTAATTTGATTTCTATGCCTTTCCTACAAAGAAGAACATGTGTTACTATGCTGATAAGAGAATTTTGCTTCTGTTTGCTTTCTTGACTGTAAACTGTTAATTTGACTAAGATGAGTAAGTCTCTCTGAGCATTATCAATGTGGGTGAACAACTGAACTATAAACTCTAAAACCAGACCCTGAGCCAATGACACATCACAAAGGTCCTACTGGTCTGAAATCTCATCCGAGTAGCTGGTAGTCATTCTTCAAATCAGTCCCATAGCTCTCTGTGCACTGTGGACATCAGTTTGTTTTAGGTTTCTAGGTAGTATATACAAAGTATGACAATGAGATCAATTTTCATATGTGGTCAATTGAATCAGTCTCTTTTTATGGTAGTGAAATCCTACAAAATCATTTTCTATATTGCCAGAGGGTGATACAGAATTTTAACACGGTCTATATATAGACGTATAGTGCAAGCACAATTTATTTCACAGCACCCAAAGAAGATTCAAGGTAACTATTTTATTCTCTCTCTCCTGCTCTCACTTTGTATGGGCAAAATTAAATCTTTTGATGCCCTTTAACCTGCATCAAGGAGAGGCAATGAAATATATTTGTAGGAACACAGATGCTGGACCTGATTTAAATCCTATATCTATTCTAATCCTGGCTCTACCCTAAAGGACTGTAATGGTGGATACATTACTCAACTCTCCCATGCCACAGAGTCTTGTTCTGGCAGTGATGTGAGATAATAATGTCCATTTCATAGATTATGAGAAGGACTGAAATTTAGAATATGGGCCCTCCCTGGTGGCGCAGCAGATTAAAGCACAGCACTAAGAAGCTAAAGCCACTTCAGCATGAGTTCGATACCCACCCCAGAGGTGATCCAAATGGTGCGGCAGACCTCTCCTGACCTGCCTGCTGCTCCCCTCAGCAGTGTACTTCATCAGCTGGTCTGTTCTGCTCCCTACTCTGTTTCTGGTGAATCTTCTCACTGCACCTGTACCTCTCGCCTGCACCCCAGTTCTGTATACATAAATAAATAAATCTTTAAAAAAAATTAGAATATGGAAAATACTTCAACAGTAACTGGAACATAACTACATGCTGAAAGTATTATTTATTCTATTAGCTCTTCCTATTTTTATAATAATTGCTACAAAATATGGCCCTCCCTGGTGGCGCAGTAGGTTAAAGCACAGCAATGAGAAGCTAAAGCCACTTCCGCATGAGTTCGATTCCCCCCTGCCCAGGAGGTGACCACATGGTGTGGCAGACCTCTCCTGACCCGTCCGCTGCTCCCCTCAGCAGTGTACTTCATCGATTTGCCTGTTCTGCTCCCCACTCTGTCTCTGGTGAAGCCTCTCGCCACCCCTGAGCCTATGGCCTGTACCCCAGTTCTGTATGTACAAATAAATAAATCTTTTTAAAAAAATTGCTACAAAATAAACTAAAAAATCCTTAGATTATTCCATGACTCAGTGGACTCAGTTACTAGTATAGGTAACATATATGAGACATTTTGTCTGTTAGGTGCTGCACTAAGTGATTTTATATATAAAATATATATTATGTATAAAATGCATTATATACTGTATTTCATTTTTATGTTATATCTTTATTAAATTATTATATGTTTTATATTATATAAATATAATCACTTAGTGCAGCACCTAGCAGACAAAATATCTTATATGTTTTACCTATATTTATGTGTGTGTGTGTGTGTATATATATGTACATATATATATACACATATATATAAACACACATATAGGTATAATATATAATGTTAAGCATGCTATAGACATACATTTTATCTGGAGTACTTTATATATACATATATGTGTGTGTGTATATATATATATATGTAGATATATATAGTGTGTGTGTATAAACAGAATACACAGAAGCTGAGAGAAGATATGTAACTTGACTGACATTAAACAGTTAGCTAAATAAAACTTGAATCAGATAGTTTGACTCTCAACATACATATAACCATATAAACTAATTGTCTTTGTTTAGACAACTATTTTCATGATTGGGTAAAAATATTAATTAAGATTTATAAGCCTTAGTTAAAACCTACAAACCTAATGGAATTCTTACTAGAAACCACTACAGAGTAATGACTGCTTTTTTCAAAACCATTCTCTTATCTTTCTGAGGAACATTAGTGTATTTTATCAATTTACTCAATTTAGGATTCAGTTATGTAGAGAAACATTTCTTAGACTTTACATTAGAACAAATACTGTTCCCCAACCCTATGAAATGCCTACTTACCAACTTGATTTTTTTCCTTTGTAAATTAAGAATTCCTACTGCATTAATATGTATGAGTTAATTTTTTAAAGAAGAGATTTACAAGATGGTGATAAACACTTCTTCCAGGTGGAACTTTTCAACTCAGGAAGACACTAGATTTAGAAAAGTCAAATAACATTAGTTTACTCAGGTGAAGGAGGGCAAATGACCCCCAGTGCTCTCATTTTCCACCTCTCTAGTCTACTTATCTTTAAAAGAAATTCATTCTCTCATAAAACATGTCACATATTACAAAAGATAATACTTTGGATCTACTGCATAGTGTGAATAAATACAGTACTTTTCCTTCACATTCCTCTTTGTAAAGTACCCCAGATAAACTGTGTGTGTAAGTGTGGATTTAACATGTTCAATGTTTGTAAGTAATTTCCAGGTTTCTCACCAATAATATATTCCAGAGAGTACCAAAGTAGAACCATTATTAGTTGTTTCTGATAATTTTATTGTAGCTGACTTCATAATCGCCATCTTTACCCATCTAAATGTACCCTGCTATGAGAACTTTGAATAGACTGCCCTGTCCAAAAAAAAAAAGACCTACACAAAGTGCCTAACTTCTCTAACCGAAATAAACCAAAGAGGTTTTTGCCTTCTTTTTTTTTTTTAAGATTTATTTATTTATGCATACAGTACTGAGGTAACAGCCAGAGGTGCAGGGGCAGTGAGAGGATTCAGCAGAGACAGAGTGGGGAGCAGAACAGGCCAGCTGATGAAGTACACTGCTGAGGGGAGCAGCGGGCGGGTCAGGAGAGGTCTGCCACGCCACGTGGGTCACCTCTGGGGCTGAGGATCGAACTCATGCTGAAGTGGCTTTAGCTTCTCAGTGCTGTGCTTTAATCTGCTGTGCCACCAGAGAGGTCTGAGGCTTTTTACTTTTATGACAGAAGTGAAAACGAAGCTGGCACTCAGCTTTGACTCAGAGGCAGCCGCTGTAGATGCCAGCACACCCCCAGGAGCAGCACCACCAAGCTCCTGCCCTGCAAACTACTTCATGCAGGTTGTGTACCTATTATTCCTGCTTTGACTGTATGCTTGTTAGCTTAGATTATATGTTATGTATTTGGTAGACTGTTTTTGGGGTCCAGGAATGCTCAAAGAAATTTCATGAAAATTATTGGTAATTACTTCTTTGCTTTATGCCATTTTGGCTTATGAGAGGCTTTATAGGAATGCGCAGTTTCAAATAGCAGGAGAAACTTATATGTAGCTCTTGGATTTGAGGGTGCAAGTGAAGGACATGGAATCAGCTTCTAAGGGTTAATTTTTAAGTTTGGTTTTATCTTACTTAGTTGCATTACTTTGCATTACTTTATATTCCACAGTACTTATCTTTTTCCTTCTGACTTAGTTCACTTAGGAATTATCCCTTCTAGCTCCACCTGGAGTGGAGATCGCCCTCCCCCACTCAGGGCTCCAGCACATGGCCCCAGAGTGCTGGTTGTGGGCAGTGCAAATGACAGCAGTGAAGGACATTTGACCACCTACCACCAGTGACCTCCAGGGGCCCACACTGCAGGCAGAGGCCAGCAGTGAGGCAGTGATGGAACATGACTGTGGTTCCTCCACCATGCTGCCCAAGGACATGCAGCTCACATAAGCCCTGTGTAATAGAACAAGCTCCCATACAGGAGGCAACAGCTGGTCCTGTAGCTCTTGGTTCCAGGATGCTGGGAGGAGCATGGGGCCCCAGGAAGGCTCCTGCACTGTGGCTCCTCCAGCTGCAGGCTGTAGAGAAGCCTGTGGATTATGGACTATACTGTTCAGGTGTGAGCTATGACCTGATTGGTAGAAAGGTCCAATCAGCCATAAGATTGAAACCCTTCCAGTTAGACTTGTAGGTAGGAACCTTGAAAGGGGAGACAAGGGCAGGATCAAGCTGGGACTCACTAAACCTCTCAGACTTGAACTCTCATGCTCTAATAAAATCTATTCTTAGAGGAGGACACTGTTCCTCCTCTCAAAGAAAGTTGGCTTCGAGAAGAAGCAGAGGCACTTTGCAGAGACCCAGCCATGCCTACCTCTGAAACCACTTGAAAGGAGCAGCAGGCCCCAGGCCTGGTCTTAAGGAGCTGTTTGTTGTTGGCATCGGCCAACAACTCAAAAGAGATGTAGCGCTAGTGACTGGCACTGCTGGTCAGTGCTACTCAGCACTGTTGATGGGTGACAAACCCTCTGTGTGGGTCATCTGGTTGGAGCTATTCACCCTCCAACACCAACTTCAGGCACTGCTGCTTCTGTTTTTGTCTGGTCCAGCTGGGGCTTTCTTGACCTTCAGACTGTTGCCATGGGCTACTGTGGTGTCATCTCAGTGGCCTATGAACAATGTGAGTTGAATCCTGGCTGCCTGTGGATGTATTGTGAGCTCCAGGCTCTCATTGGTGGGGTGGCACCCTCTTGGATGGGCAACCTTTTGTTTAAGACGTCTGGAAGCTGTGGATTCTATCCAGGTGAGGTAGTCGGTCACCTGTGAGCCTTGAGAATTCCTTGTTTTCCCATTTGTTGTTGTTCTCTGAGGCTGAGTGGTCTTGCATTGTGCACGCGGATGAATAATCCGCACATAGTGACCTGTCTTCTACTGGGCATTGTCCTTTGGGTGAGCATTAGTGATCCTATAGCGCTCTTTCACAAGAAAATTTTTCTTAAAAGGTAAAACTTTTTGTGACAGTGTCTGAAAAACACACGAATGCTATTTCCTGACCTAGAGAAGCAGTAATATCCCTTCCATCCAGAGGGGGATGACATCTAGATGGAGAGTTTATCTGTTCTTAAGAGTAAGAGTGAAAAAGGGAAGTTATTGATGCTACTTTCTTCCTTGTTTGCTGTGATTACTAAGTAGGCATTGCTTGTTTTCATTGGTGTTATAAATCTTACTACAATTGGGTTATGTTGGTGGGTTAGAACAAATTAGGTCCACTTGGCTAATTTCTCTGGTTAAGACAGGCTTGAGATGCTATGTTATGTGGGATGCTATGTTATCTCTAAAATGATAGTTAGAATTCATGGTTGCTTAGAATTCATAGTTGCTTACATAGGTTATTTAACCAAAATTTAGCTAATTATTTTTGAAAACTTTCAAGGGAGTTGAAGGCCTAAGGAATTCAAGCCACATCTCAAGATGACACAGCTCTCTCCACTTTTTCATCTTCTGGTCTTTGATTTCGCACTCGATTTACTCCAGCTGGACAAGGTCCCTCCTGACTATAAACCTTCCTGGCACTCTTTCTCATCTTTCCCATGGTCATATGCTTTCCTATTAGTTATTAATGTTGAGTTCTTGTATTATTTCTCTGAATCAATACAAAAATTCCTTGAGAGGAGGGACTGCATGACATACCATTGTGTCCATCAGAAGTGCTTTTAGTGTTCCACAATGAAGAAATAAATTTAATTCTCTCACAAAACAAACCTAGATATACCTGACAGCAGCAGGTTTCATAAAGTGCCCTTTTCTTTCTACTTTCTCTCCACCATATTTTATCTAATAGACTACTGTCTCCTCACCTGTCACTTCTCAGTTGCCAGATGATTGTCAAGGATCCAGGCATCTGGTTACTATTTGAGGGGAGCATTCTTGAACTCTTTACCCATATTTTTTCCTTACAAGAAAACCATTCCAGGAGTTCCCTCCTTAATCTACTTGTATATCTCATCAGTTCTGATTGCCTTTGTAGGTTGCCCCCAAAGCAGTGGTTTTTATAATGGAACAATTTTAGACCTAATTAAAGCCTGTATGACACTCACAAGTGATAACAAGTAAAGAACCAGAAAAACGAAAGGCATAAGTGGATCCCACAAAGATGGCTGAGGAACCCTTCCAAGGAGTGGTGCTCATTTCTATACATCAACTTTATGGCACCTGAAATTTAAATTCATGCCTCAGCAAATCTACAAAGTGCAAGACGGTACAGATCTTCTGGATTGCTTGCAATTAGCCATCCCTTCAAATGTTAAGTCTGTGGATACCAAGGGTCTACTTTAACCTATTTTTTGATGAACAAGGTGGATTGTGTATGTTTCCTATTGAATTATTACCCATTCTATTCTTGAGAGAAAGTCTGTGTTGATAACTTTCAGACTCAAGCATATGTTTAGTTATAGTTCCCTCAGGTGCCAACAATAGGTAAAATAAACGTTAAAGATGTTTCAGGTGAATACCATTTCACCCTGTTCCCTGGTACAAATTGTGAGTCAATTATTTATGAGGAGAGCTCAATTTGTTTAAACCTCAT
The DNA here is from genome assembly GCF_000260355.1 of Condylura cristata. Lineage (NCBI taxonomy): Eukaryota > Metazoa > Chordata > Mammalia > Eulipotyphla > Talpidae > Condylura > Condylura cristata. Next base: position 29,606,741 of record NW_004567124.1, read on the forward strand.
TGACCTTTAATACAGTTATGACATGTGTCTTGACTCGATTCTTCCCTCTATTGATTTGGTCTGGAAAAGTAAAACAAGAGGTGAAATGGCCCCTCAGGGTAAGTTAAAATTGTAGGTTACGGCCATGTTAAATTGCTTTAGTATACTTTGTGTCCTTTAGAGTCAGAAAATGAAGCAATAAAGTAAGTTGATGTAAGTAATTCTTGTTTTTAAAAGGACCTTGAAGTGCTCTTAACAATATCAAGGATTTGATAAGATCTGCTTCAGACTTCTTAATTTAAAATGAACATAAAGATGGTAAAGCCGAAGGAATGTTGAAATACTAGTGTTGTGCTAACAGCTTTGAAACTGAATTCATGGGAGAGGACCGATAGGAATTCTTCACTATTGTCTGCCATACTTGGGGAAAATTAAAGCAGCACTCACTGGTAGGAATTTCCTGGGGGGCATATCCAGGTGTACAAAATATTTAGAAGGCTTTCAAATGTTTTTTTTTGTTGTTCATTACTTTTATGTTATCAAGTTCAGACAATGTTTAAAATTCAGGCAATTTTCAAGTTTTAAATGTTAATTTTGGTGACAGGCACACAGATGAAATCTGAGCATTCACAACTTTTTCCTCCACCGACCCCTTCCCCTAGTTGTCTGTGGTTATTGTGGAATTGATGGAATAAGTACAAGCTGGAGGGGGCTGAAAGCAAACTTTAATTCACATAGAAAAGGAAAAAAGAATAGACTGCTTGGACAGTAAGAGTAGAGAAAAAAAGACAAGAGCAAACTTGCAAACATGAGCTGGGTTTGGATGTTTAGAGAAAGGGAGGAGAATAACTTGAGATATGGTTTATAAAGGAAACTAAAGAAAGCTGATTTCAAAATATGTTATTGGGTGTGATGAATAGTGTGCTTTGAGATAAGCAGATTTATTTAAATTGCTTGTGATTTACTTTTATGTGTGTTATATTATTTTAAATGGATCTGAGTTTCGTTTTAAGGTAGGAACAAGTGGTTTTGGCTTTGTGTTCCTCTTATTATTTCTGAAGTTGTCGTCTCTTGCTTTTTGAAGTCTTTTCTTTTCATAAAAGGCATTTTTAAAAATTGAAGTAACATTGCAGTATAACATTATATAAGTTTTGGGTGTGCATCATTAAAAGTCAACATGTGTATGTACTGTATGAATGCCTCTGCAAGTGCAATTCTCTCCTTTACCACACAATTGTCTCCTTGTGCCAATTTATCTACACTTCCTCCCTTCTGGTGACCACAAATTCATCTTAGAGTCCAAAAGTCTATTTTTATTTTGTTTAGTTTATATTTATTTTCTTTATGGACCACAAGTGAGCAAAATCACATAATGTTTGTCTTTGTCTTACTTCATTAAACATAATTCCCTCTTGGTCCATTTATGTTGTTGCAAATGCAGGGTTTCATCTTTTTTATAGTTTGATAGTTTTCCATCAAATATGTGTACCCCATTTTCGTTATTAGTCTGTTGATGGGAATTTAGGCGGTTTTCATTTCTTAGCTATTTTAAATAACGTTGCAATAACATGGAAGGGAGCATACATAACTTGTCCAGTTAATGTTTTTGTGTTCTTTGAGTAAATAACTACAGTGAGATAAACAAATCATACAGAATTTCTATTTGTGGAGCCATTATGGAGAGCCCTTTCTTTTTTCCATGTCAATAATAGCAGTTCTGCTGTTTCATTACTTATAAAAGAAGTTTATGGCAAGGGGAGATTCCAAGGTGAAGCTGTATGAGATGTTATTAGAAGGTGAGCCAGAAGATATGAAGTAGTTTTAGAGTGCACAAAAGCTGAATCAGACTTGGAGCCTTTTGAGAAAAAGGGGTCATTTGGGGAGGAAAATCTCAATCCTGGGACCTCATATATTGCTTAAATGTTGCTGCTTTGGTTATTAGCTTATATTTTTATACACTTTATTCTGGAGTTCCATTTGTATCACTAATAACCAGAAGTCTAATTTAAGCCTGGTAGAGCTCTGGATAATATGATGTGCTTATTCAGAGATTTCAAATTCTAAAGATTATGTCAGCCATATTCCTGAAGAGACTCCAGGTAAGTATGTTTCTGTTAAACATTGTGAAACACCAGGTGTGAAGTAACTAGGGATAAAGTCTTAGATTTGAACTAAGAAATTTCTTTGGTCAAGAATTTTAAAATCCATTGTTATCCAAGATAATATAGCAGAAAGAGCCGTATTGGTGGTGCAGTGGTGCAGCACTATGAAGCTATCTGCAGCCACTGCACCATGAATTTGATCCTGGCGAGGGATGTGACCCACATGGCACAGCAGACCTCTCTTGCCTCTCCTGCTGCTCCACTCTGCAATATATTTCAATCAATCTTCCTGTTCTGCTCCCCACCCTGTCTCTGGTGAATCCTCTCACCCTCACCTCCCTGCACCTCTGGCCTGTACTCCAGTTCCTCTTGTACAAATAAATCTTAAAAAAAAAAAAAAAACATAGAGGCAGGTGTCTCCACTATTTTTGATGCATCCTTTCCAGTTCCCTACTCTAACGATCACATTATGGGGTTGATTTAGCTCTGTCGGTCAAGATCTGTCCTCTTTCTAAACCTGCCAATCATCTCAGTTCAAACATGTAGAAGGATTGGGGCACCCCGGGACTCTCAAACTTACATGCCTCAAATGGGTTCTGCCATCCACCACATAAAGACAAAGCACATTCTTAGTTTATAAGAACTTTAATTGAAAAGAACTTTAGTTTTCTAATGAAACACCCAAACTTACCCATCACCTGTGGGTCATTGTCCAGCCACAGGAATAGTCCAAACCTGGGCTATTAAGACCTGAAAACTTGCCACAAATCTAAGGCACCCTGTGGCAAGGAGCAACAGGGCTGGGACAGAAGGGGCCATGCTAGTCTGGGATGAAAGAAGCTAAGTCAGGCACAAATCAAATTTATTTGTTTGTTTAAAAATATTCATACAGAAATGGGGTACAGGCCAGAGGTATGGGGCAGTGAGAGGCTTCACCAGAGACAGAGTGGGGAGCAGAACAGGCAGATCAACAAAGTGCACTGCTGAAGGGAGCAGCAGGTCTGCCTCACCATATGGGTCACCTCCTGGGCTGGGGATCGAACTTGCACTGAAGTGGCTCCACCTTGCTTGCAGTGCTGCACTTTAACCCGCTGCGCTACCAGGGAGGGCCCTGAGGAAATGGAAGTTCTAAAAGCTGACAGTAATTTACTATCATTTGTAGCAGAACTAGGACTCAAGTTGTCCTGTCTACATAATAACACTTTGTAGAATCATTGGGTTCAGGGTGGGGCTGCATTATGGATATGATAGGTATTTCAGATAATAAGAGCTGCCCAGCAGCTTCCCCCTAGGACAAGAAGAGATGTGGGGAGGATTTAGAATATTTGAAATGTCCCTAAGTCTTCTCTTTTACCTGGTTCAAATTTTTCATTACTGCCACTCCATTCAGAACCATAGGGTCTTAAATTCAGTAATGTGAAACAAGAGAAATGACATTACATTTTTTTCACAGATGATCCTTGGAAGAATTTCTTAAGGATAGCTATAGGTCATTCCCCTTCACTATGATTTTCTTAATGTGGGCAATCCTCTTGAAGATTTTATCTAATCTCAAACTCATTTCCATGGATTAAGCCCAATTCCTTTTTCTTTTAAATTGATTACCTTTTCTGGCCCCAGATTTTTCTCCTGGCTTTTAGTGCAACTTTTACTAGATTTCTTTTTGTCATTTATAAAGCCAATATGACTTAAACTGAATCAGTAACTACATTTGTTCCTTCAAAATCCCCTTCAAAAGATACCCCCAAAGATAACTTCCCCCACACTGTTTGGTCTTCTTTCACCCCATTAGACAGCATCTAATTAGGCCAGATTACAATGTGCCGGATCTTTACTGTTGCCTTCTTAGTTCTCAAACTCCCCCCCCGCCTTGTACTCCTGTTGTACAAGTCTAAAGAATACTGTGTATTTGTAACAGATTTGGGGTGCCCTGTAACATATTCATTAGTATCGTTCATTCCTTAGATAACAAATTATTAGTAATAACCTTTAATGACGATTAAGCATTGAATGTTTTCTTTAAAACTTCACTATTAACTAGTTTAACACAGTTTATATCCTCTCTTATATAACTCAAGTCATGCTCAATCTTTTAGCTAGCCAACCTAGATAGCATTTGTTTTGTTCTAATACTGTTTTCTCCCTGCTCAACTACAAAAATTCTTAACTGGGGCTTTTGAGGTCCAAATAACCCCCAACCCCTTTTTTTTTCTGTTGTCATGGCATATCTCTGTCTTAAAGAACAAAACAGAAAAAAAAATACAAAGATAACATTCTCCTAATACACCAATCCAAAACAACCCACAAAACATTCCCTCCATGCTAGCTTCAAAACTTGTCCTGATTTATTAGTATCCTGTTTTCCAAAGTGTCAAGATAATCTCCAACCCAAACTTCCTAATTTCTCTTTTGTTGCATTTATTAATAAGTATCCATTTTAAAGGATCGTTACCACCTCTATTGGATTGCAAATCTCCTTGAGGGCAAGAGACTATGTCAAGCTACTAATAGGTACCCACACATTTATTAGAGAGCAGTACAACCTCTAGGGGGTCAATAAATACTTGTTGACTCACTAACTCTATAAATATAAACTGCAAAATAATCAGACATTCTGCTAGCACCTAATTTGCTCCCTGTAGGTAAGTTTGTCTCTTTGGTAGCATTGATTCTTTTAGGCCACCAGGGTTCCATTTAGTGAATTACAACTGCCATGTGCTAACTGGTACCCTGGTGGCCTGAATGAGTTTAAGAGTCTCCCCAAATGAAGGACATCTCCCCTGAGAGTGACTCTGACTCTTGCTGAATATCTAAGCAAACCTTTATTTTCTGCCACAGTGTTTTCTGTTGGAGAGGAAAGATCCCTTTGCCTTTAGGTCTTTTTGCTTTTTCACAAGGCAGAAACTCTCAAGTCATAAACAAATAAAAATGCACTTCATTTCTTGCTATTTTACATTTTAAAAGGAAAGTATTGCTGAATTAAAGTGAATGCCAAACAGGAAATTCACAATTTTCCTTGCAGCATTTTTCATAAGTGAGCAGCTTTCCAACAGATCCAGCTGTCAACAGTGCCTTCCTACTGTTTGACTCAGACTCAGAATTCATTTCCATGTGCCCTGCAATCCAAAAACTTCCCCAGGCATTAAAGGAGCATGTAGAATACTCCCTAGGTGTTACTTCCTCGGGCCCAGTCTCCCAAAGCTTTTCTCTTTTGCCTACTGTTCTCTACCAAACAATGATCTTTTATGCAGTTTTAGAAAACCTACAACTGGAGAAAGTTAATGGATGAATTAGCTGCATCCCAGCAGGGAATCTTTGTCTTGGATCCTGAGGAATCTGGTCTCTTTTGTTTTGTAGTGTCCTGAAATAGCAAGTAGGGTCTTAAGAAGTGGTGAGAGGTATTTTTGGACTGCAAAAAGAAGAAAAAAGTCAAGTTCCCAATTCCCACTGCGTTCCCCGTTTGTAGTGCTTTAAAGCAGCTGTACGTCTGCTCCCAGTCTGGAGAAAGGTTTCCCTCCTTGGCTGCAGACTCAACAGAGTAGGTACTCGCACAACCATTTTCTGGCTGGGGCGTTGTATCACCTGCTTTCTTTACCTGAAGTAGGGCTCAGCACCTGACCCAGTTTTATTTGTTTGGTTTCGGGATTTCTCTTGCTCTTCATTATTCCATATTCATGCTTGCTCCTTCCTGATATGACCTGGCCCCTGCTCCTTTAAGATCTCAGCCAGAGATGATGTTCTGGGGTGACTCTGCTGATTTCTGGAGGAAATGCCAAATTACACAAAAACCAGGTGCTCAACACCAGGTCTCAACTCAACTCCAACTAAGTTAAGCCTTTCCTGATAGTATCCTGATACAATAGGTACTTAATGAGCACTTCCTGAGGATCAGAAACAGTCCTGGATGCTTTTCATGTTCTTCTTTAATGTATATAAAGGTCCAGTGAGACCACTTGTCAAGTTATCATAGCTAGAGAAAGTCTGGAGTCAGGATTTACGTTTTGCTACCATACTTTATTGTATATTTTCTCTCATTAAAGTTGCATTTTCTACTGTTTGTTCACTGTATTTACACATACATATACACAAACATGCATAGACATTCCTGTGCCCTACATACATACATATATATACATCTATCATTTTTTGTTAATAGGTAGCTATTAACAGAGCAGAGTTTGAATTGCATTTATTTTTATGTCCTTCTCCCTAAACTTTGAAACCCGGCATCAAGTAATTGCTTAGTAAATGGTAATGATGATATCAGTTTGGTAGAGAAACCATTAGGAATAAATTTTAATTTATAGAAGTTTATTCAAGTTGCCATCAGTATTGTTGCATTGTGACTTACAGTTTGGGCAGTTTGGCACTCCTGAAGTGGGATATTTATACACTACTTGGGCAACTTATAATTATCTTCATTTTATGTGCAATACTAGTTAATCAATGGCATATTAATATATAGGGTATGTTTGAATAGTCTGGCTTAAAATATTTCTGTATTGCAAAGATCAGTACAACACAAATACACATATATCATTTTTAGCCAACAGCCTGGAGTAAGTCCTTCCTTGATAAGGCAATGTTGTAAATGAAGATTTTACCAATGCTCCTTGAAGTCTTTCCTTCTTTCTGCCTTTTTCACTTGGTTTTAAACATCTTTTAAGGTTTGACATGTATGTAGTTGAATTATCTGATATTGTTGATATTTTTTTAAGAGGCTATTACTAATCATGTCAGGTGATGAGTTAACTTTATAAAGAACAGCATTCTATTTCTAATCTTAATCCCCTATATTAAAATGTGCTTTTGGTCACAAGAACATGACCAGAAAATACTGATACCTAATATAATCAATCATGTCTGTTAGAAAATGCTGCGCAGCAAAGAAATGTCACTGGTATAATTTTCATTTTTATAAAAATCACCGATTCCTTAAATATACAAGTGGTGGCCATTTTGTCTGAATTAAAGTCTTCTTTTTGAATTATATGTTCTTTGTTCTAAGATCTATCTCTAGATTTTCTCTTTTGTGCTTGCTAAATTTAAGTGGAAAGAAGAACCCAAATCCAAAATAATAGAAGACAGGAAGACATAGGATGATTATTGCACGACTCCATCATATATTATATAGCGGCAGAGTCTCAGCAATTTATTTGTCTGCGTCTGGGTGCTTGCTTAGGGAGCAAGAGATCTAGTCTTTCATTCTATCAACAGCTCTTGCTGTCAATTAATTAGAATATATATTCCTATTAATTCAAGGCTGTGCAATGCCTTCTTTATGTACACTACCAGCATTTCCAGGAAACTGCATCTGCCCTGAATTTGACTATTTCTTACCCAATCTACATAGTGTATGCCTGTAAAACTGAACAGATGTTTTCTGGATTGAACTATGTTGCTGTCTTTAATAATAATTTAAAATGTTGAGAGTATAGATTTTAACTTGATCTATTCCTAAACAGGGCTAAGTAAAACCCATTTAACAGATCAGGAAATTAGATCACCTATGATTTGCCCAAAACACACCTACCAAATGGTTAACTATCTTCAACAACAGATTTGCCCCTATGGATATAGCTGTCTTGTAGAAATTAGGGTCCCACATCCACTTCTGAAATTATCTAGACAGTTTGAAAATAAAACCCACTATCTTCATCATCAGACCTGCATTTCCTTGTGGAATTCCAGACCTCAGCTAGTGCCATTTCAGAACACAGTGTTGGCTCAGTTAGCACTCTCAAAGTCATCCTTGACTTATGTCCCTTACTTTCCATGTCCAATCGATCATCAGACCTGTCAGTTCTCCTTCAGAAGTGTCCTCTGGCTAAAATCCCTTTTTATTATCCTCAAGGCTACTGACTTAGACCCTCATCACTTTTGTTTGTAGTATTAATACAGCCTCCTATCCAATCTCCCTGGCATCTATCTTCCTTGTCTCAAGTCCATTCTTCACAAAGGCACCGGAATGATCTTTCTGAAAACAATTCTCATCAAGTTACCTTTCTCTTTGGAGACCTCAGCTGGAGACCAGTTGTTCACAGGATGAATTCTCCACTCCTAAGTCAGGCCTTAGAAGGCTTCCACAGTTGGGCATCAATCTGCTGTTCCACTAGCGTTCTTACTGTTTGCTGTATGCACTCTCCTCTCTGGCTCCACCTGAGCCATATATATATATACATACATACAATTCTTGGCTACATTATTGCCTTTGTATATGTCTTCTGGGATGCTTCTTATATATATATATATACATACATACAATTCTTGGCTACATTATTGCCTTTGTATATGTCTTCTGGGATGCTTCTTTCTCCTTCACTATGTGTAAACTCTAATCTTTTTAAGTTTTTAAGAATCTGTTGTCATTAGGTCGCATTGACTCATAACACTATGTATGATTAGAGGTACAAGATCATACCCTCCAATTGTATGTACCCTGACCCACCACCAAGTCACCCAAAGTCCCCCACCATAGTCCATTGTACTCCCTCCCCTTGTTGCAGCTCCCACTCTCCTTTTTTCATTGGTAATCTCAGTTCTACAGTCAGATTCCTAGGTTTTGATATTGATTTGGATTTATCTGGCGCTGTATTTTGTTTCTCTGTAGTCTGCATATAACTGACACCATCCAATATGTGTCTTTCTCTTTCTGACTTTTTTACACTCTGACCTTTTAAGACCATCCTATAATCACCTCCTTTTGAAGTCTTTCCTTTTCCTGGCAAAGTTATTCTTACCCTGTCTAGTCTTTCACATAATGGCAATGATACTGTTACAAAAACATGAATTGCTTTTATTTTAACTCAGTCTGGTTTGTGGAGAGGATGCTGCCTTACCTGATTTATATTCAAAATTTTCAAGTAACACTTATTAAAGGCTACATCAATGAATGAATGAATGACCATGCTGGTATTTCCCCTATACTACTGGTCTTTGCCACCAAGGCAAATGATACTTTTATTTACAAATGCTTCTACATAATGTGATATACGCTTTCTTTTAAAATTCAATCTTCTGCAAGACAAAACAAACAAGAAACAGGCTCATTGGACCTGTTCACTCAAGACCTCCTGCAAAGTGTAACCATAGCACTAGTAAAAACAATACTTCAGTATCTGAGTGACATTGGATTTTCCTGGCAATCTCCTTAGTGTGACTGGACTTGGCCCTATGAGGTATCAATATCAAACAGTAATAATTACTGGGGAGGATAGTATCACTTTGCTTCATTAGTGGGGTGATCTAAGCTAATGAAGATGACATTTGAGTCATTGGATCTGGGGCGTGTGCAAGTCCAGGGTCTCCTTAGACTGGGAAGTACCTTTTCGGGGAAGGAATGTAGAGAGCTCACACTCAATCTAAATTTTCTAAAAGTGGCTATTTCAGCCTTAAAAGGGTTGCTGCTGCAGCCCTTGCAACAGCCATCCTGGGAACAACTACCTTCCTGCAGAAAGTCCTGTTTCTCCTTTTGATGTATTTTCCTTACACTTGTTTTCCAAAACTTGCCTATCAATACTGTGTGACTTTCACATTACTCTGACATTCCAGTTAACAATTATGTATACTTTAAGAAACAGGCATGCCAGGAAAGCGACAGCATTTGTGTATTTGTATTGTTTAATATCTTATCTTTCCAATGAAATGCTGTAGCTTATTCCTTGTAGAGGACTGTGCGTAATACTGAAAGAATTTCTTTTTTTTTCTTTCATTTTTTGTCTTGAATTTCTTTGAATAGCATTTTTTTTTTTTGCCACTGATTTGTTTTTCTAAAATTTATTCTCTATCCTGCCCCTCTCTGGTTTGTGTTACAGCGGCCCCACATTTCTCGGTCTCTTTCCCAAGTGGTTTCTGGGTAGTCATTGACAAAAATAGACACATGTAGACAGCTGGAGAGTAGTAAAGGAGAAGCCAGACCTATCTCATCCTATCCCTTTGCCTTGTACTGCCTCTCTGGCAAAGCCTAAATTCCTGGTATGGCTGTGGCTCTTGCAGGATCACCCCTTCCTCCATTGTCTCAATTTCTAGGGGGAAATAACTCTGCTGGGAATCCCGCTCCCACTACACAACTGTAGCTTTTGCAGGGATAACACCTTCTCCCCCTGGCCCTTAGAAGTGGTAGCAGCTTCTCCATATTGTTAGTTTCTAGATTGTCGAACTTTTCATTTGTTTCCTTACCATGTAACTATTTTCTAGGACTCTATGATTTCTGTGTGAAAGAGATAAAGTATGTTTCCTTGACTCCTCGGTCTCTGCTAGGTTGCAAATTAGTCTACTAAAATGGTATCTACTACAGACAACCACTAACCAGTTCATTAATATAAAACTCAGCTTGCCTGCCTCCACCTTGTAAGACTATGGTAGCCTATAGCCCTCATATAACACTGCTAATATTAAGTGAGGCCTGTGAACAATTCCTGAAATATGGAGAAAGCTCTTAAGTTCTTTCACAGTCCCTGATTACATACTTGGAACTTGTGTTCCTGTTACTTGCAGAAGAGGCTCTAGAGCTATAGTACTTGAGGCCACAGCCCTGATGACTGTGCCCAACATTATGATACTGAAAGGATTACTTCCCCAGCCTTCTTCTTCTTTTTCTTCTTCTTTTTTTTAAAGATTTATTTATTTGTACATACAGAACTGGGGTACAGGCCAGAGGTGCAGTTGCAGTGAGAGGATTCACCAGAGACAGAGCAGGGAGCAGAACAGGCAGATCGACGAACTACACTGCTGAGGGGAGCAGCGGGCGGGTCAGGAGAGGTCTGCCACGCCATGCGGTCACCTCTGCGGCAGGCGGGAATCGAACTCATACAGAAGTGGCTTTAGTTTCTCAGTGCAGTGCTTTAACCCACTGTGCCACCAGGGAGTGCCAGCTTTCTTTTTTAGTAGACAATTAGCAGGGGGAGTGATTAGAAAGTCCTAAAAATTCCAAAATGTCTTCTGCCTTTGTGTCTGTAATTCATAAGAAACTGTCAGGACTTCATTAAACCTGAAAATGAGCAAACTCCAAATCCTTTGAATAAACAAGTTCCAAATCCTTTGAGGATGGCTGTGATAAAAAGTAACACCCCAGTGAAAGAGAAACGAACTCGGTAGGCATATACTACAAAACCTTATGCTAACACCTCCTGCAAAACATGATTTTTGATATTTCATGGATATATAGGATGTTCTTCACACCCCCACCTAACATCTGCTATTTCTCTAATCCAACTTTTATTGACAAAAAGGCTGCAGAAGCTATAATCACAGAAGCTGACTAACGAAAGAATAATGCAACTCTTTTGAGGTGGGATTAAGTTGTGTTGGTTGATGTGCTTGGGAAAACAATATTATACTTGGCTTCTAGATAAATACTGCAGAGACCTCTTGTAAATCCTCCAGTAATTTTTTGTAATCCTTCACAAGTAGTAAAATCATTGCTGTGAGGCAGACAGAAGAGGAATCACAAATAAGACATCTGTTATTGTTATATCAATGATGATATATGGCCAACTCTGAAATAACAACATTTAACAAGAAAAGGAGCCTTATCCAAAATGAGATCTCACTCCCTTGCTTGACTTCATTTGCTACATTAATAAGAGTAAACTGAAGTTTATAATTGGGTGATCTTATCTATTAGCATTAGTAATATATCACAGGTATAGGGCTTTATATGGATTAATGGAATTCAAAATGTTGGAAAAGTCCTATGCTAACATGTAGCCTGTATAGACCGATGAAGATGACATGTTAAGTAAGTAAAAAGAAATATATTAAATTATTTGCCTTTTATTCTATATTTTAAAGGCAGTTTTTACCTTTTCCACTTATTTGTTATAAGTTGAAGATATTTTTACAACAATATAGTAAAGAAACAAGGATAAAACATTGAGTCTTATAATGCTTTCATAAGACACTTAATATTATGGATCTTATATTTAGCATGGATATCTAGAGAAATAAAGTTATTCAATCTAACATAGAGTTGAAAATGAAATTCTAGACTCTAAAGGCTATTCATCATATGGTTGAAGAAATATTAAGAATTCAGTTAGTACATCGGCAATGGAGTAAGCAATTACTCGCCAGCATCAAATTATGTGCAAATAACAAAAATCTTATGCAAACCCCTTCTTAACACATTCAAGTGATATGCAGGGATCTCTAAGGTTTCAGCTATCTTTTGGTTGACCTCATTTGATTCTTGTACCTTACGTAATACTAAAACAAATGTTTGCTTATCTCTTGAATTTGGAAAGTAGCAATACTATCCATTTCCTCAGTTCTTTAGGCTCATGCTTTTTCATACAGCAAGCAGAAAAATCCTTGACCTGTTCTTCAATGGACTTTCAGTTCAAAGTTAGTTCAATTTTTTTCTCCACTCTTTGCTAAAACTGATGACCTCTGAAGCCAAAGTTAGAACATTATATGAATTTGCTTAGAAAGTAGGTGTCAGAGCCAAGTAAGAAACATCTAGACCTTTCAACATTTGTCACAACTGACTTTAGAAACTCCTCTTCTATAATTTCCTTATTTCTTAGCTTTTCTGTTCCATTGGTCTGACCTTTTTTACTCAGTGTCCTGTACTAACTTTTATTCTTCTCCCCTATCTATGTAGGTAGGTGCTTCTGTGCTCTGCTCATTTTCCATATCTGAACTGTTCCATTTACTTGTTCCCCTCACTGACTTTATTAAGTTATAATTGACACATAGGAATTAAATATATAGTTCCACAACATATATTGATATTTATAATATATGATATATTGTATAAGTATATGTAATATACATTGTATTTGTGGTCAAAACACCTAAGGTCTGCCTTCTAAGCAAATGTCAAGTATACCATACACAATTGTTCATTGTAGTTACTATCCTGTACACTGTACTTTTTGATCAACACCTCATCCCCAACATCTGCCGCCCATTTACCATACTTGATAACCTAAAGTGAATGGCATAACAGTGCAAAGGAGTGGAGTGTCAGGTATTGTGAGCTCTACTTATGACCGTTGGCATGTTTCTAAAGCAAACTATGTGAGCAGAAGTTGTCTGTGGGAGAGAAATGTTTCTCCATTCATGGTGCTAAAAGGAACCTCAGGGTGATGCTTTCACTTTAGTTTACAATTTTATAAGGGTAAAGATTGGCCATTTTTCACTATCACTCAAATCCCCTGTCTTTTTTTTTTT
>NW_004567124.1:29620156-29668060 GCF_000260355.1 Condylura cristata
CACTGCTGAGGGGAGCAGCAGGCGGGTCAGGAGAGGTCTGCCACACCATGTGGTCACCTCCGGGGCAGGCGGGAATCAAACTCATGCAGAAGTGGCTTTAGCTTCTTAGTGCTGTGCTTTAACCCGCTGCGCCACCAGGGAGGGCCTGCAATTGCATTTTGTATGTACAACTTAGAAATGTTGGAGAAAGGGGGCAAGGTATTTGTCTTGGACATAGTATCTGAACTTTCCCTTGCGAAGGAAAGCCTTGATTCAGATTGCTTTGCCTAATACTGCAGAGTGCTAGGAAAGTGAGTTTTGAAAATAGTAAGGAGGAGGAATTCTAGAACTCTAGTGTCCTGTGCATGTGTAGGCACTAAATAGCATGTGGTGAGATGCTTCCCAACTCAATTTTATACTTTTCTTCTCTGCCTTCTGCTCATTATCCCTCCCTCACCTGCTAGACTCTGTTATAGGGTCTGACTCATGTCTGCCTTTCCAAAAGAATTCTGTAACTCATAATCTTTCCTTCCCACAACCCCATCTACAAGCCCCATACTCTCAACTATAAAAAATCCCAGTGGTTGAGTGTTTATTCTGAAGCATCTGGCACATACACTTAGTGTAGTGGCTATTACACTGCATTGGAACATGTCAGTGATCAAACTATAAATGTAAAATGACTAGTCTATCTTCTCTGACTACCAGTTCTCTCATTTATAGGTTAGAGATAAGTAATTACCGTATAGATCATTTTAAATATTACTGAGGAGGAAACTGAGGCTCAGAAACTTTCCCTTAGTCATGTGCAGTGGCATTGGCCTAAGCCAGGCTTGCAATTAATGGGCTCTGACAAAAGGTTGTACTTATCCCATTATACTGTGCTGTAACATGAGAATTTTAAGATCTGATTGAGGAGAATTTCTCAATCTCATTTAAGTTGGAATTTCAGGTAAACAAAAAATACATTTTTAATATAAGTACCTACCAAATGTTTATACTTTATTGTTCATCATTGATTTGCAATTCAAATTTAATGGAGCTTTAACAGGATGTTCTATATTCCCCACCCCCCCCCTAAATCTGGCAAACCTACTGGTACTCCATAAATCACACCATATAGACAACTGCTAAAGTGTAAGGAATGTGGTCCTGGAGGCTAAAAGGAAGTAAGTTTTTATTATCAAGCCATAGCCTGTCAGAACTAGAAAGGAGTTTCAAGTCACCCTGTCTTCATTTTACCAATGAACAGACTAAACTTCAGGGTGGAGAAATGACTTGCACAAAATCAGTCTATGGAGACAACACCTGAAGTGAGCATTCCATTGTCCTTGTTTCTACTGTGCCCACTGCACTTAGAACTGTTGACAAGCTTAGAATCATCCTGATAGCAGACTTTGCTCTGCTATGCATTGCAGGACTTAAATGCTATGACCAAAATGATGACTTGATACTGAGCAGGTCCAACACTTTTCATGGAATGGGCACACTCTCAAGGCTTTTGATAAAGATACATACCACACACGTGCCCACTAGTATAATCATAAATGCACGAACATGCATATTCATCTTGGCACTTGTAGGAACATGTCAGTATCCCATAAGGATATTAGTATATATGAAACGCCCTTGGTATATATGAAATTAACTCAAGGCAACCTTTTTTTTTTTAAGATTTATTTATTTATGCAGGTCAGAGGTATGGGGGGTTGGGGGGGCTGTATGAGAGGATTCTTACTAGAGACAGAATAGGAAGCAGAACAGGCTTCCCTTTTTTTTTTTTTTTTATACTCTTGGTATCTACAACAGCTAATAGAGAAACTAGGGCAGGATAACTTCCAAATTAGGGGCGAAAGCAACTTCAGAGGTTGCTAAACAGAGCTAGCTAGTACAAATAGTCACCATTGGTGGTGAGTCTATGAAAGGAAGATAGTCCTGACTGAGATGCACCCTAAGTATAAACTACCTTGTAGCTTTCAAAGATGTAGTATGCAAAAATATACACTATCACAATAATTTTTATACTATATTGCATTTTTAAACATTGTGATCTATTGGGTTAAATAAAATTATTTAAACATATTAAAATACATTTTACTTTTTAAAACATTTTTGACTAGGACTACTTGAAAATTTCAGGTATATGTGTAGCTGATTGTATTTCTATTGCATGGCATTAGTCCAGAGGATTCACTATTTGTTTAAACAGGAAAAATATAGATTAGCATCTACATATACACACATCTTGCCATCTTTCTCTAGTAGTCTTTAATTCACTTATTTGCTTTCTTGAAAATTTATCAAATTATTTTAGAAAGTGCAAACTATTATGGAAATATTATGGAAAGTATCTTTACAGGTTTTTTTTTTTTTAAAAAAGATTTTAAAAAGATCTGGCACAGGCAGGAGGTGTAGGGGTGGTGAGAGGACTCATGAGAGACAGAGTGGGGAGCAAAACAGGCAGATCCACGAAATACACTGCTGAGGAGAGTAGCCGGTGATACAGGAGAGGTCTGCTGTGCCATGTGGGCCACCTCCAGCCCAGGGATCAAACTCACACTTGAAACGGATGCTGCTAGCTTGCAGTGCTGCGGCGTTAACTTGTTGTGCCATCAGGGAGGGCCCAGGGGTGTTGTTCTTATGAAAGAAAATAGGTGACTACTGGATTTACTTTTCAGAACTGAACAAACATTTACTAATCTCAGGCCAGGCAAGCTTAGTGCAATTCAATTCTTCAGTTTCCTCATCTATAACCGAAGCCTGTTTCCAATACCTACATGCCCTGAACTGTCAGAATAATGAATAAGGTGGCCCCACTGTTGCTGACAGGTATGAATTGTTCGGTTCTAGTGTATGTTTTTTGAAATGCTTTTGCATTCCCGCCCCCATTGCAGCGGTTGCCCTGGTCACGTGCTTCACCATGTCAGCCCCTTGCTACTTACTCTACCTTGCCAGGAGAGAGAGGTTTGCTGTACATTTCACAATTGTAAACATGTTTTACTGGCCAGTGCCTTGATAATCTTTTCTTGTATTTCCCATTAAACTCAGGTAATTCATAGATACAGATAATAAACGCTATCAGATAGAGCGGGAGGCACCATCTGATTTTACTTCATTAGAAAGCACCCTAAGACAATCCCCGGCACTGGGAGTTTTAAAGTCTCTTTGCTGGCCATTTGTAAGTTGTAAGCCGTTGCTTTTGCCATGGAGGCTGTTTTGCATTTTGGGTTAGTGGCAAAAGTCAAGATGTCTCCCTGTGATGTCGACTTATGCCCGACAGAAGAAAAGATGCATATTTTGGAGGGTGGTTTTCTTTCTTTTCTTTCTTTTTTTGCCATTTCAACCTCATCTTTGTTAGTGCATCTGCACTCCACCTGACCTTTCTTGGTTCTGTTTTTAATTCTCCTCATATACCAGCTTTTAGTGGAGACTGTGTGCTTTAAGTAACGAAGGTCAAATTTCTGAGCCCTTGTATGCTCTCCCAATGATTTCTAGCCCTCTTTAATCCTTCTCTACACCAACTGCTGCAGTAATGAGGGGCAAGGGGCAGCTGAGGATTGAGGTCATGAGCTTTCGGTTTGTAGTTATATATTTCTCTGCTGCTTACGTAGAACAGCTCCTCTTAGTTTCCTAGAGGTGGGTAAAAAAGGAAAGGAGAAAAAGAAATCACTGAATTCCATTACAATGTACTGATACTACTTGTGTGCTCCCCCCTCCCCCCTTAGCGGTGACATTGTGCAGTCTTGTTAGTTGAGGGAAGGGGAAGCTTTCCTAAGTCATAAAAGGAATGCACTGAGTGTATACAATGAAAGTTGCCACTTGACCATCCAGGGGAAACCGTGATTCCTTGCCCAGAAATGCTCAAGGGTAGGAGAGTTTCCTAGTGACTAAAGAATCACCAAGTCTCCTACTTTCCTCTGAGGAGTTTCATGGCCAGTCATCTCTTATAATGTTCTTGTCATCAAAAATACCCTATCTTGGCCCTCCCTGGTGGTGCAGCTGGTTAAAGCACAGCACTAAAAAGCTAAAGCCAGCCCTCCCTGGTGGCACAGCGGGTTAAAGCACCACACTAAGATGCTAAAGCCACTTCCGCATGAGTTCCATCCCGTCTGCCCCAGAGGTGTTCCACATGGAGCAGCAGACCTCTCCTGACCTGCCCACTGCTCCCCTCAGCAGTGTACTTGTCGATCTGCCTGTTCTGCTCCCCACTCTGGCTCTGGTGAAGCCTCTCGCCACCCCTGAGCCTCTGGCCTGTACCCCAGTTCTGTATGCACAAATGGGTGAATCTTAAAAAAAAAACAAAACCCTATCTTTAAAATCCCTGCGAATATGTATAAAGACAGAATTCTAAACATACTGATTTGCTAATCTAGGACTCATTTAACATATCAGTAAATAGTCTACAGCTTTTTAATGTAAAATAAACTAATTGTAAGCATATTAAGAAGTCCATCCTAGAGATTTTAATGGAAATTCGATGCTGAATTTCAGCTCCTGTATAAGGCTATTATTATAGCTTTGGACTACAATACTAGTCCATCATTGGTAAAATGTCATAAAGGCATTTTTGATATTTTGAGATACTACAATAAACATTTTCCTTCCTGGTATGGGCAAATGAGAGAAAGAAAAAAAAATTTTCACTTTGTTGTTCCTCTGATTGTTACTTATTCTTATGGAGTCAACACGCTTTTATTGAGCATATTTATTTTATTGAGAATATCTGTATAGCGGATACTCTATTAGACATTGGAGATGTTCTGTCTACTTAACATACTGATCAAGAGGTGAAAAATTGCAACAACTGAACAATTTGAATTAATTTCATCTGGTTATTATTATCTCCTGGTTAGTTATTAATTAAAAAAAATCCTTCTTGCTATACAATAAGCTATTACCATTCATGGGCACATTGGTATCAGTCCAAAACTTTAAGGAGATTACATTTTGTCAAGAAGTTATAAGACATGCATCAGTATCTGAATTTAAGAGCAAATGTGGCAAATATCACAAAGACAAGCTACAATGGAAGTACATTGAACGTGAAGATAACTTTCAACAGGTAAGGCACCTCATAGGTTAGAAAAGTAGGGAAAATTGCCAGAGGAAATGACATTTAAGATAAACCTTGAGGAAACCTATAGGCAGAGATTCACAGAAAGAGCAAAGAAATTCTAGGAAGAGAGACTATCAGAAAGACTTCACCAAGTGTCATCAGTTCAAATGGTATATGAAATCAAGTAGTGAGACACAAAACTGCATAGCTGCTGAGCTTGGGTGCAAGAGCTGAAGATTTGGCTGCATTTTGTAGGCATTATCAGACAGAACATGATAAAATGATGGTCTCCACTTTTAGACTTTTCTTAAATCTAGCAAGCTCTTAAGATGATATGTGTTTGAGAAGTGCTGGACAATTAGGTAGGCTTGCATCAGAAATTACACATTCCAAGACTTTTCAGTTCTTGCTTTGTTTTTCAGTCTAGCATCCCTTTTTTCCCCCTCTGTTAAGTCCATTTCTTTGCCACTGTGTTTCTGATTTTTAGACAATAAGGCTGAAGTTCAGAAAAATATTCATTTTTGTGCTAGATGATAATCGGCCATCATTCTTTAAAAAATATTTTCCCTAGTGCGAACTGTCACAATGGCTTTGTACTGAAGCCTGCACCATTGCATTTCAGTGGTGATCTCCAATCACGTGGGTGTGACCGAACTCACAGGATTCTATAGATAGGCAGTGTGGAAACTGGTTAGCATTCTCTTAGAGGAGTTCTGTAAAGGCAGTAAGCCCCCTGCAGCTGCTTTATGAGAACAGAACTCCCCCAAATTGCTGGCACTGACACGTAACAGGAGCAAATGAAGATAGTAAGGTAAAGAGCAGGGAGCAGGTATTAAAGAGAGAACACTTCCAGGTTGTAAAATCCCACTACAATTTATAAATTTCTGAGAAAACCTCTTCCTGAAGGTCATATTTGAAAAATTATCAGATGAATGGACATTAGTGTACATGTGTTCTTTATAACACATTTTGGCTCTAAATATGTAACTTGTACATATATTAATTTCAAAAAGTTACATAAATGAAGTAATAAGGCCAATATGTACTTTTGGCTTCTATGATCAATTAGCGATTACTGGAAGGGAAAGGGGGGAAAAGGGGTGGTTAAATTGGGTCAAAAGGTATCATGTTATGGTGAATGAAAGAACTAGACTTTTGGCAGTACATTTTTTAAAATATATATAATATAATAGTTTATTTTTACATCATTTTGTACATTTTTTTTCATCTCAATTGTAATCCCCATGGGTTTCCCATCACCAAGTCACCCATGTGCCATCACCATAGTCCCAGTTGACAGTACATTTAAACTAGTATGCATACATGTTGAGTCTCAGTGGTATAAATCTGAAACTTTCATATAATGTGATGAAGTGATGCTACTTCAATAAAAATGTTACATATGCTACATGAGCACATCCTTCTCATACAAATTCATGTTTTCACAAAGTCTTCTTTCCTGCCTGGAGTCTGTCTTCCTGAACCCTTTGTCTGCTTTCCTCAGAGGGCTCCACTTCTGCCAGACCCTTTAGTAATGGTCTTCACATTCACATCCACCTACTGTTTGACCTGTCTACCCAGATGGTATGTGTTGTTCCACAATTTGCTTTTTTCTTGAGAGGATTTCGTATAGCACATCTGGATTGACCTTATTTGTTTTTAATTGCCAAGTAAGCTTCTGTAACTTGGACTTCTATTGTTGACTAATCATTTCTTTATTGAAGAATTTTTAGGATAATTCTAATTTTTTTCACTATTAAAAACAATGATTTAATAGCCATCTTCCTAACTCTGTGTGTGAGTGAGTGAGAATACTCCCTCATGTCCAGTTATCTGGAAGTGGACATGGTGGGTCAAAGAGTAACCTTATACAAAGAAGACGGTAACGGGATATTTCCAACAGACTACTTATGCAACATTTGGAAAAAATCTTAATTGTTTGGAGTAAACCTAAATCTAGCTGATATCTTAAATCCAGGTGCATATTAAGATCATCGTTGATGTTCTTGCAGCATAAATTTGAAAGGTATAAAAGACAGGCAGACATTTGTCTGAGTAATGTGGATTACATATTGTTGTGTGGCTCCAGCAGAGCCACAGAAAAACTTGAAATAGAAGCCCTGATTTGAATGTTCAATATTGGTTTCTCTTTGGGATAATTGTCAACAACGACATATTTTACATTTTCTCTTTCTCCAATGATTCAAACACGTGGCATTGAATAGATACAGAAGTATTACAAAAATCTGATATTTGGTTCTATTTTTTTTTAAACCTTTCCAGAGGAAATTATTAGGAATGGCCAGTGTGGCTTTAAATGTGAATAGTTTATATTAACTAGCGGCCTCTAGTTTTGAAGGGAAGCAAGGCAAAAGTCCTGAAAAAGTTGTGGGTTGAACCTAATGGAAATATTCTCTAGAACCCAGCTTGAGTAGAAAGCTTCCCTGTTCTGTTGGTCAGTGGCCTTTATAAATGTGGACATGGGCAAGAGAGGGCTGGACATCTGGGCCACGCAGGTGGAAACAATTAAGATTCAAAATGGATTTTGAAAACTGATTTGCTTTTCTCTCCATTCTCCATAGAAAAAGTAATTCTAGGTTCCTAAAATCTCTCAACCACTCATTCAGTGAATACATTCATAGAACACTTGGTGTTTTATGCTTATGATTTAAAATTTACTTTATAATGGAATATGTATATATACATGCAGATATACAGACATATATTCATACATCTATAAACACACATATATGGTCAAATCTGTGTTTCACATCAAACATCTACTGTATGTTTCACTAGGGAGACAAGACCCATGTGTTTTGCAGAAGCTTTTAAAGCTGTTTCATTTATTTTATTAGCCTTTAATGAATGTAATTAGAACCCAAGTAATTAAATGCAATTGTGCTCAGTATGTTCCTGTTGTAAATTGCCCTAAACAATGTGCATCGTGTGAACAAATTTGTGGGATTAATCGAGGATAGATAATGTTTTTGGATAGTATTTCACACTAAACGGCCGCAGAGAGAAACAAAGAAGCTGGCGCAGTGTCATTAATCTTAGTCAACTGGCAGCTCTGGTGTAATTTGCATGACTTAGGCAGTGACACAGGATGAGGCTTGCTTGGGATGGGTGTTAGATCACTATGATACTTATGTATTTATTCCCCTTTAGTCTCCTGATTTATAAGCAGAAAGAAGTTTGCATGTGGAAACGGATGCAAGCTACAGCGCTAATGGAAGGAGGGGTAGATTACCCGAATTATTACTGGCTATATACATGTTCCTTTGTTTTCATATTGAGTATTTCTGTTTTATGGTTGTTAAAAAGATGTCTATGAATCCCTGTCAAGATGGGAAAGGGAAGTCAGATATATTGTTCCTGGAGAGTGTGATACCGGTCGAAGAAGTTTGACTCCCCTAACCACCAGCCCCCTCTACCCCCAAATAATTTATAGCAATAGAACCTGTCCCTTTAGGAAGAGGCACCTTTTGCATTGTATTATAGAAAATCTTCCAACTCCACTTATGAAAATATCATTCGGAAAGAAGTGCTCAGAATATGGATAGCGAGTGCAGATGGTTTCTTTTTCTATTGCAAGATGTAGACGGCAACTCTGAATTACAGAAACAATTAGATAAGACTTCCTAAGAAAAGCACACAAACTGAGCTTCAAATGTCATAACAGATGACAAATAAAAGGTAAATGAATTTGGGGAGCTTTGAACTGAAATGATCATGCCCCCATGACCTAATGGACATGCTAATCTCTGCTTGCACAAGTGTATCTGACATTTATGAGAACTTGGCCCAGGCCATTGTGTTCTTTTTCTTCTGATTGAGATGAAGTTGCTCTCAAAGTTTCCTATAATGCAGCCAAATAATTTTGAGGGCAGCTCAGAAATCTATATTCTTTTCAAAAGTGCAGTGATTACTCCAAGATGTACTTAAATATTTTAGAGAATGTCATATGCACAATGTATCTACTCTTAAGAATAGAATATTCATTAAAATGCTGCCTTTTACAATACACTTTTGGTAAAATTTCAGGCACTTTTTTCTTCTGCACACACCTGCTTTCTTTTGATATGTTTCTTATATTTAAAAAATAAATTACATAACTCATCCTTCTGAAGTTGAGTCACAAACTTTGAGTTTTACCTTCAGAAAAAAGGACTGCTCATACAAACTTGCTGAACCACAGAGTAATTTTTCTCATGTTCTCTTCCCCTCCCTTTTTCTCCCTCCCAACTCCCCCTCTCATATTGTGCATGTGTGAAGGTATTTAATTTTATGTTCTTATTTCAGCACCATTTAAAACAACAAAAATAATTAACAATTCATGAGCATAGCGGACTCCTATTAATATGCCATTGACCTGCACATGCCTGTTCAACATTTAAAGACCTGGGACAGCAGTATCTATTATGAGGTCAGACATATCGACATAGCATTAAAAAGAGTCATATTTAATATAGTACTCAGAAATGGTCATGTTAATGCAAAAGCTAACATGGCAGCATAGCTATAGTTAAAATGATACAGGACATTGTAAAGCTCAAGTAATATACCAATCACTTGGTGTGAGAAGAAACAGAAAAACAATGTAATACTGAAGTCACACTTATTGTTCTAGACTGGTTGAACAGGAGGGAGGTGTAGGAAAATGTTTCTATGTTGTCAACTCTCTCCAGGAATGTAATAGCCACTTGAGGACCATTTGATTTAATAGATCAAAAGGTTTTCCAACCCTGGCAGAAATATTATTCTAAACAGGATATAAACTGGAGTCTTCTCAGCTGGGCATCATAATTGGTCTTCACATGATTCAGCGAGTGTGGTGCCTGAGCGATCAACACCATTTCTATGTCCTCTCCTGTGCAAGTCAAACATACACATGTGGCAGAAGTAATTTGTCCAGAGTTTTCAGAGAAGAGAATTTCTACTCAGTTGCGCAGAATAAATGAAAGTAATTTACTGAAAGTCTTTGCCTGGTATTATTCTGATATGCAATCCTAGACATGATTACAGGCACCTATACATGCCAGATATGCCATTAATTGCTATGTCAAGTCTTCAATGAAATCGTGATTGATGCTTCAAGGCTACAGAATCTGACTTCCCTCTGAGCATCCAATATCTCTCTGTACATAAAGCAACATCAACTTTAAATTTTATTACAGCATTGCATCTGTTGTAGACTTAAATATTATTCACAAATTGTTAAGTTTTTAGTGATGAGATGCTCCTGAAATTAAATGCCCCAAGGCATACACATAGAATGTAGATATTTGGAAGGAAAATGTTATTTTTTAAAGTCTCAGTTGTACCTATATTAAGACTCTTATGATAGAAACAAAAATATAGACACAATTAAAGCTATTAAAGTTTCTGTACTATCAAATTTCTGTTAAGATTCAGAGAGAAAGAGAGAAGCCTGTATTATAGACAAGTAGGTTTGGTTTGTATGAGAGATCTCATTTGTAGATGGAATATAGAAAAAATAACTCTGAGTGCTATGGTTACTGCTGCCTTTAGTCATTGCTCTTCCCCATGGTTCCTTAAACTTTCTACACCTTAATGTTCCTATCTATGAAATGGATAAAAAAAAAAAAACACTTCAAGAGAATTTAGAAAAATGCATATGAGAAAGGAAATAAATTTCTGAAGATCAAAGTTCAGTGGAAAAGTAGTGTTCTTGATGATACTTGAGGGAGAGTTTGGAATGTTTCCTGTTACTGATGTATAGTAGAAAGTCCCTCGGACTGAGTCTAAAACTGTAGTTCAATTATTAACTGCTTTATACAATTGGTGTGATTCTAGGGAACTCATTTGTATTTTCTTATCCCTTGCAAGAAATGATTAGATTTTTAAATCAGATTTTTGTGCATGTTAGCTGGGGCTAAGAAATGCATGCTGTACATGTTGGAGGTATATTATGCTTCCTGCAACATGCCTATTGCATTTAGAGCCCAAATGCTTCCAAGAGGAAATGAAGCAGTTGATGAGTGAAGGTAGAACATTTGTTGTGATAGGCAGAGACAATATTGACAGCTGAATAAGGTGTTCAGGGAAGTGCTTCACATGGTTATTCAGGGGCCCAGGCTTCTTCTGCCAGGTGACCCTGTCACCTTCAAGTTCCTCATTGGCAGAAAGGGTACTAGCATGAAGGACCATACACAGGAACTTGTGATGGACAAAGCCTTAGGGTGGTACTTAACGTTTCTGTTCAAATTCCAGCCTTGAGAACTTGGTCATGGAACCAAACCCTAATTTCAAAGAGGCTGTGAAATGTTGTCTAATCACATTCTTGAACAATAAGAAAATTAATTTAAATGGATAACAATGATCAGTCCTTGCATCAACAGATATCCCTTTTCCTATCTATATACCCACATATAAAATTTACATAGAGGTAGATCAGTGTTTTGAATGAAAAGGGAGCTTGGAACTGCATCTTTTATTCTCAACCCCCAACTAAATTTAAAGGTAATTAAAAACACATCTAATGAATAGTAGAGGCTCAGATCAAGGAAAGATTTCAGTAACGATAAAGGATTCTCTGAGAAAATCTTTCTGAGGATTCAAAAGATGTTGTTAAGGGGAGTTCAGAGTTAAACATCTCGTCTAGAACAACTATTTCACATATTCAACACTTGTCCTCATGCCAATGCCATGACATTATTTGATGGTCTGGGTGGGTTATGGTTTCAGGAGTAACTGCCTGGATCTAGTCACCCTGTCTAGATATCTTAGCGTAAAGTGCATGGAGAATGGGGCTCAGGAGTCTTGTAATTAGGAGTATAAATGTACAATAATGTCATTTGAAACCACATACAAGTAAGTGATGTGTATATATGTTACACTCATCAACCATTAAGTTTCAGTAAAAAATAGGAACTCTAATATATTGCTTACAGTTCTGGACTTATAAGACTCCTAAAATGTGGTTGATCAGTATTCTATAATCTGTAGTATAGGTAAACACACATATAATATATAATGTAACATATAATATAGGAATATAATTGTTTCCAAATTTATATGTGAGATCTGTTTCAAAAAATTGCTCTTGGCATGGCAGAACATTAGAGGTTAGCCAGGCTTACACCTTCTTAGACACATGATTCTCAGAGATAATAACTTCTTTTTTTGGATCAAATTCTGGGCACAAATCTCTTTAGCTATATTCTCTCATGTAAGTGTTTAACAACCTGATGGAATGGATATGAGTACTTGCATTTTATAGATGGAGTCATAGACTGAGGCATTCAGTAAATTTCATACAGTGCAAAAGATATGAAGCAGGAAACAGAATTCAAATTCTATTCATCAAAATAGAACAAGTACTTCTAACTATGATTTGCTGTGGGTTGTTGAGTGAATATTGACTCATATGAGGCCAAGCCTACCTAGAGATGCTGACTGAGTCTGAAAGATTCTGTGGGACTAAAGTAGGCAAGTGATCAACTCTAGTGGGATGACTTACATTCATGAAGGTGAGTGGTGGCCACAGGTCGAAGACGACAATACAGAATAGCATATGGTAGTTAGATTGTGATCTAGGCATAAACACAACAAGCGACTTCATTTTCTGTATCTTACTACCTTCATTCACAAATGGGACTGATAGAGTTACAAAATTCTTTGAGATTTTGTGACGGTTAGGTGAATTCTAGGTCTGTGACTTACACTTTGGAAAATTGTGATTTGTATTTAGTAAATGATTCTTAAGACCCTTCAAGTTCGATAATTTTTTTTAAAGATTTATTTATTTATTCATACAGAACTGGGGTACAGGCCAGAGATGCGGAGGGTGAGAGGATTCACAGGAACAGAGTGGGAACAGAACAGGCAGATCTACGAAGCACGCTGCTGAGGGGAGCAGCGGGAGGGCCAGGAGAGGTCTGCCACGCCATGTGGCCACCTCCGGGGCAGGCGGGGATCGAACCCATGCGGAAGCGGCCTTAGATTCTCAGTGCTGTGCTTTTGACCCACCGCGCCACCAGGGAGGGCCCTCAATAATTTTTTTAATGTAAGAATTAGGCTTAAGAATTTAGGCTTCAGATCTTCTCTGGTGGCACAACACTTAGGATGCAGCACTGCAGTCTAGTGGCAGGCACGTCAGTGTGAGTCCCATCCCCAGTCCTGGAGGTGACCCACATGGCGCAGTAGACCTCTCCTGCTTCATCTGCTGCTCCCCTCAGCAGTGTACTTCATCGATCTGCCTATTCTGCTCCCCACTCTGTCTCTGGTGAATCCTCTCACTGCCCCTGCACCTCTGGCCTGTACCCCAGTTCTGTAAGCATAAATAAATAAATAAGTGTTAAGAAAAAAAATTTAGGTTTCACAGATTCAAGGTTGTGCACTGGGCAGAAAACACATCATAAAACTTGCAGCCTAGGATAGCCTGTTCCAGGTAGAGCAAAGATAGATTGGGAGGAGATGAGGGTGGTGGTGGACATAATGGTGGCTCAGAATTGGTGGCAGAATTGCTGGCTTGATTTCCGAAGGGGAGATTTGCACAAACAAGTCAGAGCAGCAAAGATAGAATAAAGCAAACAGGGAAGAGTCATAATATCAGTAGTACTAGGGAAAGCTCCTAGGGTTCTGGTTAATCCTTGGTAGGTAGGAAAAAAGTTCTTTCCATTTATCCTGGTCATCTCTGGTTATGTCCATTCTTAACAAGCAGATCTTTTGTCAACAGTGCCAAGGTCTGTTCAGGAAGTTTCTGATTCAAAAGAAAACTGATATATATATTTTTTTCCCTTAGCTTAACTTTAGGTCCATCTGAAAACCAAGGTTTCCTTGAACTGAATGGTATAGAACCCCTCTGCATTCTGTGACAAATGACTTCTAGATCCTGTTGTCTTTGTGTCAGTATCTTCCTGGAGCAAGAACAGGGGCCCCAAAAACATGAACATCAGCAAGCAAATGCTGCTTTTTCCCTGGGTTACCTGCGACTCCAAGTTACTCACTAAATGCAGGAATAGAAGCTACAGGAGAATTTGCCTTAAGTGAAGCCAAACTCCTTTTCCCAGGGAGCAGAGGATTGAAGCAGTGGCTTTAGTTTTTGCTGACCCAGATAAAACCTATTTGACCTATAATCTGTTTTAATGGTAGTTTCCTATAAGTTTTCATCTTGAGTTCCTTACCCCCAATATGGAACAGTCATGACCAAAGACTCCACCTCCTAGTGACATCTAGAAAATCAAGTTTCTCAGTGGTTCTCCTTGTGGGATGGAAGGACTTTCCCCCACCTTGATTATCCTGGCAACTTCTATCTTCTGGGAGAGGCAATGAAAGAGACAGCTAGAATCTTAAAGTTAGAGTTTCTACCTGCAGGCTTACCTAAATTCTGTATGTTGTAAGCCTACCTTAGCATGAGATTAAAGCACTGTTCTCTTAAAATACTTTAGTGGTTTGAAGAAATAATTTTTTATTGCTTGGATGAGGGAGCTGGTCCTTCTGAGCCTGAAGAAGTGTATCGGTAATGGAAGGTTGCTTCACACCCTGTAGTCTATGCTTTTTACAACTTGATCTTTCCTGATTTTCTTAGCTCATAATCCTGATTTTCCTCTTACCTAGTTAGATTTTCTATTTTGGATTTCTCTTTTGCAATCATAACCATTTCTTATGAGGTCTTTAGGCCTTGAAGTTCCTTGAAATTGGCCCTAAAAATTCCTTCTTCCCCTCCCCCTGTATTCCCTCCTAGTGATTTTGTCTACCTCTCCCCTATTACCCCTCCCTCCCCAAACATGGCATCAAAACGCTTTGTTTTAATCAAATGTCTCTCAAGTTTTTATCTCCAGTTCAGGCCTCTTTTCCTGGTTAATAGCCATATATCATACTGTCTACTCTGCTTTCGTAAGCAGATATATCAAAACATGTTAATCTTAAGCAAAGCATTTAAGACAAATCAGAATCACAGTTTCCCTGGAATATTCCCTTTTCCAGAGTTTCCCATCTCAGTGGATCTACAAACAGGGGCATTAAAAAGCAGAGTTATCCTTCATTACCTCAGTTTTCCTTGCCCTCCTTATACAGTTCATTTTTAACCTCTTAAATATTTCTCAGCTCTCTCACTTCTTTCCCTCTCTATTATCAGCTCTCCCAATAATTCTAGTATGTAGGCTGCCTGCCTGCACTCTCATCCCCAAATCTAATCTAATTATTTTCCCACATAATAGCCCGAGTGACCTTTTCAAAGTGCACATCTTCTGACTCGACTCTGCTCAAAACCATTCAGTGACTTTTCACTGCTCTTGAGACAAAGACTAACATCCTTTATAAAGCTCTGGATGATCTGGGGACAAACTACCCCACCTAATCTTGTAGCACTTGTCTCCTTCCTTGTTAGACACAACCCACACCATCTTTACTATCTTAGAATTTCTTCTCTTCCACCTGTCTCAGGATATTCCTGAACATAGGATTCCCTTTCTTTCTACCTTACTGTTTGCTTACGTATCTTATATGCAATTTTCATAGCCCCATTTGAATAATACTTCTCCATGAAGTATCCTACTTGATTTGGACACAATCTTTCTACATTGTACATTGTTTTTTGACTAATATATCTGAGTAGGGTATTCACTGGGAGGATGGAGTAGGGTGACTGGTTTATAGCAACTGCTCAATAAATAGTAATTGAGAGGATAAAAGAGCTTTGCCCAGGATCATCTTTGTCTTAGTTGTTTTAACCCTATGCTCCAAAAGAATGATTTTTTTCCTCTTCAAAATTATATTATTTATTTATTTTCCTGCCTGAGACACATTGTCTTTGTTTTCTTTTAAATGCTTCAGTGTCTTACTTTTTTTCCTGATAGGCAATTAAGAACTTAAAGGGAAAATTTCAGGACTTTCTGAGTACATGAATATGCATATGCTTTAGTGTATTCACTCAGCATTATCCTTTACATTTTAGCCATCATACCGAGTTCCCCCCACCCACACAGTTATTATTTTGCCGTTTCCTGAAACATCTTCCAACAGAAGTTCTGACTTAGTCATCATGAAACATGGTTGCACTTATCTTTCACTCCATGCTACACTTCTTAAATTCACTTAACTGCTGCTAACACATTCACTCCTACCACAAGCTGTGTGGATTATCAGAGATAGTCACTCAAGCAAGCAAATTTCTGACTAGTCATTTTGTGCCCAACACCTTGAATAACTGGATGCTGCTTTTGTTGAAAGACTGAAGGCATGTGGTGTTTGGTGACAGAATTTTCAGTTTCATATTAGACCATGCCAGGCAGCAGATGGCATGGGTCATCATAAAATTTATCTTTGATTTTGTTTCATTGTTTGCTGATATCACCATAATATTTGTGAAGTGGTTTACCACTATGCTCATTTCTCTGTTTCACTTAAAACCAGTAAAACCCTATGATACTGACACAGAACTACAATTCTTCCCTGCATTTTCATGTTACAATCCCTTCTCTTACCTCCTTCCCTTCAAGACTTTGGCAAATATAACCACAGACACATTATCATTGTGATAAGTGAATGACTATCTATGTCTGTCTGTCTATTTACCTATCAAGTATGTATGTATGTATATATGTATGTACCTAAGTACCTGTGACATACCTACCTACTCACCCACCCACCCATCTATCTGCTTTCTTCTTTCATAACATTTATATAGAACAGCCCATCCTCCTGTTTCTCAATTCATGTATTTTTTCCTGGGCCTGACACTGTTCTCAGTTTTTTGAATGTGAATATAGTATAAAGAAATCAATCCATGGGTTTCATGTATGACTCTCCTGTCAGGGCAATTTGAGGCATCACATTATCTTCTAGTTAAATGCAGGTGACACTCTCAGCTCTATGGAAAATGTAATCTCAAGAAGTTTACACAGCTCAATTCTGGACAATAACAGGTACAGAATTTTATTTTTTGAGAACATTTTAGGGACAGAGTGCTGAGTATGTGTGTGTGTTTTAAAAGAATTGAGAATTTGAGCTTGGGAACTGCTGAAGTCATCTTGTCACCACAGTAGAAAAAATTGTATTGACAGAGGATGGAGCCAAAACAAAAAAGAGGCAGAGTCAAGGAACAGTGTGAATTTGAATCCTGGTTTTAACATGTGAGGTCCTGGATTCATTTGCACCTGAACCAGCTTTACCTCTGGACTTCTGAACACGGGCCTCCGAGTTGTTTTTGGAAAAGTCCATTTGAGTTTTACTCCCATTGTAACCAAAAGGATCCAGACTCGCTCTCTTTTAAATCAAGCTCAAGTAGTTGGTACCTAAAGATATGGAAGAAGAAAATTATATATTCTAGCTGTCAAATTTGCCATCGAAGGTAGTAGCATGTTTCTAGAAGATTGTCTAAACCCAGGCATTTGTTTGACAGTGACGCTGACCCCACGATGGCAAGTGTCAGATCAACTGCCATGCCAGATGGCCCTTGAAGCTCCCATCAATTTCTGGAAATCTATGATACCAAGTGTTGGGCTGTTACATTCTTATAAATTAGAGTGAAGTATCTTGGGTGACTGGCTTTGAATATTATTATGGAGTAGAAACTTAAAGTGTATGGTAACTTCTAAGTGTTTATGGGGCATTGCACTTGATCCCCTCAGTTTATTTAATAAATGGTGAAGTTCTTTTGGTGTGTCCCTCATGTTTGGAGAATTTGAGGCATCAAAATCTCTTCTAGTTACTTGCAGGTGCCACTCAGCTCTCTGGAAGGAATAAGGATAGAGTCCATAGCAGCCCATGGGTTTTCTAGAAAGCCATATAAACAGCTACATTTTCTTAAAAGGAATTTTAAAGCTTCAATAACATTATAACATGATAGTACTCTTATTTACTATTAAAAAATCTTTTAAATCTCAATTTAAAATTTGTCTATGTCAAAAGAAGGGCATTTTCCTCAAAAAATTCAAATATTTGTAATATTTATGTTAGCTAGAGAGAGCCACCACTGAAGACTTTTGCACATTTTAATCTAGTCTTGTTTTCTAGAAATAGGAACACATTTATATTTTACTCAGCATGTAGTTTTTTCCTGCTTTTTAACACTTAATATTTAATTGTCATTATCTTTCTACTATAAGCCACTCAGACTTTTAATGGCTGCACATTTGCCCCTCTATGTGTTTCACATGTATTTGACTACAGACTACAATCCTTTTTTTTATTATATATTTTTAATTTTTTACATCATTCTTCACTTTGTACATTTTTCAATCTCAATTGTAATCCCCATTGTTTTGGGCTTCCCATCACCAAAACATCCATGTGCCATCTCCACAGTGCAGTGCACTCTTCACACCCCAGTTCCAATCTCATTCCCCCTTCCACCCCCGTAAAATGTCTCTGGTTTGTTCATTGTTTTCATTTTTACTCAATTACATCTGTCTCCTTCTCTCTCTCTCTCCCCCCCCCCCCCGACCCCTTACGCTCCTGCTATGAGAGAACATTTTTCTTTCTGGCTTATTTCACTAAGCATGATCTCTTCCAGCTCCATCCATGTTGCTGCAAAAGGCATGAGTTTATCTTTTTTGATTGCTGAGTAATATTCCATTGTGTATATGTACCATATCTTTTAAATCCAATCTTCTATTTTTGGGCATTTGGGTTTATTCCATGTCTTCTCTATTGTGAATAGAGTAGCAATAGACATGAGGTGCAGGTGTCCTTTTGAATCAATGTTTTTGTGTCCTTTGTGTATATATCTAGGAGCGGGATTGCTGGGTCATATGGAAGCCCTATTTTTAGGTTTTTGAGAAACCTCCAAACAGCTTTCCATAGTGGTTGTTATCAGTTTGCATTCCCATCAGTGGCCACATCTTATTGCTGGACTCCCAATGGTTCTCTCAGCTAATTTGAAGAGGTGGTTGTCCATCCTGAGTTCATAATTGTTGTTTTCAAGTCATTAAATATTTGTTCAGAATTTAGGAAAGATTAAGGGAATTGAGGAAAGATTTTTAAGAACTGGTTTCCTAAGAGTTCATTTGTTATTATTTTTTTCTCATTATTTTTTTTCTGAGTGCTTACTATGGACACAGCATCTTGTTTCTAGACATATTTCACAGCCCAAGAAAATTATGCTTTAGAACATTTGTATAATGATAGCTAAATTTCACACTTGCAAAATTACAAAAAGCTGTGTAAAGATTCAAGGGTCTTTGAAGTCATCTTTCATTCCACTTACTTGTCATTATTTAATCAGAAAGGAGCCTTATTGGGACACATATGGTGTAAATAGTTCAAAAGATATTTGGATGTCTTCATGACAGAGAGTTTTCTTATACTTCAGCCCTTAAAATGTTGCATTTTATTTTTCCACAGTTATGCGGGTTTTTTGGCATGTCAATTTTCAAACCAGAAATTAACCATATATTTTCTCTTTCCACAGGAAAACTTTCCTTTGTATGGAATTCTTTTGGTTTGCAGTAGTATGTGTGTGTGCTAGTGTGTGTAAAGCCAGTATGCACCCACACAAGAACTTGTCTCTTCTACTGATGTGAATGGATTTGAATTTTCAAAGAACTGCTCCATATGGCCCACAACTTGAAGCTCCAAAACAGTGACTGAAAGGAAAGTCCTGGTATCTCACCAAATGTTTGTTTGAGAGGCTCTTCTGAAGAATGAAAGATCAGGACAACACGTCAGTTCAGCTGCACACCTCTGGAAATGTTCTGCATTGACTGCAGGTAAGTATAGCTCAGTTGATTTCCTTGCACAGGGCCTTTATTACCTCATTATCTGAGCCTAAATTACTCTGAATTTTTCATTTCAACTTTGGATTTTGAGACACTTTCAGACTAAAACCAGTATTTTGTCTGTCCTAAAAAGTCTTTTCTGCAAACTTCTTAGAAACTCATGAATTACAGATGTAAATGTGAAAAAAAAAAAAGGTGAGACAAGCTCCTTAGTACCCCAAGAGGATTTTTGACTACTATGAGATTTTATGGTAAAGAACTTGCTTCTTTGTGAGCGAGTCTTGCTGAAATGAAAATGTATACACATCTGACTGTACTGCCGCTAAATTAACATTTGTTAATAGATTGGAAAAATATATTTCCTCACTTCCTTTCATCCTTTTAAACTTCTCCTGGATGTATGATGGACTGTTTAAAATAGATCCACTTACAGCCTCACGTGGGGCCTTGATAAAGTGGTGTCCTCAACTCAGTCTTTTATTTTCAGTGGCACTCAGCTGGCCCCTTGATGAAGATAATGAGACCTCTCTAAATATTCATTTAGAAGTTGAATTTTTGCCCTTGATGTTACATTTTATATTGATTATCAATTAACTTTTAAGTTGCAGTTAAGCTTAAGTACTTTTCACACACAGGGACCACAGCACACACTGAATTTTTGTAATGGAAGCTTCCCTGAGGGCGACATTGCTAGTCAGTTGCAGTCTATCATATGAGCCTTTGATGGCATCTTCAGTTTGCGGATAATTATATTCAATGTGATTTGTTCAACTTTATTTATTGTGCTATCAAGTTTACTTTCAATATTTAAAATGTTCTTCATGAGATCTAGCTATTTAATGCTGGGTATCATGCTATCACTGAGAAGTCAAAACTTGTGCAATAGGAATTAGTTCTGGGTTCCATGCTGACTGAAGTATGCTTTTACCACTGACTGACTTTATGACTTTGTTCAAATCAGTTAATTATACTATATTCTAATATTATATGAATATGAAGCAAATTGATCCTATTTTTATAGTGCCCTAAGCCTTTCCTGTGAATCATACTGGCTTTGTAGATTCTCATGATGTCTATACCAATTTTCTGCCTCCGTATAATGTTTTCAAAGTTTTAGACTGAATTAGTAGAAAAGCAACCTGGGAATTTTTAAATATCGATTGTGCCTTTTAACAGCAGCAACAACAACAACAACAATAATAATAAAGAATGAGCTTTTATCCAAAGGTAATTGCTCTTAAGTCATGAAGTGATGATTGGGCTGCAGAGTTTTCAGTCATTATTTATAACTACCAATGTATCAAATATATATATTAATTTATACTTTTTTTTTAAAGATTTATTTATTTGTGCATACAGAACTGGGGTACAGGCCAGAGGCTCAGGGCGGTGAGAGGCTTCACCAGAGACAGAGTGGGGAACAGAACAGGCAGATCAACGAAGTACACTGCTGAGGGGAGCAGCGGGCAGGTCAGGAGAGGTCTGCCACGCCATGTGGTCTCCTCCGGGGCAGGCGGGAATCAAACTCATGCGGAAGCGGCTTTAGATTCTCAGTGCTGTGCTTTAACCCACTGCGCCACCAGGGAGGGCCTTATTTATACTTTTAACAACTTTTCTCAGAAAGGATTTGACCCAGCTTACCATAAAACATCAATATACAAGGTGGTTATAAATAAGGATAAAACAAGGGTCATAAACATAGAAAAATGGAGGTGAAATCATAATTTAAAACTAAAACTTGTGAAAACTAATTATTGCAATATAATTATAAACTTGAGAAAGAAAATTCTTCATAAACAAGACAATAAAAGAAATGATGGCTTATATGGCTCTCATTTAATAAAGGGAATATTTACACATTACCTATCAAAAACATCGATTTTTTATCGGAGGTCTCTAAAAACTTCAAACTTTGACACTAAGTTTCAACAATTTATGACATGAATACTTTTCTTCTTTATTCATTCATTCAATTATTTATGGTTTTAGCATTACAGTAGTCACTGGGAAACTCAGTAGTGAAAAAAAAAATATTTCTCTGTCCTATGGAGAGCACAGTAGTGTAAGAAATCACCATGGATCCTTATCCTCATCAGTAATTACAAAGAAAGATCATCACTATGTGGAAAGGAGCACAGTTCTGTAAGAGTATGTAACAAAAAAGGATCTAGGCATGAGATTTAGGCAAACCTTCCCTAGATAAATAATGTTAGAGCTGAAGTCTTCCAGATAAGCTGAAGGTCTACAGGTGCTTTGTTTCAAAGTGCTGTCCACAGGCTGACAGCATTGGCACCAGCTAGGAGTTCTTAAGGATGCAGAGTCTCTGGCTCCAGACAGGGTCTAGGCTGGACCTATTGCATCAGACACAATTAGCTTCTAAGAAGATGCAGAAGAAATTCCTTGAACATTAAGAGCTAAGTTGCTCTAATCTGGAGAAAGGTCAGGATGCAAAAGGGAGCAGTGTGTTCAAAGGCGGCTTTGCAGGAGGGAGTAGTGAGGAACAGAAAGAAACATCACACCAGTGCAGAGAGCAGATATTATTCAGAGGGGAAGCAGAGGACCACTTAGGTGTCTAATGAAAGACGGTAGTGTGGAAAAGATGAGAAGTGGAGAGGTTTGAGATATTTATAGGATTAAATTTATTACCTAATATCAGAATGAAGGAGAGTGAGGGGTCAAGGATGACTCCTAAGTTTCAAATTTGTCCCTTCTGGATGGATGAGTATTGAGCTACAGGGAATGACTGAAAGAGAACCAGATTTGCAGGGTAAATAATCTGTTGGGTTTTAAACATGTTTAATTTTAAGCAGTGAAGATATCAAAGAGACTAGAAAAATGGACTCAGGCTGTTCTAAGTTGGAGAAATTTGGAAGTGAGACTGAATAACATGTTAGCTTATTAATTTAGGGAAGAGGCATAAAAGTTTTTTATTGACTTCTGGTAGAGATTTTTAAGAACACTAGCTAATTTAATGAAAGGCATTATTACAGAGTGTCAGGTTTAATGTAGCCCCTCCCTGTTATTTTCTCCACTTTAAGGTAGATCATGAGCTAGATTTTAGGGAGTCTAATAGAACTGGATAGTTGATGTATTTTTTTAGAATTTCTCAAATATTGATCATTTTAAACATGCTTTGGCAGAAGTTGAATGGAACTCATGTATCAATTGAGCTCCATGTGCTTTAAACATGGATATCGTATATGGCCAATTACCTAGTCCAAATAGATCCTCAATAATATTGAAATTTCTGATTATTGAGGTGAGATCCATGCATATTTAGATATCATACTTTCAGGTGGCAAAGATGGTATTCTATTACAGAAATTAATGATCATGGCCAACCTTCCACTCAAATGGTGTATCATACCTCTTCTCAGAGAAGAGCATCAGGACTGCATTTGTCTTGTGTAAAAGCTAATCTAAAATCTTTGGTTTTTCTCAGATACATGGACAGATACATGCTTGTGTATTCACAGAGTGAAAATATAATTTAACTAGAAAATTTCAGTGTAAATTTTATCAACTGAATTAGCCATGAAGAATATAAGTGTGACTTTAGTGGAATGAATTTACCAACTGCCAGGAATATGCCCAAGAGTTCAGTAAATTAACACAGTAGGTAGAGGGAAGAACTGGAATCAGGGGTGATTATAAAAGTATTTAATAGCTAATATGGTAAGGGCACAAAGCAATAAGGACAGATAGTTGTATTACTGAATGTGAGCTCTAGAGAACTTATTGTTATGAAGTCATAATTTGAACTTGCTTTAGGGGGTGTTCTTGGTGATGAGGAACAAGGATGGCAGGAATGCAGTTAGTGCTTGGGGAGTAAGACTACTTGTTAGTGGCTATGAATTGAAGCTTTTCTTTATCTTAATATAACAGTGTATTCTCTTACCTCCTGTCTGAATACCACTACTGTCTAGAATTGTACATTTTAAAAGCAAGGGCCAATGAAACCAGTAATCTCTGATTTGAGTATGGTGACTATGTTGTTATTTTTTTAACTTCAGTTAATTTCATTTAAATGTTTTTTGCTGTTAATTTGAACAGTGATTAACCAATACATTCATTATTTTGTATGGTCAGAAGCGTCATCAGTAGTAGAGAAATAATTTGTCTTCGTGGTCTTCAGCAGGTAGGTCATAATTTGAGGCATCTGAGTGGGATTCTTTATTTACAAGTAAAAAAGGAGGAAAAAGAGGTATCATCCAGACAAATTCACTCCATTATACTTGGGGAATGGGCTGTCCAGTCATTATTGTTTAATCTCCTTTGAGTTTGGTAATCAAATGCAGGCTCTGAGGAAGCACTGAATCAGGGCTATTTGCTTGGAGTGTATGACTTATGGGATGAAGTAGCACTACTGGAGATGATGTTGCCAAAGACTGCTTACCTTCCTGACCACTAACTGTCCTGTGGCTAAAATGAGGAGAGTCAAATAAGTGAGAGAATAATATCTGCAAGATTCAGGTACTTAAGGAAGTTCAGCTGTCTCTCTTTGATGCTAATGTACTTCTCAGACCCACATCTATTTCTACCTTCTCTGTCCATTTTTTATGTGTTGGGTGCTTGACAGTGTTTATAATATTGGGAATTTGCCTCAGTTTCTGAACTGCAATTTATTTCTCTTTAATAATTAAAAAAGTCTCTGATGATGTCTTCTCCATTTGTCAATGCTTGGGTCCACCACTGGTAAAACTGGCCTGGTCCTTGATTAGCCCTAGTAGATCAATGGAGCTGCCTTCCACAGAATGCACCTTACTTACCACTTTGCTACTTCTCCCACCTTTGAGGGAATATCTATTAAGTATTGTTCTGAGGCCCTCCCTGGTGGTGCAATGGGTTAGGACATAGCATTGTAAGCCAGCAGCAGCTGCTTCAGTGCAAGTTCAATCCCTGGCCCTGGAGGTGATCCACATGGCGCAGACCTCCCCTGTCTCACCTACTGCTCCCCTCAGCAGTGTACTTCTTCAGTCTGCTTGTCCTGCTCCCGACTCTGTCTCTGGTGAATCTTCTCACTGCCATTGCATCTCTGGCCTGTACCCCAGTTGTGTATGCATAAATAAATAAATATTAAAAAAGGAGAAATCTTTAAAAAAGTATTATTCTGAGATACTTGGACCACTCTATAACCATTGGTTTAATGTAAGATTTAAAAAATTATGCGTGTTTGACGTAGCCTTTTCAAAATGGACAGATTTAGTCACTCTGAAATATTGACATGGCTTATTTATAATAAAAACAAATACTAAATTTTGAATCCCAAAGACCTATGCTGATAGATGAAATAACATTATTATCAGAATAATGGTAGTTTGCTGTTTTCCTTTTGTTTGATGAGTGATGTGGATCCCATGAAGAATCACTTTAAAAAGAGGTTTAAGAAAAGACAATCTCACTGTCCTTGTTGCTTTAGAAGAGATTTGTTGGTGGAATGTCACTATACTGTTTACTCCAGTCCATTTCCATCTTATGACCAACAATAGATAATAATGGTAGTAACTCTTATGTGCTTATATGTAACTTAACCATACCCCAGATTAAGATTAATGTTTAAAAGTTACAGTCACTGGTACAGAAATAGTATAGTAATTTTCATTTCATATTTCAAGGTTTTAGAATGTTTGTTGTGATTAAGGCATTTTTGTGCCCCTTCAAATAACAAATGTTAAATGAAAAAAAATATATTCTTTCTTGAGAACCAAGAGATGAAATGAGAATAATTTGAAGTGTAAATATGTGTAAAATTTCAAGGATTACTCTACTTGTATAGCAGATAGTAGGAAGTTAGGACCTTTAGATAACCTATAAATAAATGAAGATTTCACCCTCATCCTCAAAATAATGGGAACAGCCCTCAAAATTCTCCTGTTTGATGAATACCTATGGGACATTTGTTGCTAATCTCATGGAAGGTGACATTAATGGAGCCAAATAGTCAGTTTAGTGTGACCTCACAGGAAAAAATGGTCTCATTGTGTCCCAGCTATCTTGGTGTTAAAAATATGCAATTACCTTCAGTAGGGCATTGTGTTTTATTTCTCCCACACTTAAGAACATTACGATATAGGCTAATTCATAATTCTTGTCAGCATTGTAAAATCCTGTTGTTTCACTTTCCAGATAATTTTTCCTTGAAAAACTTACTTTCTTTTGTCTCTTAATAAATATGCCCTTTCTAAATCCCTTTTCTTTAAAAAGGAAAAGACTAAAAGGACTACTTTTGTAATTAAAAGTCATTTAAAAATAACCTCAGAAGATTGTTTCTAGATATCAAAACATCTTTATGGTCCCATTTCTATGGCAAGAAAGACAAGCAACTGGGTTCCTGTACATTTTACTGTAGTCTACATTAATTACCTTCTATTAAAAAATGACAAAGACCTTTTTGAAAGGGAATCTGGCACTCTTTCCACAGAAATGATGGCAGACACCCTACTTTGCTGATTTCTTGACACTTCTAATTACCTGTATTCATTTGAAATCGTTTCCTTTGTAGAGAGTTATTGGCATGATTTTCTGAGAACAAGAGGAAAATGGAAAACATTTTAGCAAGTTAAGGAAAAAAAAATCAACAGTATCATTGTTTGCCGCTTTTGTTGAAACTACCTACACGAGTCATTTGAGGGACATGAAGGTAAATGAAAGGTTATACTTTGCCCTGCACGTTGTTGCTGGTATTTGTAATGTCAATAACTGTGGAAGGTTGTCAGGAAACCAGAGAGATAAAGGTCAATAGCAATGACAAATATATCATTGTATGTGTTTGAATATGCAATATCAGCCTAATCTGCCAGTGGGGCCTTTCACACTCTGGAAATATCAATCAGGTGCTATATGAAACCCACCTATTGTTCTCTATTTCCCAGAATATAAGGGGGAGACCTAAAGATTGAAAGCCCATCAGAGATTTGGGGGTAGTATTGTAGTCTTTGCTGAACACGCATACAAATACTTATTCTTTCCTTTAAATGAAGGATTAAAAAACATATTAACAGTTACCCAGTTTCACAGATTGCTTCCTTGGTAGGAAAATTCGATATTTTTTGTTCAGCAAAATGAGAAGATACAATTTAGCTTTGTATGTCATGGCAATGAAGCAGATGCCCGTGTCTCTCAGTGTTACAACCAAATTAAATATTAACTATGCCTTTCATACAATCTTGACAAAAATTTAGTTGGGCTAATGGTGAGCCCTTATTCCAAGTCCTGCCTCCCGTTGATTTTGACATCTTAGAAAGCGTGGTCATTTATATTCAATAATAAATTATTTACAAATGAAATACACAATAGGTTACTTAAACTACGTTTCTGCTAAGAACAGACTTGTTAAAATATATTTTGTTGGAGCTAAACCAAAGCATTCAAATTCAGTAGACAAATGCATCTATCTACCATTTAGTAAATTGTGCTAAAGAAAGAAATCACTTCAAATCTTTTGGGGAAATAAAAAGTAAAAATAAAATATCAAGAGATCTTTTAAATGAATGTGCTTCTACTTGGTCTTAAAGAATACCTGCAGGATAGAAAAGACAATGTGTTTGAAGCATAGAGGGGTCATATTTTATGAATACTACTTTTAATTTTTGCATCTGATGTTACTCTCCATTAAGGAATATATTTGAAAAATTGAATCTTTCTAAGACAGTAAACACTTATTATGACCCATTTCCCTAAGACTGACCCAACACGTAAGCTATCCTTCCCAACTGTACACACTTAAACTACATGAAAAGAGAGGTAAAAAAGAGATGGCTGAAGAGAGTACAGAATGACAGGAAAAAGAGCAGTAAACTCAGCCCACCCTGAGGTGACAGAATAAGAGAAAGGACTGGAGGAGATAGAGAGTGCTTGGAGGAGAGAAGAGAAAGAAAGAAAAGATTTAGGGAGGGAAAATTCAAAAGGGGGAGTGATAAAGGCAAAGTATAAATACAGTTTAACATAATAAATATAACTATTACATAGGAAACACAAGGCTGAACTAGAAAGAGGAAAATAGAGGCAGATTCTGAGGTGGAGAGAGAAAGGGAATGTCTTCAGAAAACTGGTCAGAAGTGGCCCTCCCTTGTGGCGCAGCGGGTTAAAGCACAGCACTAAGAAGCTAAAGCCACTTCTGCATGAATTCAATCCCCACCCTGGAGGTGACCCCATGGCGGCAGACCTCTCCTGACCTGCCCGCTGCTCCCCTCGGCAGTGTATTTCCTCAGTTGGCCTGTTCTGCTCCCCACTCTGTCTCTGGTGAATCCTCTCACTGCCCCTGCACCTCTGGCCTGTACCCCAGTTCTGTATGTATAAATAATCTTAAAAACAAAAACAAACAAACAAAAAACATTCAGAAGAAAAAAGTCTTAGAGGGAAAGGTAAGAGAAATAGCAGAGTCCCTGATGTTTGCCAGCCAAGGTGTTTGTTCTTTGGGGTGATGAGTCAGAGGCTCTATCTCACCTGCCATCTGCACATGCCACACAGAAACTTCCAGAGAGCTATGTGCTTCATCCCAAATGTATTATCTGTCTGTTTCTTTTCATTTTTAAGTATTCTATAAGGTTAATAATGATGATTTTTACATTCAGTCTTTTATCCCATTGATTCTATTTCCAGAGAACCCATAATTTTTAAAAGCTCTCAAACAAAAGCTGTAAATGGTTTAAGTGGGATATTTTGAGATTGGATTATTTCATCTTGATATGGTTTCCCTTTATATTTAGTTAGTTTCTGGTTACATTTCTGACCTTCTATAATATTCCTATATATGTAAACAGTCTGACTTAATTCACTAGGTGCCAACTTACAGCTAGAGTGCTGTCCCCAAAGTTTTATTTCTTTTGCTCATCATGTTTTTGTAAATGGAAATTATATAAACAGAAGTGAACCTTTACTTTTCTCAGGCCTTCTTGCTTGAAGTTAGTAGTTTCTTTATGAAGGGAATAGAGACTTTAAGAGCAAGTTAGCTTTCTTTGCAAATTCAGCAACATAAATGTAGGTGCTGAAAACATTCGAGTCCCGAGCTGACCCTGCCAAACTGTCTTCTTTTTATAGGCTGCAATCTGGGAGAGGATAAAATGTCAAAGGTTCTATATTTTCATTTCTTTCCCTTTCCCTTATATTGTAGTAAAGGTTAGTTTGGAGATGAAAGGGTAATACAGTGATAGTGGCTTCATTTCTTGTGAACTCTCTTTCTTAAAGTTTATAATGCAAACAAATAATGCTCATTTTGCACAAAATAATTTTTATGTTAGATGACTGATATTGAAAGTCAGCTTATTAAATCAGAATTTTCTTGTGAATCTACATAATTTTGCAATTTTTCTCTTTTCATCAGATAATATTTGTGCAGTAACAGAATTACATAGTGATTTTTACTTTTCTCTCTCTTTTGTTCATTGTTGTAGCTGATTAATTTTTTGTCATCAGTGACCCACAGTGGGAAGTATTCAGATGTATAGAATGACTCCATAGGTTTCTCTCCAGCCTAAAAACTTAACATAATTTCTAAGTGCATTACCTACTCTACAAGGTAAATGGACTAAAAGATAACTGTAATTCACAAGTGGTAGGGATGGGATGAGAGAGATTAGATATAATTTTATTCAGATCTATTTTTTCTATCTTTCTCTGTAGACAGATGAAGTATTAGATATGACAGCATATGCAGTTTGAGAAAATCACAAATCTCATGCCTCTTCTGAGGTAAGGAAAGGGTGAAGGCCAAAGGCTTCCAGTGGTCTAGAAGTTAACTTATGCTGACTCACACACACACAAACACACTCTTCTTTCCTCTCATATATGCTGGTTTACAAGTCTTTCTTTTTGAAAGGCAAAATTATCTAGTATCTTTATTTTAAATGTAACATTATTCTTTTCCAAATATTGTTTCTTTTTCAAAGCTCACTAATCTTATTTTTTGAGAGTCTG
Organism: Condylura cristata; assembly: GCF_000260355.1. Lineage (NCBI taxonomy): Eukaryota > Metazoa > Chordata > Mammalia > Eulipotyphla > Talpidae > Condylura > Condylura cristata. Next base: position 29,649,794 of record NW_004567124.1, read on the forward strand.
CTTACAGAATCAAATACACACAGAATTATTTCAACTATTTTTTACATTATAATAAAATATTGAAATTTTGATAGCTGTGGAAGGTATTATCTAAATTTAAACAACAGAGACCAACTGAAGGAAGAAAGAACAGAGACAGAAGTAAAAGTAGAGTGACGGTTATTAGTAAAAAGTAAAATCAATTTACTAGGAGAGAGGAAAAAAATAAACTTCAAGTACAAAAAAGGATAGGTTTGTTCAATCGAAAAATGCAAGGGGCCATGATGAATTATAAGCCAACTGTGGATTAAAAGCATAGCCCTGTTGTTAAAAAACAAAGTATGGAGAGTCACAATTTAGGGAACATAAATAATCATTCCCATTATATGCATTATTAACCAGTTCCTTGTTACCATCCTGTGTCCTTTAAGCTTCTACCCCTTCAAACCAAATGTGCAGAATTTGGAGTAGGTCCAGAGGAAGCAGCAAAATAACTAAAGGATTGGGAAACAGTCCCAGTGAAACAAGGGTACAGGAACTGGTCTTGTTTAGTCTGGAGAAGAAAAGACTTGTAGGGAATTAATAGCAATCTTCATGTTCATGAAGTGCTCAGTCCTTTGCAGGTAGAAGTGAACAGCTGGTCTCTGTTTCCTCTAAGGATAGTATAAGACAGGCGGAGCCTTAAGTGTGGTGGAATTTAGTCAAGATGTTAGGAAGACCCTCTACCTTGGAGAAAGGGTGGGTAGGGAGGGGATTTCCAGGATTTAGAATGTGTTGGGGAAATTATTGTTACTATTTTGGAGTCAGAGTCCAAATTGCAGTACAAAAAAGAGAATACAACCTATCAAATAGCAACTTATGCAGAAAAAGAGAAGGCGTGAACTGTGGTGATCTAGGGATAAATGACATCTGAGTTTAGCAACACTAAACTCTAGAAGTGAGTAAAGTCAAGTCAGAATACTTGACTAAAGGGAAAACAGATTAAAGAAAAAAGGAGATTCAAAAGGTAAAAGAAAAAAACAATGAAAACTTGGAGGTTATGGTATATTAATGCACAATTTAAATAAAAACTTTCTGATGGTGGGAAAAGAATCTAAGTATACAGTTCCATTTGATTGATATACTTGGGTAATAAAAAATAGAATCAACAGATTTGCCATATTTTATGCCCAATTTTGTTAAAAACAAAAAACGGGGGAACTAACTAAATAACTGCTTATATCTTTTCTAAACTTTTTATCTGTGGTCTTTACCACACAATTATAATTCTGTGGTAAATAATGGTACATACATACCACATAAAACAAGAAGAAAGAATAGATAGAATTCCAGGAGCAATGTTAAAACCCAGAAAAATAATTTCAAAAGTCATCACCATCTTTACCACTGACTATTTAGTGATCCAGGTTTTATAAAAGTTAAGTATCAGAATGATATACACAAATTAAAGACATTTAGAGTCTAAGATTGGTTGTCATCTGATAAGAATGTGGCATTTTAGGTAAATCACTGAGGATTGTCAAACCTATTGCACTTAAAAAAGATGCTTAGATGTATAAATATAGAAATATAAATGGCTATTTCAGCAAGTTGAATTGTTAAAAGATGTGCATGTAAATTAGTGTTTAAAATAACTGCAGTGATTAAAATTTCCAGTCTTCTCAAACAACATTACAACTCCAACTTCAGAATTGTACTTTAGAACTATAAGTTACATTATGGGTCTGAATAAGTAATTTGACCTCTAGATTATCTATTTAATTTGATCAGTTTTCTTGTTAACTTCATTTATTCAGATAGTCATGCTACCTCTTTGAAAATGGAATAAAATGTGTCTATGTTTTTCTTTTTGAACAAATTTTAAGTGTTACACAGCTGTATTTTGTCATTGATAAATTCAGTCTAATGTGTTTTGTAATGCACTTTTTTTCATGATGTTTAAAACTTTCCATCACTTTAAAATGAAGAAAATAGAATAGTCCATATGTGAATTTATTTTACCATCATGGTAGTTATGTATATTTTATAACATTCTGGTACACAGATCTTAGTAATCTAAAAACTAGATCTCTGCAAATATTTTTTACGGCTTTTCAACCATTTTTCTAGTAAAAGATTTGGATTTAGAGAAATTCATATTCTCTCTCTCTTGACAAAGAAAAGCCTTTTGTTCTGGTCTCTCTGGCACTACCTCATTCTGTGACTTTCTGCTGTCCCCTAGTGGCATGTTAATCTTCTTGACTACTATGTGATCGCCTCTGGAACCAATTCTCTACTCTTCTGTGCTTTTTTGTGACTCTCATTAGCAGACATTTAAAACACTATTACACAACCCATGAGCTGCTTTTTAGAAGCAATAACCCTGTTCTTTAGCCCACACAGTTTCCTATTTTATGAATTCTTACTGGAGTAAACATGTCCAGGGAACATGTGCTGCCTAGATCCATTGTATTATCTCATCACAATAAACATTTTAGGTTTTCAGAATGTTAGCTCAAAACTGATGAAAACAAAATGTTATCAGTTTTGACTGGCCTATACGTAACATACAGTAGCTAAAAGGTAAATTGTGACAGATCAGATTATTTATATCAATAGATTTTCAAACGAAAATTGTACTATTCATTTTCCTATGCTTTTAAAATCCTGGTTGGTCACTATCATTGTAACAGTTGCTCTTTTCATGGTAACACTTTTTTTCTATGACATATTTAGAAAGATTCAATGAAACTGTTCTGGAAGAAGAAGATGTAGTTCACTTCTATAAAGACAGATTTTATATAACATATACCAGGCTGATTACAAAAACATTTAAAAATTTTTCTGAATTACTTCTTTAAATGAATCAGAATTATTGTTTAAATACTAAGATGTATTGGTTATTTTGTCTTCTCTCAAAGCTTGATGTGCTTGAGACAAAATGGTCAGCTCTGATATAGGGATGGTAAATTTTTCAGTAGAACATTTCGTTTTTCTGAGTTAGTCATTTTAAAATGTGCATAGTGAGAATGGAATATAAGAATTTTCTGAAAACAGTATTTCTTTTGTACTTAATTTTAACTCATGAAGAATTACTTTATGCCTGGCTTATACAGTTTTTTTTTTTTTAAAGATAGTTAAAAACAAACCAAGAAGAATTTACAACAAAAAAAAATGTCTGATGAAATCTGGCCCATTAACTGAACATTACAGAAATCCGAGACATATAGCGAACTAATGATTTCTTGGCACTGTCTTGTTTGGCACTTATCATGGTTTTGACAATTATCACATGAATAGCAACACTTTTTTCTTTCTGAACTTGGAAGTGGTAGGGTGGAGGGGGAGAGGTTTGGGGGGGAAAGGAGGCCCAAAGCCCTGGAAACTCCCATTTCATAGCAATTCAAGTGCACAGTGTGGTCATGTGAAGAAAAAGAACTAAGCTGTAAGATGCTGTTAAATAACAATATTCGTGTTTCTCCAAAGAAAAGTTGGTATGGTTTTTGAACTGCTTCTCTTCTGAAAGGTCAGATTGCTGCCCAATTTAGTCATTTTGTATGTTTATACATGCCTCCATTGGGATAAGACAGCCAAAAAAACAAAGCCTTAGATTGCAATCAATCTTGGCTTAAGTGCAAAGCCTTCCAACCAATCCAAGAAATCCTATTGACTATCATGTGGAAACAGAGAAGGAAGAGTTTAACCCCCTAAACTTTTTCTCAAGAGAAAAGAGAAATCACTTTTTTAAAACTCCCTAACATATGAGAGAACTCATGCCCTCTCCTTCAATTTTGCCCCACCACCCAATTTCTTAAATTGCATGGCATTCTAAAAATACATCCTCCATCAGACATTGTAAAATTACAATAGCTATTTTTCACACAGAAATGTCTGATTTTTTTTCAGTTGTCTATTCAGCTTTTATAAATGTTCTGAAAATGTTCTCCTGGAGTTATTTTTAAATCTCATGGTATGTTGGATAATAAATATTGTTGCTCTGTGACTGAAAACATTGAAAACAACACATTTGACAGGTTAATAGGAATGAGACTTCTATTTGAAATTTTAATTAATTTCACTTTAGATAAATGTGACTCAAAATCTTAGTTCCCTTACTACATGGGCAAATTTCTTTGCTGTTATAGATTCTGTTCAGTTAATTATCTTGTAGAGATTATTTAGTAAATAAAGCAGGGAAAAGTTTCATTCAAAAAAGTTAAATTTACAGACAGTCTTAATAAATCTTCTCTCATGTAATATAGTATTATCAGTGGCCTATTCTCTACAGAATTAGTTTTTCCAAAACAAATAATAAAGTCGAGCAGTCCCACTTTTTACAACTCTGGAGACTATCTAAACAAAATGAACAGATTTATAGGGCTATTTTTAGTGTGTGTCACTTGCATTACAGTTTACATTTGCTTTCAAACCTTATTTGACATTCTTGGTAGAAAAATACAGGCAGAACACTCATTAAGAGTCTTAATAAAGGACAGTCTCTATAGGGCAGTTACAAGAAAAATTGAAGTCTAAGCTTGTACGAGAATGTTCTTTTGGACTTTGCTTTTTGTCATGCTGCTTCATTTTCAGTTATCTAAAAAGTAAAGCCCTGAACCAACTTGCAGATATAAGGTCCTGGTTACAAAAGTCTTTAGGCCTTGATACAGACTTCAAGAAAAACTGAAGTGAAAGCACATTTTTGAGAGTAGGTATTTTCCTAAAGCAACAGGTAAGGGCTGCCGTGCTTAAATGACTATTATTTTTTCACAAATGGTATATTCACATTAAAGTGAAAATTAACTTGCTGAAGAAGGATATTATACAATGTTGTGATTTCCTTCAAGCCATTCTTCCATGAATAAAAATGCATGGAAAACCTTATGTAATGTTATGAAATATGTCATCACACATAGGTTTATGGAAAATAATATACTATATTTCAAAATATCGATGCAAGGATTAAATATTTGCATTTCATCTAAACCAAGTTTCTCTAGCAGTTTGTTCCACGTGAGAAAGGCCAGTGCTTTCTGTAATTTCACTTGCATATACAAATAAGGAATGAAGAATTTATCTCCTTTGGTTTATTCTGAAAAGATACTCTATCCAGAGGAAAATGGCTGAAAGAAAAATTCAGATAGATATTTGGTGACTTTGTCATGTCTTTTGCTCATATGTGAAAGGGAACACTTGATAAGTTTCGACTGTACAGGAAACCTAAGAGGACACCGTGCTGGATGCCTGACGGTTCTTTCTTATTAATCGTGCTCATGTAAACCTCCCTCGCAAGGAAATTCCTTAGCTGTAGACATCATTTGGCTGAGCCTTATAAATACAGCTCAAATTCAAAGGTAAGAAAACAGACAAGAATTTTACACCAACCACCCCGATAAGATATGTTTTCAAAGCAAAAACATGTCTACAAAGTGTTGTGGTGTGGAAATCCCCGATTAAACACTTAAGAAAACATGCTTTCCCACACAGCAGTCTCTTTATTTGCATGGAATAATTCCTTAGAACAACAAAAAAGTCACTTGGCACAACTATTGGAGGTTTTTCAAGTTTAGGGCACCACATCGAAGTCCAAACAAGAGATTTCTATAAAATGATGGCTTGACAGATTGCGCTTGATGAACTTGAATAAAATTGAAAAGTGAAAATGATACAGTTGTTCTAATAGCAATATTCACTGAAATTTCTGAAAAAAAAAAAAAAAACCCCACAAATTAATGCACTTTGGGGATTTTAGACAGTTTGCTGCAAAATAGTCATCCAAGAAGTAGTTTTAAAACTTGAGGAGTGTTTTTTACTTCTTAAAGATGTTACTAAGCTACTTTAAAAGTCCCTTGTAAACAATACCTCTGATTAAAAGATTGTCAGAGGTTTTTTTTTTTTAGTTTGAAGCCTTCTACTATCCTAGTGTAGAGGACTTGCACTTCTATAAAAATTTGTCAATAACAAATTGATTTTTGTAGTGAGTGCCTAATTTGGGTTTCTAGACAATATAGGGCCAGTTTCAATTTCTTTTAGCACTGGATAATATATTTAACATGCAAATTCAAAACAAATGTCTTTCAAGATTCAGTGTTGTGCTTATTGCTACCCAAAGAATAAAGTGTTTCTTTTTTGTTATAATCTCAATTTATGATTTAGTTAGGCAGAGTGAAGATATGACCTTTTTAGTTATCCCTAATGCCCCTTAAATTCCAGTTTGCTTTACAATGGGTTAGTATGCTGGTTTAAGTTGGTATAACTAATACTTAATATGTTGATTTAAAATAAGCTTTCTTTAATTTTGGAATAGTGTTAAGAAAAAGAAGAAAAAACAGAGTATCTTCAAATAGATAATTTTGCTCCTTGTAACTTAAAAATACCAAAAAAAAGACAAACCAAGTCATATGATAAATATACTGCAAGTGGGGACAGATGAGACATTTTTCAAAATTAAACTGCTATGACAAGCAGTTTTGTAAGGCAGGCTGCTCTCTTATTTATTTATTTATGGGTGGTGGTGGTGATAATTAGGAATATTATAATTGAAAATGCTCATCAAAGGCAACTAGAATCTTCTTTAAGCTATTCAAATTCCTCTTTTTATGAAATATACACACAATTTAACAACTTTTTTTTGGTGATCCTTACTTTCTAATTTTGGTTAATTTATTTCAAATTTTATGTTCTTTTATTTATTACATATAACCATAAAACATTCTTCAAATGGTAAGTTAACTTTATGTGAATAATAGTAAAAAGTAGGAAAATATGACTTTTTTCCATATACCGTTATTAAAATGGAACATCATTATTAGGACTGTGGTTCAGTGACAACATTTTGAGATATGCCTACGTAAATTTTTGTCAAATTAATCAAGAATATACTATTATCACTACTTTCAAAAAAGATCTATTATTAGAATTTCTCGGGTATAAATAATTGCTATGAAGGAAATAAAAGTTGCATCTTTAAAAAATTAACAATATCTATGCGCTTCTTTAGAGAAAAAGATTCAGTACTCAACCTGGATTTGTGAAAAATCATGAGTAAGGAACTGTTGATGATCATAATAAAGTCATATGATTAACCCTGAATTTCAAAGTGTATGATGCAGTGATTGACAATACTGTGACTAACAGAGAATATCTATGTCAGTTTTATAATTTGGAAAAAGCATTTCTGAATCAGCTTCCTTACTCTCTGCAAAGGTGCCTCACTTTTTAAGAGAAGAGTTTACTTTATCCAAATTCCTTCTAGTGCTTTCACTTTGTTCCTGAAATAGAGACAGAGAATATGTTCTCAGGCATTGATTTTTTACTCTCTTGTGGTTAATAAGAATTTATCACTTAGAGGTCTTGTAGGCTGAAGTGTATATAAAAATCAGTTTTGATTTCCAAAAACCATTTACAGTGAAGGCAGAAAGAATTTCCATCATTTTATCATGTGGTTCATAACATCTAGGTATACTTTTAATTAAATACTGATCCATAAATAAGCAAATAATAGAAGTTAGCAGAGAAACAGTTGATCTAAATCATGACAGTTGCTCATTTATCTTTGTCCTAACTAGACACTAGGAAATGACACCACCCTGTTGTTTTCTATGCATTAAGATTTCCTTCTTAAACAAATGCAATTGAGGCGGTTTATTTTCCAACAGCCCAGCACACACTGCCAGTGGCCAGAGTTTTGTCTCGTCTTCATCCAGAGGAGGATTAATCTTGGTGATGGTGCAAACAAAATGTATGTCTGAGGTCAAAGTGCAGACTGCCTTTTGGGATCTGCATTACATTAATGTCATTTTTGGGTTCCTGACGTTAATCAAAACCAACACCATAAAGCGTCACTTAGCTAATTTGTGTATTATTGTCAATGTTACCATTAATTATGCGTTTGTGAGGAAAAAGAGGATTAATGAGATGTCACAGGTAATTTACAATGATCAGGCTCCCCAGGACATTAAGAAAACACTAGCTGGGTAAGATTACTGTGCAATCATAATAGTATGCAAGAAGCACAAGTCTTTGTTGAAAGACCACATTAATATGGCCCATCATTATCAATACCCCTCTTCACTAAAGTAATTCCTAACTTTTAAATATTTTGCTAGAATTAAATATTTATTTCAGCTTAAAATGTCAAGCACTGATATATTAGCTGTGAGACTTCTCTTCGGGTGTGTCTCTGTCCATATTCTGAGAATACCACACTTTCTCTGGGAAGGAAGGTAAAACATGGAGGATTAAATCTTTATTGTGCTCCATGAATTTGTGTTCACAATGTTATATCTCTATGACACTGTCTTAGGTGGTTTGAATGGTTGTATTTAAATCACCCTGAGAAGACCTCTTAAATCACTTCGGTTTCTCTACCCTACTCCTCTTTCAGAGCCAGGTGAATAAACGGCTTTTGTTTTCTGTCATTGCATTTCTGAAGTTTACTCAGTGAGAAAAGACAAACTAACCTAATGTGGGAATTATATGCGCACATTGTGCTCGAAAGGGAAGTCCTGCAGCGTGTTCTTAAAGACCATGTCATAACAGGGCAGTGGCTTTTCTTGTTATCCACTAACTATGCCCCATATTGACTCAGAGAATAATCTGGAACTCCCAGGAGGGGAATCAGAGTGTTTAGTTAAACATGTGATGGGAGACTCGAGCCCAATCCAGGTAGTCACTAGAAAAGACTGATAAAGGAGATTCTGTGAATCAGAGATGAGAGAGGAGCTAGAGTTAGGATCCAGGAAATGCTATCTATTTAGCTATTTATTTATTTTTATTGAGGTAACATTTATTTGCATTACTGTAATATGATTTAGGGGTATAGGTTCATACCTCTTTAGAAATATGTTACTACACAACTCATGCCTGTAAAGCACAGATAATCTTCTACCAAAGTCCATCGCACCTCCTCACCCCTATACTCCTTGTATCCCCCACTCCCCCCCCAGTAATTTCAGTTCTACAGTTAAATTTCTAGGGTTTATTTTAAAAATATGTTTTGTTTCTTTATAGCCCACATATGAGTAAATCATCTGCTATCTGTCTTTATTCTTCTTTCTTATTTAACTTAGCACAATCCCGTCTAGCTCTATCCATGTTGTCAAAAAATGGCAAAAGCTCATTTTTTAAATATGTCTGAGTAGTATTCCATTGAGTGTGTATGTATCTTATTAAGTCACTCATCTATCACTAGGTACTTAGGTTGTTTCCATAACTTGGCTATTGTAGATAGTGTTTCAATGAGCATAGGAATGTTCTCTTCAAATTAGTATTTTTATACTTTTTAATAGATACATAGGATTGGAATTGCTAGCTCATTCAGAAGACTAATTTTTAATATAAATCCTTTGTATTATTTTTAAGAGGCGTTAGTGTGTAATCCTAAGTGTATGAAGTTTTCTTTTTCTCCACATCCTTGCTAACACTAGTTTCCAGTGTTTTTGATAAAAGTCATTCTTATAGATGTGGGCATGAGATAATATCTCATGTTTTTGATGTACACTTCCCTTTTAGCAAGTGATAATGAATATTTTTTTCATATGCCTTTTGGTCATCTGTATATGTTCTTTGGAAAAATGTCTATTTAGGCCCATTTCTTTGACTCAGTTCTTTGTTTTCTTTTATTGAGTTGTATGAGTCCTTTGTTATTCTTAGATATTAGCTCCTTGTGGGGTATATGGTACGATTTTTTTCTCTTTCCATTCAGGGTGTCTTTTTGTTTTAATGATAATTTCTTTTCCTTTTCTTTTCTTTTTTTCTGTGTTAAAACCTTTTAGTTTGATGCAGTCTTATTTGATTTTTTAAATTTGCTTTTGCTTTCTTTGCTATTATATTGAGTTTCCAAAGATATCACTGAAGTCATTGTCACGGAGTGTTTTGCTTATGTATTTTGCTTTCTTCTATGTATTTCTTCTGTGTATTTTATGGTTTCAAATCTTTAATACATTTTGAGCCTTAATCCAAAACTTTAACCCATTTTGAGTCAAAGTTTCAGTAGCACTCCTCAAGGAAATAGTTCTGTCTCTGAATTTTACTATTGTGGAACCAAAAAAGAAATACCCAAATAACCAAATCAATCTTAATAGAAAAGAACAGAGACATCACACTCCCAGACTTCAAACTGTACTTCAAATCTATAGTAATCAAAACAATATGGTAGTGGAATAAAAATAGAGACATAGATGTATGGAGTAGATTTGAGAGCCACAAATAAACCCACATTTACATGAAGAGCTAGTATATAACAAAGGAGTCAAGAGTATATAATGGAGAAAGAAATGTCTCTTCTGCTAATGATGCTGGGAAAACTGGATTCCATATGCAAAAATAGAAAAAATTAAAATGGATTAAAGATCAGAATCAGGAGATGTAGGCAATGGGGTTTCTTGAAAAAGCACTGGACTATATCTGTAATGTAATTTATCTATCTATCAATATTTGTTGGTCCCTCATCATATATTAGGCACCATTACAGGAATAGAGGTACACTGGGAAGCAAAAACAGACATTGTTACAGGTAATTTTGGCAGCTAATCAGTTTGCTTTTATTGAAATTATTATGGTGCTGTAGGGAGAAGAATAGGTTGGAGAAGGGATAGAGTAGACTGTGAAAGACCATGTAAAAGAAGAGCTGTAGGGAAGATCACTGCTACCTAATTTGAGTTTTTATTCAATCTCTATAGTATTTTTCTTTTGCCTTATTTCTTTTGCCTTATTTGAGGAATTATAGAAATATAGAGTTGTGTACCTGCTTTCATACATATAAATGCAATCTGAGTTTAAATCCCAGCTCTGGGAGATCTTGAATACATTATTTAACCTTTGTATGTGTTGGTATCTTCATTAATGAGATGGAGATAACAAAACTTACACAATATTTTGAAGATTAAATAATGAATATAAATCACTTAGCACAGGATCAGCACAGAATGTATTTAATAAATTAGTGTTTTTTTTTTTTACCTTAAATCTCTTTCAGAAATGTTTGTTGAGTCTAGAAAAAATATAGTGACTTATTTCATATTCTAATCTTATTGGATAAAATTATGTGAGTATTTGATTTGGATTGCTGGATTGATGACAATCACTGTAATAAAGACTCAATAGTATTTACTATCAGTTATCATTAATATTAAAATAGATACAGTGAAATTAAAAAAATATATCTGATGCCATGATCCAGAGACTACCTATGTGGGAATATAAATTTTATGATGCTCTTATGCACGTGATTGTAATGTCTAAGCAATATGATTAGAATTGTGATATATAAAAATCTAGGAAATGGTATTATGTTGCAATTACTGTTTGTTTGTGTGCATACACATAGACGAATGTATAGATCACTTTCCCTTGGGTAAGTGCAAAAAATTTGAGGTAGCTAGTATTATATGAAAGCTGTATTTAAGAAAAATCGTCCATGTACTAGAATAAGGTCAAACCACAAGTGAACTGAACTTCACCATCTATTAACAAACTATAATAAAACATTTATTATATTGTCCACTCTTGCTTTTTTATATTTATGGTATATTCCAAAGAGATTTCCCTGTTGGGATAAAATTTCAGAAGCTGAGAGGGAGAAGCGGGAGGAAGTTTAAATAAAACTGTTTTATTATTGATTTGGCCATTGCTTGGTCGACCATATACATTGTGGCAATAATATAACTTCTTTCTTTTTTTTTTATTGGTCCTATAAAGTAATAGCATAGGATAGCTATTAGTTTATCTTGTAACTAACCTTTGAACTACTTTTTGAATTGGTTGTTTTCCAGAAAATAGTACATTTGATAAACACTGAAGGATTTTTAATAATCCTTCAGTACTGAAGGAGTACTGAAGAAGATGTGCTGAATAAAAGATATGATTTTTTTCTGGTTTTTGACATTCTATGGACTTGAAATTTCTTACTCTATTACCACAGTCATTGTAGTGACATAACCCCTGCTCTGACAAAATTTAGGGATCTCTCCAATTATATAGACTGTATTTATTTCCTAAAACTAGTCAGCTGCTTTCATCTATTCCATGACAGAATCCTGCATATTACGAAGAAAAATCTTTATGAAAGCATTCCAGACCAAGATAAATTTATCAGGAAGTTATGTGTAGTCTGTAATGGATTTTTAGAAAATGTGAATGATATCTGGGACTATCATATGACCCATAAAAGTCATTGTTCAAGACATGAGAGACATATATATTTGATATAAATGCAATATAGTGGTCAGAGACCCTGATAATGGAAATCTAAGTGAAAAGTAGAAAATGCTGTTTAGCTATTTACAAAAATTCATCAATGTAATAAAGAAAAAAACTTCTCAAGATTGAAATGCTTATATTTTGTGTTAACTATAGCTGATTAAATAATTATAGCATTTATGTGTTTCTCATTACTGGTCAAAATATTCTGATAACCTTTTGAATTATTATGGACATATATTGTCAAGCATCACCAAATTCGTAAAGTGCTTATGGAGTATAAAGCCACACATGATTAAACTCTTCAAATAAAGAAGTCTCTCATTACCAGTCCACCAGAAAAAGGGGATCTTCATGTTAGAAACCTCTGAAAAATAATGCATCTGTATTTTTCTCTTTGATATTCACAATGTTCCTAAATTTATTAATGCTCCTTTTGTACATTAAAAAAATAATTGAAATTAATTTACCCTTAGTGCAATATTAATGTTCCTTAGAATTTAGCTACATAGAGCACATGCTGTTAATATTGCAGTAGATAGTTTCTGGCTCCTCCAGCTGGGCCAAGAACAAACCAGTGGGAGATGAAATTATTAGGAAGTGTGTGCAACAGACCAGCTTGGTGATGAAGATCATTCAGAGAGAATCCAAGGCTAAAACAGGTATGTAAATGCTGATTATCAGGTCCACAGTACTAGAGGAGGGCCAAAATGTGAGAGTCAGTAATGTAGAAGCTACAAGTATTGGAGGGAATGGATTGTGAGGAAAAGGAATACACCAATTGTTCATAATCAAACTGCAAGAGAGTGAGTGAGGGAGATACCTTTGAAGTGTTATATGTTACAGGGTATGGGGATGGGGTGCAGTGAACCTTAATGTTCCTAATAGTTGCTCCCTGCACTAAGATTGAAAAAAACCCATAGAAAAAACCCTGTCATGGATATACATCACCTCCAGAGTTTTACATTATGAGTAGGGGCTAGAGTAGAGGAGTTGCTGAACAACTTAGACAGCCTGGAGAAGTTTTCCAATACATATTATAAATGTATTTATAATAATATATATTACATCATTCTTCCCTTTTGTACAAATGCATGTTTTCTCCTGTCAGGTATAGTCTGTATAAATCCCACCACCAGTTCATCCGTGCTCCATCACTATAGTCACTTGTGCTCTTCCCTCTAAAGTTTCGATTCCTCTCCCTTTCCCTCTTCTGCAGAATGTCTCTGATTTATAGTTGCCTGTTAAGTTTGTTTTCTAATTTATTATAGTTATTTTTTCCTGATCCATTATTTGGTTTCTCTACATTCCTCTATAAGTGAAACCATCCAATAGTTTTATTTTTCAATATGGCTTATTTTAACCGAGCAGAATCTTCTCAGGTCCATCCATGTTGCTGTGAATAGCAATTTATCTTTTGGTTGATTCCATTGTGTCTATGTACCACATCTTCTTGATCCAGTCATTTAATTTTTTGGTATCTCATTGTTTTTTTGATTTGTATGTCCCTGATTACAAGTGGTGTTGAACATTTTTCATATGCCTGTTGTCCATTTGCATTTCCTCTTTGGAGAAGTGTCTTTTAATTACTTCTGCCCATATTTTTGGACTGGATTGTTGACTTTGTTTTTTTGAGTTTTGTCAGCTCTTTGTAGACATTTGTGACCAGTCTCTTATCAGTAGTATTATGTGCAAAAATTTTCTCCCAATCAGTAGGGTGTTTCTTTGTTTTGGTTTGTTTCTTCCTGTATAGATGCTTTTAAATTTAATGTAGTTCCAACTATTCCTCTTTCCCTTCACTTTCTTTAATTTGGGTGCTGTGTCTTTGGCGAGGGTACTGAAAAATATATCATGTAGTGTTTTGCCTATATTCTCTTCTATATATTTTATGATTTCAGGTCTTATGTCCATTTCCTTTTATCCATTTTTAGTTGATTTTTGTGCATAGGATACTAGTAGTCTAGCTTCATTCTTCTGAATGTAGCAGTCCAATTGTCCCAGTTCCATTTATTGAACAAACTGTCCTTGTTCCATTGTATATTCTTTGTTCTTTTGTCAAAGTTTAGATGTCCATAAATATTTTGGCTTATTTCTGGGTTTTCTATTTGTTTCATTGGTCTGTATGTCTTTTTTTGATCCAGTACTATACAGTTTTAATTATTATGACTTTGTAGTTCTCCAGTGTTTTTTGATGCTATGATTGGAAGTTAAAACTGGTAGTACTTTTGTTACTTGCCTTAAGAATAAATAAAAAGATGGCTGTTGGCCATCTAGTCTATAGAGTTGGATATATAAGGGGCATAGCAATATTTTGAAAAGTGTACCAACTAGTAACTTAACCTCAATAGATCTAGAAACAGCAATGAAAGTAGCCTAAGTAAATACCTGTGAATTTCTTTATAGTAAGAACAGTTTTCTTGGAGCATATGTGCCAGACTTAGTGGAGATTTTTCAACACATTGGTCAATGGAACAGCTTCATTGGGGTAGGTATATGAAGAATTTCTCACAAACTAGAAATTATTCATTATTTCCATTATTAGGACATGTTTCAGGACCATTTTATCTCTGTAATCTCAGAATTTAACATTATCAGTCCATAGTAGGCAATTTGTCTTGATGAATAGATGTTTAATTAATAACAAAGTTTTATAATAACAAACGGAAAGGCAAAACTATGTGCTTTAAGAATATCCTGTATGGGCCCTTCCTTGTGGCATAACAAGTTAAAGTGCAGCACTATGAAGCTAGCCATAGCTACTATAGAACAAGTTTGATACCTGGCCAGGGAGGTGACCCGCATGGTGCAGTGGACTTCTTCTGTCTCATCTGCTGCTCCTCTCAGCAGTGTATTTCAGTCAATTTGCCTATTCTGCTTCCCACTTTGTTTCTGGTGAATCCTCTCTTCCCCTGGCCCCAACCTTTGGCCTGTACTCCAGTTCTGTATGCATTAATAAATAAATCTTAAAAAAAAAGGTATATCCTGTATGTACATTTTCACTCACACAACAAAATATCTATGACTAGGTAGACATGATATTAGACAAATCAGCTGAACAGATTGATGTGTATCAGTATATCTTTTTGATTATCAAATAATATTCCATTGCATTGTATATACCATATCTTCTTGATCCATTCATCTGATTTTGGGCATTTAGGTTGTTTTTATAATTTGCCTAGTGTAAGAGGCACTGCATTAAATATGGAATGCTGGTTTCCTTTCTGATTAGGGTTTTTTGCTTTTTCTTTTTTGGCAGATGCCTGTTAGTGGAATTTCTGGATTGTATGGCAGATCCATTTTTAGTGTTTTGAGGCTTCCATTCTGCTTTCTGTAAGGGCTGTATCAGTCTGCATTTCTAATGGTAAAACACTCCCATGGGGAGAGTTTCCTTTTTTCCACATTCTCAGCAGCAATTGTTTCTGATCCTACGGATATGGGTCATTTTCACAGGTATGAGATGGTATCTCATTGAGGTCTTGATTTACCTACTCCCCCACCCCCCAGTTAAGTGATGATTAACATTTTTTTTATGTGCTTGTTTACAGTTTGAATGTTTTCTTTTTTTTTTAAATAGATTTATGTGCACAAGAACTGGGGTGCAGGCCAGAGGGGTATGGGGTGAGAAGATTCACCAGAGACAGAGGGGCAAGCAGAACAGGCAGCTTGATGAAGTACATTGCTGAGGGGAGCAGCAGGCAAGACAGGACAGGTCTGCTGAGCCTTGTGGGTCACACCACCCTAGCTGGGGATCGAACTCACACTGAAGCTGCTGCAGACAACTTCACAGTGCTACGCTTAACCTGTTGAGCTTAAATAACCTGTTGTACCACCAATGAGGGCCCAGTCTGAATGTTTTCTTTGGAGAAGTGTTTGTTTAGGTCTGCCTTTCATTTTTTGATTAAGTTATTTGTTTTTGTTGATTTGTGTGAGTTCTTTAAAGGTCTTCAATATTAGTCTTTTGTCAAAATTATGGTATGCAAATACTTCCATTCAGCAGGGAGTATTTTAATTTTTATTGTTTTTTTTCCACCATACAAAAGCTTTTTAGTTTGCTATAATCTCAGTTGTTTATGTTCTATTTAGTTTCTCTTGCTGCTGGGGATGAATTCCTAAAGTCATTACTGAAGCTTATGTCATGAAGTATTTTGCCTCTTTTCTTCCAGGTATTTTATGGTTCTAGGTCTTACATCCAAGTCTTGTATCCATTTTGAATTTCTTTTGGTGTATGCTGTGAGATAGTGATCTAGTTTTATTCTTTTGCTTGCAGCTGTACTCAGACAGCTTGTTAAATCATGGATTGCTGGACTGCAACCCGAGTTTCTGATTCTGAGTTAACTCTGGGATGGAACTTGATGATTTGCATTTCTAAGTAGTATGCTGATGATGTTAATGCAGTTGATTTGGAAACCATATTGACAACTACAGTTGTATTTTAAAATAGTTTTGAAGAACTTTACAATCTCACCCTGTATGGGGTGGGTTTAGAAGTTGATATCCAATTGGGCATCCATGGTCAGTAATGTGGCTAGCCCTCCAATAGTCTTCTTGTTTTGTAGGAATAAAGTATTCTTTCTTCTTTGAGCTCTATCTATAATTTAAACTAATATTTGACTGCCTTGTATACTGGTTGAGGGTATTTGCTTAAATTAGGGAGATAAACAAGAGTCAAGATAATATCATTTATTTTCATATTTTTGTGGAATACATTCTGATTATATTCCTTAAATTTTACTTATACCTCATTCTAATATGATGTTGATAGATTAGAAGTTGGCCAGAGTTCTGTATACCAAATTTTTTTTTTTTTTAAGATTTTTATTTATTTATTCATACAGAACTGGGGTACAGGCCAGAGATGCGGAGGGTGAGAGGATTCACCAGAGACAGAGTGGGGAGCAGAACAGGTAGATCTACGAAGTACACTGCTGAGGAGGGGAGCGGGGGGCGGGCCAGGAGAGGTCTGCCACGCCATGTGGATCTCCTCCGGGGCAGGCGGGGATCGAACTCATGCGGAAGTGGCTTAAGCTTCTTAGTGCAGTGCTTTAACCCGCTGCGCCACCAGGGAGGGCCAGTATACCAAATATTTTAAATGTACCTCTTAAAAAATCCTCCTGTATTGTTCATGATTATCTCCCAATTTATATTTTCTGTGAATATACATATTCAGGGTATTGTGACATCTCAAACAAGAATACAGATGCATAGGCGGTACAGAAGTGACCTACAGATGTATTAGGAAGGAATATTGCAAGAAAAATAGTGATCTTCCTTAGATCTCTATGTGCATTTTTAGTGGCAAAAATTGTGTATTTTCATTGCCATGTGCAACTCCAGGTCTATCTTTTTCTAGATCATAAATGTTACTAATTTGTATCTACTCAGCTCCTAGAGTATCCTCATAAACATCTCTTCTTAGAAGAAACATAGTTTTTCCCATCAAAACAAGTCTTTAAAAATATGTACCAAGTTGTAGTAAACAACACTCCTCAAATGTACTCTGTGTGTGTGTGTGTGTGTGTGTGTAAAATCTTTTGGAGGGCAACACCAGTTTTATTTTTACTTATTAGGCTCTGTATCTTCAGTACTGGTAAATGATGTGGTTAAGCTAGCATGTGAAAATAAACTTTTAAAAAAGAATCTGAGATGATCTATATTCCCTTCTCTGGTTATTCAGAGAGATAGAAATCTCATCTTTGGAAAAACTACTCCCAGCAGACAAGAATTTATTTGGCACTATGAATAACAATCTATATTTAAGTCAGGTACCAGATCAAATTATATTGCCTTAAATAATAGCATTGTTAGCACCTTGGTTCTGATCAGGTTCTTCAATAATATATTTATTAATTTGTATTATTTAAAGTAAGAGTTCATATAATGTAGTATAACTTTCACTGGAGTGATAAATGGATTGCTGCTGCCCCAGGACTGAAAATTACTTGGAAAGTTGGGCTGTGGGCAATGAGGGCCCTAAATGAGTCACTCAGTTACTTAGAGCAAAAGCACATAGACTGCATTTGTATTTGCTGACTGATCTACCTAATAAAAGCCAAGGAAACTGATAGCAGAGCAAACTGCAAGAGTAATTTTTTTTTATATATATAATAT
>NW_004567124.1:29668936-29682648 GCF_000260355.1 Condylura cristata
TTTTGTGTGAGGAAATTTTTTCCCAATTAGTGGGCTGTCTGTCTGTTTTTTGTAATGTCTCTTTTGCTGTACAGAAGCTCTTTAACTTGATATAGTCCCATCTATTTATCCTTGCCTTCGCTATTGTGGCATTGAGTGCTCTATCTTTAAAGATGTCACTGAAGTGTATGTCATGTAATGTTTGGCCCATTTTTGCTTCCAGGTATTTTATGGTTTCCGTTCTATGTCAAGGTCTTTAATCCACTTCGAGTTAATTTTTGTGAATGGAGTGAGGTAGTGATCTAGTTTCATATTTTTGCATGTAGCTTCCCAGTTTTTGAGCTGGCAATTTTTTTTTAAATGATAGCAAAAAATAATTCTAATCAGAATTTGTAAACAGTAAATTAAAAGAAAAATGAGTATCTTCATTTAGGTCCAATATATTTCTCAATAGTCAGTGTTAGTAATTTTTGTTACTGCAGTGACATGTTTTTCACTATATTTTTATAATTATTTGTTCCTTATATATGAGAAGATATTGACTCTTAAAATACTTTTTTATACATCTTGAGATCTTAAAGATCTAGTATCACATGTTTGCAATTGTATTGCAAATGTCAGAGAGAGAGAGAAACATAAATGTATGGATGAAATGAGAAAGAAAGCAAATGTCGCAAAATTTTAACAATTGATAAACCTTGGTTTTTAAAACGTGAATGTTTATTGCACTATTTGAACATCTTTATAGGTGTATGTTTCCAAAACAAACAGCTGGTAAATGACATATTTGGTCATTTTTTAAAAACTCATTAACTCTAATGCTTTCATGTTGATTCTCTGTGTGGTGAGGTTCTAGATATGTAACATATCAATTGTAAATTGTCATGATGTGTTTTGTATTTTCTAATTGTTACGACTCTTATTACTGCTTTATATCTTCTTGAAATTAGTCAACAGCTTGAATGATGGTAAATGAAAACACCAGATGCCATTTTGGTTCTGTTATCCTGTGTTGAATTGACACAGCTCTAAACTTAGTCTCCCTTTTAGGTCTGAGATAGATCCATATCAATCAATATTAATTTTATCTGTTTTTGAAGTTAACCTACTATTTATGTTCCCAATGAAATTTCTTTCAACGTGACTTATGAATTTTATCAGTATGTTGAATGATGCTTTATTTTCTAATTTTACTAAAATTTAGTCTTTACAATTCTTTCTAACTGGAGATTAGTAAATCGTACCAGCAAAATGTCAGGGCACAATAAATAATAAATATTTATTAAATTAACAAGGAATAATAAAGGGGAACAATGAATAGAGAAAAATTACAAAGAATAGGATCTGGTCAAAAATAATCTTGATTCTTGTTGCTATTGTAGTTATGAATTAACAGGGATTTTCTTATTACTGAAATTTTCTTTCAATTACATTGAAATTTGAGGATGACCTTTCTCACTTAATACTGTGCTACCAGAATAAATATCTAAACTTCCTCAGACTCAGAGAAGTGAAGAACAGTCACCTTGCTTCTGTGGACCTATGCTAATAGGCACAATAGTATATTAATGTCCTTGAGTGTGAACTGTGGATGGGGAAAGAAGCTCAATGCCATGTGTTCTGTGTACTATTAAGGTTTCTGAGAGAGGAAACCTAACACTGGGAAATATCCCCATTAACGAGATTAATATTTACCTTAGTTACAGTGAAAGTGGAGATAATTGTCTTTATAAAAATAGTCTTAAGACTTACTAGACTTAAGTCTTAAATATCTAAGGTGTTTCATAATATCTTTTTTTTTTATTGGTGTGACAGTGCTGTGCAACACTGCTACACACCACTGTGTGGTGACTGTCATTACACCACATTCACCACCAAGTTACCCATGGCCCTCTATCTTAGTCTCTTGATTCACAATATCTTATTAGCAGTTTTTGTTTTCTTCATCAGAGACCATCTGGTGTGTTTACGGTACCTATTTTTGTAATAGTTAAGATACGTAAACAACCTGAATATCCCAGAACAGATGAATGAAGCAACATGTGGTACATACACAAAATGGAACACTATGCAGTGATTAAAAATGATAAACTCATGCCATTTGTGGCAACATGGATGGAACTGGAAAGGACTATTCTGAGTGAAGTGAGTTCTGAGGGGAAAGATAACTACTGAATGGTTTCACTTATAAGTGGAATCTAGAGAAACTAAACAAAGAGTTATTAAAAAGGCAAACTGTAAGACTGACCCTTGAAAGCAGACATAGATCTAAGAGACTCAAGAGGGGAGGAGGAAGGAGAGAGGAAAAGTATAGAACAGTGGGGGAGGTGAGCATGATGGAGGGTGATGGAGAACTGTGGGCACTTTGGAAGTGGGAAAACCGTGGTGACCACACTTGAGGGGAAATGTCCTATATTGTGAAAAAATAAACAAGGATGGTTCAAAACAAAAGGAAAAGGAAAATAAAGACCACCTGGTAGCTGAGAGTTCTTTTTAACCAGAAGGTGTTATCACTCAGTTATTTTTTTTTCTTCCTTAATTTTTATTTTTTCCATGTCTGGATACATCACATCGAGAAGTACATTTTTTTCCTCTACTATTTATTTCAATGTAAGCACTTGTTACTGGAACTGAATGAATATTCTCTTCACCTTTATTGCTGGAAACTTTTTAACATTATTGCTGTCAGGATATCAAATACCCCTTACAAACAAATCTGACTTTTAGATGAACCTGATAAGATGGATGTTATCCAAAGAAATCAAATATGATCTCCTTTCCACAAATGGGGCAGGTGGTGTCTCAGAGGCCTGGTCTGGGCAACGATTTGGAATTTGGAGCCAAAGGAGGCGGAGGCAATTAGCAAAGGCAAATCTTAGGGGTTTCCAAGGTCACTACACAAGATAAACAGTCTGGGAACAGTTGCCAAAGCTAAATGGAACAAAACAAGTAGGGCGAACCAATTCTCAAAGCCAAGAGGGTAGAAAGCAGAGCAGATGATTTCTGAAATGGGTTAGAGCAATGGAATAAAGGTTAAGAGTAGAGAAATGCTCCAGTCTAGATTTTGTGTGACACCACTTCTACACCTCAGTGTGCAACAGTGGCAGAGGCAGTGCACATTCAACTAATACTCTCAGGCAACACTCATTTATGAAAATATTGTGTATCCGCTAAATATAATGAAAAGTCGCGAAAAAGGAGTAGTGAGAGATCTTGTACTCAACGAGCTTACTTTCTAATAGGGTGGGGAGACATTACTAGAAATACATAAAAAATAATACAAAACCCAAACATAATTGAGTAGTACGGGAAAATAGGCTTGCTTTATTGCCTTGTTACATATGGTACATGGGTAAGTGGGCAAATATGAGAGCAAGCATGGAAATAATTCAGGAAGACGTTTTCCAAAACTTCCTGAAAAGTTGTATCATCATAACTTTTATTTTTAGTTTAGTATAATTCTACATAGAAGACAGTACATAAAGCTTTAGTATTAAGAAGGTGCTGGTTATCAACCAATCCATGCCCTCTTCATGAAGTTACTGCAGAACAGAGCATTTGAAAGACTTGCAAAACCACACAGAAATTCCCTTGCTGGAGTTCTGGTTGTTTAGCTAATAGGCATTTGCAGGAAATCACTTTTCTTGTGAATCTATGTAAACTAACGGTAAGTTACTTTTTGTTGAGCAATTTTATATGCTTGATAAGTTGTACATGAATAACTTTCATAAATCTGTTTTCAACAACTGAAAGCATTCAACTGATCATTTTGCTCAAATGGATGTATGAGAATTTATACAACTCCCTAGTCATGTGATGGTTCACTGATGTATATACTAACACGGTGTGAAAACGCCTTTTGGATTCCATATTATTTCTTCCGGCGCTTTCTCAGATGTAATACTAGGACACTTTTTATAACAAATATTATACCTGTCTAATCAAGCACCAGTATGTATCACGCCAATCATCTCCTTTAAACTCAGTCGTTAAAACTTTCTACTATGGCTTAATACTAGTGCTATAAAATGATCCTGAAGTTTATATTTACCTATGATATTGTCTATATTTCTTTTTAAGAGTCATCAAGGAAACCAAAAAAGTAAAATCTGACCGCTTTATGGATGTGCAACAATTTTTATTTGATAATATCTAAGCCTGTGTACAACCTTTTGGTAATGAATTTGGAGGACAAAGGCACCACGTGCCTGGGAAGATGTGAGAAACTTCAGACACACCAATGTCAGAGTGCATTCAGAATAGAACTACCAAAACACGCAGTTGTGGGTTAAATGATACTTTTTGCCTCCTGAAAGTTGTTCTTTTCCAAATTCAATAAAGACACTAATTTCTTTGTAGCCTTCATTTCAGGTAATAGAAATAAGTATACTTATGACATAAGCAATTATTTGCAGCATCAGCAAAGTGTTAAAGGAAAAGTGTTGTATTTGCCAATTCAAAATAATCCTGGGATTAAAATTTTTTATTTTCTGTAATTTTCTTAGACAGCACTTCAATACTCAAAAACATATGGTGTTTACAATTTCACCCACAGGCTATTTTTCCAAAATGACTTCACTGATGGGCAATCACAGGATTTGCAGAGTAGATTTTCATTTCTAAATTTTATTTTTGACTCTTAACTCTTTGCTACTATCCCATCATACATGTCCCTTGATGAGTTCATAGATTTATTGTCAGAATCACAAAATTTGCATGTGTTCTTTAATCTATGTAAAGCAGGAGTGAGTTCCTTTATTTAGGTTAATACATAGACATATGTATGGGTACTATATATGTATATATAGAGACTATTTTCTATCTCATTTTGTATTTATATATCTATCTCCAGCCTTCATCCATCTATATGTTGTTATATAGATATAGGACACATTTACTTATTAAAAAGCCTAGCATAACATTTAAGCCATGACAAATACTTACAATCATAGAGAAATTTAATATAGTGGTTTCATTTTTCATATTTTGAGCAAAATAGGACACTTAAAACACCCATTCAGATTCAGAGCATTCTAGTGTATTAGTGGATGTGGAATCTTTGTTGCCATTTGGGAAGTAGTAATGTCTAATTATGCTTTTGTGTTCACATATTATATCTCAAGTAACCGAAATACATCTTTAATTTTGATATTTTGCCAGCTTTGCAAATTAGACAGCATTGGGAACTAAGAAACAGGGAAGTAACCTAGCATTTTCTAAAGTAAATGGAACATACATATATGAAAAGTCATATTTGTATGAAATGCTAGACCAGAATTTGAATCCATATCTATTTAGTTCCCAAAATCCAATAGAGGCTACCGGGAATGCCAAGCTTATAATAAAAGGGGTTGGGGAAGTATATAGAGTAATGATCTGTTTAGGCAGAATGTTGATCATTTCTATTATATCACTATTGGTGATTCGAATGTTGTTCTAGCCTACTGGTGATTAGATGATTGGTAGACATCACTTACATGTGTGTATCCTTTCTAACTGCCTATATATTGGAATTTGGACTATTCTGAGCTGTTAAGAGCATTAACTCTGGAGTGAGACAAATCAATGCTGGGGCTCAGGTTATGTTGTAGTCTAGTCATATAAGCATGGGCAAGCAGCTTAACCTTCTCTACATTTCTATTTTCCTTATTAGTAAAATAAACTTAGTAATGTACTTAACCAATATGATTATTGAACGTGTTAAAATAGTGCATGTGAAGTCTGCTGTAAAAATTGCTTAGCATATAGTGAGCACTCAATAATCTGATGTTAAATATTATAAAATTTAATTATATTTATATATCTACTAAATTGCTTTATTATAACATAACAGGGAAATTATGATTTAAAATATTACTGTATGGTATAGAAGTCTACCACATTATCATAAAAGAAAATAGAATGAGTGTTCAGAAAATGCTAGAGCAAAGCTTAAGATTCACATTTTGTGTTTTATTGAATGGTAGAAAGATGCTTTAGCAGTCCTGCCTAGTCACCTGGCACAATAGAAAATTGCTTGGATTCTAAGGTGGTCAGAAAGGAATGAGTACTAAATGAAACTATCCACATTAAACATCTATAGTGATGTTACCTTTTTCAATGAGAAAGTGAGTTTCCGATAAATTTAGTAATGTGCCCAATGTCTTGTCAGTGAAAGAATTAAGATTCACCCTCAGGTCACCCTAAACCTATGTTCTCTCCATGATTCCATAATTTTAAGTGAACTACTCTCTCTACTTTTTGAAGGCTGCCTATCTCTCTTAACCCAGGACACTTTCCAGAAGGACACTTAGTTTGATGAGGCAGCAAGTGCCTGCTACTGAGTTAAACTTCCAGAGTGGGACAGAGTTGCTGGATATAGTCCAAGTTTCTCACTTGCACTGAAGCAGGCTACTTTTTTCATATTAAAAAAATTATATATAAATCTATTTACATTATTGTTTTGTTGAAAACGAAGTTTACTTCCCCCTCCCCAACTTCGGCTACCCATCATCACCATAGCCCCCCA
Source organism: Condylura cristata (assembly GCF_000260355.1). NCBI lineage: Eukaryota > Metazoa > Chordata > Mammalia > Eulipotyphla > Talpidae > Condylura > Condylura cristata. The sequence goes on from NW_004567124.1 coordinate 29,675,424, forward strand.
CATCCTTCCTCCTTCTGATCCATCTCTGTCCCCCTCCCCTGTAGAATATCTCTGGCTTATAATTGTCAGTTTGTTTTTATTTTGTTTTGTTGTGTTTTATATTGTAATAACATACACCCCCAATGTCTTAGTTATTTTTCTTAAATTCCTCCTGTAAGTGAAAATATTCAATATTTTTCTTTTTCCTCATGACTTATTTCTGGAAACAACCCAAATGCCCAAAAAAATAGATGATTGGATCAAAAAGATTACACACACACACACACACACACACACAATGGAATACTACTCAGCAATCAAAAAGATAATCTCATGCCATCCCCAGCAACATGAATGAAGTTGGATGGGATTTTGGGTTCATCCCTTTAAGGAACCCAAATCCTGGTTTACTTTGGGGGGGAAATCTAAACTATAATCCCTGATATGAAATAGGTGGAAATGGCCCAGAAATAATAGAATCAGTCCCACAAGCTCTGTGTTCTTGTTCTTCTGAGAATTGCTCAGAACTACTACTGGACTGGCATGTCCTTGCATATTCAGGAAGTCTGGGAACAGACTGGGGTCCACCCAATTCTAATGCTATCATTTTGGGGGTTTTATTTTTCATCTCCATTCTTAGAGCTTGTCGTGGGTAAACAGAAGAAACCTGCAACGTGATGGTATGTGAGTAGAGGTAAAGTAGCATTTTCAGGTTATATGAAATAAGTCAATTTCAAAATAGGTGGAATTTAATCATTCTTAGAGAAATCAATTAAAATATCTGAAAAATACACTGACTTTTTTTATTATTACAAAAGTTTATTTTTACATCATTTTGCACATTTTTTTTTCCATCTTGATTGTAATCCCCGCGGGTTTCCCATCACCAAATCACCCGTGTGCCACCACCATAGTCCCGTGCATTTCCCTCCCTCCCCCTCCCCCGTTTTTTAATCCCATTCCACTCCCACAAAATGTCTCTGGTATATGGTTGTTCATTATTTTGTTATTTTCTCGCCTGGTCCATTATACTCCTGCTATGAGTGAAACCATCCGGTATTTTTCTTTCTCTTTCTGGCTTATCTCACTCAGCATGATCTTTTCCAGCTCCATCCAAGTTGCTGCAAAAGACATGTGTTTCTCTTTTTTGGTTGCTGAGTAATATTCCATTGTATATATGTACCACATCTTTCTAATCCAGTCATCTACTTTTGGGCATTTGGGCTGCTTCCATGTTTTTCCAATTGTAAATAAAGCAGCAATAAACATGGGGGTACAAGTATCTTTTTCAATGAGTAAAATACACTGACTTTTAATGAGAAACAACAACAGGCATTTTTTTTGGGTGGTTTGAATTGATTTTAAAATTCTTCAGTATATCCAGGTTTGAAACTTTTAATATATATATTTTTATATTTACACTTTTCAAATATTAACATTAGTGTGTATTCATTGTAGAAAAACTTGGGTATGGCAGGAAAGTTGATATAAAAATCAAAAAATATTGTTTTTTTCATTCTTAAATTCTATTTATATATAGATATAGATCAGCATTACTGGAGCAACTTTAAACCTGTCAATGCATATTTGTCTTCAAAAGAATCAACATAGCCTAAGAGGATATGAGGATGGATTTCTTTTTGATTTTTATTATTTTATTTTATTTTTTAAAGATTTTTTTATTTGTACATACAGAACTGGGGTACAGGCCAGAGGCTCAGGGGTGGCGAGAGGCTTCACCAGAGACAGAGTGGAGAGCAGAACAGGCAGATCGACAAAGCACACTGCTGAGGGGGGCAGCGGGTGGGCCAGGAGAGGTCTGTCATGCCATGTGGTCACCTCCAGGGCAGGCGGGAATCGAACTCATGCGGAAGTGGCTTTAGCTTCTCAGTGCAGTGCTTTAACCCACTGCGCCACCAGGGAGGGCCTCTTTTTTATTTTTTAAGTCATCTTAATAGTATAAAAGGTTCAATTAAAAAGCAAATACCATAATGAACTGAGTTTCTGCAGCCATACGCAGTATTTGTGAGAACAGTATTCTAAAACTGTCTCTGAGCACTACTTAGAGCTTAACTTTGCAAACTTCCTTTGCTACTGATAAAGGCTACAATTTAAATTTAAAGTTCTTTCCCGGGGAGGACATAATGATGTTGCACATCATAAAAGCCTCACAGGCTGGTAGAATTGTGGTGAAACATCTTGTATTGGCACTGCATTGTTCGTTTTAGACGAGTCTGAGTTGGCAAGCCTTCTTGAGGTGGAGGAAAGTGAAGGAGTAAAGTGAAGGAGTAATGGACGCATGACCCTTTGCTTTTGGCAACAGAAAGAAAAAGCAACAGTGTTTTAAAAGCAGGTGGCTGAACCAAAGCACAGCTATGGAGTTAAAAAAAAATTTCCCTGGGTTTGTAGAAAAAAGTACTGATAACTCATTTGGATGTTTTCCTTTTTTTATTGCAGCATTATGCAAGGAAAGTGGTACTTAAAAAGCCATAATCCATTGCTAAAGGCATTAGTTTCCTTTTACAGTTCAGGTGCAAATGCAATATGCTGCGGAAGACAAGTTATATTCTTTAATGCTTCTAATAAACAGGGTAGACTTTTGATCCATGTGAATTTGAAATCTTAGAACTTTTCGATTAGGAATTTTAGTGAAGATAAGAGATTTAAAACCACAGCAGGAACTCAAAACCCAGTTAACATGGTCCATTATTAACAGAGACACTTTCCTACATGAAAGTGAACTTACCAAATGATTCTTTCCTTTCAGTTAGGTATTTAAGGACCAGTTTAAGTGCACGAAAGAAGTATTTTGTGGTATTAGAAATTATCCGGATTTTTCAACTGGGAAATTTAATAGGCACCTTTTCAGAGACACTCAGGGATTTTCAGCAGTTGGATTATAACCTGTAGGTGCATGTCATGTGGTTAGGCATACTTTGCAGGCCCAGGTACAATCCTCTAAACCTCAGTATTTTCTTGCCCCAGCCTCCTTCCCTCTCTCTGCTCTGTTTATGTGTGTGGGAGAAGCCTGTTGAGTGTGGCTGATCTCTTCCAGCTGTGGCCTCTCCGCTCACCCTAATTTCTTTCTCCATAGTTCATTTGGACCCAAGCAGTGGTGAAATTGCTGACTGGCGAGTGTGTCTTGCCACAAAGCCACCGGCAAGACATGGCCACAACCAAAAGAGCTTGAAGGATGGAAAACACCATCTGGACCATGCAATTTAAAGAGCATAAACCTCTCTTTTTTCATTTAAGGAAAATCAACCATGCAGCCTTTTGCTGCTTTCTGCTGTGGCCAGAAACCACTTAGATTGCAATCCTCCCTTCGAGAAAGAAAAAGTCCAAGGGGACCCTAGCTAGGCATTGCCCTCTTTTGAAGTTTTACACACAGCTATTTTTGGCCCTCATCTCTGTGGATCCTTTTCCAGCTCAGAGCATAGACAGTAGCTCCCAATTCTACATCTGTCATCTATCGCCCTGAGAGTGCTCACTGAGCTCCCCAGGGACCTATTTTCCAGTTGTTGGTAGACAAGCAGAGTTTGTTTTCTGTTTATGTGTGGCCCAGAACGAGCAGGGCATCCCAAAGAGGTCATGCTTGTGTACATTTAGGAGAAATGCAAAAATACCTCTTGCTGATTCTTAACCAGACTTAGTCACTTTTAGCTTCACCAGCAGGGAAGACCTGTAGATTGTGACTCTCATAGTAGTGCTTTGTAACAGTGATCTGGTTGCTTTTATTTTAATTGCTATTCAAAACTCACCATATAGCCATGAGGGTAATTAAATAATGGTTTTCTCAGTAATTTGGGTTCATCACAAGTAGCTTTCATCTCTGTTGAGGGTGGTGAGAGAAGTATTTCCATATGCTGAGGACAACATTAGACTAAGGATTAGTCACTAACAAGCTGGGTGACCTTAAGCAAGTTATCTAACCTCTTCAACCTTGGTGTGGTCATCTGTGAAAGGAAAATTGAAGTGCTCTCTATCTCTGCATATGCAAACTTTTTCCAGAATCTTCAGATTGTAAGTTGAGGAGGAAAGGAAAAAAGCTGCCATTAATACCTGCCGTGCGAAGCATAAGGATTCAGGAAAAAGAAAAAGGCAATTGTAATAAAGTACAAATGAAAAATAACAACTATAAACCAGAGACATTTTACAGGGGGTGGAAAGGGGAATAAGATCAAAACTGGGGCAGGAAGAGTGCACGGCACTATGGTGATGGCACATGGGTGAGTTGGTGGTAGGAAGTCCATGGGGATTACAACCAAGACTTAAAAATGCACAAAATGAAGAATGATGTAAAAATAATTAATTTTAAAAAACAAAAATAATACTTGCTGTGTGGCAGTACTGGGGAAAGACTACATGAACCATTCTACATGCATTGCTCATTGATGTCATTAAAGGGAGTTGGCACTACCAATATGTCTTGATTATAGATTTATAGATGATAACGTTGGGACTTACAACAGATAAGGAATTTTTCAGTGCCATGAGAGATAGAGCTGGAGTAAAAGCTTAGGCCTCTCCATGCCAAGGCTTGACTGTTGGTTATTTCTGAGCACTTACTATAAACACAGTTGTCTACATACATTATCCCATTTAACTTTAAAAACAATCTTGGAAGTCTGGTATCATCATTTCCATTATGGAGATAAAGAACATGCAGCTTAAAAAATTCAGACTCTTACCAAGAGTGGCATAAGAGATGTGGAACAGAAGGGTCAGGATTCATTCCTTAGATTAATTCCACAATCAAATATTTTTGACTATACCAGCTGGATGCCTGAACATACCAAATTTTGTTGGATTATTAGTATTTTGCTTACTTTTTTAACTTTGGATTTGACTTCATGCCAAATGTCATGAAAAGTATTATTTTCATCATTGCACAGTGTTTAATAATCCTAGAATAAGTTTAGATTAAGCTCCAGACTCCAAAGAACACTTTGGAAGTCTTGAAGGACTGAAGGTTGGTAGCAATATCACTGAGATCAGAGCCACACAATTCAATTTTATAAAGTAGACTTTTGAAATTCAGATTAAGAGTTCAAAAATTTCTTTGGAAAAGACAAGTAGACATTTCCTTCAAATCTGGAGCACATAATGAAATATTTGATATTTTAATACATTTTTATAAAAGCATAAAAATATTGGAAGCTTAGCAACTGATAATTGTCAAAAAAAGTCTGCAGGAGTGGACAAAACCCATTAGTATCCACCTGAATGTGGTTAGTTTGTCAATAAGTGTAGTACCTCTTACCTAGTACTGTTCATGGTTTGCTTACATGCTTGATTAGCATTATTTGGAAAACAAACAAAAAAGTCTGATCTCTGGGTCTCCATCCAGTTTTACCTAGTAACAGCAGCTGGGGGCAGAAGGAATTCCCAGGGCATGTACAGTTTTTTAAAACTTCTCAGATGATACCGTGTGTCACCAGTCTGGGGAAACACTGAGGGAGGAAGCATCTAGCTGTGCAATAGTCTCTTAAAGGAAGTCAGCGAGGAGAGAGGTGATGCTGTTTTTGGCTGTGCTTCTAGAAAGACTTTGGTTTCCTACAGAAGCACAAAAAGAAACTCACTTGTATGTCACACTGTCAGACTGACCCCCAGTCAAAGAAATTTCTTGTAATTTTACTTTGTTTTGCCTGTCCAAAAGCATAATTCTCCTTAAAAGAAATTTAGTATGAACAGACATGGTCACTATTTAATCAGTGTTTTATGTTTTCTTGGGTTAGAAGAGAAGTAAAGAAAAGTTTCCTTTCTGCCAGCTTGTATCTGTGCAACAATCTTTTCTCCTTATTTTAAAAATCTGGTATTTTAAAATATATATGAATACAAAACCAAACTTTACATTCTGAAGCTAGGGTGGATTCTTTCTGTGAAGAAATTTGGGCCAGAATGCACTGTCAGGAAAATTATACATTAGTTTTTGAGAATTCTCTTGAGAAATATATTTTAGAAATGTGTGCACCATATATCAGGATATTTTATTTCCTTTTAAGTCATACCATATATTTTGACATGCTCTCAACTTAACAAAATGTCTTAGTACTGAAGGACATTTTGTTGTTATTAATTTGCTTTAGATTTATAATGTTTTTTTTTGTCATTATATATATATGATTTAAGTTTTTTCCATATTCTCTTAGCTACAATTAAATTGGTTTGCATGTGAGGTTTTTTGTTTTGCCTTGTTTTTGAGATGATGGGAAGGGCAAGAATTGCATTTGATTGTGTGCAAAGAATGAATAGGAATTTCCTGTGGATTATAAAAGAATGAGTAGTTTTTAATTAAGTGAAAGGAGAAACTATTATTACAGATATTCAGGCTAAAATCAGTTTCTAGGAAAAACCTAAAATCTAAGATGACAAGCTCTGTAAATTTTTGATGGAATAGGACATTTCTTTTACAATATTTTTCCCCGCCCTCTCTGGCTAGTTATGGTTAAGGGTACTTTATAACCAATTAGTAAAGGAAGTCCTAAAGGCAGATCTAAGAAAAGTTTCTTCTATCATGTTTCTTGTTGAGAACAGTTTGGTTTAATTGCTTTCAAGTGTTACATTAGTGACAATCACTATCTAACTTTTGTATGAAAAGCATATATTAGTTGTTTGAAGGCAAAGAGAAAAAAATCAGGATGTGATAGGTTTATTCCACTGATTTCAGAAAAATAAACATACCCGCAACAGAGCATGAGAATGAGAGCTCATGACTCCAGGTCTGTTTGTTTTTAATCATTTAAATTCATCAGGATAAAGTCCACTGAAAGGAATATTAAAATCAAATTGAAATTCTTTCAAATTTAGTTCTTCTCAGATTTAGTTCTTGGAGCAGGAGCAGGGTAGAAATAGAGTTTTTGTTTTTTTTTTTTAAAGATTTATTTGTGCATACAGAACTGGGGTACAGACCAGAGATGCAGGGAGTTAAGAGGATTCACCAGAGGCAGAGTGGGGAGCAGAACAGGCAGATTGACCAAGTACACTGCTGAGGGGAGCAGCGGGTGAGTCAGGAGAGGTCTGCTGGGCTATGTGGTCACCTCCGTGGCAGGCGGGGTAGAACTCATGCTGAAGTGGCTTTAGCTTCTTAGTGCTTTGCTTTAACCGGCTGCGCCACCAGGGAGGGTCAAAAATAGAATTTTAAGCTGTGAATAATGCAATATGGATTTAAGATATATTTTATGCTATTCACGAGGTCATTTCAACCAGAGCCTTCTATGGACAGCTTGTACTTGATTTTCAGGGT
>NW_004567124.1:29682748-29752173 GCF_000260355.1 Condylura cristata
ATTAAAGTTTTATGAAAGATGAATTTTTTCCTTTAAATATATGATTTAAAAAAAGACATGCTCACTGCTTGGATAATGCAATATGGATTTAAGATATATTTTATGCTATTCACGAGGTCATTTCAACCAGAGCCTTCTATGGACAGCTTGTACTTGATTTTCAGGGTGTGTGCTCGCACTTGAACTGAGAAGCCAATCTGAACTGATTGGCTTCTCAGTTCAGAATGGCAGAACCACGGGGCTCTGAGCTAGGAAAGGAGACTCTTGTGCGTGGAACAATTCTCTCTTCTCTATTCTAAGCACAGTAATCCAAAGATAGAATTCACCTTCAGTGGAAATATGTCTCTTTCCATTAAAGAGTTCCCTTCCTCTGAGCTTTATCAAAATAGTTTTTGATATGAGTTCCAGGCATGCCAACAGCGTCTCTTTACTGCAGGGTCACATCTCAAATTTAACTATGCCAAACTGATTTTAAAAATACTCATCACTGGTTAGCAAGGAGTGTTATTCTAGAGAGTGTGCTTAATTGAAGAAAAAAATTCATATTAGTAAAATAACTTAATAATGTATGCTTCATGAGTGTAAATAAAATTTTTACATTCGGAAGGTAACATTTAAAATGAAATATTAGCACCAGATGCACTCTGATCAATCTTCTAATGAACTGCTTACTCTAAGGATGAAAATTGAATAACTAGGATTTGGGGTTACTTGAAATATTTAGGGAATATCTTTCCTTTGCTTTGTAGGCTGGATGACCAGACCCCTTTTATAAACACAAGCTTCAGCTCCAGGCACGCAACTGGCATTTTCCTAACTCAACTCATATGCTTTGGTTATGTTCAAACTTCTAAATGAGGACATAGTCAGTAAGCTAATATCTCAGTGAAATAAAACGAGCCAATAGGTTTGTGAGTATGGTATAATCAACCAGGGCACAATCCATCAGATTTTGGGGTGAGTGCTGATGTTTAATCATTATGCACATTAAGAATCTACCAGGCTGCTGTTACTGCAGTGGTTCTTTGTGTTTTCTGGGGAATGGTTGTGCCAATAAAAAGCTAAACATTCGGCCCTCCCTGATGGCGCAGCGGGTTAAAGCATTGCACTAAGAAGCTGAAACCACTTCCACATGAGTTCGATTCCCGCCTGCCCTGGAGGTGACCACATGGCGTGGCAGACCTCTCCTGACCCGCCCGCTGCTCCCCTCAGCAGTGTACTTCGTCCACCTGCCTGTTCTGCTCTCCACTCTGTCTCTGGTGAAGTCTTTCGCCACCCCTGAGTCTCTGGCCTGTACCCCAGTTCCGTATGCACAAATAAATAAATCTTTAAAAAAAAAAAAGCTAAACATTCAACTGTGTCTAAAAATATCTCATGTTTAAGTTCAAGCCATTGCATTGTGAAACTATAAGTAGATAAAGGCTACAAAGCTCTCTAAAGTTAAGAATTTGTTGAGAAAAGAAGAAAGAACCTTGGAGTTGTCTTCCAGTTAGAAAGAAGGTCAGAGCATTTCAAATGTCAATGGTTCTCTGCCTGCTTATTTTATAATTCTAGTCAGTCTTCATTCCAGGACATGTGTTCTTATTTTTTCCCCCAGCTATGTAGAACCTGATGGGGGTAATTATGTATGGGTGAGTATGTGTGTGCATGCTTCCTTGTGATATGTTTAACTAAGTGTGTTAAGACATGAGTTGTGTTAAACTCACTGGACAGATATTAGGAATTGAATGAGTTCTGAAAAGTGGCCCTTAAACTTAGTGCGTAGGATAGAAGTAAAACAAACAAACAAAAAAACAAAAAACAAAAAACAAAGCACACACACAACCCATAAAAAACCTTGTAAATGATCATCACAGAAACAAAGGTAGAACATTGAGATGGTTGTGGTTTATGAAAAACTGAGGAATTGATAAAGCATTAGGACATCCTTTTTCTTTAATGGAAACAAAAATGAAGCAGGTGGATAATGTGGCCAAAGATTCAGGGCTATATTTTCTACTTTTAGCATTTTGATTTTAGTGTAGCAAGTTGTTGCGGTTAATGCTTGAGTGTTGGCATTAAAGTTTTATGAAAGATGAATTTTTTCCTTTAAATATATGATTTAAAAAAAGACATGCTCACTGCTTGGATACATTTTTCTTACATTGAGGAACCAGCCCCCCCTACTCCTTACACCCATATCTGTGATTATTATTTAATGAGAAAACAGTTTGCAGGACAATTGTGTTCCCTTAATGAGCCTTTCCTGAACAGACCTTCTGCTTGTACAGCCACTTCTCTGGCAGGAATTTTTGCTGGGACTTGACTATACTGTTTTTCTCATTTGAACAAAGATTCAATTCTTGAGTGACTACCTATAGTTAGAACTATCTCTGAGTAGTGACAATTTTCCAGTCTGGTTCTATACATCTCTTGCCATGTAGATATACCATATTCATATGATATAACCCATAAGAATCTTAACTTCTTATGTATTCACAACACCATTGGATTTGTTTAGGAGCAATGGTAGGTCACAATAAATTAACTTGTATATTTGGAAATATCCTTTAAAACTTCCTTATGTTTTATGGAAAAATACCTTATTCTGCTCCTAAATGATCAGTTTCTCTTCTTCCTTCAAAGTTACTTTTGATTGCAAAGTACCCAGGAATTAAAGTATCCAGTTGAAAATGACAATTGTTCCAAGGTAGGGAGAGGTTTAAAAAACAATGGCAAAAATTATGTCCCTTGTAGAACAAATATGTCAGAATGTATGGCTAAAGCTCAGAAGGTGCAGTAGAAAGAATAATGTCCCCCAAAGATGTCCATGTATTAATCTCCACAGTCTGTGAATATATTACTTTATATTGGGAAGGTGCATTAAGATTGCAAATAGAATTGAGGTTATGAATCAGTTGATTGTAGAAGAGGGAGAGTTCCCAGGTATTCATACTAGCCCTTAAAAGTAGAAAAGAGAAGCCCTTCCTGGTGGCATAATGGGTTGAAGCACAGCACTGCAAGCTAGCAGCAGCTGCTTCAGTGCTGGTTTGATCCCTGGCCCCGGAGGTGACCACATGGCATGACAGACCTCACCTGACTGGCCCACTGCTCCCCTCAGCAGTGTATTTCAGTACATCTGCCTGTTGTGCTCCCCACTCTGTCTCTGGTGATTCTTCTCACCCACCACACCTCTGACCTGTACCCCAGTTCTGTATGCATAAATAAATCTTTAAAAAAAAAGTAGAAAAGAGAGACAGAACAGAGGACCTTAGTGATTTTATATGAGAAAATCTTGAGCCACCATTGCTGGCTTTGAAGGCAGAGGAAGGGGCCACAACCACGGAATGTGAGTGGTCTCTAAAAGAAAACAAATCCTCTCCTACAGAAATGAACTCTTCCCTGGAATCACCAGAAAGAAATGCATCATTGCCAACACAATGTTAGCTCAATAAGACTCAATTTGGAATTTTGATCTGTGGAACGACCAGAGAATAAATTTTATTGTAGCACTTTTATGATCATCTGTAATGGCAACAATAGAAAACAAATATATTTGTTAAGCATCCTGATCTGACTTTGCTAATTCAATTTTTTCTGAGGTATGAAATGAGTGGGTTGTGATTTAGCCAAAGGCAAGGGTACTGTACTGCTCACCTTCACCCTAACTAGAATATTCATAGCACAGAGACGTTCAGAGCATTCAAACTTGTTGAGTATGTCTGTGCATTTGTTGGAACTCATTGGTTGTTACGAACTCATAATATTGAGCTGTATGTTCAATATCTGAATAACTTTTAGATAATAATGATAATTTTAGATAATAATAGATACTTTTAGATAATAATGTTTGGTAGTGTCACCTGTATCAAATGTCTGGGTCTAAATGAATTATCAAAAAGTATATTTTAATTGTAAGCAATTAAGTTCCATAATATTAGTTGATGGTTGACAAGTGAAAACAATCCAGTTCCATGACCAAGTTTTTATACTGCTGTCAGTTATACAAACATAATAAGGAAGGAGGAGAAGGGAGGTAAGGGCAATAAAGAAGGAGTAAGGAGAATGAGAGAGAGTGAGTGCAAGTGTGATGTTTGAGCTCTCAGAAGATTTTTTAATTACTATCCCAGCCTCAGTCAATGTTAGTGGAAAAAGACTCAATTATGCAGTGTTGCTTAAGGAATAGTTTTGCTGTCAAAAAGCTTGTATTTGTTCTGATTGAATGTGATTCAGGTAACCCCAGCAGGATGACAAAGTCAGATAAAGTTGATATTTGACTGGGTTTGCATGACCAATAACCTTTCCAATTTAATAGAATAAATAGTGCTTCTATGTGTGTTTAACATACTGACATTATCTATACCAGAGTGAATTATTTTTGAAGGAACAGCTGGATTTTCTGACAACATGGTAAGGAAGACCTGTGATATAATAGCATTTTATCATTTGGATTCAAATATACCAAATACATCATGGAAAAATTGCAAGGATTAGCCTATGCTGCAGATGATAGTCCTGGCTTGCTGTTCTTAAATGATAACCATGTCCCGTGGTATAGCTAATAAATGGAATCTAATATAAAACCTTAAGGTTGTAGAATAGCATGACCATTTAAAATTTTTCTCAATGCTTAATTTATTATTGTGCATATTGTGAAAATACCTACCTATTTTTCTTATTGCTGTTTACTTATAAATTATGGACACTAGATTTTAAAAGTACATTTACAAAAAAGAATTAATTTTTGAGCTTCTCAGTGCATTTACAAAATTATGTCAAAACTATCTATTGGCAATAGTAACTTAGGACCTGTTAATATTTTAATGTATTTTTAATATTACAAATTACAAAGTAAGAGAGAAAATAAACATGCATACTCATACTTTCAAGTATTTTAGTTTTTCTTTTTTTAAAGTTTTATTTATTTATGCATACAGAATTGGGGTGCAGGCCAGAGGTTGGGGGCAGTGAGAGGATTCACCAGAAGAACAGGCACACTGACAAAGTACACTGCTGCATTGCTGAGGGGAGCAGTGGGCAAGATAGGAGAGGTCTGCTGCACCATGTGGATCAAACCCCCTTCCCCACCAAGGCTGGGGATCGAACTTGTGCTAAAGTGGCTGTGGCCAGCTTCATAGCTCTGTACTTTACTGGTGTGCATCTGGGAGGACCCTATTTTAACTTTTCTATATAGGAAAAGATATATAGCTAAAGGCACAATCTAGAGGGAATATGGTTGATGGGGTCAGACAATATGTCTTAGCATTTTGTGGCTCACTGGTTCCTTTGAAATGTTGATGAAATCTATGGCCCCTCACGTTAGAAAAATGTTGTTTCTCTTTCCCTCTCCCTTCCTCTCCCTCTCCCTCTCTCTCTCTCACACACACACACACACATATGATTTTACACATGAAACACTATGACTAAAGCTTATAAAGTTATAAATTCCTTGAAGCTCATTCATGAACTCCATGTTAAGAACAAGTTGTAGTTTTCTTCTCTGAATGGATGTGTAATCCAATCAACTTGAACTTTGGTTCCTCAATAGACTTCAGGAATCTGGTACTTCCATATTGTAAGCAGTGAATTATTTGAGACACATTGGAATTTCAAATTTTCAGTGTTATGTTTATTGTTTCTGTTCCAAATCTAGGGTTGTAAAGATGGGATGTGAATTCTAGGACTCAGAGTAAAGAACTCAGACAAAATAAATTCAAATGAAAGTAGATTCTGCTTTCCCCAACTAGATAGATGAGTGAATTTTGAAGTAGGTAGGAAAGAACAGAAAGAGTTCCCACTGCTAAATGGTCAAACCTGGCAGGATCTCATCCACAGGAGTTCTGGATAAAGTTACAGAAGGAGATCCAATACTATAGTTTCCAGAGTCTCAGGATCTCCTTCTGTAACTTGATTTACAGAATGATTGGTCAAGAAGATTGGAGTAGAGAATGGCTAAGCAATAGGTGTCTCTAATTTGTTCTTGAATCTTGATCTTTGAAGGTAGGCAATTTTCATTAGAATTGGGGAAAAAGAGCTCCCTGCCCCTCCCTCCCACTTTATTTCAGTCCCTTTTCTCATTACTAATCTTTTACTTTCTCTTAAAAAAAAAAAAAGAATTGGGACAAGAGGCAAGTTGGGTTGAATTTATGTATAAGTATAAACCCACAAATCTAGCATAGGTAAGAAAACAATACTAATCTGGGCCCCAATGTATGATGGATTCTTTTGGAAAAGCATATACATTTTTACACATAGTATAAATGTATCTTAATAAATAATCTATGTCTTTAGGCAAATTCTAGCCTGATCTAATATCACTTACTCCATGAATGTCTTCTAGATCACTTCTTTCTCCCTGATCAAAATTATTAGTGATACAACTAGAAACAATGAATGTGAATGCCCTTTAGAATCTCTGCTGGTATACTAACTTTCATCTTTGATGAAGATTTTTGTACAATAATTAGGGATTTGTGGTCTCAACTCCAAGACATTGTGGCTGTCCTACCATTTACACACACACTAGGTATTTCCAAAAATTCATCTTTGAGACAAGACTTTGTGGTGCAGAGCTAGCTTTATGGATGATTTGGGGCGTAGCATATTTCAACAGTTCTGTTGAAAATAAAATGTTCAAAAGTGTGTGTGGTAGGACAAATAGGATGAATCTAGCTTATTGTTCCATAAACCTAGACATAGATTAGGATGCAAGATTGTGTTTGATCACAGGAAGAATCACCTTTTGAAACTCACACAAAAACACCACACCACTCACTTACTAAAAATTTGGCTGAATGCTTCTGGGGATAGCATCTTTTCTGACTTTGGACTTGGACAAAAGCTCTATTTAACCTAGCAACACCTCTGCTTGTTCTAAATTGTCTTTGATCCCTTTGTCATATTAAAGCTCAGTAGTTGTTCTGAAGGTCTTTGAATTCTGACTCTGCCACATCCTGTGGGTGTAATAGTTGACAAGCTATTTCATCTGTCTGTATCTCCTTTTCCTCATTTTTTAAAAAGATTTATTTATTTATTCATACAGAACTGGGGTACAGGCCAGAGTTGCAGGGGCAGTGAGAGGATTCACCAGAGACAGAGTGGGGGCAGAACAGGCAGATCAACGAAGTATACTGCTGAGAGGAGCAGCGGGGGGGTCAGGAGAGGTCTGCCGCACCAGGTGGTCACCTCCGGGGCAGGTAGGGATTGAACTCATGAGGAAGTGGCTCTCGATTCTTAGTGTTGTGCTTTAACCTGCTGCGCCACCAGGGAGGGCCTCCTCATTTTTAAAATAGGAATAATAAAGGTTCTACCTACTTTGTAGGACTCAATGACATATTAGCATGTAAAGTGCTTAGAAACGTAATCTAGCACATAGTCCTCAAGAAATGCTAGTCATTAGTATACCCCTAAATATCTCACCTCATGTAGTAAATGACGTTTATTCATGTAATAAAATTTTTAGTAGTTTCAGGTTACTGACAGAATAAAGTTCCAACACCTCAACCTGACATTTCAGGTATGCTCAGCACATCGTTTCAGTCACATACCCTCTACTTCAGTGTATAACAAAGCCGCTGCTTCCTCCAACAGAGCTGGCTTGCTGACAGTCAGGCACACTTGAGCCTCCTTTGGTGTTGCTGAACGTATCTGTGTACAACTTACACAGTGCCCTCCAGAAGACACTTGATAAATGAATGTAAAGGTCAAAGAAGAACATTTTCTTCCCTGGTGATGAGTGAAAGAATAAATGAAGAAGAGCAACTCTTAAGAGTTCTTTAGCAGATAGAAAATAAAAATTTAAATAAAAAGGCTTTTATTGGGACAGCTACTACTTAGAATGCAATATGCCCACCATGGTGTGTATACTTGTACACAAAACTACAAGGCAAAGGCCTCCCCCGTTTCTTTCTGTTAACACTTTGCTCTTAAATTAGGGTACGAATGTCTCTCTGAGATACCTGATTTTGAGAGAGGATTGAAGTCTAAAATACATTGATGCTACAATAAGTGACATTTTGGTCAGCAGCTGAGGAGTGCAGTGTGTAACTCCCCCCCCCCCCCCAGTTGTCTTCAAATATCACCCTTTGGGCTGTTGCTTAATTTGCAGGAATGTAAGTGTAGTTTGAATGTTAATTAATGAAAGAGAAAAAAGAAAAAGATGAAAGAGGAAGGCCATCCTGACCCCTAGTGTTTATTTTTCCGCTCCTCTTCACTAGTGCTGGTCGTGCTGCCACTTCAGACTATTTAATTGGTCTCGTTTCCATCCTTATGACCTAGTTCTTTCTGTTTTGTGACTATCTCTTCGGTGTGAGAGAGAGGCTAAATGCCATTGATTTCCTTCTTTAATTTTGGTGATTATTTTCATGCCCAGAGGAAAAGAATCATCTGAGCAGCAATCTTAAAAGCTGTAACAATCTGGCCAGTTACTCTAGAGTAGATGAAACTATGGAGAAGATTTAAGTGCCCATGGGTCAGTGAAATAGTTGGCTTAGCTGACCTTCTGCTTTTGAAGCTGGCATTCTGACAAAGTGTCACACAGCTAAGCAAAAGGTCTCTGTGTTCTGACTGGTGAAACACTTCGGCTTGCCACTCAACAACTCTGGGCTGGAAGAAGGAGACCTAGTTTCCATGCTGAGTGTCTTTTAACTGGGCTGCATCTCATTTTTCATCTTAAAATGAAGGGCCAGTCAATAAAATACTGAACAGATATTGTTTAAAATGCTGGGAAGATGGCCGGGAATACAACTGACAGCATTCCTGCTCTTGGTGTGTCAGGGTAGGGTGGGTGCAGGGAAAGAAGAGGATCAATACATTTGCAGATAAATAAAGAAGAAAACTCCAGGTACTGATAATAGTCGTGGAGGAAAAAATGGGGTGGAATGTTAGAAAATAAGTAGGGTGGATTAACTAGTCTTTGAAGAGACTGGTGTTTTAAGCTGTACCTGAACCATGAGAATGAGTGATAATGTACGCTAGCAAGTCCCAGAGCGGAGGGAGAGTTGGTTGACTCAAAGCCTAAAATTACATTAGTGTCCTAGAGGGACTGGCAAACTGCCAGTATGAAGGGAATGAGGAGAGAATGACAAGAGATGGGATTAAAGAGGTGAACAGGGGCCATGGAAGACCTTGTTCACATCGGAAGGGGGGTTGTAAATCCAGTGATGTAGTTTTGTCCTGTAGAAATAAAATGTGAACCACACATGTCATTAATTACT
Source organism: Condylura cristata (assembly GCF_000260355.1). Classification (NCBI taxonomy): domain Eukaryota; kingdom Metazoa; phylum Chordata; class Mammalia; order Eulipotyphla; family Talpidae; genus Condylura; species Condylura cristata. The sequence continues at coordinate 29,691,943 of NW_004567124.1, forward strand.
CACCGCTGCCATTGTGACGTATGAGACGCTATAGGCAGTACATGAAAGGTGAGTGTGCTAGTGTTCCAAAAAAACTTTATGGGTGAATATGGAATTCGAATTTCAGAAGTCACGCAATACTATTTTACTGATATTTTTAGAACCATTTAAAAATTTAAAAAATATTCTTAGCTTGCCGGATGTACACAAAGAGGTAGCAGGTAAAATTGTGATCCAGAGTGTGCTGAGCCATGGATCAGTGCTGTTGGACAATAGTTCAGATATGAGACAATGGTGTTGGAGACCTGAGGGCATATCAGTGGCAGGAAGATGGTCCCCATGGTAGGGCTGGCAGTACTTGCTCATAGCCTGGGTATTGGGATGAGGAATATGAAAATTCAAAAATTATGGTACTAGACCTTCTTTTGAATCTGACCAGATGGTTTCTGGAGTTCTCTTTAGTTCTAACAATTTGTGATTGATGATTTGAAAGTGGAATCTGTTTCTTTTTTTGATCAGAATCTGGAACAATGCTCTTTCTCATCCTTGAGGAAATGCATTCCAGTCTGGGAATTGTAAGCCTAGGGTTAGCATGTATTTTTAAAGCCATTTTATAATTTAAAATCTTGGCAATGTGGAATTTCATAGATCTTATGGTGTATGTTTGCATGTACTTAGCAGTCGACTAGAAGATCCTGTCTAAAGGAATTAAACTTGGTTGCTTTAGAGTAGTTTCTGTGGGACTTCTAGATCATTGAAGTTCTACTCTCCCCTTTTTTTCCCCATTCAATTATAGTTATCTCCAAGTGAGCCAAGGTTTCATGGGTTAAAACAGCAATTGATTTGTTTTTAACTTTTATTTGGCTGTATCCTTTCCCCTCAATACATTATGTATCTCCAAAGAAACTCATAAATTATAGACCAAGCAAAAGGTAAAATTAGATCTGAGTGTGGTATAAAGCCCAAAGGAAACCGTTGGAAAAGGTTACAAGCTGTCAAAAAAGAAGCAATTTGTATGGTTAAAAGCCACACAGTTAGATGCTGTTCATGGAGTATCTATAATGATTATTTGGTCATTGCTTGCTTATGACCTCTCTCTGGCAACTAATCAGTGCATTTCTTCGGAAGCCAGAGAGACCCAGAATTCGGCACCTATAGTACTAGAGAAGTGTGTGGAAGAATGTGTCATTCCACATCAAAAAAAAACCTCACCTCTTTTCTTTCCAGATTTTAACAATTCCCCAACCTTCCCAAATTGTCATTGGTGCTGATTGCAAGAATAAAGACTACTTACTTCAGTGAAAGGATCATAAAGTCAATCATGTGGATAAAATTACTGAGCCATCCAGCCAGCTGGTCTCTATTTGGCTCCACTTTGGTTCATTAGTTTATGGGGTGAATTCACTCCATATTTAAGGAAAGTAAAAACGGCATCAAAACTAGTTTGTAATTAATTGCAGCTTTTTAGAAAGAAATGCACTTGCAAATGGAGAATATGCAATGTCAGATCCCGATTTCCAATTACGTTATGATCTATCTGAAAGGCAGCCTTCTTTGGAATTTGTGTTAACAGAGGGTACAGGTACACTTAAGGTACTTTTTCAGGTCTTTGCTACTATTAATGGTGTTTTAAGAGTTTCTCTTGACCAACTTAAAAATAATTAAAATAGCACATTGTTGGTTGACCGGAGCTTGCATGTCTCTAAACAATATGAGTCATTTGGAAGCCTAAGCATATAATCTTGGTGACTGTCTTGCTGTATTGTCATTCAGGTGATTAGATGGGCTTGTGCAACTGTAAGCTGATGTCGAAATGGCTGTATATCACAAAAAACATTGTCATTTCCATGCTTTGTTAGTGGCAAAATGGCTAATGTTAATTACGTGGGCATTTAATCGACCCAGAAATAACGAATACGTGATCCTCTTGATTTGGAAACCTTTTGTAAAAGGACATAAAAGCAGCCAAGCAACACTGGGCTTTGCCTCTCCACATCTAACTCCTCATAACAACTGCCAAAGTAAGTGCAGAGGACACAAATGATTTTAAACAAAAGGAACCCAGTAGGATGGAGCACTAATATTTAATGCTTATTCTCATAAACATAGAAAGGAAAAATCTGTTGAGCAAAGAAGCCAAATGTCATAAATATGCCTTCCTGTGTCAAAGACTGGAATTAGTTCTCACAGAACACAAGAGGGAAAGGCAAAACAGAACTTCACTTGGCTACTTATGGTAGAAGTAATCCACCCTGGAATAAGTCAGCCACTGACAAAAGCATTTCTTTGAAAGTGATGGGTATTCAGGATATAAACCTTATGGCTCAAGAATATAAGCTCAGAATGTGTTTGAGGGAATGTCCAAGTGCCAAATGCCAGGAGATGTAAGGACCACAGAACTCACCGTGATGCTGGCGCCATCTTTGGGCCACATTTGTCCCCATGTCTCTCCAAGTCCTTTGCCATCTGAGTGTACAAGAAATTCTCCATACGTTGAGTGTTAAAGGAAAAGTCAGTAAATGGAAACAGACCACTACAAATGAGTTTGTTTTAAAGGAGGGGTTCTTACCCCCGTCATTTAATATTAGAGATTTAGAGAAAGGAAAATAGTGAAGTAAAGCAACTTGCACAAACTATCTATTTGGTTGGTCGGGGTCATTAGCAGAGCACTTATATAATAATACACACACACACACACACACATACACATAGAGAGAGAGAGAGGCTGAGGGTAGCAGTGGGTGTGGTGGGTAAGACAGGAGGTCTGTCATGCCATGTGGGTCACCTCCCCGGCCAGGGGTTGAACTCCGCCTGCAGTGGCTGTGGAGAGCTTCACAGTGCTGTGCTTTAACTTGTTGCACCACCAGAGAGGACCCCTAAAATATATTTGAGCTAACAATCTTTGAGAAAAGTCTCAAAATCAAAGTAGGGGAGGTATCTTCAAAGTGTTACAGGTAAAGGAGTTGAAATTCAGAGAGGTCAAGTTATTTGTCGAAGACTACATTACTAGGAAGTCTCAAGTCCTCACAGCTAGCTCCTTTGGACTCAGTGAATTTTTCATTATCCTAAATTGTCTCCAGATTTAAGTTCCTTTTTCTCCTTACACAGTAGCCAAGCATAATGAGGAGTTGAAGTTTGAGGAAAGAAAGAAAGAAAAAAAGAGTGGAATTAGCTTTGTGTCTAACTCCACAGATGATAGCGTTCTCAATTAGATATGTTGATTGGTGAGCAGACTGGTAGAGGAGAAAACCTAGAATTTTGGAAATGATACTTCATAGATTATCCAGTCTTAGTATTCTTAGAATCTATTTTCTTCCTCTTTTAAAGTCCTCAAAATTTCCCCCTCAAAATGAATGCAGGCACAAAATGAAGGCAAAGTGAATTTTTGCTTAAGAAAAATGACACAGGGCTCTAAGAAATGTATCACATCAGAAATGCAATTTTAATGGCCTAAGTTATATAAATGACACATAATAAAACATTTTAATTACCTGTTATTTACATGTGTGTTCTAAGAATTACTTCAAATTAATTGAGAGCAGGATTAACAATTTTAATCACTATATGAAATATTCATGAGCATTCATAAAAACCACAAGGCATTTCTTTAATGAATTAAGGATATTTAATATCTTTTCACAGAAATGAGGGGCAGAAAAACCCAATTAGTTAATTCAGTGTAAGATTCTGAAGTTACAGTCTCCCTGAAGAAATGGCTACCACACATTCTTCTTAGCTGTCACATCTGTCCAGTCACGCAAGCAATTCCTTTCTGTTTCTAATAAGGAGCCACATTCTCCCTTCATACTCTATTGGACATGACAATAACAATAGCGAGAATACCCCTGCAGATGAAAACACCTATACTTTTCAAAACATACATTCTGATATCTAAAATCCACTTGACTGTTTTTCACAGCCACTGTGTGGGACATCTTGAGCTGTAGGTTGACAGGACACAGAGGATGTTAGGGCAAGAAGTGAAATTACTTCTCTCTGATGGATGTGAGTAAGATGAAGGGGTTGGGGCTTGTCATGTGTGAACAGGGAACATACCATGAGCGTGTGATGGTGGTGCTGAAATGTCTTTCAAGTCTGAAATTTGTTCTTGAATCCAAAGGGAGACGCCATTTGTATAGAGGACTAAAGTAAATAAATATGATAATTAAATTATAACTTGTTGTCAAGGTAGTATTGCTGACCAAGTGGGAGGAGCTGATAGATAGGAAAGGTATAGCACAGATGGAGTAAAAAAGGCAAAGGGGTATCTGATGTATGGAATTGAGGCACAAAGGGGTGCTCAATTTTGTTATTAGTCTTCTCAGCACAATTCAAGGCCTATTCAGGTAAAGGGTATTTGACTCTGCTGATGGAAATTTTGCTAGTTTTATTTCTGAAGTGACATTAGGGTTAACTGCTGTTTTGGATAATGTACTGATTTCTCATACTAGGTTGTTGAGAATAAGTCATTCAGTATCCTCTCATTCCTGAGTGACCTGGGAAGTTAGATTCCTGGATATTATCCTGGAGGATAATAACTAGGACTCATGGGGAGCAACCAAGCGAAACTAGTCAGTGAAACACTATATTGGCCAAACTATTACTGGGATTATTACTGTTGCCTTCATGGTAGACAGAAACTGTCTTTATTATAGAACTGGGGAGGGGTAAAGTGGTACATTCTTAGGGGAACTTTGTATCTCTTTTCCTGATTTAGTGAGTGCTACTATGACCCCCACATTCTGGATAAAGAAATATAAAATAATTGTGTATTTTCAAAATTATGTGACTTGACTTCAATAGACTTAAAAATTAAGCTGAGTTTATGAGTTCTGAAGAAGAAAGTATTTTGTATAGGCTATTTATAAACTAGCAACATGTGAAAACTCTAGGGAGAAACTCATTTAGAATCACCATTAATATTTCTGTTCTTTTTTACATTAAAACATCTTAAACTTTTAAAAGAATTTAAAGAAATATCTAAGTTAATTAATAAATATTATCAAAATATTGAAAAAACTGTAGTCCAGAAAGAATAGTGTTGTAGTGGAAAGATAGATCTTTCTTTATACCTAAGTACTTTAACAGTGTCTACTTTTTAGTCTTTCTAATAGTTACCATTATAAATGTAGGATAAATTTATTTATTTATAGCTATAAATATAAATATATTTAATTTTTTCTAGCTTTATTGGCTTACAAAATATGATGTCTCATCAGTACATTCTGCTCCTATGCCTAACTTCTGCTAATTTGTATTATAGTATTTATGACTTTTGTACTTTGTAGTTTAACTCTAGGCAGTATCTAAGGAGATGTGATTTAAAAATTTTTTTGCTCACATTTTTTCTTTCTCAAGATGTATCACATTTGCATTCCATTATATAGTTACAGATAACTATAACTAACACCATACTTTATGTATAAATTGAATCTGAAAATTAAAATTGATATAGGTCTTTATTACAATTATCTGAATGTTATCAAACAAAATAAGGGAAATGAATGCAGAGAAGAATTATTAATCAACCTTAAGTCACTAAACCTCTGTCAAGTATTCCTCACATAATACATAAGAGTTATGACAAATTCTCCTTAAACTTTTTGAACTTTCTCTATTTCCTTTCTTTTATACCCAGGTGCTAGTGCTTCCATTTATCCTAGGTCATCATCGCACTTGTATTCCTTTTGGTTTCCCCTGAGGACACCTTCTCAGTTAATGGCTTTTATGGGAGTGGTTCAGGTAGTAAGTTTTCTGAGTCCTTGCCTGACTGACAATTGTTTTGTTTTTATAAAACCCATGATAGTTCAAAATTATTTCTTCTCAGATCGTTAGGGGAAAATGTGCCCTGGCTTTATAGCTTTCAAAGGCAATTAAAATTATCATTCTCTCAGGCTATTCTTGTCTCCCCCCCCCGCCCCCCTTAGTTTCTTTCTGCCTTTCAATCTCTTGCTAGATGAATTTTGGATAACTATGTTTTGTAACACTTGACTCATTTCCTTATTTCTCTTTCTATTTGGTCTCAGTTCTAAGAAATTCTCTTAACACTGAACTATTAACCACCAGTTTTCTTTTTCATTATTTAATTTGGACACTAATGTTTTTATTTTGTCATATTTCTCTAAGAGAATTAGAGTTTTTAAAAGTGTATTTGTTTCAGTGAAAGTCAGTCTTTTTGTTTTGCATTTGTTCTACGTTTATGTCTTTCATTTATTTGTTTATTGAGCTAACATTGTTAACACAAAGTATGATTTAAGGGAATAGGTTCACACCTCTTTAGGTGTAGGTTACTATATCACACCTGTCAAAGCACCCAAAGCCCTTTACCATAGCCTCTTGGGCCTTCTACCCTACTTTCTTTACATCTTTAGCCTCCCTCCCCTCCAGTAGCCTCAATTCTACATTAAGATTCCTAGGGTTTTTCTATATTCTGTCTGAGTGAAGTCATGTGGCATTTGCCTTTTTTTCCTGCGTTATTTCACTTAGCATAACCCCTTCCAGTTCCATCCATGTTATAGCAAGTGAAACAGTTCATATTTTTTTTATAGTTGAGTATAGTATTCCATTATGCATATACACCACATGTTTTTGATGTATTCACCTGTTGTTGAGCATAGATTGTTTTCACAATGTGGCTGTTGTAAACAGTGCTAGGTAAACATAGCAGTCTGTATGTCCATTCCAATAAGTGTTTTGTATTCCTTGAATAGATACCTAAGAATGGAATCACTACATTTTGAGAGATCTCCAGACTGTAATCCATCGGGGAAGGATTTTTTTTAATTAGACCATTCTCATATGAGTGAGGTTGCATCTCATTGTGGTTTGATTTACTTTTTGCTGATCATAAGTCACAATGAACATTTTCTTCATGTGCTGTTGGCCATCTTTATATGTTCTTTGTAAAAGTGTCTACTCAGTTTTTCTGCCTTTTTTAATATAAGATTGAATTATTTGTTGAGTTGTACAAATCTCTTTGTAGATCTTGAATATTGGCCCTTGTTAGATATTCATGTGTAAAAATTTCCCCCCCATTGATGGATTTTCTTTTTGTTTCAATGATAGTCTTTGAAACAGTCTTTGACTGTGTAGAAACTTATTGGCTTGATATAGTCCCATTTGTTTTATTTTGCTTTTGGAGTTGAGTCCACAAAGATATTCCTGAAGCCAATGTTTTAGAGTGTTTTACTAATGTTATTTAAAATGTGTTTTAAGGTTTCAAGTCTTACTGCCAAGTTTTTAATCCACTTTGACTCAATTTTTTTGTGTGTTATGTGAATACTCTAGCTCACATAACATGTTGTCCATTTTTCCATTTCAACAAATGCCTAGCAACATTTGTTGAAGAGACTTTCCAACTTCTCCATTATATACTTTTGAACTTCTTTGTCATCGATTAACTGTCCATATAAAGTTGGGTTTCTTTCTTTGCTTTTAAGTCTATCCCACTGACCAATGAGTCTATTTTTAGTATAATACCATGTTGTTTTGGTTACTATAGCTTTGTAATATGGCTTGAAATCTAGGAGCATTATTCTTCTACTCATTTTCTTTTTGTCAATTTTGCTGAAAATCAGATATTTTGTTCATTCATTTTCATCCTTCTTTTTATGCCAATTACTTCTCCAAAATGGCTGTTACTTCCTCACTCTTAATTTGTATTTGTGAATGACTGACCAATTCAATTAATCCAATTTGCTCTGCAGTTGTAAATTGTAAAGTGTGTGTGTGTGTGTGTGTGTGTGTGTGTACTTTAATACTATCATTTGGTTACATTATTTTTAGTAACATCCCAGGAAGTAGAATGGGAGATAGAGTATACAAAGAGAAGGCACTGATCAGAGGGGAAAAAAATTCAATAGATACTTACCAGAATTGCTGTTGACTTGCTCTCATGCGAGAACAATATAATTTACAAATAAGGCAGGAGGTTAAGTGATTTGTCAAAAATAGCAGTCATGATTTTTCTTTTGTATTGATATTTATATTTTGAAAGGAAGTATATTTTAAATTTCTTTGAAGGTTTATTGATTTCACCAGGCATGAAGATTAATCTTTATAAAAGGTAATACTGAGATGCAGAGGACATTGAAATGAGTATTGGCATCACTTTTTCAATTGATCATTGACATTTCTCAAATTGTTTAGATTATCATGTGGCAATCTAGAGACTAAGATTTTATTCTTATGATAATTTTGTCATAATCTCTGTTTTTATAAAAATATATTGCAAAATAAAATTCATGAGACACTGGTATCTAATATAAAACACCCTTAGAAATGGACATAGCCTGACAAATGGCTACCCATTTCACAATTTTTTAAAAATTTATTTATTCATGCAGAACTGGAGTAAAGCCAGAGGTGAAGGGGCAGTGAGTGGCTTCACAAGAGACCAAGTGGGGAGCAGAACAGGCAGATCTATGAAGTACACTGCTGAGGCGAGCAGCAGGCAGGTCAGGAGAGGTCTGCTGCACCATATGGGTCACCTCCCTGGCCAGGGATCAAACTTGCACTGAAGCAGCTGCAGCTAGGTTGCAGTGCTGCATTCTAACCTGTTGTGCCACCAGGGAGGGCCCCAATTCACAATTTTTAAAACATCAAATAGATTGATTATGGTGATGGGCCATGTTTTTTCAAATTTCTATTGTATATTATTGCATGATTTCTGCTCTCGCAGTTAGACATAGCAACTGGACATTTCATTAAAAATTATGTGAACATTCCTTTGAAGAAAGAAGAGCCAAAAACGGAGAAGGAATCTCAAAAGCTTCATGTGCAGGGCAGAGTCTACAGATCTGAGTCCTGGCTCAGTCATACATTAACTGATTTATTTTGTACACATTTCTTAACCATTCTGAGCTTTAGTTTCCATGTCTGCAAAAATGATTATGATTACTTACCTTAGAAAGTGGTTGAAGGATTAGGATATAGGAATTCATTAAATAATAAACTTCATTTTTATTGTAATAGTCACTCAGGCGGTCACCAAATGTTTATTGAATTTATTATAAGACTAGCACTTAATCTTTTAATTGAAATACATAACCAGTAGAGTTATGGGAACAGAATCATTTGGGAGGGTAATAATGCAGCCTATAAAATATATGTACCATTCTGCAAAGTTTAGAAGTTTAATCATTATTCTGAAACTGGAGCATGAAGAGAAGACAAATGAGTAATGCTATGAGTAATGCTTTAGATTTGTATAATTTAACAAATTGTTAAATGGAATTTTCTTTCTCTGATGGAGTCTTGATAGGGGGCCAAGAAGTTCAAGAAACCAGTGATAAGTGCTGCATATTCTAAGTAAACGTGTGAGACACTAAGGTGTGCAGAGGTCATGTATTTGGCTACAGAAACCATTTTTGATGGAAGAGGTTGAGGATATGCTTTCATCATACCTTCAGGTATGATTCACTTAACAAGAACTTCATCAGTGTAAAGTATCCAATTCTATGGTTTTTAATATATTTGCAGACTTGAGAAACCATCACAAGAATCAGTTTTATTATTTTAAGAATCAGCCTTATAAAACATTGTCATTACTATCCCCCCCCCCAAAAAAAAAATTCCTCACCCTATAGCCATTACACCTTATTTTTCACCTAAGGCAATTACTAATGTACTTTTTACCAATTTATACTTGCCTATTCTGAGCTTTCCATTTAATGGCATAACAATTGTGGTTATTTGTGACTACCTTCTTTCTTAGTGTAATGTTTCTAGTATAATGTTTTCATATTTCACCCAATTTGTAGATTGTATCAGTATCTCATTTCCTTTTATTTCCTAATAGTTCTGTGGTATAGATATACTACATTTATTATCCATTGATTAGTTGATGAATCTTTGGTTTAGTTTTATTTTTACTTAGTATGACTAAGACTACTATAAACATTTGCTAACAATTTCTTGCTTGCCCATATGTTTTCTTTTCTCTGGGGTATATACTGGGAGTAGAATAGCTGGTTAGTATGATAACTATATGTTTATTCTTTGAGTAACTTCCAAAGTGGTTGAAGCATTTTGTAATTTTACGAGCAATACATGAAGTTTCCAGTTTTTCCATACCCATGCCTGAAATTAGTACCTTTCTAGAAGAGATCCAAGTGGGCTTCCTTGTGCCCATTCACTATGTGAGGAGACAAGAAGTCTGTGACCCAGAAAAAGATGATGACCATGGTGTACACCTTGAGATTGAATTTCCCAGCCTCAGAACTATGAGAAATAAGCTGTTGTTTATGATACTTGGTTTTAGTCGCCTGCATAGACAGAGACACAGGGTCATTCTTCCTAGAATCAGAAATGGTTAGCCTGAGCAAGTGTTGTCAATGTAGTGAGAAGGGTAGTACTCATATTCCAGTCTGGGCTTCTCCAAAGAGCCCCCAAGCAAACCCCAAGATATCAAGGTCTGAAGAGAAGGGTTACATAACCATTGATCAAGGAAAACATTACCATTTCCATCTGTTTCCCACATCAGGGTGCTCTCTACCTCCATTTTCTTATTTCTGGCAGTTAATATGGAGGTGAGTCATGTCTTAGGGTTAGGAGAGTTAGCTTTGAAATGATTTAATTTTTGATTTAGGTTGGATTGGATATATTCACACTTGAAAATAATACTGATCTTATCCTGTACCCAAATGTGACCACAAAACCGAAGAGAACTTCTTGACATATCTTCCAAGACAGTGGAAATGAGATCTAACAAAGAATTTAATAGAGCATTAAAAAAGAAGGAAACTAAAGCTTACTCACACCCCATCAGTGTTAGCCTGTTCAATAAATACATGCATGCACACATATACATGTATCCACATATTCTCAATGTTGCATTCTTTTTCAGTTGATAAATTATAATCGAACTCTTTGGTCTATACTTCACAGTGAACAGTGCAACGATGTTGTGTGGAACTTCCCATTATCGGCGATAGGGCAGTGATGGATCAAAGAATGGATCCCAGGTGTATGACTAGAATTCATGACAGGAACATATATCCTATGACTTGGAACTGTCTCTAGGGCTGTTAATATTGTTGGTGGCTGTAATAATTGTTTCTTTCAATTATTATGATTAAAGACCTTCATTCTCTTGGGAGAGCTCAGTAACAGTTAATTTGATAAATGAAAATATTTAGTAAACAACATCGCCTTTAAAAATAACAGGATTGCAGAATTATTTTCCAAATTTTGATATTAAAATAAACAACATGTTAATTGCACAAAGTCTGTTGTTTAGGTAGCAGATTTCTAGATGCGGGAATGAAGTAACAATACGGGTCAGTCCCTGAGCGCCTGGGCCCCTACATTTTGGTCATGTCAGATCCAAGATCAAGTGAAAGCTCATGTGGTAGAGAGCTTGGCATCACATCTTTGAGACCCAGAGCACGGAGGCCCTTTACACAAACAGAACAAATCCTTTTCAGTGCTTTTAGACCTTAACAAACATGGGGTGATGTGTAAAACTCCGCTCCCCCCACATACAGCTAGCCCCCACTCTGCAAACCCCTGAACTCTTTTCACAATTTCTTAAATCTGCCCCATTGAACAATCTGCATTCATTGTAACAAATACAGTCTTATTGAATGAGATTCTGAAGAGACTTTATAGTGAGAAAGAAAGAGTGCTGATCCTGTATTCTCTTTAGTTTAAACAAGGAATAGAGCACAGCAAATGTGAAATCCTGGGCGAGCTAAGTCCACTGCAAAGGGTGGGGTGGGAAGGAGTAGGGGTGAAAATTGGATGGACTTGTACTGGGTAAGGAATCAATTTCTAGGTGTTCCAGGAAGAGAAAAACCAGTGTTAATGTTGGTGCTTTCATTGTCTGGGTGTTAGGTGTCACTGGATACATTTGCACTTTGCTATCACAACGTGATATATTTTCTTTTAATTTAAATTTCCTCGGATGTAAGGTAGTGCTTGGAGTCAGAATCGTCAAAATTATAAAGTGGGAAAGAAAAAACATGCCAGTAGCTATTTGCAGATGTAATAAAGATTTGACTAATCTGCATATTTATAGTTTGTATTAGCTTACTGGCTATCGCAGCCTGATAAAACCTGCACTATCGCCCAGGCGCACACAATTCATTGCCTAGTATCATTATGATTATCTATGGTTCTTTCACTACTCACCCATTGCTTCACTTGTATCAGGAGTAAAAATAATAAGCCTTAAGCTTCCCTGCTGCTTAACCTAACAACAAATCATCCCCAATCCCAAGTCCAATGTCAATTACACAAAGCAAATTAGGTTCATGCTGACAGATTTCTTCTTCCTTTACCAGGCAGCTGACCTCTCGCCCCTGAAGCTGGCGACCCACACAAGTGTTACATTTAGGAACTCGTTCTTGATTTTGGGGAGTTACGAATCCTTAATAACTTAGCAAGCAAAACATGGAGTTAGCCGAGTAATGCTTCAGCACACAAATTAGCTAGACAAATAAAAAGGATAAAAAAAATCTTGAAAATAGCACTTATCATCAGTCTTCCATTCAGAAATAATGAAGGAAGATGGTTTATACAGATTTGGTAATAAGACACGACATAAATGTAAATATAACATGTTATGACCTTTCTTCTGGTGAACAATAAGCATTTTGTTCATTATTCAGAGTCTCTTTGTTTACAGTGAATGTGGTGATGAATTGAAGTTATGACATCAATTAAATCACAAGTTTATATTATTTTCAAACAGAAAATGCAGATATTTTAAGGCAGGTAGCACAAATGATGACTTACTATCTACTCGAGGTCTCTAAATGAGTTATACATATTCAAAGCCAAACATTAAAGGTGCTCTACAGAGCCAGGGTCATATATTACTTTTGCTCTGAACAAAGATAACATTTGTAGAATCCCATTAACAATAAATCTTTCAGATTTTTTTCAGTTAAAATCTTATGATCCCAAAGGGAAGAATAGATAATCAGTAAATAGAACTCTGATTATCTGTCAGGGATTTGCCTGAATTAGAACTGAACTAACTTGACAGAGAGATTGAAAGAAAAAATTACCTTGGGTATATTGATGAATCTATTTGAATAAAGGAATCACTAAAATGGAACCCAAAACACCTACCTTATCATATTTGGAAAGTGCGGGGTATATAATATATAATTATTAATGTCATAAATTAAATATCCTTGGGCAAGAGATATTCATAAACCACAGAGTAGATTCAAAGAGTATTGAACTGTAATTTTTTATAAAGGTATCATGTAATAAAATACAAATAGGTTAACATGTATTTCTCCTTTTAGTGATTTCAAGGTCAGAGAGCAAATTAGAGTAAAAATTATTTTATAAATTCTCTTTTCATTCCCAACTAATAGCTCTGCCAGGACAGAAATAAAAGGCAAGAAAAGATTTAACACATTCTGAAATCTTGTATATATAATATATCTAGCAACTCATGGTCATTAATGGTTCTTTGGAACATTACAGTATCTGACACTGAATGTAACTTAGCAGAGAGCCCCAATAAAGTAAATACCCATTTCCTACTACAATAGAGTTAAAATCTTTTCATCACCTTATTTTCCTAGAATGAAGTGGTTCCCCAAAAAAGGACTGACTACACCATGCCAAGGCACTTTTCTTGAGAATTTCCTCACCAAGTTCTCTCTGTGGAATTCCACTTACTCTTCCCTTTGAAAAGTGTATTGAATTGAAGTGTATCATGTTAGTATCCCATTCTCTCTTGGAAGTCACCAGAAGAGAGTGGAAGATGGCAGCAGGAATCTAAGTGTGGCAACATCAAAGAAAAATCCTCTCTCTCAAACCAGTACCAGGAGAAATCACTTAGAATGAATTGACTTAAAACTGAAACTAAAATTTCACTGCTCATAGGCAATCGTGGGAAAAGGAAAGCTTCGATTGGGACTTCGTCTTGAAATATAAAATGGAAATTGATGAAAGTGTTTCAAAAACAAAATTTAGTTTTCAATAGGCCTATTTTATATGTTAAGTAGAAATGAAGAATTAGCCAATTAATAGAATTTTAAATGATCTGTCCAAAATAATTTTAGAATATCAGATTCTTCATGTTCAACTTTAAGAGCATGTTTGTGAGAGGGTCAGTTTTGCCAAAATATTCCTTGACTTCATTAGTTTTCAAATAGGTTTTTCTTATAATATGGTTTTCAAATGGTTCTTTTTATGAATTTCATCTTCTTCTAAAATTTTCCATTTTTCAGTTGTTGATGTAGATAGTGCCACAGAATCTTTGTCTATGACTTTAGCAGGTGACAATATCATCATAATATTTCATGAAATCGTACATTTTGAAAATATTTCCAGTTCCACCTTTTAGTTCGTGTAGGAAATTGTAGACATCAGACTCTTGGCAGGATCATAACTGATGATGATGTTGATTCTGTGCATTAAAATTGGTGCTATATTAATTGCAAAGGGGAGTTTGAGTTGGGACTTACATTCCAAATGGTCTTAAGCATAGTTTCATGTTATGAAAATTTCTGACTTTTTATGGGTAATTGTTCAACAAAATGAATACTCAGATCAAGAATCAGATACCTGCATCTATTTAACAATTACTAGAGTCAGAGAAAACAATGGGGTGTTAACAATAGCGACATGGCTGTAAGGCTTTGGAAAGTGCATTATAAGTATTCAGCATGTGTGGGTTTGTGCCTTAGAATTCGTACCACTGTCTATAGAAAGGAAAGGCAATTTGACTTTAATTTCCTTATTTCACTCTGAAGTCTCTTAGATTCATTCATTGCAGATCTGTCCCACTGTTGCTCCAGTATAAATGGATGCTTACTGTCAGTGAGACATTTGCTGCACTCTAATGATGCAAAGATGTATCATGTGTCTCTTTACATAGAAACTCAGGATCTAGTAGGAGATGCATCTGCATAGAGAAGTACAGTAGAGTGTGATTAAAAAAGAGAACAACTAATGGTTATAATACATTTATGATGTCTCAGAGACTGCACTAGATACTTTACTTAGATCATTTCATTTAATCTTAAGAACTTAGTTAATAACTGAACTTAAAGTTGCATCCAGATCTGCCTGAGGCCCAAACTATGTTTTTTCTTTTCTTTTTTTAACCACTGTCTATCATTGTTTCCTTGAAGGTTTTTTTCCCAGGTCCTGAAAGAAAATCCAGGATGTGCCCCTAATCTGGACTAGAGGGACTTAAGCCATCTTGGGGGTGTTATGTGAGCGAGAATAGGACAAATGCACAGCTCCATGAGTAGATAGAGCAAAATGGAATTGTGGCGGGCAATGGCTGGGTTCAGGGAATTACTCTTTGTTTTCTTCAGAATTATAAGCATAGTTGTAGTATAGGCCATTTTACACTACATTACCTAGAATATAACAATGTAATTTCATTTACAATCATGCTTAGTGTTCCTGACTAACACCAGAAAATTCCAAATAAAATCTTATGTCTAATCATTCTCCCCATTTTTGTATAAAAGATTTCAAAAGCCACTGTTTTAGGCTTTGCACTTAAGAGGGATTGCTACTCAACTGATCGTTGCTGCTTCTGATTCCTTCTACAACATATATTTACCCAGAAATGTCACATGGGATTTTGCATTTATATAATGCATTTTAGGACAATGAAAACCCAATAAAATCAGTCGGCTTATTTAATGTTCAAAGTGTTTAATAAGCTTTTTTTTTTTGAATGAACCATTTAAACGAGGTTTTTTTTTTTCCTTTTTCATTAATTAACTCACCAGTGCACCAAATACGTATCAGATAAATGAGTTGATAGGGTCCCCAGTTTAGTTGAAGATGCAATACGGAAAGCACTAATTAGGCAGGCAAGAGCTCCAGATAATTAAATAGTGATTAATAGATTTTTGTGCTACTAAAATTAAAAGTAACTAATTGGTTGAAAAAATATTTTAAATTGTGTGCTTGGAACTTACATGTTGAAAACAATTCTGAGGGATACTAGGATTTTAAAAGTGAAGGTTTTACATTTTTACTCATTTTTTCCCCCTTTTTGACATCTTGTGTCAAAGTGTTCCCGTGTTAATAGTAGAATATAATGGAAGTTTATGCAATTAAATACAGCAAGGGAGTTTATAGACCATTTATCATTGGATATGGGTCATATACTATGAATTTCAGAAAATAAAAGGGAATTCCATTTGTAGCGCACTCTTGCCTGAAGCTCACCTAATGAAATCTTTCTCACTCATAGAATTAACAGTGTATCCAGCTGAAAAGTATTTAAAATTCTCTGTGCATACTAAGCATGCAAAAGTAGAAGAAAACCATGCATACTTACAGGGGATTTTTGTTGCTTTTTCTTCAGCCCAAATTAGGCAGCTCTTGTTCATTTAGTGCATTTGAAAGGAGCTGAACTTTTAAAATTCTGAACTGTCAGTCCCCATCATTTCATCTGACAGCTGACACTTTGAGAGTGAAGAACACACAAATCATGTGAGTAGAGTGAAATGCTGCTAATAAATGCTATTGTTTTCTTGGATGAAAAAGGAGCACCTTAAACAACTGTTTGTAGATCCAACGAGTTTGTTATGATGCAGAAAGCATGTTTGGCTGTCACCATTTTTGTTTACTACCTGCAGAGCATAAAATTGCTGATAAAAAAATGGAAGAAACATAAGGCAAGATTCGTTAAAAATCATGTTTTTCTCTCCCCCATCCACCTTTTACCCCCCACCCTCCCATTTTAATATGATAAACATTGAATCTTCCTTCATTAGGGCATGAAAGTAAATAAATAGTGTATGGTTCTTGAGATAATTATAAGAATTCTGTATTTATGTAAAGTAGAAACTCTGGAACATTTGCTTGTCTGCATCTATTCTGTTCTTGCTAAGCGAGGGAACTTGTAAAAATTGGCCCTGCCATTTTGGAATTTCAGAATGTCCATGATATTTTTAGAGACATTATAGCTTATTTTTCCTACCATCATATTTTTAAGACCAAAGTGTTTGTGGAGAAGTTGGAATAGTCACCCTCTAAAAATCTTCTTATGTTCTTTAGTTCTACTGCCCTGACCACATCATATTTTATTGAAACTCCCCTTTGCTAATATTATTAATCCACTTCCCACAAGAGGATTGCTCTTATTTTGTTTATATGTGTGTGCTATGGATAAAGACCAATAGTTAGCTTGTGTTTCACATACTTCATGGTATATTATCCCTCAAAACAAAACACTTTGCCTATTAAATATCTCATGAAATTGCTATTAAACTTAGTGAATCTCTTTGACTATCTTAGTAAATCATGGTAAATTTTCTAATTGATAAAATTAGGTCTGACTCAAATAAAGAATTAAAAAGGAATTCTATAAAATTTCGTGGCTATTTTTCTGTGTCAAAATAACTGGGTTTGGAGGACCCCAGGCATTTGGCCAGACCCTATTTTGGCAGTGTCTGTGAGGATGTTTTGGGTGAAATCAACATTGGAATCAGTTGGATCAGTCAAATAGATCACTGTCACTAGTGTGGGTGGGTTTCATCCAACCAATTGATTGACTAGAATAAGGAGTTACCCAATCCTTGCTTAAGGGAGAACCTCTCCTCCCTGACCGTTTTGTTACTGTTTTGTTTGTGGGTCCTCACCTAATGTTTAAAATTCAGTTGTACTGTAAGCACACACAAAAAGGTCAATAATCGATTTATTTAAAAAGGGGGAAGAAAAGAAACAACCCAGGGGGAGAGAGAGAGATACAAGTTAACTAGAGCATCCTACCAGTTCCACTGGCTTGGAACTCCAATAGCACACAGAAAGCTCATCAAGAGCCAAGCAATCAGCCACCAACCATGAGGCCAAGGCTAATATGTTTGCTTAGCTCCACCCTTGAGTCCTTGCAGTTCTCCCCTTGGTATTGCTGAGAGTTGTAGTTTCAGTGACTGGAGTAGGGAGTGGAGTCCACAAAACTGGAGTAACGGGTGGAATCCACAAAACTCTGCAGATGTCGGAGTCCACAAAACTGGAGTAACGGGTGGAATCCACAAAACTCTGCAGATGTCAGGACATCCTTTCCCCCTGACAGTTTGAGGTAGTTCATCAATATTTTTTTTGGTTTCAAACTTGAATTGAAGCATGTTGCCTCTTTAGTTTTGATCCTGCTGCTGTTTCAACTTGAAATTGTAGCCTCTGATCTCCTCTTGGGCCTTTGACCCCATACTGGAAGTCACACCATTGGCTCTCCTGTGTCTCCAGCTTGTCAACTGTGTGTCTTGGGATTCCCAACTTCCAAAATTGCATGAGCCAATTTCTTATAATATGTATCTTTTTCTATATATTTATGCCTGTTAGTTATGTTTCTCTGGATAAGTTGAGATTGATATTGAAATTCTGAAAAACATTGGTAGTGGGAGAAGTTCAGTAGTGATGGGGCTTCTGTTTTTAACATGTCTTTTAGTTTTCAAATGAAAATATTAGGAAAAGAAAATGATTTTCAAAATCTTTTCTTACTGATGAATTGAAAGCAATAACACCCTTAACTTTCTAGACAGGAAACATACAAATACATCTGAGAACATTAAAAGTTCATTACTACATGGCATTGAACAGCGTTACCATCTTATGGCTGCTATCCTCTGCATGTGTATAAAAAGTATCTCTGGGGCCTCCCTGGTGGTACAGTAGGTTAAAGTGCAGCACTGCAAGTTGGAAGCAGCCACTTCAGTGCAAGTTTGATCCCCAGCCACGGAGGTGATCAACATGGTGAGGTAGGCCTCTCTTGACCTGCCTGCTGCTCTCCTCAGCAGTGTAATTCATTGATCTGTCTGTTCTGTTCCCCACTCTGTCTCTAGTAATTCCTCTCACCCCCCTGCATCTCTGGTCTGTACCCCAGTTCTCTATGAATAAAAAAAAAAGAACAAAAAACTGAGCATCTTTTGGGCTTTGGCTGGTTGTGTACATGGATTGAAAAAAAAAAAAAACAGTACTTCTGATTGAGGAAGTGCTCATTGGAGAGGCCAGAAAACTAGTTCTATGTTTCTATGTTTATTCTATACATAAATTTTAGTGCCTCAGTGTATCCTTAAACAAGAAAATGCTTTGTATTCATATAGAAAAAGATACTTCACATAAAAAATACATGGCTCTCATTGGAGGGTATTGAGGGTCTGTATTCTTCACTGGGAAGCTCAGAGTTGATCCTGGAGAGGCCACTGCTCTACTGTCTATTTTCATGGCTTTGACCTCTCCTCTAGGTTTTCCTTGAAACATATTTAACTTTGAGTCACCATCTCTACTGTTTGCTTACTCACCTTCTCAAAACAGGTCAGGAGTCAATGGGTTCTTTGTTAAAATTCATGACTGTCATAGGATGTATGATTCCCAAGACAGCTTTGGCAAATAACCAGTCTTACAGAAGGATAATATCCAGAATGTTATTCTGTGGCAAGATTTTACCGAAGTTGCCTCTTACGCGCACAAATAGGCTGTTTTCTTGGTTTGTCATTCCCTTCCAAAGGCACTTAGGAGGGGTGGAAGCCTAGAGTGAGCAGTTAAGTTCCTCCACGTGAGAGCACAAGTGAATTAAAGTTCCAGTGACTCAAGTCTCAGAGGCAATTACAGAGGTTTTCAGTAGTTAAACCAAGGTAACTTGCAAAGAGCCCAATTCCATTGCTGACTCGATCTTTAAATCAATGTTTCCACAGACATTATATATGATAGCATATGTAGGCTGGGAAACAAAGAATTGAGACTCGGGAACAGATTTAAAGGGGAGAAAGCAGGTCTTTATATGAGGCTGGATTTTCAAGTATTATCTAGGGCAAAAGTTTTTTAAAATCTTAAATTACCTGTCACTCTCTAGCAGAGAACCGTTTCAGAGGTTCGACTTTGCTCTCACATAGTCACTCCACATAATGTCAGAGACCCCTAAAAGGGTACTTGGGAAGATATATTGCAAATTGTTATGCAATTCCCTAGTCCTCTGACCATGAGAATTAGGAATTTGGGAGGTGTTTTATGTGGGGTAGGGGAAAGAGAGGGGAAAAATTGACAAGGAAATTTATTTTTAAGGATACTAAAACCTGGGCATTTTTTATTGCATAGCCACAGGATGCTGGCTAAAATAATTTGCAAGAAGGCAGTGGAGGGGCTGAATGCATGGTTATTATAGTGGATAGATTTTTGAAAAACTCTTTCAGAACAACTTAAATGGAGGATGACCTCATTGATCTTAGATTATTTCCCCAATTACATTGGAAGGCCTGTTTGAGGAGCAGGGAGGTAAGATCCAGCAAATTGCTATAAGGCATATGTAGTTGCTGTGGTTTGTACATAGAAAAAGTTCCATCATTATTGCCCTTTGGACCCTCACTGGATGTAATATCCATTTTCTGTATTTCAGACAATTCAGCATCTTTGTATTTAAAAGCCTCTGCTTTGTTATAGTTGAAAGCTTATGCTTTGAAGCCAGCCATGCCTGGGTTTAAATCCTAGTTCCACTGTTACTATCTGGGTGCCCTGAAGAAATGTTCAGTTTCTTCTGGACTCAATTCTTTTCCTGTTAAATGGATTTAATAAGTTATTCATCTCATATTAAATGTGGCTATAGGTGGAAGCTGCTTAACATAGAGGCCCTGCCATTTAGCCTGAGCACAATACAGTTTAGCTAATTAGTTATATTTAGATACTAATAAATGGAAGCTGACATGACCATGATAACATGAGGTAGTTGTAAAAATCAGACTTGTCTTCATACCACTGAAGCATCCTATTGGTAACACATTGAGTTAAAAATGTAACTTGGGTTCTTATTTTTGTTACCATTGAAAACACTGTACAATACTGAACATTAAACATTGTCCAACAGTGACAGCTGAAGTGTTATTAATTAAAATGGACAAATGTCAAATATTGAATGCTTCAGGATCAGAGTGATTCGCTGAGTGTTCCTCTTTTGTGAGCACGTACCACCATCTTTATCAAGTCAAATGAAACTGACAATACTTGAAAACAAGACATCATAAAGACTCATTCTCAAGTGAGTGCAGATTGTGTGAATGAAACTTACTTAGTGAAAGAACAAGGAGGTTGTCCCCTATCTCCTCCATTCATAAAGCCGGGGTTGGGGGTAGCCCCTCATATGAAAAACACATGGTTTTAAAATTTCTTGTCTGAGCTTGCTACATTGATGACGCTTTATGTAGAGAGATAAAAATCTGTGCCTGGACTGCCACAACGTGTTTCGGGGACTGTGGCTGAACCATGTTGATATTCTTAAGCAGGTTGCAATGAGAACCACCTGTAATCCAGGCAGGTTTGGGAGTAGTGAAAATCATCAAGGGATTCCAGGTCAAGATCCTGTAAATAAGACGGGCAAAGAGATGGTTGACAATGTCAGTGAGTCACATGGTGATGAAAACCGCAAGCATAAACAATGAAGAAAATAGGTATGACTTCTGTTAGAGGCATAACCAGACCATGTTTCAAAGAATTGAGAATATGACTTTTCAGTGTTCGTCTGGAAGACTGGGATTGCTAGATCCCTTCACCTTTTATGTTATTCATAATAATTATGCGGAAGACAGAGGTCAGGAGATATCTTGTACTCAGAAAACATACAAAATATTATATTAAAAAAACATACAGAATATTGAGTAATAGAGTAACCGAATTTGGAGGTGAAAAACTTTCTAGGACAAAACAAGGGGTGATACAAATATATCAAATTCTGAGCTTGCCTAGATAAATTCCCATACCTTATTTCTTTTACCCTCATGAGGTAGGCAGAATAAAGGAAGACTTAACAAGCAAAAAGGCTTCGTGAGTATTTTGTTTTAGACAAATTTAATGAGGGATATTGAAAATAAAAATAAATCAAGATAAAATGGATTAAATTGAATCTTTTCCAAACATTTGGTTCTCATAGATACTCATCTCATCCATGTCAGGTTCACATCGATAAATGTGCCAGATACTTATTAACTAATTAGAGCACTATGGACATTTATATGGTGATGATGATGGAATCTAAGAAGATTCCAAAGAGTTTTAGAGTATAGAGGAAAAATTCATATCAAAAATTAAACTTAAAAACAGCAAAATAATATAATGACTGAATAGAGAAGTTAACTGCATAATGGACACGTGTGTGAGTTTGGTATCAGTGGCTTGGGTCTGTCATATATTTGCTGGATAATCATCAATAAGCTGTTTCAGCTCCCTAAGCTCTGTATTTTCCTTGGTTATGCAGCACCTGTGGAAGACTATCAAAATCCATTATCATCATGCCTGGAATATATAGAATATTCAAAACTGATAACTGATTATTTATCATTTTAAACTCAGGGCTATGATTGGGACATCAGGGAAGACTTCATGACATGTCATTGAAATTGAGTTTTGAAAGATTAAGATTTCAACCTTAAGAAGTACTGGGATAGTTAATTAAAACAGTGAAACAGGCCCTCCCTGGTGGCGCAGCGGGTTAAAGCACTGCACTACAAAGCTTAAGCCACTTCCTCATGAGTTCGATTCCCGCCTGCCCCGGAGGAGTCCACATGGCGAGGCAGACCTCTCCTGGCCTGCCCGCTGCTCCCCTCAGCAGTGTACTTAGTCGATCTGCCTGTTCTGCTCCCCACTCTGTCTCTGGTGAATCCTCTCACCCTTCGCATCTCTGGCCTGTACCCCAGTTCTATATGAATAAATAAATCTTTAGAAAAAAAAAACACAGTGAAACAGATGAAAGAAAACTCCTGGACAAAGATGTTAAAGATTACATCAGTTTTGTATTTCAGTTGATTTTGTATTGATTTTTCTTTGCCAGGCAGTGGGTTTCTCAGGGTGTGTGATCCTCAGTCTCTCCATCAGAAAGTTGAGGTAAAAAGATACCTATTTCTTATGGTTGCTGCTGGCAGGAAGATATGTAACAATGTTTGAAGAAAGCATATGATGATATGAAAATTGTCATTGACATTTTAATAATTCAAATATGAATAAGTAAAAGACTATTTCAAGGAGGATGAAAAAGATGGGGAAGGGCAATTTAAGCAGAGACATTAGCATGACATACAGGTACGGATGTGGAGATCTAAGGGTTCACAGAGCATTATGTAGGTAGGACTGAAATATGAGTTCTAGAAGGATTTTTTTTTGGTAGAGTACCTTATGTGGTGCTTGAATGCTGAACTACAGGAATGGCTATTAGTCTATCCCCAGCAGGAAGTCAATGGCATTTTTGAAAGGGTGTTACATGTTCAAAGGAGAATATCCCATACCTTCCTTTTCAATGGCTGGTGGAATGGCCTGGTATAAAAAGGTCCTCACCTATAGATCACAGATGGCTTGATCCTTAAGCCCTGGTCAGCATATCATTTTTGTTGCCTCCCTTTTTCTGGTCCAGGCCTGCATTGCTCTTGACCTGTCTTCCAGTAATTCTTAGCCTGAGCATATTAGTAATCTATGAGATTTTAGAAGTACATTTTTTAAAGATTTATTTATTTATGCATACAGAATTGGGGTGCAGACATGGCCAGAGGATTCACCAGAGACAGAATGGGAGGCAGAACAGGCAGATTGACAAAGTACACTACTGAGGGGTGCAGCAGGTCTTCCATGCCATATGGATCACCTCTAGGGCTGGGGATTGAACTTGCACTGAGGTGGCTGCAGTCAGCTTGCAGTGCTGTGTCCCAAATTGTTCCGCCACCAGGGAGGGCCTGGTTTTAGAAATATTTTAAGCCCTAAGCTATGCTCCAGTCTATTGAATAGCATCTAGATGTAGGGCACAGGCTATGGATTTGGGAAATCAGTGCAGATGATTCTAATATCCAGATAAGAATGATTGCCTTCTGAACTTGCTCTCTACCCACCATTTCCCCATGATTTAGTGAGGAGGCTCTTTGAGGTTGCAAGGAATACCCATGGGTTATGATGGTTTTCTGCTAAGCTATCAGATGGGATAAGAAAGAGGGACCTAGCTACTGAATCATGGCTCAGGGAGCCCAACAATAGTAGACATCAGGCTGTATGTAACAAAAAAACCACAGAACACTTGGTGTCAGGTGACTGGTTCATAGTTCATAGATTAAATAGTCCACTAGAGATTTGGTTAGGTAATAGAAATTTAGGGTTCTCATTTTGTTGGCTGAATTATGACTTAGCAGTCCCTGCTGTTTCTCAGTGTGATTCTTTAACCGGAGTAAAGAATTATCAACTCATTGGTAAGTCAAGAGAGTGACAGCTGGGTTAGTCTAGTCACTCATTGTGTATTAACTGCCTTAGTAGGTGCTTTGTCTGTGGTCAAGCCAGTCATGGTTGGGTGGCCGGGTTTCATAGGATAGAATGTGTGTAAGAAGCAGTACAGGAATATAGAAGGGGCCCGTGCTTCCCAGAGGACAATTGCATAATAGTTCTTACAGACAAACTTTACTTGATATCAGAGACCCGGATCTGAGTATTTTACATATATATCAGCTCCTTTAATTTTCATAACATGAATAACTTATTGATGAATATAAAACTTTATATGTGTAAATGTATATAAATATTTCTAGCTATTGAGATTACATACACATTTATCATTGCTCTGTAGCAGACACTAAGGAATTTATAGATATTGACTCCTGTGAGAAGAAGTAGTTACAAAGTAGTTACTATTATTTTCTCAAAATACAGATGAAGAGACAGAACCTTAAGAGTTAACACCTTTTGTGAGGTCATATTGTGAAAAGTAGCTAAACAGATTTGAACCCAGACACTCTGGACACTTATTTATCTCTGTGGGAGTTACAGAATCTATTTTTTCCCATGGCCATGTAGTCTTAGTTACTGTAAGTACGTATCTACACCTCTGTGCACTTTGGGTGATATGCCAGGCTTCTGTGTGGAGGGCAGGGAGCTGCTCCTCAGTAAACTCTAGTCTTCTAAGTACTTCTATATCCAGTGTCCATTTCCTATGTAATCTTTTCTCTTTTCAGTTTCTTTTAATATTTTTTTTCTTTTTATCACTTCTTTTTAAATGGAGGTAACATACATTGGTGTATAGCAATGTTCTTTTGAATTCTATATCTGGCATTTTATGCTAAATATTAGCCATTAATGAATGGGTGATAAATAAATGACTAATTAAATCAATGCATACATAAGGTAGTTAGATTTCAAGCGAAACCCAAGAACAATTGAATTGGACTTTGAAGGGAGAGGGGAAGAATCTTTGACAGAGTGAAAATCCTACATGATCATTTGTGAATTACAATAATATAGAATGGTACAGCTTGACTTGGCTTTCTACCTTCAAGGACTCCACTGAGACTTGATGAAATACTTTAAACATTTTTGTTCCAAACCTTCTTGGTTTATAAACCTTGAGCAATTTTATACCTTGGATTTTAGGAAAACGTACTGCTTTCCCAGCAAGACAATTATGAGGATCACTCATCATTTAGCATTTTATTGTGAGTTGTGAGCCATGGAGAAAGAAGAACAAGAGGAGAAAAGAGGAAGTAAAATGTTATCAACTTTGCAACACTAGGCATATTAGCATTTGGCTGGATTCTTATTTTGGGTTTCATACACTTTTTTAAAAGGAAAAATATAATGAATGATAAGATATCTCAGAGATGCTATTGGAACATATTCATAAAAAAAGACATTTTGAAGAAAATGTATTTCAGCAGGACATTGGCGAGGTCAACAGGGAGATGGGATGATGGGGCACACACCAAAGAGAAGAAGACAAGAGCAGTGACAGCCTGGTTCTATTACCTCACTGTGGAGGCAGCAGACAGAGGGAAGAGAATCACAGCTGCAGATGTGCCATAAACAAGCACAAGGGACTAAGTGGGAGCTTGATGCCAAATTAAACCTGTGCATAAGCCTTATTTGTTTCCTTGTAGTTAAGGGAAGACATCACTATTCAAAAAGACAAGCTACATAAGGCACGCTATATGCAAACTGGAGTCAGGGTTTCCAATCAGGAAAGGGTGTTCAATCTCGTCCTATTAAGAACTTTGTTTAGACAGCTTTGGTACTTTAAAGACATTGGTTCTAGTCAGTTGGAGAGGGAGAGTCAAAGAAATGCCCACACAAAGTAGCCTGCCAATGTCACATGATGCCTGAAGGTTATAGAGAAACAGAACCTTTCTAAGCGCTGCTTTTGATTATTTTGCATTATCTGGTGCAATCTTATTAACACAATATATAAGGTAATAAAATACTCATGTAACAGACTTATGTTATAAAGTACCTATTGTGTTTATATTCTTTTTCAATAAGCCAAACTTTGTTTTAATTCTATAAATGGTGTCATTTCTATTTATTTGCACACATTTCTATGGAAAACTAATTCATTCTGGAGATCCCTTTGAAGTCTTACAGAATCCCTTTTCAATCCTTTCCTTCTCTCAATTTTCTTTTCCACCCAAATACTCCCTGGCAGTGACCAAGATCTAGAACATTACAAGATAGAAATATGCAATAAATTTGGTTTATACATGCTAAAGAGATGCACATACTTAGAACTTTCCTAGCATGATGAGAATAACGAGATGCATTTTGAGTGCAAGAAAAGTCAAGGAATGGAAATCTTCATTTAGAATCCCTCAACAATCATCTTTTAAAATAAATTTAAAGAGAAAAATTTTGAGACTTACTTATTGTTCTATTTTATAGACATACCATTCATATAATCTAACTAGTTTTTATAGCCTCCTGCATGTTGGGGAAGAGTGCTAGTTTTTCTAATCAATTTATGTCCTGAGGAACAGAAAAATAAAATTAAATGATATGCTCACATTATGAGGAAAAAATAAGTTGTAAGGAGTATTTAGCCAACTTAGTCCAGTCTTAGACCAGTCTTTCTGTTAAAGTTAGTTTCAATTTTCAGTAACTATCTTTCAATAATCATAGAAGTTGTTAAATGCTTTGCTGGCATTCGCCAGACTTAACTGTAGTAACACTAATGAAGAGTTAGTGAGAAAGATACTTGATGAGTTCCAGTTCCAGGACTAGTCCTGGTTATTTTACTTTTAGATTGGGGCAGACTTGGGGGAGTGAAACTGTGCTAGCATGTGGCAGGTGACACAATTGGGTAAACTTGGATCCTACAGGTGACTACAACATGTCTGTCACCCCATTTTCTCATGTATTTTGTCCCTTCATTTTGCATGGGTATAAACAGAGAATTACACAGATAGAAAATATTCTTGTGGCTAGCCAAATGATCTAGTAGGTTAACAAAGCAGTAACAAGGTTAAGAGAGAAACTATTGAAATGCTGCCTACTAATAAAGCATTGATTTGTGTCATACAAGCATTGTATGTTTAATAAACATTTTAGGACAGAAAAAAGTAAGGGAAAAAGGATTTGCTTTTTCATTTTTATGTTTGTTATTTTCATTAACAAATTAGTTATGCATATAAGAACTGTGGTGTAGGCCAGAGGTGCTCTTCTGATACACTGCTAAGGGGAGCAGTGAGCGAGACAGGAGAGGTCTGCTGTGCCATGTGGGTCACCTCCCTGGCCAGCTAGGGATAGAAGTTGTGCAGCAGTGGCTGGATTAGCCTGACAGCACTGTCCTTAACCCCTGTGCCAGCAGGGAGGCCCTTGCTTTTTAATTTTCAATGGAGAGTCCTTATGGTAAAAATCAAAACAAACAATAAATTAGACACAACCTCATACAAAACCAAACCAAACAAAATCATACAAGCTTTGACTGTCATTGGAAACCAAACTAAAGCCAAAATTGAGCCAAACTCTGGGATAATTTTAAGGAACTAGAAAAACTACTAAAGTTTGTTATAACTTAGTTTGTTTGAAAGGCTTGAGGTGCTTGGTCCCGTGTGTGTGTGCGTAGAAATAGGTGTTAGGTAAATAACATTTTGATCTATGGGTTCTTCTAAACCTCATGTTCATTATTGATGGGGTCAAAGGAAAACAAAAATAAGGTGGACTTTTCTGTCCTAGTTGGCAGATTCAATTTAGCAGAAATGAGAGAAGCTGGTTAAACAAGATTGTAAAGACAGAAGGCTGAGTTGTAGCATCCTGTTAATGACTTGGGACAACTCTCAGACACGTACACAGACTCCATCAAGTGGGGGAACATCTTATGGCCTTTAGCATGGAGACTATATTATCAATCTTCAAGGATTTCTGAGGTTTAAATGAATAAAGAAAATGATGCGATAGTTCTGAAGTCAAAACAAAGGGGAAAATATCAGTCCTCTTTGTAGTTGGAGGGAGAAGCAAAGAATAACCACTAGTGAGCTAGACAAAACCGGTGGCACCTAATCTATATAACTTTTTCTTTGTTTCCTTTCAAGGAAGAATTTTAGGAAAACGTTGTGTTATCTCACCTTTACTAAATACGGCATTTAGAATAACTAGCCCTTTTGATGTCACATGATTTAAAATTTGTAGGTTGTTAGCAAAGATCTTGTCTCTATGTCTCTCTAAAAATGGTGTGGTTGAAGGGGAAGAGATAGAAAAAAGTTTCAGAAATACTGGTTTGCTTTTTAACTCCCCTTCTTCCCCCCTCACTTCTTTCCCCTTTATTTCTTACCATTCTTCCTTTTGTCCTAAAATGCTTATTAAACATGCAACATTTCAACAGCATAAATCAGTGCTTTATTAATAAGTAACATTTGAATCATTGATATAAAAATTTAAACTTAGTTATTTGCTCATCTTTTCAAGGTGGAATTATTTCTTAATGTACAATTTTAATGGTTGTTTAGTTTAGAAATATTTAAATACTCTGCTGTCTGTCCTTTTACCAGCAGATATACTTTAGCTGGTATTCTTTTATTGTTCAGTACCATTTATGAAAATAATGATATACGTAAATTCTGAATGAAGTTTGAAATTGTGAAAGGTTAACTTAAATTCAGTGTGGGTGAACTGGCTTTATTCTTAGAATTGTTCATTATATTGTAATCATTTGAAAATTAGAAATCTAGGTTGTGGCATATATAGTGACTATCTAGAAGTTGATTAGATTGTTTCATGCTCAATAGACACCATAAAGTATTTTATAGTTTATATATAATTGAAGCATATTATTTATATAACAATTGTTATATATATTTTTCTGAATGCTTGTAGTTCTGCTTGTTCTTTTCTTGTTCTCTTCCTTTATGGTTTGATAACTTTCTTTAGTATTATGTTTAGATTCCTTTCTCATTTTCTTTTGTTAGTCTACTACATTTTCTTTTTTAAGAATTATTTATTTGTGCATACAAGAGCTGGGGGCTGAGAGGATTCACCAGAGACAGAGTGGGGAGCAGAACAGGCAGATCTGCTTAACTCCACTGCTGAGGAGAACAGTGAGACAGGAGAGGTCTGCTGCACATGTGGCTCACCTCCCAGGCCTGGGGATTCAACTCATGGCCTCCCCTTCTTCAGAACACTTTTGTTTCTTCTAATCAGTTTTCTATTTTCTCCTCTCTTTATTCTCCTTGTGGGCCCACATAATATAAATGTTAAACTTGACGTCCCATAGGTCCCTAAGTTATTTTTCTTTTCTAAAATTCTTTTTTCTTTCTGTTACTCTGGGTGGATGTTCTCCATTACCCTGTCTTTGAGCTTGCTTATCAATTCCTACACTCCATGAAGTCTGCCATTGCAACCCTACATTGTGTTTTTCAGTTCAGTTATTATAGTTTTCAATTTTGTGATAATCTGTCTGGTACTTTCTTATATTTTATCTCTGTTCTTATTTTGTTCATATATTTTCCTCCTGAGTTTAGTGTACATACTTTGAATTCTTTATCTGGTGGTTGCTTATTCCTCTTGCATTAAGGTCTGTTTTGAAGACTTTATTTTTTAGGCATATCTCTGTTTCTTCATCTAACTTGACTGTATTTGTTTCTATGTATTTGGCAACGACTGCTTTTCCCAATGTTAGAGGCATGAGCTTGCATAGGTATTGAAACTTATCATTCTACTTTGTCCTGTTTGGGGTTGTTTCTTGAACCTTTGTTGCTGTTTAGGCAGCATGGTTTATTCTTGATAAATCCCCAAAGCTGAGGGTATGACAAGACCTGTTAGTGTTATGAGGGAAGGTATCTTTCTTAGCACCTAATTTCAAGCAGATTAAAGCCTCAAGCAATAGCTTGAGCCTCAAGCAACAGCTTTAAAGTATGCCAATATGTATGATTTTGTGGGGTAGCAGCAGCGATAAGTACTGCTAGCTTCCAGATCTAGTGTTATCTGCCTGGGGATAGCTGTAAGAATTTGGGTCTCATATGAGTATATATTCTCCTTTCTGGTGGGCACTGGTGAGGTTTAGCATGGCCAAGTGTAGATACAAAGGAAGTGTCCCCCCCTCCCCTCCAGATTCAACTTTGCCCTGAAGCATGTGTGGGAAGTTGCTAGCCCAGCTATGTTGAATTATATCACAGCTGCAGGCACAGGTAGGCATAGCAAGTCCACCGAATTGGTACCTGCAAATGCCTCCATCTTGGGAATGAGTCCCAATTGACCATGGCCCCTGGCAGATGCTTTAGACCAGTTAATGAGTCCCCTTATGTATGACTTAGGAGCTTTTCAAGTAGCTAGTTTTGTTCTGGGTTCTGGAGTAAGAAAGTCTGCATGTTTGCCTGTTAAATGCAGACTTTGTTTCAACCTCTTGGGTTTCCTGATCCAAAGCCCTGTTTGTTTTTAATGCTAGATTTCAGGGGTGGGGGAGTGGGAGCCCACAACTCTGGTACAGATCCCAAGGTGATACTGCCTGCTCTGTGGCACAAGCCCCTCACCCTCATGGAGAAACTTAAGTGTCTGAGAGATCTTCAAAAGGTGGGTGCTGAGCTAGGGCTGAGATTTCTGGACAAGACTGCATTATTATATGTCTTACTTGCTTTGCTGTCATTTATTTTTGTTCCTGTTGTGGGGGAGCTTTTCAGCTCATCTCAGATCATTTTCAGGAGAACAGTTCCATATACACTGTTTATTGGGTGTTTCCAAGAGATGAGTCCAATAACTTCCTGCTCCATCATCTTCAGCTACACAGCTCAAGTCAGACAGTATTTTTCATACAAATACACTGAAGAACTTTGAAAGGACAGTATTCTCTTGCTACTGATAATTTAACCTTGATACCAAGTCAGAAGACTAAACTAGGGTACATTTTGAGAATAAAGAAGCTTTTCCCCCACCTCATTTTCCTCTCTATCACCATAACTTTGATTACATTCATCATTTTTCTCCTCTCATGACATTCATTCTAGATAACAGGTGGTTTTAAATAGTGATATCCTCTTAGGTGTTTTGCCTGAGTTGAATGAAGAGATTTACATACATTAAAAAATGATACTTTTCGAGTGTAATAGTTTAATTTTGGGCTTTAGTAGCAGAATAATTATAGTCAATATATATGTAAAGTAGCCTGATAATATAAGGGAGAAATATTAAAATTTGTATCTTTAAGGCTACTAATGATAAATTAAATGTATTTCTTTGACATAATAATTTAAAAATCACTTTATTACTGCAGGCTACACACTTTTGTTATTGTAATAATTCCATGAGTTTTCATGTTTGTGTTTCTTCAATAGCCCTGCATATTTCCTTGTTTTAGGCCTGAAACTAAATTAATTACTTTGTTTAATTTCATGAACATGCCAACCTGCAGTTATGAATAGCTACTAATATCAAGTGTTTACATGGTGAGTATAGGATGTTACAACAAATATCTACCCAATTACCAAACAACTGAAGGCAATATTGTTTCCAGGAAACTGGAAAAATATAACTTCTCTATATTAACAGGAAACATTGCCAATAGGGTTTGTTAAAATCTGTTAATGTCAAATTAAATTTTATTAAGAAACCAATTTGCAAATACAATATTGTATAAGCCAAAAATTTTATGGCAAGTTTTTTTTTTTTAAGTCAAGAATCTCAGTGACAATAGAAACACACCTTAAGCATCCATCCTACCAGCACTTTAGAAATATTTTGACAGATCGTCATGATTTCATGGGAAATCACTGTGGGACAACAGTTTGACAATGAACACTTTCTTTGTAAGACATTAGCCTAGAAAAAGACCAAATTGAACAACTAGAATAGGAAGGGTCTTACCAACTTAGATCTAATGAATGATGGAAGAGATATTAAGCAAAGATGTAATGACTCTGGAGATTCACTTAGAATATATAAAAGATTTTTTAGACCTGTCATAATAAGCTCTGGCTGCTTAGCAAAAATATAATAGACTGGTATTTAAACAACAGACATTCAGTTTTCATAGTTTTGGAGGCTGGGAAGTCTACTATCTTAGTGCAGGCAGATCCAATTTTTGGCAAGGGCCATCTAACTCTCTGTAGTGAGCAGATTTCTCACGCTGTCTTCTCTCATGATATGGAGAGAGGTTCCTCTCGTAAGAGCACTAATCTTAGCTGGGGACTCCAAAATTATGCTTTCTTGTATACCTACTTCCCAACAGCTGTTCTTCTGAATACCATCCTGTTTGGGGTAATGGCTTCAAATTATGGATGTTAAGGGATATAAAAAGTCTATAACCTCAGTTAAAAATAAATCCATGAGATTCAAAATTTGCTAATAGATTAGATCTTAAATGTTTTTCTGCACAAAAATGAGATATAATTTTACTTATTTTAGGATGATAATTATACTACACTATAGAATATATAAAATTAACACACTGTATATATTAAGTTCACATTATTGCATGCGTATTACATCTCCATTAAAAAAAAGATATGGAATATGACTCAGCAAAAATACTTAAATAACCCAACCAAAGAATGGATAGAAGACGTAAGCAGACACTTCTCCAAAGACACACAATGGCAAACAGCTGCATATAAATACTCATCTTTATTTATCATCAGGATTCTTTGTTCACAATTTACACTATTATACTATTTACATTAGTAAATAGCCCTTATTTATAATAACCAACCTTGTTGAGCTTGCAGTAATATGAATGGAACTCAAGTGAAATAAGTCAGGAGGAAAAAGACAAATAGCAGATGATATCACTTATATGTGAACTTTAGAGAAACAAAGAGTCATATAAAGCCAAACTAATAACAAACCCCAGAGTATGACAGACAGTAGAATCAAAACTATTAGTGGAGGAGGGGGAGGGATGGGTGCAAGAGTAAGTTGTTAGGGAGCACAATGAAATATGGTGGAGAATGATGGGTGTTTTGGTGGCGGATGTGGTGTGGTAACAACACCTGGAATGGGACATCTATACTTATAAAAAAAAATAACAATGTAACCCAATGATAGGTCAAAAGAAAAAAAAAAAGATGTGAGTAGTTTGTTTACAGAAAAAGAAAAAATAGGGCCCTCCCTGGTGGTGGAATGGGTTGTGAAGCTGTCCGCAGCTACTGTAGCACGAGTTCGATCCCCTGCCAGGGAGATGACTCACATAGTGTGGCAGACCTCTCCTGACCCACCCACTGCTCCCTTCAGCAGTGTACTTCTTCATTCTGCCTATTCTGTTCCCTAGACTATCTCTGGTGAATCTGCTCACCATCTCCCACCCCACACATCTGGCCTGAACCCCAGTTCGTTTATGCATAAATAAATAAATCTTAAAAAAAAGAAAAAGAAAAAACATTCACAAAGTATAAACTACTCTAAAATGTAAAAAAGATTATAATTAAAAAAACAAACCTATAAAACAAAATCTTTTTTAAATTATAAAAATGTAGAAAGTAGCATCCCCAAATAAAATTAAAATTCAACTATAAAAAGAAGAAACGAGCAATAGATTAAGTAGATAATAAAACTACCAAAAAATATATGTGCAACAGACTTACAAATAAAAGTTTTAACAGTTGAAAAAGAATATAATCTTTGCTAAGAGTAGAACTAGTGTTTTGGAAGATTGGGAAAGAAATATTGTATAAAATACAGCAAAAGCACAGAGAACCATGATTAAAATGATCAACCAATATTCAGCAGACCAAACATGTGAATCATAGAATGTATGGAAAGAGAAAAGAGAATATATAGAAAAACAATCTGTGGAAGTTAAGATTAACATTAAAATAGTCCTCACCTCACTCCATGACAACCACCCTTTTTCACTGATTTATACTTGATCATATAGAAGGTTTGCTACTTCTGAGCTGAGACGTATAGAAGTCAGATAAATTTCTACCATCTCTCCTACTTTTTTCCACCAAGAGATGAATTATACTAGGACTGAATCTTTGTGGTATAATCAAGGAAAAGACAGACATGCCTGTGCTCCAGTTCTTGTAAGCATAAATAGATCTTTAATCAAAAGGCATGCATTGAAGAATTGGGATGTAGGCCAGAGATGTGGAGGAAGGCATGACAGGACTTAACAGACACAGAGTGGGGAGCAGAGCAGGCACATATACTGAAATACACCACTGAGGGGAGCAGTGGGTGGGTCAGGAGAGGGCTGCTGTGCCATGTGGATAACCTCCTGGGCCGGGGATTGAAATCGTGCTGCAGAGACTGCCAGCAGTTTGAAAGAGCAGAGACTTTTTAACTCTGCACTACCAGGAAGGACACGAATAAATATAATTTTGTAGTTACAAATAAGTAGCAAGATCTTCACAAAAAATCTGGTTAATACAACACAATTCAACAGACAATTGAAGAAAATTACCTTGAATTGAAGTATGCCTTGACTCTAGATTCAAAGTGCTAGAGAGAATCCAAGAAGACAAACTTGTAATTAACTAATAAATACAGGTGAAATATTAAGAATAATTTTAAAGGTGTGACAATCAGTCTACTGTAAACATTCTTATCATTCTTTATAAAGAGAAGACTTATTTTGAAAGCAAAGAGAAAAACAAGCTGATACTTTACCTATTCCGTGTCATTGATCTGTCATGGGCAGGGAGGGGAAGCCTTTTGAGGACATAGCATTCAGGACATACTATACCATTTGAAGAAAATCTTTTAGGAAGAACTCCAATCCTTACCAATGTATTCAGATCATCTAGCTCATCTAGCTCAAAGACAGGAGTTATAGAGGAAAGCATGATAGCATGTCTCGATCAATGACCAAAAAGAAATCAAGAATTTATTATATAAAGTAAGAATTAGTCAAAAAATATGAGAAACATTTAAAATGATAACAAAACCACAACCTGAAATTAAGAAATTATAGACTACTTCAGTAAAATTTCACAATAGGAAGAACCATTCAAAATATATCTTCTGGTGGCCCTGGTGGCTCAGTGGCTTAAAACACAGCACTAAGAAGCTAAAGCCACTTCATCATGAGTTAGATCCCCACCCCTGGGGTGATCCACATGGCGTGGCAGATATCTTCTGACCCACCTGCTGCTCCTCTCAGCAGTGTACTTCCTCAGTCAGCTTGCTCTGCTCCCCACTCTGTCTCTGGTGAATCCTCTTACCACCTCTGAACTGCTGGCCTGTACCCCAATTTCTATATGCATAAATAGATAAATCTTTAAAAAAAATAAAAGACAAACAACAACAACAGCAAAAACCAACAAAATATATCTTCGCAGTGGGTGAAGGACAGAGAACTGGGAAATGAGTGACCTAACTGTGTTTTTGGATGGCGGAGGGAAGAACAAAGAAAGCAATGGGCAAGCTAATCTATTGGTGGGGCACAATTATTATTTAATGTTCCTATATTGATATATGGTACTACAATCGCTAGCAAAGTTGAACACAATTTTCTCCCCAAATTACCTGGGAAAGGAGGAAAAAGGAAGAATGAAGAGAAACTTAGCCAAAACAGCAAAATTTAAGAAAGAGGACAGAAGAAATAATAATAAATTATAAAAATATTTAACATAGAAGGAATAAAATCAATAATTTAAAAAATTAAAATGGGCTGGGTAACTGACCATATGTTTTGTAAAGAATAATATCTCTTTTGTTCTCTTTTGTTTAATATTTTTAATTATCTGGCATAAAATGCAACTGAGAATTTC
Organism: Condylura cristata; assembly: GCF_000260355.1. NCBI lineage: Eukaryota > Metazoa > Chordata > Mammalia > Eulipotyphla > Talpidae > Condylura > Condylura cristata. The sequence goes on from NW_004567124.1 coordinate 29,727,774, forward strand.
AAACTTAGAAGGATTCAAAGGAGGTAATTTTTAGGCATTTAGTTGTGAAAGCTACATTTATATTTTAGACTCTTTTATTTTCTTGTTGCATTCTTACTAAGGAAACCACATGTAGTTTTCTTTCTTCAAATGGTTAGCTATTAAGTTGAATCTTAGAAATATTAAATAAATGATAATTTATTTCATTTTACATAACTATTAAAATATTAGATTAAACTACTAGAAAATTAGTTATCTTACCTTTGCATTAATTGAAAAGGTATTTCATTTTTTCCAAGGGGGAGGGGACGTATAAGGAGGAAGATGTTCCTTAAATAATTTATCGGTGACATATATCATGTATTCTAAGATTCTACATGCATCTGTAAAGTTAGATGTTTAAAACCCAGTTGCAGTTTCTCATAATTAAACTTTATAAAGGATTTTTCTTCATTTTTAACTCTACAAAGGAAATTCAGTGAGAAATGAGAGCATTAATAAGTGACCATTCAGCACGGAGTACTGAGTTCACATGACCATTTGCATTCAATTCGTCTATTACAGGTCTGAGCCTGAATCACTCTTGTCTTTTCACTGCCTTTTACTCAGACTTCCACTATAAAAATCAAACTTGTATTTCTATTCTCCTTTTTTCTTGATTCTTCAAGAAAAATTTCTAATAATTTTCCAAATTGATGCCCAGGTTTATAAATTGCTCATGAGGAAGCATTGTCAAAGGGAAAGCCCACACTAAGACAAAATCCTTTCACTAGTTGAAAGCCATTGTTTCCTTGGCTCCCCAAACCTAACTTTTCTGTAATCCAAAGGATCAAAATCTGTTCTCATACGCTCACTTCTCTGATTTTCAGAATACAACACACTAGTCTGACATTTCCCCCCTTGTTAGTTGCTACACAAAGAACTATACACCTCAACAGAATGAAAGACTATATATTCTGTGTGGTTCCTACCAGAGGCTGAAGGGATTTTGAGATGGGTCAATGGTTCTGATGTTTTCTTACATTGATTTTTAAGATGACTGTATTTTATTTATGGCATAAAACTTGGACTTGCATGTGAACTTCCTTGAGGGTAAACTAAGTCTCTTACATAGAAGTTTATGTGACTGTAATGATTTGAAGGAAATAGAGGGTGGATGTGTAACAAGTATTTTCAATTTAAGTAAGAGTTATGAAATTAGAGAGTGTAGCTGACAAAGTGGTTGCATTAGTTTAATTGAATGCACCGATTTCAGTTGTCAACAAAAGCAGAAACAAAAAGTGGTCCTTTTTGGCTTTAGTCCACTCAAGTCACGAGTTTTATCATCCAGAGTGGTATGGTACAGAGATGAGAAAAATTCTAAATCTTGGGTAAGCTGGAGAGCAGGTCAACTCCACCTAGCTTGACTTTTGAGATAACTTGGGCCTTTCCAAATGTTGTTGCCCCTTACATTAAGGCGGGATTGCTCTAGTTCTGGAATTCCAAGATAAAGCTTTTCTCTCTTTGCAGTACAGGCTTGAATTTTTGGATCTATTTCAAGTGGAGCAGATGACTAATCACCCCCTTCTGCTAGTTGATAATGGGTTGTCTATAAAACCTTGTTTTTGTATGGTTACCTTATTGTGAAGTTCACGTCTTTTGAGGAACATTCACGTCTGAAAGGCAAGGAAAATGTCCACTCCAGGGTGTAGTAAAGCTGACGGGGGAAAAAGAAAGAATACTAAATGACTTGGCTCTGTTGTTTTTTAGTTTCCTGAGAGAAAGTGGCCTTGACCCCCATGCATTACTGCTTTTGAGACTGTAAGAGCAGATGGTACGGAATGACAGTTGGTGAAGACAACTAAAGGTGTTTATAACATTGCAGGGTTGTGCAGGTGACTTTAAAAACAAAGGATTTGGAAGTGATAAAAAGTGAAGACTGGCAGTAGGGATGGTAATAAAGCCACTAGCTACTTGAGGCAATGTCCTTTTTTATTTTGTCTTTTATTGCATTTGATTGCAAATTAAAGTGGGAAAAAAAAATTAACCCCAGGCAGAAAAGAATCTTCAGCTTCTGCCTCAGTGGCTTTCAGAACAGAAAACCATTGTCTTTGATTTTTAGATTTGATTTTTTTTTTCTTCTTTTGCCTGCTGATTGCCATACAAAGAGATATAGCTCAATAAAATGAAAGATCCACAGTGAGGAGTTTCATAGCAAGGGCCTGGAGGGATTCTGTGCCAGGTTAATGGATATGATGGTTTTCTCTTCATTGATTTTTAAGATGATTATATTTTATTTATAGGTGAGAAAATAATAGTTAATCTTAGATTTATTGAAAACTTATTGCAAGGCTGCATGAATTGATAACAATAACAGTACATTTAGGGCAACAAAACTAGACTTGTCTTTAATCCCTTAAGTGCTGATGTGCAGGGAATCTATTGACTTGAAATTAAATGTGCTCTAACCCACAACTGAATCCAGGTGGGGAAGAGTTATATATTTTCAGGCTGCTCTGAAAGATTTCATTACACAAAGCTTTGGTACACCTGAGGAGTTTCTTTTGTAAAAGCTGTGAGAGAAATCTAGTTGCTGAAAGCTCAGGAATATCATCATGTTTCTCTCTGGAGGCTTTAAGAACTGATTTCCAAGTCAGCTAGTCATTTGTCAGCTAAAATCCTACTGGTCAACCATAATTGTGTCCAGAGGTTTGACTATAAAACTGGGATGTGTTGGTTCTAAGATGCAGAAAAAGGTAAAAATATTAGATTATTGAAACTCAGAATCCCAGTGCTTTGGAATTTATATATATTTTTTATATGTTCTAAGTGGGTACAGGGACCTTTGAAATTTGGAGCCATGAATCTCTGTTGAAGATGGACAGTACTTAGGAACAATAATGAAAAAGAATGAGGTTTTGTCTTTCAAAGGGTTGAATATTTGTCAATAAAGTCACTTCCTATCTATGACTCAGAAATGCCAGCAAAGACCCCTGATAGGCAGGGTTTATCTTATCTGCTTATCTGGGATTGCGGTGGAAAGGCAAAAACCCCTTCCCTGCAATGTAATTAGTCAAAAAAATTCAGATAATTGTATATTTATGAAACAAAAGCAGAGGAAAATTTTAAAGTGTGCTAAAGACAGGAAACTTTGACTATTGTAGTCACTCCGAATATAACAATGTCATGTTATTGCACAGTTCACTTTTCACTGAAAGTGCTATATAGTGCTCCCTTTGGCAGCACACATACTAAGAGATTATATGACTTTGTGCACAGTTAAGAGGTAAATTCTTGAAACATTTCATGTTTTTGCATGTATATGTAAAGGCTAAAGTGGCATAACATGCTACACTTCAATAACTCCCATTCCCGATTCTATTCCTCAGTCGTCTATAATGAAGTCCAATGAGACATTTAGGAAATGTCCATATATTTATACATTTATCAGTAAGCATATGTAATTTGTTCATTTATGGAATCTTCTTTTTTGAAAAACTAGTGGTGGGCCATGTGGATCACATTTATAGAAATAAAGATTTGATTGTGGTACATTAATTCATGACATAGCTAATATGAATGAATCAAGTTGACTTTTACTGGTGTGAAAAGATAAACTGAGGCATGGTGAAAAATTTGAGTCTGCTTGAGTAAAAATCTATTGGAATTAGCACCAGTCCAAAAGTGCTTAAGAGACACTGATAGGAGTTAGGGGAAACCAGCTTAATAGAGAATAGGCAGAAGTAGAGCAAGGGATTATTTGGTTGGCTCTCGCTAGGCATTTGCCTTTTTTGAGTTAACCCAGGTTGGTGATGCCACAGATTGATCTCAGAAGTTTTGTGAGTAGGAAAAGTAGTTTTTCTTTCATTCCTATTTCTGGTATCTTATTTTCACCTAGCAAGTTTTTCAAAATGGCACACATTTTGTATACCAAATTAAGTTAATTTGTAACTAAATGTTATGAGTATATGGACCATCCCACAAAATAGTTACAGCTCTCTTTGGACCTCCCTGGTGGTGCAACGGGTTGGGACGCAGCACTGCAAGCTCGCTGCAGTTGCCTCAGTATGAGTTCTATCCCAGGCCTGGGAGGTGACCCACATGGCATGCCATACTTCTCCTGGCCCGCCCGCTGCTCCTCTCAGCCGTTTACTTAGTTGATCTGCCTGTTCTGCTCCCTGCTCTGTCTCTCTGGTGAATCCTCTCACCACCCCTGTAACTCTGGCCTGTACCCCAGTTCTATATGCATAAATAAATCTTTAAAAAAATTAGTTACAGCTCTCTGGAAGTGGATTTTTAACTTTACATTGACAGAGACATTACTATTTTAAGGAGAATAAAAGTATTTAAATTCCTGTTTAATAATTTATGGATTTCTTGATAAAATAGTATTCTTTTCTTAACCCTTATATTTCTAAACAATGACTTTCTCAATGATTTAACATAATGGGGATTATATTCATTAAAATCGTTAACATTAAGTAATTCACTGAAAAACTGAGATCTACTAGAATCCATTAAAATTTTTTATATTTATCCATTTAATTTTTTATATAATTATTTTTTCACTATGGCAGAAATGACCACTTAGAAACCATAACGGAAAAATATTTCAATTCATATTAACATCAATTAAAGAAAAAAAAAACATGAGAAGAACCTTAAAAGGGAAACCTATGGCTGGTTTAACCTTTGAGCAAATTCCGATTTTACTTTCCACTGACCTCAAAGCAGGACACAACCATTGTTCATAGTCTTTCCACAGGAAATATATGCTTCAAAAATACGTTGGAATATTGTAGAATTTACTTAAAATGTTACTGACTTTTGTGAGCAGGACTTATAAGACTTTTTCTACAAACCGCTCCCCCTCAGAATGGCTTCCCTCTCTTGCCACTGATTTGGCATATTAAAAGTTAAGTTAGAGTACATTCTCCATTGACACAATCTTGAAAATTTATAGGGCATGCCAATGATTAAGAATAGTCACATGTGTTGGGCCCTCCATGGTGGTGCAATGGGTTAGGATGCAGCACTGCAAGTTAGCCACAGCCACTTCAATGCAAGTTCAATCCCTGCCCCAGAAGTGACTCACATGGCACAGCAGACCTCTCCTGTCTTGTCTCCACTGCTCCCCTCAGCAGTGTACTTCGTTGATCTGCCTATTCTGCTCTGTTGCTGGTGAATACTCTCACAGTCCCTCACCCCAGTTCTGTATGCATAAATAAATAAATCTTTAAAAACCTATTTAAAAAGTCACAGGTGAAAAGCTTGTAGAAATAGTAGGAAAAACATTGTTTTCAATATAAGCTTGGACAAGGATATAAAAAATAGAGCAATATAAAGATAGTTGCTTATGAAGTATATACAACATTAATTTACAAAGATGTACACACCCTTTGTGATACTGTTCACAATAGCCAAGGTATGGAAACAGCCTAAGTGTCCATCGAAGGATGATTGGGTAAAAACGATGTGGCATATATATTCATTAGGGGTTCCTTAAATGGGGAGGGGTGGTGGTCCTCTAGCAGACAAATTGTAACTCTGAGAATTAGGGTGGTGAAGGCAAAAGGTCAAAGAAATCCAGGTCCTGGGTGATCTCAGAAGCCACCATCCCAATCCTGGTTTCTCCTCCTTAGGCACATCTGTTTAGCAGCTGAATGAAATTCTTAACTGATATTTTTGTCAAGGACAGACACTAAACTTTACTTTTTGGGGCATAGCTAATGTCTATATCCTTAGAACAAAGTAGGATCCTCCCAAATGCTTGTTCAATATTGGATTTTTTGGTACCAGGAAAATAGAAGTAATATCATAAAATTCCCAGTGAGCACTGAGGATTTATAACAATTTGCTTCACTTTAATGCCACGATGCAATCAAATTCAAGCAACTTTCTTTATATTATATGTGACATTAAATATGAACAGATGCTTCCCCCCCACCCCCCAATTTTATATCCATCTCTTACCATGGTTCTGGTGCTTGAGGTAAAATGGAGATTTAGGATTATTTTGCACGTGATAGACTGAGAATGACTTTACATCTGAAAACAATATTGAAGCTTGGGTTGAAAGAGGGGTTTCTCCCTAAGTCATTTTGATGATTTCCTTAGCCTCTACTCTAATAGAATTTATTTAGATGTTCTTATTTTAGAAATGGCATTGCCTCCAGGGAAGAACTGTGTCAAATAATCTACATAGGATTGAACAAAATGCTTCATTTTTGAAAAGTTTACTTAATATTTAGTGATGGTGCCAAATTGTTTCCTTTGTTCTACTGTTTACAGAATCCAAGAAAGCATGCAGTTATATATAGCCCAAGTCAGATACGCCAATAACTGATTTGGAGGGCAATAAGAAATTAGGCAAATAAAATAAGAATGCTATTTTAAAATGCAATATCCTGAAACGTACCTGATTACATACTTACGATCCTAGATAGATTAAACCAATAAAATTCAAGAAGCATTTTATTTCCACAGTGTATGTGTGCAGCAAACCCTAAGTTATCATTTTAAGAAGCTTGTGGTGTCTGACCAGCTTCACTTTCTCTCATAGAGACATCGCAATAAAATGCTTTCCTACATGGAGTCTTATTTGTAATTCTGGGATGTTCGTGCATTTGAGGGTATTTATTGTTTACTTTAGTAAGCTCGTCTGATTTACCTTTTCATTAAGAAATGATTATAGGAACACCTCATCGTCTATGAGGCCAGCCGTTTCTTCCTTTTTCTTGACTCACCTTTCCCCCAACCCATCAGTAAATCTATCAAGTTACACATTATCCTTGCTGGTTTTTCTCTATCTCTTTATCCTCATAAGAAATACTGAGAAGAAATTCAAGCCAGTGGCTTAATTATTTCTCCGTTTTCCTCTTTGATGTTCTCACACTTTAAGTGTAAACCTTCAAAGTCATCATTTTTGAACTGTAAAAACCCTCTATTCATCGTGATACTAATCATTGACCTTAGAATCTATGGAGATTTCGTCTTCTATTTTCAGGGTTCAATCTATGACACCCAGAGCTGTCACAGGAATTGTGACTGGAGACACAATCAGTTTTCAGTTGCTGTAGAAAATGAACCGTTTAGCTGTGTTCATGAACTTAGTAAAATTATGGGTAGCTGAATTTTATGATACTTCAATACATAATTATGCTCTCTTTTGGTTTTTGATTTTGGAGTGATTAGAAACTGCTGTGTGAGATTGGCAGGGTCCCCCATAGGAGTCCTTGCTGTGAGTACCCTAAGCATTTCCAGTTTCTTTCTGAAACTTTAGCAGAGACACCTTACATTCCCAAGTACATATCTACCCTTTATCTCATTAAACTCCTTTATGCTGTCAATCTGTGACTGTCTATATAACCACCTAGTACCTATTTATGTATTTTTTATCTGTGAAACATGATAATTTTGATTCTAACCAGTAAATTTGATATCTACTAAATTTTAAGCAGTAATACATATAACTATAAATTAACATTTTGAATTTAATACTAAAAAAATTCCTCTAAGATAGGCGTTACCATATTTTACAGAAGAAAGTACATTTTTACTTATCTACTTATAATGATATTAATAATGGAAATCATCATTTAGTGAATGCCTAACGTGCAGTAGGCTTTATACTAGGAGGCTTACGTATTTTATGTGTGGTTATTTATTGCCCTATGAGAAACTGGATTTAAAGCTGCTTAATTTAACCATTCTCTAATTTTAATAGCAACTCTTAAAATGGAAATATCATTTAAATGATGATGAAAATATCTTCTAATTTATTTATAAATTTCTATTTTATGTTTATATAAACAATCTATTAAATGGCAGTTTGAGAGGAAAACTTTCCTGGTTACCTACTCTATATTTGTTTTATTTATCAGAAGCCCTCATAATAGTCAGAGACTTTTCTTTACAGCATCTATTCTACTTGTAACATTTACTTGCTTTGTAAATGGTACTCTCTATACAAAACAAGAAAATACAGTTAAATGAAAATTAAATAAATTCTGTTCCTTTTTTCTGGATTATTTCTGCCCCGGCTTTAACGTCTGGTATCCTTGAGCTAGAGTCACTTATCAGGGGACCTTTCTGATCCCTGGGTTTTGTCAGTCTTTTAAGTATTCCTTAGATCTGTATAATTCTCCTTCAAAAGATCTAGCAGGATTGTGATTAAGTTATTGAGATTTTGAACTAAGATTTTACTTTCTTAGAGCATTTTTAAGTTCACAGAGTAACTGAGGGGAATGTACAGAGATTTTTCATAGACCCCTGCCCCCACAAACACAGACTTTCCCATTACCAACACAACCTCATTTAGAGTAAATACTTTTGCTTCAATCAGTGAATCTACACTGATACATTGTGAATCACCCAATGTGCATAATTAACATTAGCGTTCACTTTTGGTGGCATGGATTCTGTGGGCTTGGAAAATCTACAATGACATGTAACCATCAATAGTATCACACAGAATACTTTTACCACTCAGAAAATCCTCTGCTCTAATGCTTCATCTGCCTCCTCTCCCTAGCCTCTCCCCAATCACTGACTTTTTCTTGTCTCCCCAGTTTTATCTTTTCTCAATGGAATCACACAGTATTTTTTTTTTTCCAGATTGATTTCTTTCACTTAGTAATACTCAGTCAGATTTTCTCTCTTTCTTTTCATGGCTTTATAGCTCATTTCCTTTTGCTGTTGAAAAATACTCTGTTGCCTGGATGTGCCATAGTTTATCCATTTCCCTACTGAAGTACATTTTGGTGGCTGACAGTCTTGGCAGTTAATGAGTAAAGCTGCTTTAAATACCCAATGGCATATTTTATATGGATACAAGTTTTAAGCTCCTTAGTAAAATATTTAATTATAAATAAATTTATTCACTCAATATATATTCATTCTTTGCTTTTTATATGCCAGGCACTGTGATCGTTTTTGGGTGTGGAAAGGTGCTTGCTTTCATATCTTTGTACCTAGAGAATATATATTCCATGAAGGTGGGTTTGGTTCTTGTGTGCTCATCATTGTGTTGAAAGGTTACAACTTCTTTCTTTTTGTTTTTTTTTATTATGTGGATGTATAAAAGACACAGTGATATCCAGGTGACCAAGAAAACCAATGGTATAATAAATGAAATAAAACATCAGGAGGTATTATAATAATATTAGACTATTCGACAACACTGAATCAAAGGTAAAGCTTCATAATAATGATATGATCCACATTGAAAATTGGAAAACAGGCAAAGAGAAAAGTTCCTTATTTCAACATGCCAATGTTAAGTAATTGTAAACCAGATATTTAGAAAATCAAAGTTCTTATTTAACTGTAAAGGTATATTAAATATATTCTAATATATATAAGAGACTAGAAACCAGAAAATGCATTGCACTTTTTTTTTTTTTTAAACTGAGGTAACATTGGTTTTCAACACTGTTTGGAAGTTAGGGATTTCCCCTTTCTGGTATTTGTTACCATACCATATCCATCACAATATCCATAGTCCTCCTCTATACTCCTTATTCTTCCTATTCAATTTGTTCTTTCTCTTCTCCCCTTCTCATAGCCTCAGTTCTATCATCAGACTTTTAGGATATGTTATTAATTTGACTTTATTTGATCCTATGTTTTGTTTCTCTACACTCCACATATAAGTGGTATCATCTGGTATTTTTTTTCTCCTTCTGAATTATTTCATTTAGCGTACCCCATCTAGTTCCATCCATGCTATTACAAATGGCAAGAATTTACCATTTTTGATAGCTGAATGGTATTCTACTATGTATATGTATATACTGCATCTTCGTGATCCACTCATCTGTTGCTGGATGCTTGCTTAGGCTCTTTCTGTAACTTAGCTATGATATCAGTAAATAATACTGCAAAGAACTCATGGTGCACATCTCTCATTCATTTAGTGTTCCTGTGTTCTTTAGGTGGCTTGTAGGCATAGAAGTACAGGGCTATAATATTTTGAGAAACCTCCATAATGCTTTCCACAGGGGCTGAACTGAAGTGGGCAGTTACTAAGGGCTGCTCAACAACTTACCTACAGTAATGCTCATGTTTATTGTGACCCCCTTTTGGTGCTCTGAAACCTTAACTGGCAAAGTTTTCTCATATCCTACTTTGCCAGCTGTCTCTCAAGCATAGGAGTCTTCTTCCCATACAAACTATATAAAACCTTATTATTTCTGCTATTTGGGACTTAGTCTTTTGGGAGCTATCCCACCACGTCTGCCGGTATGATGAATAAACCTCTGTGTTCATCTCTCTGAGTGGCTTCTGGTTTCTCTGAAAAATTGCTGTTATGGAACCAGTCTACGCTTTCACCAACAGTGCATGAACAACTTTTCTTCCATATTATCACCAATAATGATTGTTCCTGGCCTTTCTGATTATAGGCCATTCACATAGTTTGTGACGTGGTATCTCACTGTGGTTTTGATTTGCATTTTTCTGTTGATAATTGATGATGCACATTTTTCATTGTTATGGAGAAGCACCTATCTCTTCTACCCATTTTTGACTGGGTTATTTATTTTTATTGAATTTTGTGGTTCTTTGTAGATCTTGGATACCAGATCCGTGTCAGATATTTGTTGTGCGAGTATTTTCTCCTGTTCAGTAGGGTGTCTTTTTATTTTAGTGATAGTTTCTTTTATGTATACAAAAGCATTCATTGTTGGTGTACTAGAGGTTGATGCAGGAGATTGTTACAAGACAGTGGAAAGTGAGGGTGAGTACTTACCAAGTACTAGTTTAAACTTTAAAAAGTACTTCATGATAAATAAACTGGATGAAAGTGAATTCTGAACAGTATAGAATTAAAAGTCAAAACTTGCCAACTTTGGGTGGAGATGAAGGAGAAAACCAAATATATGTCTTATATTGAGGGAGAAAAATAAGGCTACAGATAAATTAAGAAATTAATGGCAAGGGCAAACATAATGAATCAACAATGGCCAGAAGAATAGAAAGGATTACATGATCTTGAGGCTAGAATAAGTGTTGCATTAGTGAATAGAGAAATAAGAAAGAAAATGAGAAGATGATCAGATGAAGACAAACTTTAAAGCTGACCATAGATGACTGACATTCAGGAGAAGAGGGAGGAGGGAAGAGGGGAGAAAACGGGGAAATGAGAGCACATGGATGATGGCAGAGGACTGTGGGTGCTTTGGTGGTGGGAAAACTATAGGGGAGAAATCCTATATTGTGAAAGGCAAACAAGGATATAAAATAATGGCATGTCATTAATAAAATAAAAATTTGAATTAGATTAAAAAAAGGTAAAGATGAATTAAGTGGGAAGAAATGTTCCAATATAACAATATTTGGGTAAAATCCACCAATTAAGCCCAGAAACACTGTTTGGATTAAAATATATGATAAATCAGACATCTTAAAGAAAAGGTAGATAACAAAAAAGTGGTGTTTGAGAAATTAACTCATTAAATGTAGAAAATTAATGCTGAATTCCTACTTTGTATCTTATGTAGGAATATAAGAAGTGAATTAAATATCTAATTGTGAAAAATCTAACCACCAACATCTAATTGTGAATGGGTAAACCAAAAACAAAGAATAAATTATAGGACAATTTTGTGACCTCAGATGAACAAAAATGATTTCTATTACAAGGTTAAAAATTAAGAAGTCAGTAGTTAGAAAAATTGATGGAGAAAGAATTCATGCTACTGAATGAAGGATAAAATAGAACAAATTCAAACACCTACAATTTATAAGAAATTCATATTTACAATAGGAAACTGGAAGTCCTCAAGAGAAAGACATAAAATTCAGTAGTGAAATCACAGAAATAATGCAGGGACAAGAAAACTAAAGATCTAACAGATATTTGAAGAAATGCTCACTAGCAGCAGTTATCAAAAAAAAAAAAAAGTTAATTAAAACAACAATGAGATGTCATCTAACACCCAACAGCATATGGAATATTCGAAAAGGAAAGCTGCCTAGTTTTAGTGAGCAGTGAGGACTCACATAATCTGTAGTGAGGAGTAGTCAACCTGAAGAGCAGTTTATTAGTCTTTGGTAAGATTATGCCTCTGTCCATGCCAGTGACTATCCCAGGCAAGTTCTCCCTCTCTCTTAGTGGGGTTTTTAACTCATCAGTAAAAAAGACTGGGTATGAAAAAAAAATGTTATAATAACATATGTTATAGAAACATATGTGCATAGAAAGGAACCAGATAGATGTAGGGGAAAAATATCTAGGTAGATCTTTAATTTTAATTATTGAAAGCAAGAAGCAGAACCTAATTTGTAAAATAATGCCATTTGTATAATTTAAAGGTAGACCCACACACACAAAAATGTGTACTTCCTAAGAATACACACATCCTTGAGGAGATAGAATAAACATATTTAACATATTTAAGTAGATGCCAAGGAAATCAGTAATGGAAGAAAATTTTTGGCATACAGGGTAGAAATTAACAACAGAATGTGCTGGGCAGGTTGGTGTCTCAAGGTGGGGAGGGACAGGGAAAGTAAAATGAGTGAATTGGCTAAAAGAAGCAAATTGGGAAGGAGGCGAGTTTTCTGGTTCCTCATCACCTGTAGCAGTTGTCTTTTTGTGCTGTGTATTGGAGTTTCACTTAAGAAATTTCCAGTGCTGTAAACATGTTTGAAGGCACAGACCTAGTAGATAAAGAACCCGGCTTAGAAGCAGGCGCCTTAAATTCCACAACCTGTCCCAACACACGCCATAGCCCTTGGGTAAAACCTTGAAACCTGTCTTTGTTTCCCCATCTGTAAACTGAGAATAAAACACCTCTGTTTTTCCTAATCTCTCAAGATTGTTATGATAAGGGAAAATAACCTGGTGACCTTTGAAATTCTAGCTAAAATCAATGAGTCATGCAAGAGAATACCTGTTGCTGTGCTGTATTAATGGAAAGGATTATTCTTGCCCAGAGGTTTCTCTGTAGCACCTGTGAGCTGTAAAAAATTACATGGGCTCAGACTTAGAAATATGCCCATGGCAATCTCTGTACTTACCTCACACTCCCCTCCAAACCCCACCTCAAGTGAGTGATGAGATGAGGTTCTCAAATATTCTGGCCGTCAGGTACTCTTATTAGAAGCAGGGGTAGTCTGGGTTCCCTTAGGACCAAATGCATGGTATGATTTATAAAATGTTTTATGCTGTTGTCACTCTTATCTTTTTCCTGATCTATCTCTTTAATTAATCCAATGATTCTCAAACTTTTTGGTCCCAGAGATATTTTACACTGAAAAATTATTGAAAACTACACAGGCGTTAACTTTTATAAGGTACAGCAACGGAAGCTACATTAGATATTAAAAGAGAAATTAAAATTATTAATCTATTTAAAAATAACATAGTTTCCAAAGCAGGTAACTATATACTCCAAAATAAATATTAATGCTTTCCAAAAGCAAACAAGAAAATTAAAAGTGATATTGATTTTTTGGTTTTGCAAATCTGTTTAGATTCTTATAATTGCTTCCAGAATCACATTCTCAATAAAGTGTAGAGTTTAGGTATTATATATTGTTTCAGAATATTTTGTATCATACAATTTCCACATTTACAGGGTAGTGTAACATCACTACTTTGTCTTTCAATTTTCATTGAAGGAATAGCATTTTCTATTTTAAATTTGATGAGGGAATCCAGAAAAAAATTCACTTAAATATATTTGTTTCACAAAATACTTTTATAGAGAACATTAAACCTGTTGAGAGTAACATTAAGGTGGATTCATGAAATTGCCAGTAATTGACCATTTTTGACAATCCGGGTTCAAGGATTGTCAAGACACCTGCATTTCTGAAGCACCTTATCAAAGAAAGCTCAAAACAGCCTACCAGCAATTAAAGAATGTCCATCAATTAGGGGTCTCCTAAATAAATGCAGGGCAATTAGAACAAAAGTAACATAATCCAGAATGTAGTTTTCAGTGGAGAACTCAGTTTGAGAGGAGTAACTAACCATGTGGGTAGGAGAGTACAGGCTATATATGGTCTTTAAACTAGTATATTTTGAAGAGGATATTTACCTTTTATAAGGAAGAGATTAGGTTATAATTCTGGAATAAAAATACTGTTGGGGTAGGTTTCTGAAAAAGTTTGAAGACTTCTAATCAGTTATGGGAGATTCAGATACCCCAGAAATTTACCATGCATTTGTCAGTACTCTCTCAATATACAAGTTTTGTTTGAGATAAAAATTGATCCTAACATTTTTATTTTTAGTTTGTTTAAAGATTTATTTATTTATGCATACAGAACTGGGGTGCAAGCCAGAGGTGCAGGAGCAGTGAGAGGATTCACCAGAGACAGAGTAGGGAGCAGAACAGGCAGATCAATGAAGTACACTGCTGAGGGGAGCAGTAACGAGACAGGAGAGGTCTGCTGCGCCATGTGCGTCACCTACCTGGCCAGGGATGAAACTCGCACTGAAGTAGTTGCAGTTAGGACGCAGTTTGTAGAGCTGCGTCCTAACTGCTGGTGCCACCAGGGAGGGCCTCATATTAACATTTTAAATCTAAATGCTAGATTTCAAGGGCAGAGTTGGTAACCTGAAACTTGTGTTTTTTAATTATTGCTAAACAGTCATATTAGGATTCACCATTACAGTGTCTGTAGAGCAATAATACTTTGAGTAAGAAGGAAGAATATATTTATGTCTTTCTATTCGAAATGCTTATTGTGTAAGATATATATCTAATAGTTGATCATATAAATATATATCTGTAGTGGTTTTTTTTTTTTACTTACTTACAGTCTATTTCTTTTAAGATGAAAGCCTATCCTATCAAACCCAAGAGTTACATAAAGCTATTGTTCGGCATTGATGCTTCATATTTTAAAATAAAAATACTCTATTCTGATATTCTAATGTTCTACAGTCAAAGCAATCCCTTTCTAATTTATGGTGAATCTAAATTTTAATCATTACTTTTTTCCTTGAACTGTGTGCCAGTTATAAATTATTGGGAAGACAGCGTGAAATGTCAACAAATCTTAGATGACAGTGCCGCACATTTAGTCTCTTAAATCAACAATGTTTTGCCCTGAGAACTCGGATTTTTAGTCGAGATAAGTCAGGAAAACACAGGAAGGCTTTCTCAGTTTCTGACATCACTGTATAGAGAACCCAAAGTTGTTTTGCCATCATCACTCAATTTGGTAGGTGTCCGGGTTCGAGGATTGTCAAGACACCTGCGTTTATGAAGCACCTTATCAAAGAAAGCTCAAAACAGCCTACCACCAATTAAAGAATGTCCATCGATTAGGGGTCTCCTAAATAAATGCAGGGCAATTAGAACAAAAGTAACATAATCCAGAATGTAGTTTTCAATGGAGAACTCAGTTCGAGAGGAGTAAGTACCATTCAGTGACAGGAAGCAACAAATGACCACCAAGAAGGAGAAAATGTAGCTCTGACAGCATCTGCCAGGGTCTGGTGCCCCTGAAACTGTGCTTGCCATCCTATCCAGTGTTCATCCTCTTTGCCAGGCTGCCTCTCTGATCCTTCTGGGGAAAGGAAGAACAGACATTTTAGGTGTTGGTGGCAGGATGGGCTCTGGGAATTTGTCAATGAATCATAATTCATCCAAGAGAAGTTAGTCTCTTCTCTGATTATTAAGATATGTTTCTGTTGCTTTGGACAGCAATAGAAGAGGCTCGAAAGCACTCAGACAAAAGTGCATGAAGCAAATTATTGCTAGATTGTCTCTTGGCTTTTCATTACTTTTCAGAAGAATGGACCCCAGGCCTGTTTTTTCTTAGGTTGTGTTCCTGCCAAAATACTTCTGAGTCTCTGTTTTCTGATTCCTGGGTTATTTGTCTTGTGTCTGTGGCATGTAAATACCAAACATAGTACTTGGGGGAAATATTTAAAGTCAGTATACAGTTTATATGCATGACAGTTTATATGCAGCCCTGGGAAAAGGCCTCTTTACCCCTTTCTTGTCTTACTCCAAATAAGTTTCTTTTCCTTCCTTAGTTACAGTCCTCTCTCTGACTGAGAGATTCACAGGACAAAAACATCATGGAAGAAACTGGATATCTCTGAAAAATGTATGATGTAATGTGTTTAGTGGGAAATCTCCTTCATCACTTTCTGGATAGGCATCTCATAGGCAGGATGTGAAGACATATGATAGAAGATTGCAACATTATTTTGCTAGCTCTTAAATTGGTGTGGTATATCTTTGTTTGATTTTCAAGAACAATGCCATTCTGTAATCTTGAGTCTAGGAACTGGGGAGAGGCATAGAATTATTTTACAAATAGTACGATTTTTCAAAATGAAACATTAGTTTGCCTTATACGCCTCTGTTGAAAGGTCTCTCTTACTCATTGATAATGATAACATATATTAGTATATATTATGTTACATATAATATTAATGGTGTTACCCCAATTCTCTTTTCTATGGTTCTGATTCATCTTCCTTTTACCTGTCTCCTAACCAAATCTTGTAGAGCAGGTAGATTAGAGATTGAGATTGCCTGTTCTTTTAAAGAAGCTGAAGACATATGTGGAGAGAAATGAGTATTTGGAATCTAGGACACAACCTTTCTAAATATTTAAAGTAAGACTTTAGTTACCATTTTAATTCTTTTCATTTCATTATAAGAAGGGGTGGCTCAGGTGGTAAACTGATAGAAATGCTTTGACAGGTGGACATATTACACTTAATAAAAGTCTGGATTTAAAATAATGACTACCGAGACCACAGAGGTTTCCATGATCTAGAAAGAAGTCATTCTCAGAAATTCCCTTAAAGATATTTTGGGTCTCACTATTTTGACATCCTCATGTGCAGGGTCTGACATTCCCTCAGTCCAGCACATCTCTGTTCTATTCATAGTTTTAGAAAATGTTTTCATAAACACTATGCAATTAGAAAACCAGATTTAGAACCATTCTGGAAAAGATAGTTTTGAATGAATTTGATTAAAGCCATAAATTATTCTTTATCTATTTCCTCATTACCATTCATGCTTTGACACTTGTGGAGTAAACTGATGTTAATAAAATGCAGCAGGAAGAATTCCCCTCCTGAGAGCCAGTGTAGCTTAGCAAAGTGATATTTAATGTTTTCTATGATATTTATTTAACAAAAATGGCTGATTAGATGTTAAACAGAACAGAGGTTAATGATCTTTGTTATTGGTATTATAAAAAATTTAAAAAAAGTATAAAATAGGGTTAATGATGTATGCCATTATTGTTATTATGGAGATTAAAAATATGCAGTTGTTGGCTGCTATGAAAATATGGGCAACAAGCTGTGAGTAATTAGCAAAATAATATTATCTTCTAACCTTAGAATTAATTACTTTCTTTGGCTGTAATACTCTTTAATGTTAGTCTTCATTGGCTACATGTCAATATATAATTTTATTGGAAGTGACGAAAGCTAACTTCTACATCTGAGAAAGAACCAGTGAAATCTCTAACCAATACCAAAGAAAAGCACATGGGAAAAGACAAGGTCATCAGCAACTTCTAGACAAGGTGAAGTCAGTAGAGATTGAGGGGAAGACATTTTGGAGACCTCTTTAGTTTAGAGAACAATCAAACTTCTGATGTTTTGATCACGTTTCTGAGTCTGAGAATATGTTCTTGTTCTTTGAATTGCTCAATAAAAAGGCTCTTGTTTTCCTTTTATATGAGTCATATTTAGGGTTACCAATGACCAACTACAATTGAATCTTACATAAACTATGAATTATAATATGGAATAAGCACTTCCATACAATATTTGGGGCATATTTACACTAAAAATTATTTGTATTTACCTAAAATTAAAATTTTATGGAATCCTGTGATTATCAGGCAAGCCTAGATATTGCTATTTATTTTATTGCAGTAGCATTGTGTACCTGTACACATGTACATAGCATATATGATTCTGAGGTATAGGATCACATATTCAGATGTATGTTACCACAATACAATCAACCAGGACACCCAAAATCCTCCACGGTTGTCCATTGTGCTTCCTCTACAGTTTGCTCTCCTCTCTCCTTGTAGCCTAAGTCGATGGTCAGACTTAATGGGATTTGCTACTGGGTTGGTTCTGTCTGACCCTTTAACTTCTCTATATTCCATACATAGGTGAAATCACTGTTGTTTTCCTTCTGACTTATTTTACTTAGCTTAATTCCCCCTAGTTCTGTCTGTGTTGCCTTGAATGCCAAGAGTGTATCTTTTTTGATCACTGAGTAGTATTCCATTGTATATACCACGTGATCCTGACACTCATCTTTTATTGGGCCCTTAGATTGTTTTCATCACTTGGCTATTATAAATGGTCCTGAAGTAGACATAGGCAAGCATTTATCCCCTTTAATTGCTTCTGCATTTCGTTTCACTGGATGGTACATTGAAGTTTACTATCAGATTTGAAATGTACTGTTCTCCAAAGTACAAAAATGGAAATATTCTTCTTTCCATGCAGTTTTCAAACTTGTAATATTTTTCCAAACTTTATAATGACTTACATATAAAATAAGTTTCTATATTTTGACCTATATACATTTCCAAATAAAGGCGCTTTTACTGAAATTCTTCATCATAGCAAGAACTTCAATGCTTGGAGCTTTAGTGGAGCAAGCAAGAGTAGAAGTCATAGGGTGGTGAAAAGTGTGGTGAAAGCTACATTCTGTTGCTGGGTTTGATCACCCTTACTTAACCTTGCCTCTGTCCTTCCTTCCTCTCCCTAGTAACAATATGGCAAATAATGTTTAAAGAGTTGTAGATTTCCAGTTTATTATTGAAGAGATTATTCTTTTTGTCTTACAAAAATCTACTTAGATAAGTTGGGATATTTGTGTTCTAAGAAAGTTTACAAAGCTATTTTTTTTTACTTTTACTATTTAAATTTTATTTGATTGCAGTAATATTGTTTTACAGAACTGTATGTGATTCAAAGTATAAGTATAGAATCATATGTCTCCAATGCTGTCACTGATGGATGTCATCAGACACTCCTACCAATATAACACCCACAGTTCTCTACTATAGTTCATTTTGTTGAACTAATTTTTACATGATTTACATAATTTTGTGCTCAAAGTCTTAAATGTGGAAATGTGTTTTTTGGGGGTGGGGTGAAATATGATTCAGTTGGTTGCTGGATTTTGATGATGTGAGTCTAACATGTTATTTTATATAGAACTATATGTAAACTGTTAAACTGTTTTATTTTTTCTAACTCTTACCTTGTAATTTTTCTTAATTTGTCACATTCCATTTCTTTAGAGGAAGTGGAGAAATAAATTTATCCTTGATCTTGATCCAATTTGGACACAGATCAACAAAGGTGTCAGTTCCTAGGAGGGATAATCATTTATTTTTGTTTTGATATCAGGGAAGAGTGTTGTGTAAAAGGAATCCGTGTATCTCTAATGTTTACACATGAGTTAAACATGTTGACTTCTATCCTTATGTTTCAGTTGGCATTTGTTTATAGGCAAGTTTTCTTAAACTTGCTGATATAGCTTGTATTCATATTGATAGTTATGAAAATATCAAAGCTTTTATGTTGAATCATTCATTAAATCAAAATTTAATTTTTACTTGATATCTTTTTGATATAATTGAATGCTGTGTTGTTACAGAGACCTTAGTACCTTAGTGTAAAAGCCTGTGAAATTGTTTTTTACCTTAACAAATAATAACTGTTCTTAGAATAATAATTGTTCTTTACATAAACAAGTACTCTAAAGTAAAATATTCAAATATATGTTCTTTTGTCTTTCTGGAGAATCTTGGGAAACTAAGAAATCTAGTACCCCCTAAAATATGGAAAGTGGTAGTCCTAGAGACCAATTTTTTTACACTCTGGTCCTATGAATACCACCAATAATTTTATCTATATTCGATCTTTCAATGAGTATCTTTTAAAAACTGTTTTAGAGTTTTTAAGCATTTTAAAAACTTTTATAGATAATAATAAATCATACTAGTTTGAAGTACTACATACAGATTTTTCCAGTAACTCTCATGTTCATCAATGTGCCACAAAATTCATCTTACCTGCCAAGTAGTACTCACATCACACCTTGGAAATCTATTGGCATTGATAGATGTGAAGTAATTCTACCACACTGGGTATTTAAGAAATGTTTATGGAAATTCAGGCAGAGATTTGGGTCACCAGAGAGACATTTCTGTTTTTAAAAACACACAATCTGAAAGAGAAATGACAATGACAACTATTTCCTAAATTTTGTATTAGATGATAGGCTATATTAAGTGGACCCATAAGAAATCATCACTCTTAGGGATCAAAAATGTTTGTATGTAGTTGGAAGATATTCCCTTTCCTGAGGGAATTTGGACTGGTTAGATTATTTATGAAAAGCATACAATAAATTTCTCAGAGAGTGTTTTTTGTGGTTCATTGCCACAGGTGACTTGTTGAAGGGACTCATTCCCAGGCCATTTCACAGCAGTATTCATAGTGACCTTTATGCAAGGAAAGAGAAAGCAGCACAGGAAGTAGGAGAACTAGATAAGGCAGCATACCTGTTTATGTTTACTTATATCCTCCTTTAGATTAAAAGCGACATCTACAAAGAAGCTCACCTCTTAACACAGATGTATCCATAGTCACTCAAGTGGATAGAAGTATAGCAACATAGCCTAGAGTGACATCATCTTGCTGAGTACATGGAGAGCAGACAAGCATAAGAGACACACACAAAGGTCAAAGGTCATCTTGCTGTATTGCTACTGTATGCATGATGTGGTCTGGCCAAATGTCCTCTGTTTAATTTTTCTGATGTCACCACTTGTGAATCCCATAATGTCTGGTGACTCTATAAGACTATAAGAAAATATGAGATTTTGGCAGCATAAACATGATCTTGCTACTCCTGTAAAGTCAAAATATTTGAGTTGACATATCTAATTCTTCTTATGCAATTACATTTCTCCTCCTGAACAGGTGTTTATCATTATTTCTCTTTATAAAAATAGATTATTTTTTGAAATTAAGCTACAATTATGAATGCTATGACCTACATGAAATTCACTACACAGAGAGAAATTCATACCATGTTAGCTGTATAATGTAACTAGTTAGTTTTAGATATGATTTATCTGTTTCACTATATTATATAATTCTTTTTTGGGGGACATAATGCACAAGATCCTTTTCCAGTAAGAAAACATTAATTTTGATTAGAGAAGTAGAAGAGGTGAGGAAAGATGTGTTAAAACAAGTAAAGGATTTAAATTATTGAACACACAGAAAGCATCCAACAAATGGTTGCTTTATTTAACTACATAATTCAAAATTTCTTGAGAGCAATTAAGTCAATTTTAGTGATTTTGCTAGTTCATTTAATACTTCTAGTAACTTTCTAAATTTTTCTTTTAAAATTTAGCACAATTTAATTTCAGAGATAATACTTTCATCTATATGTGTGTAATTCGACTAACTAAATAATTTTATAGAGTCTAAAATGGGTTAATATAAACACAATAATTTTAATATAGAATCATTGAATAGGGGATTATTAATAATGCTTCTACTAATTCTTATATGCAACATTTTAAATTATTGTACTAATATAAAGTATTTGAGATATCAACCAATTTTACCACAGTCAACTGTATCCCTGGTGAGTGTGGTATAATAATATAAATCTGAGAAGGCTGGGTAACTATATTTCTGAATTATATACAATGTTGCAAACCAAAGTCACTTTAATTAAAAAAGTACATTAAAAAGAAAATGATCAATAGATTATAACTGAATGTATGGTTCTCCTATACTTCATAACATAATGTTATCACCAAAGAATGTTACTTTTGAAAGATCACATGGAAATTTTATATCCTGTGTTAATTCAGTTGAAGTATTAATAAAATAAAGTTTAATACTGACATTAAGTTTAAATTATTTAATATATTCTGCTGGAAGTTTATGTAAATGACAGATAAAACATCCTTTTTCTTTACCTTCTCATATTCTATTTTATTGAGTTATCATTGGTTTACCATACTGTATATAATTTAAAGAAATAAGTACATGCCTCTTCAGATATAAAGTATCTGTTTTTGAATAGAACATCTTATAGTTGTCAAAATGTTGGGGAAAATTGCTGAGACATCTTAATTATCCCAAGATTTCTATAGAGTATCAAGTCTTTCCAAAGTTATAATGCAGTTTTTTCCCTCTCTTGTTGCCAAAATACAAGTGATTTAGGGCATGATTATTCACCTATAAATTCTATTTTGATAGATAACAGTAATGTCATATTGTATATTTAAAATGTTTTGTTCTTTTAACTGTTAACAAAGTGTTATAGGGCAGGGGGAGAGGGACACCCCTAGAGCCCCAAAACCTGCCTGCTCTAAGTGGGTTCTGCCATCCGCCGCAACAAGACAAAACATATAAAGCTTTAGTGAAAAGTGACTTTAATACAGTGAATATACAATATGGAACACAAAGAATGTAACTTCTGAATCAAACACCTGAAGTTACCCATCCCCTCGTGGGCAAAAGTCAACCCAAAAGGGATTGGCCCAAAGCAAGGCCTGAAAGCCTGCCACAAGACTAAAGCACCTTCTGGCCGGGACCCATGGAAAAGGGTCAGAAATGGCCAGACAAATCTGAGAGGAAAAGAGCAAAATCAAAATCAATATAAACACTGCCATAGTCACCTCCCTACAGGTATCTCACCCACATCTGCCTTAACCAGTCCAGGGTCAGGAAACAAGCCCGGTTTCTTCATCACATGCTTGCTGCTCCATGTGGCTTCCTTAGGTCTCCTTCTCCATCTGCCTTCCTTCTTTTTTCTTCTCTCTTTTTCTCTGCTCAGTTCCACCCTCCTTCTGGGTGGGGCAGGGAACCTGGAACTTCCCTTCTCCTAGGGACCACCCAGTTACAAAAGTATGTGCTTCTAGGCAGTAATGAACTTTCATTCTGCTTATTAAAAATATTAAAAATCTGTTATAATGATATTGACAATAAAATGAAAAGTAAACACAAGTGTTTTGGTATAAATGTACTTATTACCCTCCTTCTAACAAAAACTGACAACATTTTGCGAAGTAGTAATAGGTGAAGTACAGTCTTATCAGATATTGTTTTTTCAGTTGTTCTTACAAAGATTTCCAAAAATTAGATTAAGCATAAAATTTGGGAAGAAGTAACTACACTAGCTCCACCCAATAACCAAAGTGAATTCCTTTGGAAAAGTTATGTGAATTACCCATTTTAATTGCTGTGCCAAACGATGATTGTATTCTTTCAAAATTGTCAGAAAATAAATATGTAACAGTAAAATAAATACATTGAAAAAAACTTTGAGATTATTTATTCTTCACAGGATGAAAATGGGTTGGCAAATCATTCTTTCAAATAAGAAATTTGTCTTTACAATATATATTTTAAAATGCTAACTCATAGACTGCTTGTTTTGTTGCCTTCCATTATCAGCAATAACCTTAAAATTCTTTAACCTTCATAGTACAGGTTCAGTATTAACTGTCAGATAACATGTTTCATAGGTAATTTTTCTATTGAATTTTTGAAACTTTGGTAGAAGGCATGACATTTTAACTCCTTAATTTCTTCATGAAGCACAGTGTCAGTAGGACATTATTACTAGTCTAGATATGTGTTTTGTAACAATATATTAGTATAGTAAAGTGTCACATACAATACTAAGGTCATACTTTATATGTAATAGTTATTGAGAGTATATAAATTAAAATGCAGAGTTCATTCTGTGTTTATTTTATTATGATTCTTGAATGTCTATGCCATAATTTCCTCCTCTCATTAAACTATAAGTAGGGAACAATCTTGATAGTAAATAGAATATAAGAAGACACTGTAAATTAAAGTTTAGGGACAATTAACTACTGAGCAAATATAGTTTTTTTTCATAAAAAAGGATTTTTTTTCCCATTATTTCCTTTTGCTTTTGTTGAAACAGAGAACAAACTCCTTAGAACTTTTAAGGAGATATTTTACATCCATACCCCCATTTCAATTAAATTTTTTTGAATATATAATAGTTTATTTTTACATCATTTTGTACTTTCTTTTTTCATCTCATTTGCCATCCCTGTAGATTTCCCATCACCAAGTCACCCATGTGTCATCACCATAGTCCCATGCACTTCCCTCCTTGCCCCCCCATTTTTTATCCCATTCCCCACTCCACCCCCATAAAATGTCTCTGCTATATGGCTGTTCATTATTATTATTATTTTTTCACCTGGTCCATTATACTCCTGCTATGAATGAAATCATCCAGTATTTTTCTTTTTCTTTCTGGCTTATCTCACTAATATGATCTTTTCCAGCTTCATCCATGTTGCTGCAAAAGGCATGTGTTTCTTTTTTTTTTGGTTTCTGAGTAATATTCCATTGTATATATGTACCACATCTTTTTAATCCAGTCATCTACTT
>NW_004567124.1:29753627-29773778 GCF_000260355.1 Condylura cristata
ATATATATATATGTTTTTAAAAGAAACAGTGACGAATTGCACATGAAATATGAATTCACTGGATCCCTTCACCTCAAATAATAATTATTCTTTGGGACATTTTTTGTGCTTTTAATTTTCAAATGTTCTCAACTTTTGGTTTGTTATAAGTTTCCAACAATGTCAAAGGGATAAAGTATAACACAAAAGACGGTTGCACCCACAGCTTATGATTTCCATGTATTATTCTCTTTCAGACAATAAACCAAATTCGTGGCTTGGTTCTTTATTGAAATTCTTTTCCTTTTCTATTAGTAAGAATTTAATTTTATCCTATAACTGTATTTGAGAGACATTATATTTTAGAATATAGCAGCATTTTGTAGCTTTATGATTTGGAAGGTTTTATTTATTATCCAATTATTTTCCTTGTTAATTTAAAATAGATATTTCACACCAAGAAAAAAGGCTTATAGACCAGATACTGTGCCAAGCATTTAACTTTTATTTTCATATCAGACATACAAGGAAGTTACAATATACCCTTCACTAATGGAAAAAATGGTTTTAGAGAGGTTAAATGACTTAACTAACATGACATAGGTAGCAAGTGATCTGGAATTTATGTTATCAAAATAATACACTGTTGGCAGAACACTATAAAGCCTCCCCATCTAGAAAATTTCCCAAATAGTCATCTTTAATTTTCTTTCTTTTTGTATATTTGTTTCTACTATTTGTTATTTATTTTATGAGTGTCCTTTTAGATAACCAATTTATACCATCCATAACAATAAATGTCTGTCATTTTTAACAAGTGGGACATTCATTAGAGATAGGGGACCATTGGATTGAAATTTAAACTTATAATTTACTCAGAAATCACTTATTTCAATTTTCTAACAAATATATATATATTTAACAGGAAAATAATCAGATAAATAATACCTTTCAAATAATAATGATACAAAATGCTGCTATATTAGAAAATATAATTTGTCTCAAGTACAGTTACAGGATAAACTTAAATTCTACTAATAGAAAAGGAAAAGAATTTCAGTAAAGAACCAAGCCATGAATTTGGTTTATATGTATTTAAGGAACACAGCTATTGCTTCATCTGCATTTGTCCATTTTTTCTAAATTTTTATATGAACCTTTACCATGGCTTTACCTGTTAAGATGCAATTTAAAGCATCTATATCTATCCATATTGGAAATCATTTTACTATACAACACTATTAAAAAAAATTCCCTCGGGAAAAATAATGCAATGGAACATTTAGCTTTGAAAAATTATTGATGTCACAAGTTACTAAATATCCACCCCCTGAATTCCACAATTAATAATAAACAAAAGTAAATGTATACAATAATATCAAAAGGTTGCAAATTCTTGATTGCTTGAGCATATTGTGTATTTTAAGAAATATCCCATTCCAGAGTTTATCTTCTGAAATGAGAACACTGTAATCTAGTTTCTGAATCCTATAAGGTGTAGTTTTAAAATTAGGGTCACAAGAAGGTGAAGACAGGCAGTAATACACTTGTTGACCCTTCACAGGAATTCCAGATAAAACCCCAGAAGTTGAGTCAGAGATAATCACAAGATCTGGAATTTACAATAACAAACTCTCCATATATCTACCTGTCAGACTTCTTCCTCTTAGGGAGGGACAAAAGGTCACTAAAATAACTTTTTTTTCATGAAAGTGTTTTCACCCTTCTTTAGAGGGTACTGAAAAATTCTGCTGTAAAGTAAATAGGGATATTGAGATTTTTTAAATTGAAATTGTTTATTTTTAAGGACCAAATATTAAAAATCAGGTTTTCAGGAAGAATGTAGTAAAAGTGATGAGTCATAACAGGAACAACAAGAAGAAAAACCAGAAGAATAATTGCTCAAAGGAAGATCTAATGTTAGCAAATTTTATAAGATCAAATACAGGAGAAAAATTCTAATTTAATAAAACTCAAAACAATACACACAGATTTATTAATGTTTATGCAGCCATATGCTAAGTTGAGAATATGTGACATTAAAATAAAGTCATCATGTTCTCAATCCTTTTTTTACCTTTTCTTCTTACTAAGTAAAAGAAATCATAAATATACTCCTAATTATTATTATAGTTTTCTTAGCAATAATTCTGTTGATCATGTTCTGTTTTCTCAGAATTTCATGTGCAATAAAAAGCAACATAGACTTACATTCTTTTAAATTTATTGTTCATTGCTACAATATTGACATCATAATTTTACTTGCTTCAAAAAATGTAAGAGCAACTATAGCTAAGTATCAAATAAATTCATGCTTACCTTCCATCTCTCTGCTCTATGGGTTTTGATTTCAAAGGCAAATAGTAAAGAGTTTCATTTTATGAAAGTGTAACATAGATGTATTAGGATGAACATATACCATATGCTTAAACTTTGTAAAATACCTCAGTGATACTTAGTGTTTCTATAACGCTTCTAAAAATATATATATATGCTCTTTCTACTAATTTACTTCAAGTCTCAAAGCTTTTAGCAACAATTGAATTGTTTAATAGATAAAGATCTGATTTTTTTTCAAATCAATATGAATCAAAACCATGTTGGAGACTTTATATAAAATATAAAAGTTTTCTATTATCACTTTGTGGTTAAAATAATGTTTAAAGCCAACATAACACATTAATTTTTTTCTTCCAAGAACAGATACACTTTTATCTGAAGAATACAATCACATTTTTTCAAAAGAGAAAACTCATGTCTTACTATAATATTTTAATATCTGAGTAGGACGACAGACTATATTCTTAGAGGCAATAAATGTTTTCCAGAAGCCAAACAACAAATTCATGCTGTCACTGACTTGAAGGATCTTCTGTTTGGTGTTTATTCTGCAGGGTCTTGCAACTTGCCATTCACATGACATGGAGAGAGTATGCAGACTGACATTTTGAGCTACTATTCTCAATGTCCTTTCTTACTTTACAGATGAAGCTGAGACTGTAGGTCATGTTAGTTCTGCTCATTTTTGTCCTTATCAATTAGGATGGTATTTGGTACGTATCTGGTGAATACTGAATTTTCCCGGGCATGTTGGTAAAGTTGTATTGAAGTTGAAGTTATCAGACTCCAGGACAGGGACTTTCCCCTATGTGTGTAAATAAAGAGAGTTCCCCAAAACAATCATAGGGAAGATTTGGTACCTGCAGTATATTACGGTAGGTACAGAAAAACCTGATAAAGTAGATATTTAAAAAATACAACAAAACTTCTATATTATCTGCAAAGTTAGCACTTAGGTTTAATTTTTAAAATGTTTCATAGAGAATGTTTTAAAATTACAGAAGCCAGCTTTTCAAATCCTCCTCATTAAAACTCATCTGCACATGTGAGACTTAATTCTTGCTTATTTTATTTTCCCTAATTAATCATTTTCCTTTAAAAATGAAAACTTGGGCCCTCCCTGGTGGCCCAAGTTAGGACGCAGCATTGCAAGCTGGCCATAGCCACTTCAGTACAGTTCAATCCCCGGCTGGAGGTGATCCACATGCTGGAGGCAATTCATATGGTGTGGCAAAACTCTCCTGACCCACCTGCTGCTCCCCTCAGCAGTGTACTTGGTCGATCTGCCTGTTCTGCTCCCCACTCTTACTCTGGTGAAGCCTCTCACTGCCTCTGCACCTCTGGCTTGTACCCCAGTTCTGTATGAATAAATAAATAAATCTTAAAAATAAAAATAAATGAAAACTTGATGGTATTGATGCTACAGTATGTGTCAGCTGACTTAGATGTTTAGAAGGTGCTACTTCCTGACTTGAAACATGTATATCCACTTATGTTTGGCTTGTAAAATGTCCAGCTTTGTGATGAAAGGGAACCAATAGCTATTTCATTATTTCTTCAGTTTTTTCTTACACGTTTATCCTTTCTCCAAAGATAAATGAAAGTTCTTACTCAAATTTCTGGTTCTTTCAGGAAGTCTGAATTTATAAGAAATCAAATGATAAGCACCCTTCCTTTATCTCAAACCTCCTATTTGGAAGCAAGTGTTCAGGGATCCTTTTTATGGCCTCTTATTGGTTTATGTGGCATCCTTAACTCTTTGCTTCATTTGTTGAAGGCATGCTCTGTTCTTTTTTTTTTTTATTAATTTTTATGTGGAATTCAGATGATAAAGGATGCTGTATTACTTTGACTGCCTGCCATAATATAAAATGCAGTAAAATGTACAGCTGGTGATAGTCTATTTAGATTTTTTTTAATGAAATATAAAGGAAAAGACCAGGTGCTTAATTTTTGCATGCTGCATTTCATTTTAAAAATTCATGGTATCTTTTTGAATAATTTTTACTCATGCAGATGTTCTGAATATTGGAGACAGACATTTATTTTATTTCCTTGTTTCCCATTTCACACTAAGCTTTTGTACAAAGAAGGTAGGTTGAATGGCTGGATTATTTGTGAGTCAGGCTTCTAAGGATAATTATTCTCAGACAATTACCAAATGACTCATGGCAAGCCGTCAGTGATGTGTCCTTTGATTTTTCTAGTTCAAATCTGAAGGATAATGGCTATTTAACATTTTAGACTCTTAAAGAAGACATACATGCCAGTAGGAGTGTGTTGACTTTAAAATAGTAGGCAATCCTGTTTATAATATTTGTTATAGGATGAGTCATTGCTGTAAGAACTGTTTTCCACAAATGTCAGACTTTTAAATTTCTCAAATATCAAAGTATTTTTTCTTGTAGCCTAACACTCATGAGAAATCAGTCTGAGTCACTTAGAATTAAGTGACTCGAAGTTATAAGGATGAGTTAAGCTTTGCCCACCAAATTACCAGTATATAAAAATCTTAACCAATGTCCTGCCCTTTAGATAAAATATGGGCATATAGCTGGATAACTTACAGAGCCATATGCCTGCTATTCATGGATAATCCACATGTTTAAGTGATAATTTGTCAGCTTGGTTAATGAACGAATATGCAAAGGTCATCAGGATATGTTCTGTGAGTGATTATCATTATCAGTAATGATGAGGATGGATTCATCATGAATTAGGTTACTTCCTGTATTTAATAATCTTCATTTTTCAAAGTTACATCATTCTGGAAAGAAAAATGACTAATGGATTTTTATTTGATGGATTATCTTTTGGTATTAAATTATAATGCATGTGATCCTTAAAAAAAATTGACTTTCTCACTGCTGTTTATTCTCTTTGCACTGACCCCACTAACAGGAAGAATATATATATAGGTACATATAGATATAGATATAGATACAGATATATATCTATATATATATCTGCCTGAGGAGGAGAAACCCCTTGGGCTTGTTCTACCTCTGGTTCCCATTAATCGATTCAAATAGATCTTTAAAAAGAAGTCCTCAAAAAAGAAAGTCCATTGTCTTGAAAGACTATGTATTCATGCTATTCATAAATTTCATTCTGTTTTCCTGATTTACCCAAAATAAGGCAGTTTTCCTGTTGAGGTCAATTTGGTATATGTAAAATAACCCCATCCTCTAAAAAACAAGGTTGAAATATTTTATCCTGTATATCAGTGACAGTCATTTGTTTGACTATATTTAGATTCTCTCAGTATTCTTCTTAAGTCATGAGTTGATTAAGTTCATGATCTCATTTTAGTATAATGTAAGACAGCTAAGTGAGATGATTAAAAACCAAAACCAAAACAAAATGCTGAAAAACAAAACAAAACAAAACAAAACAAACCCTCTCCGCTATTTCTGGTCACAGTTACTAGATTGTGGCTGAAAGCAACTCAATGTGATCTATCACTCTCATTTGTTTTTCCCTTGTTTATAATGGGAACCCCAAACATTCTTGGGCATATAACAAAGGAGTTTGTGCTAATAGAAACAGTTTGTCTAAATGTGTGGGAAAGTAGAGAATTGAGTTATTTCTAAACCTTGGAAAAAATTGACATCTGCACCAAACACAGCATTTCTATCATTTCCAATATGGCCTCAGGAAGGATAATATTCTTGCTGGTTTCATTCTTATGATAAGGACAGGAATCTTTTGTTGGTTTTCCTTCAATAATTGTTTCTTTCAGTTTTTCAGTACTAGTGCTGTGGTGCAGGGTGGACATGGAAGTAGTTCAAGAAGAATGATACAGCAGAACATTATGCTGTCTTGATGTTTTTATTAGGTACCAGTTCACTCACCACAGCCAAATGAGAAAGATGGGGAGTGATGAGGAGACACAAGTAGTGTGGATACCCACATACCTATACACGCAGAGAGCAGCCAAACACAGGACCAAAAGCGCTAAACGATTTCACATTTTCCTTGATGAAGACCAGGCATATAAGTTAAGGATAGTAAAATGCTCTTATATAATTTTAGCTATGGAAAAATGTCTAATTCTCACAGTTGTGAAGTATTTGACTTATTACATGAACACTTTGGCAGGAAATCAGCATCAGTATGGTTGCCCATTGTTGGTAGCAGAGAAGAGTGAAATGATACTAGAAGAAACTGCGATTGTAAAAGGTATAGATATTCAACTTCTTTGTCATATTTCTCTCTGAAAATAAACGATGTCTTTTCCCATGCTTATTGTGACAAAAAGTCTTTTGCTTTGAATACAAAAATTGAGGGTAGAGGTTCATCTTAATTGTGTGTGTAACTTCAGCTAAATAAACACAATGATATAAAAAAAGAAACCTGTTTTGAGATGTGTGGACTTCCAAATGCAATAATCTAGTGCTATTGTTTTTGAAAACAGGAAACTGAGATCCAGTAGAGCTAGCTTAGTTTGAGACCTTTGACTCCTGATATGTTCACTTTACTGGACTCTTCCTTGATGTGTGAGTAAATGAGGTAACTGTAAAAATCAGTTGCCTGATTTTTATTTCTGTTACCTTTCTAACTTCATGCAAGTGATCATCTCTCTGTAACATTATTTCTAACATTGCACTAAACTATTGTTTCTCTACCAACTCTTCCTAAGCATGAATAGTTAACACCTGTAAATTATGCTGTCATTCAAAGAAATGTGTGATGTAAATGTCAGGTATTTGGGGATAAAACCACACAAAACCAGAAGCTAATTTTCTTAAAAAAAAAAAAAAAAACACTGATATTTAAGGAACATAATGATAGCTTTGTCTAACTGAGTTGCTAATAATTTTGGAAACAAAAGTTTTGTTGCACCAGGGGCAGCAAGAACAAGTGAGCTCTTTCCTAAAGAAAACAGTTCAAAGGAACCATGGAAACCACTAGTATCCTAGAGGCTCAAAGCAACACTGTGGAGCTAGCAGACATAGTTGGACAGGATGATGCTGAGAGTACTTAAATTTGATTCTACTGTTGTGATTTCTTAAAATTATAATCGTAAGAAAATCAGTTGGCCCAGTTATTTATTTGGGGGCATTTGGGTTAACTATATAGCAATGAAAAAAAAAAAAAACATAAGCTCATACCATTCACAGCAACATGGATGGAGCTAGAAGGGATCATGCTCAGTGAAATAAGTCAGGAGGAAAAAGAAAAAAATACCACAAGATTTCACTTATAGGAGGAATATAGGGGAACCAAATGAGGGACCAGGGAAAACTAACAATATCAATAGGAAAATCATTACAACAAAACTAAGCAAAAGAAGCCAACAGCAATGATTCAGACATGTTCTACAGGGGAGTGAAGAGGGAGAAGATACAAAACAAGGGTGGGAAGAGCACAGGGACTGAGATGATGGTGCACTGATGAAGTGGGAGTGGAAATTCTACATCCATCTGATGTAAAACATATGCAAATAAAGAAATTATAAAAAATAAATTAGTGGGCATCAGATTTTCACATTGCTTCAAAAAAAATCAGAGGGGTTTGGGCCCTCCCTGTTGGCACAGTGGGTTAAATCACAGCACTAAGAAGTTAAAGCCACTTCAGCATGACTTCGATCCTCACTCCAGAGGTGACCCACATGGCATGGCAGAAACTCTCTTGACCTGCCCGCTGCTCCCCTCAGCAGTGTACTTGGTCGATCTGTCTATTCTGCTCCCCACTCTGTCTATGGTGAAGCCTCTCACTGCCACTGCACCTCTGGCTTGTACTCCAGTTCTGTATGCATAAATAAATAAATCTTTAAAAAATCTATATCATAAAGCAACAGTAATTAAACAAAAAGAAAAAAATTGTTTAGCTTGAAAGAGGCAGAAAAGAAGAAAGGGTGTTGGGGAAGGGAGCAAGGAGTGAAGGAAGGACGGAAAGAAAAGGAGAGACAAGGAAAACAGGGAAGAGAAAGAAAATAAAATATCTACATAGTTTCATTATAAATTGGGAGGGAGGAACAGTATTAACACAAAGGCTTTTCATAGTTTATTCAAAACTCTTAAGGGGAAATTATTTTTTTGTAATGGATACAGAAATGGAATATGGAAAGTTTTTTTTGTTTTGTTTTTGTTTTTTGGCTAGCTGCTTGTCCTGTACATGGTTATAAATTGGGAAATGGATGGGAAGGTAAGGAGACTAGATTTAGTACAATTTCAATCTCTCTTGGGTAAATGTCTAATCTTTCACTTTTATTTCCTTCTCTTTCACCAAAGAGAAGGACATCTGATTGGATGAGGTAGTCTGATGTATTCTTAATGGAATGGAGTCTCTTGATGACCCCCTCTACCTCCTCTGTTCTCTACAAACTTGTCCCTGTATATGGCTTCTGTTGCTAAACATGAGTGATAGGTCTTGGTTGACTTTGCCCTCAACGTAGCCTCTTGTAGTTTCTTTTGAGTCTGCCTCACCTTATGCTGCTGTAGCCAATTCCCATGATAAATCTCACTGAGAATATTGCAGACTGTCAACTCAGATGGTTTCTTACTTTTATGTTCTGGAAACTTCCAGGTTCTAGCCATAGGAAACAGAAGTGGTTCAGGAAGGTTGAAATCTGGCAAGCCCTCTGCCTAATTTCTAAGCATGCACTGCCAAATTAACTTTTCTGTGGCACCCATGCGTGTGCTTAGGAAAGGGACACCTCTCAGTGAGTCTACCCACTTGCTTTTCACACACACCCCTCCCCCCAGTTCTTCCAGCTGGATAGTCTCTTCAATTTACCTAATATATCACCCTGTCCCAAAAAAATTGAATTCAGCACAAGGAAATTACTTTTGTCATCTCCAACTTCTCTTTCTCCCCCTCATTTTTCTTCTCACAATGCTCTAGGACTGAAAGAAGCAAGATTGTGTGTGTGTGTGTGTGTGTGTAACTTTGAGTATAACAATATAAATTTAAGGTATAAGATAAAAAATATTTCCTCTTTGTAACTGAGACTTGTGTTATATCCTTGTCTTCTATTTTTAAATTGCACCTTGTTGCTAAGTATTATTCATGGATGGGGATGGACAGAGGAAAAGAATGACCTAAAGACAGGAAAAACTAAGTTTTGGAGGTATTTCTAAGACATCTGGACCCATTGCAAAAAGAAAGCACTTCTGCAAAAGTGGATTTTGTAGATCAAGAGGAGTAACATATGAGAGAGCTTTAGAGACACAGAGTGGCAGTGGGCTTAAGGAGGAAGCTGATGGGTAAGAAATCCTAGTAGGAAGGTTGGCAGAAAAATTAATCATCTACTATTTTGTGCAAAGTTATACTAGAATTTTACCACATGCAGGAACTATAATGAAACAGAAGAGCTAGGGTAAGGAAGGAGAACAATTCCAGAAAGCAAAGTTGTAGAGAATTAAACTAAGGACAAAAATTAAGAGTGATATTCAGGAGAATAAAGCTGCTTGCCCTTCTATGTCCAATATATTGCCATCTCACACAAAATTCTCAGAAATGAAAAGGGAACAAGAAAATGCCTTAGTGGTGAAGTTACTGTTGTTTAGCCCACCAAATTACTGTCTCAATTAAATAGTACAATATGGTGAGACACAATGAAAGCACATTTAATCACAGAGTTTCTTCAGGGAATTTAGTTTAGGACTTTTTAACTTTTCTTAAAAAGGGTTTATTTTCTTTATCTGTATGAATTTCCTAATTGAGTGTCATAATTCAGTGTTAGAATAGTGCTTGAAAGGTCAGCATCAACCATAAATAATCTTAGAAAAATAGAGTACTTGTGGTGCTCTGGTGTAAAAGGAAATTGCTTTTAGGTCTCCTGATATTCCATTTCTATCTTCAAATCAGATTTTAAGAGTCTGTAAATTTTACCAAATGTGTTTTGGTATCACTGGAAAGATATTTGACTGGTGTTCACCTGAATCATTTGTTATCACATTTGTTTTTCTTTCTCTGCCTCTACTTTGGATTACGTAGAAAGAACTTTTTCTATAAAGTCAAGTTACACTTTCTTGCTGTATTCTTTTTTGAGATAATTAATTCCAGAATTTTCATCTGTTCCTTTATGGAAACCCAGTACCATTTTCATTAATAACTTTTGTTCTTGCTCTTCTCTGGACCTTCTTTATGGCTTCTGAAACACTACTTATTAAAAAAAAAAAGAGCTAATTATTAATTTATAATTTTTTTCAAAATGCCAAATAGATTTCACCTTTTCTTACTGTTTTTTTTTTAATTCAGTTAATAACTCATTTGCTTGCTTGGTCATTGCATTTTATACAATAAAATAGTCACATGCAAAATGACATTTTAGACGTGAGTTTAAAAGATCTGTATTTCATTAGGACCCCATTATGTGAGTAACTCTTTGGATACTCTAGCATGGCAGGGAGCCTGTTTTATTTGAAAGATATATTTATTGTTCCCTTATAAGAAAAAGCCACAAAGAGAAGGAAAAATAAGTTAAACTTTAGTCTTGAGGCAGAATCCCTGGGGCACATTTGGGGCCATCAAAAATCTGACCCCTCTTCCCAAGCATAAGCAAAACTTCCAGGAGTTCTTAGTCAGCTTATAAACAAAGAGGAGAACATACAGAAGTAATGAAATTTCCAACTGTGGCGAAAAGCACTCATTTGTTTTTTTTTTTTTTAAATCAGGGAATGATTGATGTGGTTGCAATTTGATGTTTTCTTTTAAAGAAATTCTTTATTTCACTGTTCCCCAACCCCAAGCCCCTCCCTCTGGCTATTTCATAGCAAAGTAATACTCACCTTATACAGATGTGCAGCGTTGGATTAAAAGAAGGTTGACTTATATTTTCCCTTCTGCCTATTCTTCACTCTCAGTAATTCCATATCTGCTATACTAATGCAAATTTTGATCA
The DNA here is from genome assembly GCF_000260355.1 of Condylura cristata. Lineage (NCBI taxonomy): Eukaryota > Metazoa > Chordata > Mammalia > Eulipotyphla > Talpidae > Condylura > Condylura cristata. Next base: position 29,764,798 of record NW_004567124.1, read on the forward strand.
AGTTCTCTTTTTTATTCCTACACTTTCAATTTTGTTGAGATACATGGTTATTTCTTTGGTCACACTCTCCTTTCAGACAAACACCTACAACACAGTTAGTTAGGTGTTAGCTGAATTTCAATCAAATACGGAGTTAGGAAGAAATGTATATGTGTCTGTGTGTGGGGAAATTTATACTGAATTTATTAAAAGTATGAACAAAGAATTTCTGTGCTGGTGACAACATGGGTTTAAAAGATGTTTTTTGATTTACATTTAAAATTTTACCAAAGCAATCTTGATAAAAGAAGGAAATGAATTCTGAGCTGGTCATGATTTCCTCCTAGAAGGTCCATATTCGGTTCTTCCTAAATTATCCACTGACACACAGATGCCTGAGAGGTAGAAATGTAGCCTCCTCTTTGCATTCCATAGTTTTGTGTCTTTAGGAAAATCATACAAGTGAGAGTGAGGATTTTATGACAGCTGAGGGAGAGGAGTGTCTTTTTCATTCCTTGCTTCTTCAACAAAATCTCCCCGAGAAATTCAGTCAGGGTCTTCAATGCAATTACTGGATGACAACAACTGTGTGAAGTGACCAAGTCACACCGCACACTCGGGCACTCAGCACAGCACAGACAACCTTTGGATCACCTGGTTCTTTGTCATAGGAACCTAATTTAGAAGGCCAGATAGTCAGCCACCAAGCAGATTCACGCATTTGCTCTAGAGTGTGATGACATCGTTTGTGATGACATTGTTACCTGGAGACTGACTGAGGGCTGGTGGCTTCACTCCTTTCTACTTCGATATGGACTCCCTGGTTGCCAATTTCTACTTAAATCCATTTTATGACTCCAGCAGATGTTTCTGATTTCGAAAGAGTACTTTTTGAATCATTTCTTTCTAATTTCCTTCCCCCGGCTTCCCCCTCTTGCTCCTCTCAGGAGCTAATTCCAGTCAGCTTGGAAATTACAAGCATGTTTTAGTGCTGGCAATGATGTGCAGACTGATGAGTAGAGGTAGGGTTTGAACTGAGGTCCTGAGGAGCCGACTTCAATAGATTGGAGTATCAGTCTACTGAGAAATGTGCCATGCAGAAGCTTGATTTCCCTTCAGACCAGCTTAATTTTTCAGAGTCTGTAACTGAGACTGGCAGTTCTGGGTCCCTTGTTCCTTCAGCACAATTTATCAGTACAAGGTCAGAGAATTCTTTTGGGCCTGTTTCTCATGAGCAGTGATAATTATGCATATAGACAGCCCTGTGTATATTATGTAATGTACTGAATGTAGGGAGGAGCGTGGTTTTGATTTAGAATCAGAAGCACAGTCACCAGACCCAAATATGTCCAATATCCAAGTAACCCAAGAATCACCTCTCATGTTCTGGATCAGATCCATCAACACACCCCCGATGAGGACACATCCTTCTCTTTATGACTATTGATGGGCTTTCAGCCTGACAATTCAGAAATGTGCCATTGACGCAGGCCACATTCAGGGGAGAACGCCTTCTGGGATTTCTCAGTCATCGGTTTAAGTGGGGGGTGATTGGGTGGCAGGAAATGTCTCCAGATAATGCATTCTTTTAATTTCTTTTTCAAATACTCTGAAACTTAGCTATTAATCAGGGAAGCTCCCACGTTTTTCTGTCACAGCCATTCATCCACTTGGCCCAGGTTTGGGCTGTGGGAATGGATGAACCATGTTCAGTTCATTGCAAGGCAAAGCAGATCAATGCTCCTGTCACTGTCTGGATAGATGATATTTAACATCGCTCTAAACAAAACCGTTTCCATGCAAGGACAAAGAGAGGTAGGAAAAATAGAGTGTTGGAGTAGGTACTCTGTACTCATCTTTCCTGCACAAAACCCAGAGGATTTTGTTAACCTTTAAAGCTTTATTTCACCCTTGGGAGTTTTTATATTTCACAAACTGAATAGTTGAACTAATAGCAGTAGCTATTGGATGGGAACCACTGTGGCCTTATCCCTAAGCCCTAGAAAATGGTGAAAGAACCTGGGAAAATGCTAAGGCTGACTATAGACCATGAGAGACTTAAATGCACGTAAACCAGATAGAGACAGGAGCCTATCAAAGAGTGAAAATAAAAAATGAACTCTTGGGTGATGAGTGGCCCAGGTCACACTTCAGGACATCTAAGAATATTTCCCATATGTCCACTGCCCTAGACAAAGCAAGTAACACCAGCTTTGTCACTTTCTCCTCTTTCTATGAGGAGCCGTTGATGGTTTCTTGATGGAAATAGAACAAAGACCATAACTGAAGACCTACTGCTCTTTAGTGAATGATGTAATGCTGTATACTATAGACAAGCCTAGATTTACAAAACATGTTTACCATGATATTGCTCTGTGTTGTGACACAGATTTGTAAAAAAGAACATCTTAGCCATTTGTTATTTGTACCTTCTTTGCCAGCTTTTCTATAACAACTTTCCAAGGTTATTTGTTTTTGTATATGGCTAAACATAAATAAGATTTCATTTGAACATTTTTCTTTAGAACAAGAGACTTAAAGAACCCCCTCCTTTTTTTTTTTAAATGACTATCCCTGATTTGTATATTTTCTCTTTCTCTTGACATCATTTCAATCCAATCAGATGTTTCAAAGAAGTGAGTGCCAGAAATGATGAATCACTGAAGCCTGTGTGGGTATCAGCATTCAAGGTAGGTGGGATGTGGGGGAATATTGAATTATGCCATGGCCTTCCAATAGAGATAATATCTTATGTTTGGTAAATTGAAAACTGACATCTCATAACTTGGAATATCAGAGACCAGCCTATAAATAAATGTTTTTGTGAGACAAATTTTTAAATATTTTGTGTAGCAGAAAATCTACTCTCAGTCATATAATTTAGAAGTTTTTACCTTGCTAACTATTGTGCATACCTGGAATAAAATTCAGTGTCCTAATGATCATTTTTGTGAAGATGTTAAATAATCCATGTGACAAAAAAGTCAATAATTTATTGTAAAATAAGTAAAATGTCATTACTTCTTTCCTGTTTGTATTTATTTGGATGTGTTTCTGGGTTATACAGTATATAATTGCCATCATAAGCTTTACCACAAATTCTGTGGTATAAATTCAGTATAGATTACCACAAATATTATAAGGTGACCCAATATTTCAATATCCATGGGATAAGGATGTATAATATATATACACATGTATAGTCAAAAGACTTTTATTTTTTTCTCTTGTTGAAATAATATCTTTTGGTCAAGCATTAAAAAATTCTTAACCATTTCATAAAATATTCTTCAGAAAAGTAAAATAATAATTTGCATTGAGAGAAAACCATAGTAGGAATACACATTATCGTATTTTGTGAAGCAAATCCTAAACACATTTATAGAGAAGCCAAAATGTGAATATTTTTATGATTTCCTGAGACGTTGTGTCATTCTTTTCATATCTCAAAACTTCATTTTTTACCACTTGATTTCCTTTTGAGGAGGGAGGGCGAATTTGTAATCCTTCACTGCTTTGGGTTTGAGTTCAACATGTGTTGTATTTGTATACAAAATATTTAAAAAATGATCCTTTTCTTTTTCCCTTAGGTGCAATTGAAATCAGTTCAGTTCTTTCTCTCCTACTCCTTCCTCAGCAGGCCATGTGTTCAGGTCTATAAAATGGAATGGATGGGAGATTATTTTTACTCTACCCCCAGGAGTCCGGCCAGTAATAGGTGCACTTAAGTAGACTGATACTTAGGAAAAGGATAGGCTGTTGCATGGGAACTTCAAGGAACTTAGTGCAGAGGAATCTGAATTTCAATGTAGTGAGGGATTAAAAAAAAAATTGGGACTAACATAGTTTACACTGCATGTAATTTATAAGATGCTCTTCCTCAATCAGTTAGGATGAAGTAACGTTTTCTAAACAAATATAATGGTTCACACTGGAGAAGATTTCAAATGCTAATTATTCTAGTGTTCTGAAGTCAGTTGCTTCTAGAAATTGCATTCATTATTATTTGGGTATTTGTCTTTAATACCATTCAAATTACTTTCTGATTATTGGTCTTGCTAAATGTGGTTTTCCTAAACTCAGAACTTTTCAAGGCTATAATCCCTGAAGCTAATGAGAGAATCCTGGATAGCTGATGTCCACCAGTCAACTGGCATAGGGACAATTTAGCACTAAATCAAAATGAAGTGGTAATAGGACTTTGATGAGGTTGAGCATGATACTTAATAAACACCTTTAGGATTCATGTTTAAGACTACAGAGGATGCAAAGCCATGAGTCAGCAATTGAAGCTTGCAGGATCACTAAAGTTCTTTAACAACATCCTCGTTTGTGCCTCTTTATAAAAGCTGGACCTATGTCCAATTGTATACGTGCTGGTCTGTATACAGACTGGTAAAGCATCTGCAAGCAGATTAGTGATTTCAACTAGTCAGGGAACAGTTTGTAGCAACTCGGTTCTTTTCCTAACTTTCTTGTCTCTTCTGCTGTTGCAGAGACAATTTTTACTGTTAATGAGGTGGGTACAATTCAGACTAGATCAAATGATGCATAAACTGTACAGTCCTGCCTACTGGCAACCAATATTTCCCTTTGTTGGGATCAAGCCAGTTTTTCCTGGCACAGCTGATTTTGCTTATGGTGAAATGGGACAGAGGGACCACACTGCCAAAAGAAACTGGGCTTCATCCTCAGCCAGAAAGTTGCCCAGGAGGAAACTTTGAGCTGAATTCTCATGCTTGCCTTTTTTAATAGTTATCCTTACCTACATCCCTCCCAACATGAAATGGGGAAATTTCTCCAGCAACATCACACTTCACACTTCATAACGTCTCTAGGTTTCTCTTTTCCTACATGATTCTAATAGTGGTGTAGTCTTCCAATCATCTTATGTACTTTGCTTTTAAAGCTTGATTTTTCCAGAGAAGACTGAGATTGTAAAACTAAGAATTATGGCGCAGAACTATGGACCTATCTCTGAAAGCTTCCAATTTTTATTACCTGGAGTTTAGTTGTGCTCTTTTGAGCTATATTATCAATAACTTTTTCAAGCAGCACCTTGGGTACTTGGAGTATAGTCTTTTATCTTTATGAGCAATCCAACTGATTTTTTTTATCACATTCAAATATATGCATTTCTTAAAAACACCCTAACGGTGGACCCAAGTAAACTAGTCATTGCTACAAATTTCATTTTGGGGGGTGGTGGTGCTAGCCTCTATCTGGTGAAATTCCAGTGGGCAGAGAGCTAGAGCCTGGTGGTTAATTTTATATCAGATTTCAGCCAGCCGGCAGTTACTCTTGTCTGCGGGTAGACTACTTTCTCTGTCACTTGGTATTAGATGTATTACACACCAAGCAATAATTATCTTTGACACATAATTATTATGGTTTTGATGACAAGAAAGTCTTTTCTTTCCTTGCTTTCATAACATATATTCCTGAAAGTCCAGGCTTGCAAAATGCAGCTAAAAATTAAAAGCACTTGGCTTCAGATTGAACTTAGGAGAGGGAATAAAACAAAAGAATTGTATATGCAGGAGGGAGGACAGTGTGGGGAGGGCAAAGTTTTTAAAAATCAAGACTATTTGGAATTTGCCCAGATAATATCACATTAAGTAGGTTTCTGAACAGAAATGAAGTTGAGGATCATTAGCGCCTAGAGGAAAAGCTGACCAGACTGGCCATGACAGCACTGAGCAGGCAAAGAGTACCATCAAAGGAATAAACTGATCAAGCTTGGGATTCAAAAAGAGAGGTGAGGAAAGGAAGAGGGTCCTGGCAAGGCCATGCCACACCAGTGAGTTTCTAACCTCCTCATGTGGGCTGAGCCATCCCCAGCTACAGGCCTGGATCAGCAGTTTAACAATCCTCCCTTCTAAACAATCACTACCTCCACCCCCACCACCCCCACCTTTTTTTTAGATGATCAGAATGGGGCATCTTGAATTTCTTGAGCTTGGGGACTCTCTGCTATTTATTTTATTATTTTTTAAATATTTATTTATGCATATAGAACTGGGGAATAGGCTAGAGGTTCAGGGGGCAGTGAAAGGACTCACCAGAGAAAGAGTGGGGGCGCAGAACAGGCAGATTGAAATACGCTGTTGAGGGGAGCAGCTGGGGAGACAGGACAGGTCATGCGGTGCCATGCAGGTCAGCTCCCTAGCCAGGGATTGAACTCGTGATAAAGCAGCAGCAGGCCAGTTTCATAGCACTGTGCCTTAACCCGCTGCACCACCAGGGAGGATCCAACTCTGCGGTGTTTAAACAGGCAAGTGTCTGGTAACATTCCAGCTGTATCTGCAGCTGTATTTCTCCTAAGGCCGGTCACCACACTGGCTGTAGTACATGTCTGGCTCACTGGGACAACTCCCTGGGCCTCCTGCATTGGAGCATCTGGGGACAGTGGGAGGTAGTGAGGAGGGAAGATGGGGTGGAGACAAGGTGGGAGAAACGGGTGTATCAGAGGGACTTGCTAAAGACTGGCATTATAATACATGGATGTAATAATTTAACTCTAGGAAGCTGATGTTATGCAGGATCTGATTAGCACAAGAGGAAATCTATGGGGTTGGCTGATGATGACTGGACCGAGACCAAAGATGTTTTTCCTTTCCCCATTTGGAAGTCAAAAATGTGCGCACTGGGGAGTCACTTGTGTTCCCAAGGGTGCTCCCTCTCTCTCTCCACATAGACTTCTCAGCTGTACTCAAATAATAATAATCAAGTGAACATACTTGAAAGCAGCTCTAATTTTAGTTCATTTTATTATTTTGAGAAAGGGGAGTGGAGGAGGGGAGGGGGTGGAGGCTGCCATCTATGACTAATGCTGTCTTGCAAGCTCTTAAGCCATATTTAGTAACATGGGGTATAAAAATAAGCTTTTTAAAAAGTTGACTTCTGTTTCCTTTCTTCTATTCCCTCTCCCAAAGACGGATTTAACTAATTACACTTTCAGCTGAATGCTGATAGACATGTATTTATTATCGGTGCTATAAGCCCTGGAATTCTTTCTTTTTCCTCTGTGAGGCCACAGTCATATACATTAAACTCCAGTCCCCGTGAGCCGTCAGAGTTATGGTCCAGTCAGAGCACTGCAACATGATAAAGTTTTCAGGCCCTGTTTAGTTAAGACTGAAGAGCTGGGACCCAGCCAATCTCCACCACTCAGGGCTCTTTTCACAGTCCAAAATGATTTGGCTTAAACGTTTCCAACTGTGATGAGGTCCCATTTCAGTGATTATGCAGTCATTCACTTTTCCACATCAACATCAAAGTCATTAACAGCCGAGTATTATTGCATTGGCTGGAATTCAGTTAAGGACTAGAGGGTAGTTGCTCTTTATTAAGATAAATCATTGCCTTGGTTATGTCACCCATGAAATAATCAATTTACTGTGTTGGTTAATTTCCTCCTTCTTTGATCTGTGGATTAAATTCAACAGATCATTGTTTCACACAACTACCACTCAAAAGATGTTTTAAGGGAAAAGTGCATACACATGTTCTGAGGGCTGTGGCCTAACAAATATGATAAACAACATAGCATCCTAGGGCTCAGTTCATTCCATCACTCATTTCCACAGTTATCTTGTCTAGGCTCCAAGGTCAGGCTAACGCCCTGATCTTGCTGGGTGATCCTCTTTCTGAATTCCTGAAGTGTTCTGCTAAGAAATAAAATGTTAAGCAGAGCTAGCCTTAATGCTTTGGGGATCATAAGCTTGTACCGAATCCAATGTGGGATATCCTTGTCTGGAATGCAAGATGAAAATGCACTGATCTTTACAAGAATACTCACTTATAAATGTGAGGCATCCTCAGAAGGATCCCTCTCATAAATATCGTCCTTCTTTGTGCCATAATTCATCGCTTCTTATAGGGAAAAGAAGTTGAGTGGGATGTTTTATTTTTCCTTGCTTTGGTGATTCCTCTGAGAAATGTTCTTGTGCTTGGATGATTTAAAAATATATATTTTATAATGAAATATTTCAAACATGCAGACAAGTATAGAGAATAATATAATAAAAATCCATGGACCCACAACACAACTTTATCAAATCTTAACATTGCATTTCAGATGTCTCTGTGTGTATATGTATGTTTAAAGATATAAATCTTACAGACACAGCTGAGGACTCCTATGTATCCCTTCATTATCCCTTTCTGTTCTCTCCTCTGAGAAAATGGCTATCATGAATTTATGCATATAAGTGCTGTTTTATGTTTTTGTTTTTTTTACTTTTCACATTTGCTACATATTTCTGCAGCTTCAAAAAAAAAACCCACATTATTTTACAGGATTTTAAACTTTATGAAAATGGTGTTATTACATCTTTTGCTTCTTGTTCTTGTACTTTATACATTTGGGGTTTACCAATGGTGATACATACAGATGAAAGAGTACTTCATAGCATGAATTCATTTGAATCTTAGTCATGTGTCTTTATTCACTGGTATGAGATTTTTGCCAAGCCATATACCAATGGGATCTTTGGATTATAAAGCTTGTACATCTTCAGTTTTACAAAACATGGCCAAATTTCTGCTGTATATATCACTACCACAAAAGTATCAGAATTTGTACTTCTCCAAACATTCTGCATTAGAATGATTAAGAATAATTTTCTTATTAAAATCAGGTTGAAATCACTGTTCTCTGGCTTCTGAAATGTGCTCAGTCTCCATACTGAATATAATGTAGAAAATTGCAATCAATATAATTCCAACAATGGTGTGAATTGCTTAGTAAATATCTGTTATCTTGTTTTTAAAGATTTATTTATTTGTGCATACAGAACTGGGATACAGGCCAGAGGCTCAGGGGCGGTGAGAGGCTTCATCAGAGACAGAGTGGGGAGCAGAACAGGCAGATGGGTGAAGTACACTGCTGAGAGGAGCAGTGGACGGGTCAGGAGAGGTCTGCCATGCCATGTGGTCACCTCCGGGGCAGGCGGGGATCGAACTCATGCGAAGTGGCTTTAGCTTCTCAGTGCTGTGCT
>NW_004567124.1:29773878-29785942 GCF_000260355.1 Condylura cristata
GGTCACCTCCGGGGCAGGCGGGGATCGAACTCATGCGAAGTGGCTTTAGCTTCTTAGTGCAGTGCTTTAACCCACTGCGCCACCAGGGAGGGCCAATATCTGTTATCTTGGTTTGAAACTTGACTTTGGAGATCTAGGTCTCTAGAGATATGTACAGTCAAAATAACATGGGAGGCTAGGTTAGAGCAAACAATATATTTTTTAAAAATGACTTTTAGGGAAAGCTGAAATGGAGATATTTGACAATTTTCAGATACCTCAGATACAACATTTTTGACAAAATAGTTGAAACAAAGAGAGCTGCAGTCTTAGTCCATTTAATCTCAAATTTTGCAAAGGATAGACAAACCATGTCAAATTATTTTTGAAAAGTCTCTTGACTCATTAAGAGCAAATAATACTTATTGGGCACTTAAGAGACTAGATAGCATGTCAATTATTTCCTTGAACTTAGGTCATGGAACTTGTGTGTGAGGACTATAATTGGTAAAATAAAGTCAATGGGAACACAGGAAAATAGGAAAAAACAAATGGGCTTTGAAAATCACACCACCTATTGTGTTTCATTCCAAATATAAAGTGCTGATTTATCTAGACAAAGTAATACGGTTCCATGTGAAAAACAAGAAGGATTCAGAATAATTCAGCCATCCTGATGAAGGAGTATTTGCTAAGCAAAGGGCTACAGAGTCTGATATCAGGTCCCATCCTACATTTTTAAATTTAGTTCTATATGTAGCTATCTTGTAGAATACCCTCTTGATAATATATACATGTACACACACATACATGTACATTGGCATAATTAATTTTTTTTTTCATATTAGGCAAGTGGAATTTTCCCATAATGCTTTGCTCTCTCCAGGGCAGTGTTAGGTATCAAATCTTATGTCGTATTAAGGTAGGGATTCCAGGCCTTCCCTGGTGGCCAGTGGGTTAAAGCACAGCACTAAGAAGCTAAAGCCACTTCCGCATGAGTTCATCCCCGCCTGCCCTGGAGGTGATCCACATGGTGCGGCAGACTCCTCCTGGCCCGCCCACTGCTCCCCTCAGCAGCGTACTTGGTCGATCTGCCTGTTCTGCTCCCCACTCTGTCCCTGGTGAATCCTCTCACCCTCTGCATCTCTGGCCTGTACCCCAGTTCTGTATGAATAAATAAATAAATCTTTAAAAAAAAAAAAAAAAGACAGGGATTCCATTTCCAACTAGGAGACAGTGGTTCTGTTGTGCTTCTGTTTCAACAATCTTCCTTCTTCCAACCCATTCACCCCACATCTTCACTGCTTGATGACTGTGTTAGCCACTTTCTTTTGTTCCCTGACTTCTGGTTAGATTTTGCTTGTGAGAAGCACTATTAAGAAACTGGATGGTGGGGAAAAGGCAGATGGGCACAAACTGTTTAAAATGTTTTCAGACTTCATAGTGAAACTATCAGATTGGAGAAGCGGTATTAAATAATTGCTCCTTTTAATTTTTATTAATGCAAAAATTGGTCCTTACATATAAAATTATTACCATTTTCAATGCAAATTAATTTTTCAGAAACATATCCAAGACTCAGTTTCTTAATCTGAAATGGAGATAATACCAGTTCCTACCATAAGGAAGAGTTAGTAAACTCTGAGTTGGAAGCTTTCAGCCTATGTGGTCCCCAATAGGTATATTATAAATTTGATACTACTATCTGTATTTTCATGTTGAACTGCATACTTCTATTACCATGTCTTCTTAGGGATTATGAAAAGATAATTTGTGGTTTTTATAAATTGGAGAAAATTTTTTTCTGGGATAAAGTTGAGAGGCTATTGTTGCCAATTCTTTGTCAACACCTATGGCCAGGAAAATAGTTTTGGAAAGTTTGATTCTTTCTTTCTGTGTTTACTAGTTGAGATCCTGGAGCCATGTAATTTTGGCTTGAGTTGTGGTTCTTTCTCCTAGTAAGAAAATGATTGTAGACTAAATTCTAGTGTAACATCTATAACTTCATAGAGTTGTGGTAAGCAATTATCAGAAAACCCATGTAAATCAATACTAAATAGATGTGAACTCTAATACTAGCTGATGGTCAATCTTAGTTTCTTAGGCTGTTTATAACACTGATTGTGTTTTCAGAATATAAGGTCACAGCTCTTCAAGTGAATGTTATCCCACCACACTCGCTATCATAATCTCAATAACTCTCCACCAAAGTCCACTGGACCCTCCATTCTTTTTTCCCCACTCTCCCCTGTCTCCTGTGGCCAGCACCATTCTACAGTCAAAATCCAAGGATTTGTTTTGCTTTTTTTTTTTTCTGTTTGTTTCTTTGTATTCACATATGAACAAAACCATCTGGTACATTTCCCTTTTTGACTTATTTTACTCTATATAATCCCCTCCGGCACCATATGTCGTCACAAATGATGAGTTCATTTCTTTCTATAATTGATTAATATTCCACTGCCTTTATGGAATATGTATGCACACACATACATATACACATGCAGATATATACATACCACATCTTCTTTATCTACTTATGATTAGGGACTAGATTGTTCCTATATAGTGACTATTATAAGTAGTGCAATGAACATAAGAATGCATATATCCCTTCCAATATGTGTTTTTATATACTTTGGATAGATATATTTGCTGTATCATCCAGTAGGTCTATTTTTAATACTTGGAAAAACTGCCATACAGCTTGAGTCTGAGCTATTTGACATTCCCACCAACCGTATACAATGGTTCTTTTTTCTCCATTCGCTCATAGACATTTGTTGTTGTTTTATTTTTTCAAAAGTCCTTTTGATATGGGCCATAATGATAGGTATGAGGTGATTATGTCTCATTGTGACTTTGATTTGCTTTTCCCTAGTAATAAATAATACTGCATATTTTCTCCTGTGCCTGTTGGCTGTTGGGACGCCTTCTTTTGAGAAGAGTCTACATAGAATTTCTTCCCATTTTTTGGGTAGGTTTATTGGCTTTTATTGTTGAGTTGTGTGAATTCTTTATAAATCTTGGCTATTAGCCTCTTGTCTAATGTGTAATGTACAATTATATTCTCCCTTTCAATAGGTGTCTTTCCATTTTTATGGTAGCTTTGTAGCTATGCAGAAGCTTGTCAGTTTAATGCAGTCCCATTTGTTAATCTTTGTTTTCCTTGCATCAGATTTAAGTCCCCAAAGGTTGCATTGAAGTCAGTGTTGCAGTGTTTTGTGCCTATTTTTTTTAATTCATTGTATGCTTGTAGGACTCACTGTTAGTACTTTAATTTATTTTTTGAGTGAAATTTTGCATATAACGTGTCATAATAGTCTGCTTTCATTGTGGTATGAGGTCATATAGTTTACCAGCACATTTGTTGAAATTTTCCTTTCTACATTGAATGCTGCTTAGTCCATTGGCATAAATTATCTTTCTTTAGAGGGCAGGCTGATTTTAGGCTCTCAATCTGATCCATTTCTCTGTGTGTCTATTTTTATTCCAATACCATATTTGCCTTGATGACAATAGCCTTGCTTTGTAGTTTGAAGTGTGGGAGCAAATGCCATTTTTTTCCTTCTTATTTTTTGTCAGGATTGCTTTGGCAACTCAGGGTCTTTTGTGGTTTCATAAATATTTCAGTAATGTTTGTTCTATTTCAGGAAGGATGTCAATGAAACCTTGGTAAGGATTGCATTGCTTTAGGTAAAATGGCCATTAAAACAATACTAATTATTCCAATTTACGAGCATAGATTTTCTTCCCATTCTTTGTGTTCTCTATTTCTTTTAATGATATTTGTAAATATTGACTAAGCCCACCTGGTCTAACTCCTTGCTTAAGTCTTTTGTTAACTTTTTGATTTCCTGTATGGTTAATCTATCTATTGATAGATGATGATGATCAGTAATACTACTACTAGAAGTAGTAGTCATGACCCCCTACTGATACTGTGTTCCTAGTAATGTCTCTCTTTATCTGTTAATAGGTCTTTTTACTTTTGATATTTCTTCATTTAGAACATATACATGAGACTTAGGTCTTCCTAATGGATTAATTTATTATTTAATGCCCATCCTTGTGCTTACATTCTTTTTAAGTGGGAAACATATTGTATTAGGTGTAAATATACCTTTTCCTGCATTTTTTTAGGTTACCATTTCCTTGTAGCATTGTTTTCCCATTTCATTCACATTTTATTCTTATTTATTTATTTATTTTTCTTTAGTCTCTGTTATCTGTATAGCATGTCTATTTCTGGGAATGAGCAGAAAATTGGGTTTTGTTTTGAATCCAGCCACTTTGTCCTTTTTGATTTGCTGGCCCTATGCCATTGATATCTAGGGAACTTATAGATATGTTAGTATCTATTTCCATTTTGTTACTTATTTTCTGTTTTTTTTTTTCCATTTTGTATGTGTTCTTTTGATCTTTAATTATTTTCCCTGTACTTTGATGACTTTGTTTTGCTTGGAATCCATCCTTATGTTCTTATTGGTTTTCTTCTAATATTTTTGTTTTCAAGCTACCTTCACATTCATATGTGGATTATGTTTGAAACTTATTTTAAATTAAAAGCAAGTTAATCCCAAAATCATTTAATTGTCTCCATTTTTACCCTCCTCTCCCCGTATTTTATGTTTTTGGTGTCTTGCTACTTCTAAGTGCAGTTTCTTTTCATTTTCTAGAAGGTCCATAGTGTTTATTGCAAGGCCACTATAGTGGAAATGCATGCCTTTACTTATCTGTTACTAAAACTTTTTGTCACACATTTAATTCTGAGATAAAAATCCAGCTAGGTGGGCCCTCCCTGGTGGTGCACTGGGTTAAAGCACAACACTAAGAAGTTAAAGGCACTTCAGCAAGAGTTTCACCACCACCCCCTCCCCCGGGAGGTGACCCACAAGGCGTGGCAGACCTCTCCTGACTTGCCCGCTGCTTCTTTCAGCAGTGTACTTAATCAGTCGGCCTGTTCTGCTCTTTCTCTGGTGAATCCTCTCACAGCTCCTGCACTTCTGGTCTGTACCCCAGTTCTGTATGCATAAATAAATAGATCTTAAAAAAAAAATCCAGCTAGGTATAGTACTCTTGGTTGTAGTCTTTACTCTTTCCCTTTCAGAACTTAGAATAGATTATGCCATCACTTCTGGCCTAGAAGATTTACTAAGAAATCTGCTAATAGATTTATCTTACAAGTGACACTATTTTTCTCTGCTACTTTTAGGATTCTCTATCATTAATTTTCCACTTAAATTATAATGAGTCTTATATTTCTATTTAAGATTAACTTGCTTGGAACTCTGAATTCCCTGCTTCAGACTGCCTGTTTCCATTTCCAGTTTAGAGAAGTTTTTGGCTGCTATTTCTTCTAATTAGATTTCTGCCCCTTTTACTCTTTTTCTCCTTTTGGAACACCTTTTTTCAGGTCTTTCAGAACCTAAGAACATAGGTCTCTTATGTTACCTTTATTTTAAAAAAAGTCCTTTTCCCTTTGTCAGTCTTTTTGGGTGCTTTCTGCTCCCCCATCTCCCAGTTCACTGATTCAGTTTCTCTACTTCTTAAGGTCTACTGTTGAGTCACTCTTTCCTTGCTATAGTTCTACATTTGTTTACCTAGTCTCTTAATTTTGTTGTACATTATTTAGATTGTTGCTTTGAAGTCTTATTCCAGTAAATTTACTTAGTTCTTTTACGTGAGGATTTTCCCCTAGGGCTCTGTCTTGATCAGCTGTTTTGGGTGAACTCAGTTTCCTCATTATATTTGGTACTTTGTATTTATATCTATGGATTAGGCTGAATATCTGTTCTTAGTCTGATGCTAAGTGTTACAATTGATGCTTGCAGGGAATTAGCCTTGGATATTGTGCTTTCTGTTGAGAATTCTGAAGCTATGTTGTTAGTCAGGATGACTGGAGCTCAAGAATCAATATGACCTTAGAGAATCAAGAACCAAGCCTTCAGGGTGGAACCACAGATTTGGGTACAGGAGAGACAGTTGCTGCTGCAAAATACCTAAAGCACAGTTTAGTATCACAGTGCTAAAGCCTCTTGAGCTGAGGGAAGCATCTGCAATCTCTGTGAATTCAAGTTAGATTCTATTAGAACACACTTTCCAGAAGCTTTGATTAATTTACCTGTCAGCTGTAGCCTACCTCTAATCTCAGCAGGTTTTTCCCCTGAGTGTCAGGTGAGAGCAGAGTGGATTGTGGGCTCATTTGACAAGCAGGTATACTGGGTGCTTGTAGTCTTAATAGAAACCTGTAGAACCCAGGTGAGGGAGGGATAAGTGTTTCATGTATCCTCAGGAGTTGTATGAATGTAAGACCCTAGACTTACATTACCATACACTGGTCATCACCACTGCTTGCTTCCAGTAAATTCTGCAGCCAGAGTTTTCTCAGGGAGATGTATGTTTCTGTAGGTAAGGCCTAGTAAGCTTAGGCTATAGAGGGGTGGGCATTTCCCAGGGATTGCAGTCACTGGCTGTGGTAAAATCCTAAAAGAGGATTACTATTATAGACTGCTCCCAGAAGTTCCTGAAATTTCCCCTGGAAGCCCATGTAACAGCAGTTACATGTGGACTTGTGTGTCCTGGTAGACAGGTAGACTGATGGCAAACCAGAAAAGTGTCTGATGGCAGAAAGATGGTGAAATTAATCCTCCAACCCTAGCTCCTTATTTGATTTTAGTCACTATGACACATGCCTGTGTTGGTACTACTCAGAGCAGGCATCTAGCAGAGTCTCTGTTCAGGGAGAAACTACACTTCCTTTTTGCTCCTCATAAAGTTTTAGTTTCAATACTTATAGGCAATTAAAAAAATATTATTTATGCATACAGAACTGGGGTACAGGCCAGAGGTGTAGGGGCAGTAAGAGGATTCACCAGAGACAGAGTGGGGAGCAGAACAGGCCGACTGATGAAGTACACACTGAGGGGAGCAGCAGGTGGATCAGGGGAGGTCTGCCGCGCCATGTGGGTCAGCTCTGGGGCTGGGGATCAAACTCACACTGAAGTGGCTGTGGCTAGCTTGCAGAGCTGCGTCCTAACTAGTTGTGCCACCAGGGAGGGCCCATGTAAGTTCTTTAGTTAAATCTATGTCCCTTTACTAATCTCTAATGTCCTAGAGTCTTATTTTTCCAGAGAAAGCGTCCATTTTCCACGACTACATGATTGTATTCCTTTCTCTGGAGCAGCTCCTAGTGCTGAGGCACAAACATGGGGATAAGTCCACCTGTCTCAGGAGAAGACACCATGCCCCTAGTGGCCCTCCTGACCTTGAGAGCCGGCTCTCTGACAATCATTCTGGTAGGATTGCGTCTCAGGCATTCTTGCCTTTTCTGATGGTTGCCTTTTGGAGACACTGATCTTTGATCCCTCAGTTCTTTTTCAAAAGATCTTGCTCCAATATAGGTTGGTACTTGTTATGCCTGGTGAGGGGGCAGTGGGAGATGAGGAGAAGCGATACTGTAAGTCTTGCAACTCTTTTTCAATATTGTTCCTTTATTCCTAAGAGATTGTACTGCTAGGCCCTCCCTGGTGGTGCAACAGGTTAGCATGCAGCCCTATGAAGCTAACTGCTGCCCCTTCAGCACAAGTTTGATCCCTCACCAGAGAGTTGACCTACATGGCACAGCAGACCTTTCTTGTCTCACCTGCTGCTCCCCTTAGCAGTATATTTCAGTCAGCCTGCCTGTTCTGTTCCCCACTCTGTCTCTGGTAAATCCTTTCATTGCCCCTGCACCTCTGGCCTATATCCTAGTTCTTTAATAATAAATAAATAAGTCTTTAAAAAATTGTATTGCCTATTTGACTATATACAAGGTTTGAAGTTTTGCTTTTCTCTAGGAGCCTTAGGATGGCTGTCTTATGTGGGCCCTTGTAGAAGAGCTTTAGTGGCTATTATTATTATCTTTAGTTAGGCCTCACGTAACAACAAAAGAGTGAAGAAACAAAATTTGGCAATGTGAGGTTCTGCAGGTGAGCCTGTCCCTCCCTGGAAAGCTGTGTATCCAAGAGCACTCCACCATCTGGTCCACTGCTGCCCACTGCTGCTCCCCTGTAGATGTTGGCTGCTCAGTCACTGACCTCTAGCAGGTGGCCTTAGCTCTGCTCAGGCTTGGCTGGGTTTTGAGGACCATCCCAAGCGTATTATCTTGTAGTATTCCTTTACGAGATGGTGATAGCAGAATTTTTAAAAAATGTATTTTAAAATAATATAATAGTTTATTTTTACATCATTTGGTGAATTTTTTCATCTCAGTTGTAATCCCTGTGGGCTTCCCATCGCCGAATCTCCCATGTGCCAGGTGATAGCAGAATTTAAAAGATAAATCAAGGCACAGAAATTTCAGATGACCCGACTTGCACAATACATAATGCTAGGTATCTGTTTCCATAGATTTGTAAGTAGAGTAACTTTACAAAGAAGGGGAGAGAACATGATGAAATCCTGTCCTTACAAAGCCTTTTCAGTTTACACCCTCTGAGTTTGATATAGTTTCCTTCTTTTTCTTTTTTCACTTGTATTTACTCGGAATTTATTCTGAAATCATGACGAAGGCATTGGCTATCCCAGCTGAAAAATTATTATACATTTTACACATCAACTTATATTACATAGATTAGAGGAAAGGTTAAGGAGCTAAAAGAGCCAATGGTGGTGGTGCTGGTAGAATTATGCTGTGAGACACAAAGACCACTGGTCTTCAGAGGGTGTCAGTGGGTGATATGAAAACTGAACTAATCATTTTTGCCCAGCTTTTCTCAGCAGAAATAAAATTTGCTCTTTCTTTTCTCTGGGACCTGTTCTCAGTATAACTGGCATCAGAATGTGCTTGGACTTACTTCTGAAAAAGTGACAGATAACAAAATATCACCACTACTGTCATTCTTTAGTCTGTGACTTTTTGTTGGAAATGTTTAGATCTAAAATACAAAAACTTTTAATATTTATAGGTTAAGGTAGATGGTACCTAAAAGGCTCAAATTTAAGCATTATAGGTGAAAGCATGTTAAGTTTGATTAAAAATATATGATAAGGGCCCTCCCTGGTGGCGCAGCGGGTTAAAGCACAGCACTAAGAAGCTTAAGCCACTGCCGCATGAGTTCGATCCCCGCCTGCCCCAGAGGTGATCCACATGGCGTGGCAGACCTTTCCTGACCCGCCCACTGCTCCCCTCAGCAGTGTACTTTGTGGATCTGCCTGTTCTGCTCCCCACTCTGTCTCTGGTGAAGCCTCTCACCACCCCTGCACCTCTGGCCTATACCCCAGTTCTGTATGAATAAATAAATAAATCTTTAAAAAATATATGGTAAGATTTGGAAAATATATTACCTTAAGGGAAAATAAATGTTGAGAATGTAAGATTTGGGATTCTCTGTGATAACAGAGTCCCCCAAAATGCAAAGAGTGAAAATGTATGTATGTATGTATCTGAGTATAGTTTATAGTATCAAGATGGCATTGGGTACACTGCAGGGTAGAAAAAATATGAACAGTGATTGCATTCTGATAAATATTGTTACAATTCAGTGAGTAATTTTATTTTAAAACTATTTCTGATGTGAATTTCTCATACCTATCTGATATACTTATTTTAATATTTAGGGTTAAGGTTGTGGAATTTAATGATAAACAAAGTTTTAAACTAATTACAATTGCTTTTAGATGACTCCATTAATCAGTATTTAAAATTTATCAGAAATGAACTGTGAGTCATCAAGTAGTTGGAAACTGCCAGAATAATTCAGGCTACTTTCACAGTTCATATTTTATAATATTACTGTCTTCACATTACTAACATTAAACATAATTTCATGGCAGGAGACAATTAGATTAATGAATGACTCTGGTGTTGTCAAATCCCAGGAAAGCCATTTCTGTAAAACGAACTGGAAAATCTGTTCTGTATTTTAGAAAAGGTGTCAGTTTCTACATTAGTAAAAGAAGACCAACTTTTGTATTCAGTTACTAACATATAATTCTGACCAGGAATTCTCCACTCAGAAAATGGTCCAATAAATTCACATCCAAAATAAGTTCAAGTCCAGTGAAGCAGATCATTACTCATTGGGTAAGATATGAAAGAGAAGCTTAATATTTTACTGATGATTCCAAGCCCAATAAAATGTGTTATTTCTAATTCAGGTAAAAAGTCAACTCTCTATTACTTGTGATATGTCTGAATTAGAAGTAATTTTCTGTTTGAATTGATGACCATGTATAGAAATTTCAAGCCTTGATTATTTTTTACTGACAACTAACATTTCTTAGCCTGTTGAGAGGTTGATTTCCCCAGTATTATCATACAATAAATAGCCTGAAAAAGCTGAGAGTTAGACCACTGAGCCTCATTCAGAATTATTTATGCCAAGAGTGCTCATTATTGGGCCATATAATTACATTCCTCCCTATACACTGGAATATGTTTTTTTCCCTAAGACCAGATGAGACAGAAGTCTCATAACAGTCAACGAGAAACCTTAGCCTTTGAATGCAGCGAGGGTTACTGTGCAAACCCTGTTATCTTATAAGCGGTAGATCCAAAAAACATAAATGCAAGAACCATATAGTGAATAGTTGAATGAGAATTAGTATTCAGGGATCTGACTTTGAATTAAGTTTTCTCTTCTCTATATTTAAGATCTGTCGCTATTTGTGTTCTCTAAAAATCTGTATGTGGCTAGCAAAATTGCAATGATTAAAGTTATATACAACCCTAATTTTGTAATATGCTGTGGATGGGCATTTCCTCAGGTCTGGGAGTGTTATAATCCCTTAGACTGTTTAGTCTGGGAAGGATGAAGAAACATTTCAAAAATTTTGGGGAAAGGATTTTTAAAGCATACCAACAAAAGT
This sequence comes from Condylura cristata, assembly GCF_000260355.1. Taxonomy (NCBI): domain Eukaryota; kingdom Metazoa; phylum Chordata; class Mammalia; order Eulipotyphla; family Talpidae; genus Condylura; species Condylura cristata. Next base: position 29,784,709 of record NW_004567124.1, read on the forward strand.
AGAAATCATAAAGAAAAAAACCTGTGTAGGCTGAAAACAAGTAAAGCACAAAGGGGAAACTAGAAAAAAGTAGCCATAACATAAAAAAATAAAGAGGATTGAGTATTTCTATTTCAGCATATATATGTGTGTGTATGTGTATGCAATATATATATATATACAAACATATATATGCTATATATATATGTACTAGAATACATATATGGTTTGTATGTCATATATATGTGTGTATATATATATAATATCAGGTTATTAAAGATTAATAATAAAGAAATTCCCTAAATTGAGAGGCATAAGAGATTCCTTATGCATTGCTGCTAACACATCTGGTGGTACTTTAGTTGGTATAATTTTTTAAAGAAAGTAGTTTAACAAACCTATCCCTTAGGTGTTTCTAGTTTTTGAACCAACAACTTTATTTCTAAGAATGATTATAAAGGCAATATTTATTGAGCATAAAAGTTTAATCATGAACAAATAATCAAATCACAGAGGTAGGTTAGATGAATTACATGTGTATAAAGTATACTTCCTTTATGAATTGTAACTAATTACATGAGTGTTAAGTATACTCCCTTTATCTATAAACTATAACTAATGATAATTCCTTTGCCACTAGTTTATTGTGGAGTTTGAAAAAAATGTATAAATTGTGTCTCTTAAGTATTATCTAATTGTTTATTGTTATCATGCACTTTGTTCTTTATGGTCTTTAAAGTGCCTTTATGTCTTAAGGAAGAATGTTGCATTTGGACGGAAATGCTGAGATGCTTTGTGCTTGGCAGTTTCACTGGTGGCCAGAAAGTGGGGGAGTCCAGTGAATGCAGGGAAATCTGGAATAATGAATGATATGTTGAGAGAGGAGCTTGGAACTAGAGCTCACCCCAATCTTTGAACAACTTTTATACCATGTTAACAATATGACATTTTATACTTATTTGTTTACTGTTTTCCCCATAAGACTTAATCTTTACAAGGACAAGTATTTTGTTCACTGGTATCCACACAGCCTCAAAAACTGTACTGACCAATTTGTAGCCACTGGCTACATGAAATAAGGCTGATGTGAATTGTTATTTAAATTATCTCTTTGATAGATATATATAGTGGTTGTTCATTGAAATAATGCATGAATAGGTTGTTTAAAATATATGATTAAATTAGTTCATTTTTTATATTTCTTAGAATGTGGCTACTAGAAAAGTTAAAATTGCTTATGTAGGCCCTCCCTGGT
>NW_004567124.1:29786222-29838024 GCF_000260355.1 Condylura cristata
ATAGCTCTATGAATAGCACAGATATAAAAGGCACACAATTGTGACTCAGGGAATACTTGTTGAATAAATGAATGAGCACATGTTGTGTTCTGCCTTAATTCTGACTTATTTGCCATGATCTGTGGGATTTGAAGTTTGATTAAAAACAGAGGAGTTTATTATTGCAAGAAAACTTGTGTCTGAGTAATATTTGTCCTAATAGTCTCTCTTAGGTTCTTGTTTTTTCCTTCCTGAGAGTTGGTTACACATGTATTTGTCTATAGGTGGCTTGTGATTGAGACAGAATATTCTTTTGTGACCTATGCAAATAGATTCAACAGGATCAAATAACAGTTCTAGTTTATAAATTTCAGATCCAATATCATAACCTTGGTGGACATTGTTGTAAAGGTTTGAACAATAATTATATCAATACATATTTGATTTATTGAAAGAAAGGACTGTCTAACATACATGTAAAGCCAATTATGAAAGTGCCTATATACTAGAAGACATATTTGTAAGCTGATTTTATTTTATTTTTTTCAGGAAAATTGCAACTTTCTATGCTTCTATAACATAACTTAGTTGAGTTTCTATCTGTGAATTTACCTGTGTATGTGTAGGGTGCATATGCATCTTTGTTGGCCTGGTACATATTTATAGAAATCATTTTTCCTATCTATAGAAATGTAGATGAGTAAATTTTTAGAATTTATAGGCGGCTGTGGAAAGTGTTTTCTAAGTGGATGACAGACACGGGGGCTGAATCCTGCTTCAGGCAGTAGCAAGCAAGTTAAACCATCACTGATTGACTTTTATTAAGTCTGATTTGTAAGGCTGATAGGCTCAGGCTTGCCGCTGACGGACAGGTTTTTGTCACCCAGCCAAGATAGGAATCCTAGAGAAATGCCAAAGAGAAAAGACAGTGTTGTTCCTCCAAACCCATTGTGCTTTGAACGTTTGCTACTTTGTTTTTTCTATTTTACATACCCAAGCTGAAATGTTTTTACCAATTATTTTGTCATTCTTTATAAAACTTAGTTTAATCAGATGCTGAGTCTGATCTTTGTGCTTTAGGCTATGGCTGTAAATAGCAATGAAGTGGAAATACTGTTTAAGAAGCTGGAATGCATTGGTTCAGTTGAGAGAGTGGAAGGGTATGAACTCACACACTTTCCTCAACTCCTGTTTCCCCCCAAAGATATAGCTTTAAACAGTTTTTATCCTTTCAGTTATCCTTAGACAATTCTCTAATAGGACAGTGAGGTAGGGCTCAAAATCCTCATGTATAACCAATATATTTCTTTCTCTTTCTGGTGAGCTTGAATCCTAGGCAAGTTTATAAAGTTTGCTTATGACAACTTTCGCTGCATTTTTACCCAACCAGCATTGGTTAAGCTTTTACAGGGTGGACCGGACCTTTGCTCAATTATTTTCAAAACTTGCCCTAAAACTTCATGAAGATGTGATGATGCAGGTGTCGTTATTCCTATCTTCATATGTAGAGATGCATTCTGTAAGAATTTTAAAAAGTCCCATATCTTGTAACAGTGCAAGGTCATCTAATTCTAGGAGCAATACATATTCTCTTTTTAGCAAAAATCCTCTTCCTAAATCTCCCTTTATGTCCAGTATTTTTCTTTTCAAAGATTTATTTATTTTTGCATTGAAAAACTGAGATATATGGCAGAGGTGAAGGGGGTGAGAGAATCCACCAGAGACAGGGTGGGGCACAGAACAGCTCTATTTATTGACATATACTGCTAAGGGGAACCACAGGAGAGACAGGAGAGGTCTGCTGTGACATATATGGGTTAACGTCCTGGCTGGGCATGAAACTCAGGCCACAGTGACGATAATGCTTAACCCCTAGGCTACAAGTGAGGCCCCATGTCCCTCTAATTCAACCTTTTCTCTGGGATTTTCCAATAATCTCATTCCTACCAAGATCAAAAGTCTGCTGAGGCTTAATGGATTTCTAACTTTCTTTGAGCTTTTAGTGACCAGAGGTAGCAATTTGTTGTGTGATTTTGAAATATTTGGAAAGTTTCTAATTAACTTATTGAATTCTTATTGAATAGTTCTCTGATTACAGAACATATGTTATCATTTTGATGCGTTCCAATTCAGAAGACTCACTTCATGGCTCAATTTATGGTCTAGATGAATGACCCATTTGTACTTGAAAAAAACATGTGTTTTGCTACTGTTGAATAGAATATTCCATAAAAACATCTTAGATAAAGTTACTGATATGACAAATCTATATTCTTTCTAATTTATCTGTTTGTTCTGTCAGTTACTGAATGAGAGGGGTGTTGTATCTCCAACTATGGATTTGTTGACTTATGTAAATTTTTGATTTGTATGCATGGGACTTTATTAGTAGGTTTATACACACTTATGGCTGATTATTATCTTAATGAACTGATGTTTTTCTCATTATATAATATACTTTATTAGTTTTTTTTTTTTAAGTCTCCTTTGGTTGATAGTAACATACTATGGTGGTTTTCTTTGTTTAATGTTTATTTGATATACTTTTTCCATTCTTTCAAACATTCTGTGTCTTAATCTTTCGAGCATGTTCTGGTAAGCAGCAAATAGTTAGGCCTTCTTTTCTACTTTTCCCCCCAGCCTGACCTACTGAGCCATTAAATTGCAGTGATTAGTTCCTTTAATTTATTAATTTATTAAATTATTAGTATATGCAGATTTAAATTTACTATCTTAAAATTTGTTTTGTTTTGTTCTTGCTGCTTTTTAAGAAAAATCTATTTCTCCTTTCTACTTGCTTTTGAGTAAAGTATTTCTTTTAATATCCCATTAGATCTTCTCTACTTTTTTTAAGTTATGCCTCTCGGTATTATTTTCTAGTGGTTGCTCTAGATATTAAAATGTTCATCTTTAACTTTTCATGGCCTGTATTAAAAAATTCAACTAATTTGTAATCAGTGCAAAGACTATAAACTTATATTCACCTAATTACTGACCATTTCTCCCATTGTGCTCTTATTGTCACTTTTTTTCACTTTGACATATGATAAAAGCTCCAAAATACATTGACCTAATTTTGATTTAAACAGCTAGTTGACCCTTTAAAAGTTTGATTCTATCACTATCATCATCATTTACCTGATAAAGGCATATAGACAAATTAGAATTTAAAATACATTCTATATTAGCTATAGAATTTTATGGGATTTAAAATGTTTTACATTTTATATGTAGCTGAGCAATATCAAAATATTCTTCAATTATTAGCGCACTTGCTAATGTTCTTTATACCATCATGTCAAACAAATCTCTGGTATTTTCTTTCACACTCCAGAATATCCTTTAGCATTTCCTATGGTGCAGATCAGATAGGGATGAATTCTTTCAGTCTTTGTATAGCTGAGATTTTTTTTGTTGTTGTTTCTTCATAAAGGATATTTTCACCAGATACAGAACCTAAGTTGATAGTTTTTTTTTCTTTCTGAACTTCAGGATGCATTCCATTTTATTCCTTTCTCTATTATCTAGCTTCATAGTCTTACTTCATTTTGATTGTTGTTCACATCTGCATAAAGTGTGATTTTTCTTCCACAGGCTGTTTCAAGATTATATTTGGCTTTAGCCTTTGAATATGATGCATATGATTTTCTCTGCATTTATCCTGTGGGTGAATATATCACTCAATTTTGCAAAATTCTCAATTATTATCTTTGCAAATATTTTCTTCTACTCCATTTTATCTTCTTCTTCTTCTTCTTCTTTTTAAAGATTTATTTATTTATACATACAGCACGGAAGTATAGGCCAGAGGTGGAGGGGGTGAGAGTATTCATCGGAGACAAAGTAGGGAACAGAACAGACAGATGTATTCAAATACACTGCTGAGGAAAGCAATGGGCAGGCCCAAAGAGGTCTGCTAAACCATGTGGGTTAGTTCCCTAGCCCAGGATCAAACTCATGCTACAGTGGCTGCAATAACTTCATGGTGCTGTGCTTTAACCCATTGCACCACCAGGGAGGGCCCCCCACTTTATCTTCTTTATATGAAATTTCAATTATGCACACTTTAAATGATTTGATATTTTCCCACAGATTTTAGGTACTGTATTTTTTGCCCCACACTTTCTTTTTGCAATTGAAATTTGGATAATTTCTATTAGTATGTCTTTAAGTGCATGTATTTTTTTTCCTTCTCTGTATCCAACCAGCTGGCAAGGGTGACAAAAAAATCTCAACATGTTCTCCCATGCATGCTATTCTCCTCCCCCACAGAACATTTTTAGTTGATGCTTTCCCAGGTTAAACTGTAAAGGGAAGCCAGCACTAATGATGCTATTTCAGAGGGCTGTGACCCAATATAGCCACATCCCTAAACTTAGGCATCAACATTTTAACATTCCTACAGGAGGTAAGGTGATAATGAAGCCAGACACAGATATACCCTTCAAATATACTAGGTGATGTGACTTCTTGAAGCAGATTACAATGAAGTCTCAATAAAGTTAGAGGGGTGTTGTACCTTGCTCCCCAAAGAAAAACTGGTACCTAGTCTGTTACTGGGTTGAATATGCTATTTATCCTGAAGTCAGTTTATAAAGTAATAGTTACAGCAAAATCCTGGTTTCATTTAATACTTTTAAAGAGGATTTTGGAAGGTTTTATAGGATAACAAGTTAACAAAACCTAAAGTTAGTTTTTATTTATGTCATTAATTTTTTCTCAGATATCTTTATGTTGATAAAACTTGAACTTTATCGATCTTGATAGCACATACAAGGCATTTTTAAGCCATAATTACTATATGTTTATGTATTAGTCACATCTGTATTATAAAATATGTTAATTTTGTTCGGTGTCCAAAGATATTCCCTTTCAATTTTGTCCTTTCTTGCAGTTGTATTTATTACTAATCAGTGATGTATGTGGCCTTGCAGTATGTTCTAGGGAACACTAAAGAATAAGAGTCATGGTTGAAAACTTTATTCTGTCCCACAATATGCTAAGTACATTCTTGAAGCAACTTGCTTTACCATTGAAATTTTCTTTAATCAGTCAGCTGTTAATGGGCATTTAGTTAGGTTGCTTCCACCTCTTGGTTATTATTAATATAGCTGTAGTGTACATAAGGATGTATATGTATCTTTGAATTGGTCCTTCATATTCTTTGGATAAATGCACAGAAGTGGAATGACAAGATTGCATGAGATTTCTATTTTTAATTTTTTGAGTAATCTCCCTAGTATTTTCCATAATGGCTACACTGATTCACAATCTCACCAACAGTGTACACAGGTTCCCTTCTGTGTACGGCCACTCCAACTTGTTTCATGTGTCTTGGATAAAAGCCAATCTTATAGCAGATTTCTCATTGTTGCTTTGATTTTTATTTCTTTAAGAATAAGAGATAATATTTTTCTTTTTTTTTAAAAAAGATTTTATTTTATTTGTACATACAGAACTGGGGTACAGGCTAGAGGATCAGGGGCGGCGAGAGGCTTCACCAGAGACAGAGTGGGGAGCAGAACAGGCAGATCCACAAAGTACACTGCTGAGGGGAGCAGCGGGTGAGTCAGGAGAGATCTGCCACGCCATGTGGTCACCTTCCGGGCCAGGCGGGGATGGAACTCATGCGGAAGCGGCTTTAGCTTCTCAGTGCAGTGCTTTAACCCGCTGCGCCGCCAGGGAAGGCCAGATAATAAATATTTTTCATGTGTCTATTGATCATCAATATATCTTTGGAGAAATGTGTATTTAGATACACTGCACATTTTTCAATTGAGTTCTGTGTTTTTATGTAGTTTTATGAGATCTTTATATAGTTTGTATATTAATTTTAACTAGTTGTAAAGTATATGATTTTCAGATACCTTCTTCTACTCTTCATTTGCCTTTACATTGTGATGATAGTTTCTTCCTCTGTACAAGAGCTTTTTAATTTAGTGTGGTCTAATTTTTATAATTTGGTTAATAAAGATGTGATGAATATACAAAATGAAATACTACTCAGTTATGAAAAAGATGAAATACTGCCTTTGGCAACATGGATCAACTTAGTAACTGTCAGATGAAGAAAGAGAAAATGCCATACACTCACGCACAGTAATTTATATATGCTTTATATACATATAAACATAAAAGGGCCTAGGGGTTAAGTCGGAGTACTATCATCTCTTCAGCCTGAGTTTGAGTGTTTGATCCCTGGCCAGGAAGCTAACCCACATATGGCACAACAGACATCTCCTGTCTTGCTCATTACTCTCCTCAGCAATGTATATCAGTAAATCTACCTGTTCTGCTCCCCACTCTGTCTCTAGTGAATCCTCTCACCCCTGCACCTCTGGCCTATCCCCCAGTTCTTCTATGCACAAATAAGTAAAAATTGAAAGAAAAATAAATAAATCACATACACAAATAAAATTAAATAAAAACAAAACTAAGGTATTATAAGACCAAATTAGTGGTTACCAGGAGGGAAAGGGGAAGGATAAAGGATAAATTGGGGTTAGTTGTGTAGTGAAGGATAGAATTAGATTTTTTCACAGTGAAAATATGTAAGAGATACATATGGTGATTTATAATGATGTACATCTGAAACTTATCTAAAGTAATTCAGCAAAATAATTTAATCCCTCAATAAAATGATGATGATGATTAAAAAAATCTCATTAAATTCCTGTTCACTAGCTGGTTAAAATATTTTTCTTGCATATTACTGCTGAAAATTTGGCAACTCTGAAGCTTTGTTATCAGGCCTGCATTTCAGACTGGACATCACTTGATTCCATCTAAAATCCTGGAATCAAGGTCATATGGCAGAGAGTAGGATGTGATAGAACCTAAATCGGATTTTGCAAATCGTGGGGTTGTTTGAGATCAAGTAGCTAGGAGTCATCCCATCCATTGGCTTGAATGTCCAAGAGATGTAGGATTGAATGTAATTATTTATATAAATCAGATTAAGAACTGTTCATTTTCTGCCATATTTTAATCATGATCTAGACATTTGAGTTTATAATAGTTTAAAAAATTAGAAACAGACATAGTCTGACAACTTATGCAGTATACCATCTGGAGGGGGGTGATAATAAAAACATAATTATGTAATTAAAAATAGTTGGACAAGGATAAAAATAATGGAAGCTAACATTAGTGGCTTATAATCAATATATATTTCCTTTTAAGCAGTAAGAAGTTCCCAGGATGCCTGTCTTTCCATATGGACTTAATTAACCCAGTTGGTATTCAGAAGTTTTGGGCTTTTTTAGGGGTGGGGGATAATTAAGGTGTCATGCATCATTCAGTATTTTGATTCCAAGAGAGAAGAGTGATAATGATCCATATTTCATTGTGTACTTTCCATATAATGCAAACTTACCAAACGTGAAAATTTTAATTGGACGATTCTAAGCAGTACCATTGTTATCGGCATTCTTGTCAAGATGAATCTTACATGAAAACATTTCTCTCAAGCTACCACAAAACCCAGAATCATTAAATATTTAAGAATTGCTAAAATTCAAAAGACATGCATCTCCATATATTGTTTATGTTTTGCATTTCACTCAGTTTGAGTAATGAAACTAAATTGGTTGGTTTCTTTTATACTGTGCCTGTTTCTAATCAGTTTCACTTTTGATTTTCCATGAGCTCAGAGAGTGATGTTGTTTTGGAGGGTTGCATACTCCTGGCAATATTTGTATTCTCAAAAAGCTTTTGGTCACTGAAAGAAAACATTTCATTGTATATAAGGGTTTGTGAAGCCTGAAATACCTGTTAGATGAAACTTATATTTGGGGCTAAGAATACTTTGACAGGATGTGACTGGAAGTGTGTGGAAGTTGGATTTACTTGAAATAAGAAAAGTCAAGTGTTAATACATCTACAATTTATTGGTTGCTTAATAAATTTTGTGATTAATCTGAATTTTCTGGACATACTATATAGTGGATGGAGATGCTATAGTCTGATTTTTTTCTGTTCATGTCCACTATAAATCCTGGTAATATGGGTGCTGTATATATTTGGATGCAGCAAAATAGTCTAATAATGATACGAAAAGCATGGTATAATGTTAAAACTATGCCAGCTCAGTTCAAACAACAGACAGTTTCAGCAGAAACAAAATATCTTTGGTTAGCAGATCAGTGCACTGTGCTGTGAATTGGTAATGCAAATGAACAATTGATATGCACCTTGCTATATGTTCTGCTAGAATGACTCACATTATACTTACTCATTTGCCTTATAATTGAATACAAAATAGCTGCATTCTATCACTCATGCCAAGACCTTCTAATTATTTAGTATTTATGAGTAGAAGAATAGGATGGCTGCCTTGGATAGGTGACAGGAAGGAAGATGAAACTGGCATCGTCAGTGGTTTATTGTTCAGGTGACGATTACCTGAATCTCTTGCTTCTCTCTTTCTCTTTGGGTGAGTAGCCCTGTGTGGCCCTTCTTCTCTTCATTAGCACCTGGACCAGAGGTGTCCAGGACAAGGAATCCACTTTCCTTCTAGTCCATCCACTTTGCTCCTTCTCAGCAATTCTGGTCAAAAGGAGGAGCAGGGGCAAGATTAAAACTAATGGCCAAAATGAGGTTTGAAGATTATCTGTGGCTTTCTTTACTTCTCTCCACTTGTTAACAAGCTGAGTCTGGAGCTGCATGCAGTATCTTTTCTTTATTCACCTGGATGTGCAGTGCATGGCCCCAAATAAAAATTCTGGCTTGCATTTATGACTTACCAATAAGAAAATCTGGGTATACTAATAAACCCTAACTCAGTTTTGAAAAACTGATGATGTTGCTGCCTCTCTGTAAGTCAAGAAAGGTGAGATGTTTTACACAAACACACACATAATCAGAAAGAGAACAAAAGAGAACTTATAATCAAGTTCTTACAAAGTCTTTCATCATCTCTGGTATTTTCTCAGTAATTGTATTTTGAATGTAAGTGACTTTTTGCGGGAGACACCTATGAGCCTGAATCAGCTTTTCCAAAAGGGTACAGAGATTTTAAATAGATTTAGTAATACTTTCATGGAGCATGACCTTAGAATTGCAAATGCTCTCATTAGATAAATACAATTCAGTTGTAGAAATCAAGAGCATACACCTATAGGAGAACAGTATTTTTATATTCATGATTAGCAGTCTGGATAAACTGGTGACAATCATCATTTTATATGTGCACTGAAATAGGGCTGTGTCCCAACAGACTCACTGGTAAATGGAGAGAGCTGGGTCAGGTAACACAAACAATGACTCTCGGGACAACCAATATATGATGTTAAATCTGCAAAGGGTGAATAGGTTATATGTAAAATGCATGATATTTTGTATACATGGATAAGACATTTGTCCCATGTAACATATTTAAAAAAATAGCCAAAGAGGACTCTCGGGACAACCAATATACTGATGTTAAATCTGCAAAGGGTGAATAGGTTATTTGTAAAATGCGTGATATTTTGTATACATGGATAAGACATTTGTCCCACGTAATATATTTAAAAAGCCAATTTGACTATGAAAGTGTAACTAAATAAATGAAATATAATAAATATGCTATTTGCCAACTTCATCTGCCTCCCTAAGAATTTTATACATGTTTTTAACTTGGCCAAAAAATGATCTGTAGACATTTTCTTAGAAATATAAAGAATGATCTTATATTTATTTTCCCAAAGTATGGCTGTTTGTGGTAGCAACAATTATATCTCCAATTCAGTAAATGTATAGATCAGTCAAATACAAAAGGACAGTAACATTTGGAGAGAATATTAGAAATTAAACACAAATATAATGTATCTTAATCATACATGATGCCAAAGAGTATGGGTCACGCTATGAAATTATATGCAATTTAAAACTGATTTTTTTCCTGCCAGGAAAACTGAGGTAGGAAAGTTAATCAAATTGTCCAAACTCAGTTCTTGAGATACAGGTGCGCAGGTTCCTTTGCAGCTGCCCTATGAATAAATCCATAATACTGTCCATGTGTTAGTATGTGTTAATATTTGTGAAAGGACTAGAACAAGTATTTTGCAGTTTATAGCCTGATACTACTGCTTATTATTTTCATGTTTTTATTTATTCAAATTAGGAGCTAGGTAGTCAAGCATGATATGAGGGTATGAATGATACATTTTTCTGTGTTAAAACAATAGTTTGCATCTTATTTGAATGACAGTTTGTCTATAAGCTTTTGGTATTTAGAGCACAATTTACTCTTCTACATCAAGGAGGCTATGGTGAGCCACTGAAGTGAATTTCACAGCAATTCTCCAAGTGCAGCAAATAAGTACATAGTGTTGCCTTTAATCTACTTTAATTTAAATATTAATGTGCTCCGAGTTGCCATCTTTCTGAAATTGGACTGAACATTTTGTGAGAAAAATCCCATTTCATATAGGTGACCTGGATATCAGTCCACAGTACGGGAGCTTCTGGATTTTTTTCCTCACCAATCTGAATGACTTGAAAACTAGAGAAGTCATACCAGGGCAGATTTTATAATCTATGTTCTAGCATTCTCAAGACCTCCAATTGGAAACCAAAGCATAGCCAGAAAACTAGCAAATATAAAATACCCATCTTCCTTGGGCAAGTCAGACTTGTTTTCTTCCTTCAATGACTTTTAAAAATATTTGAACATTGTTAAAATGCTGTTTTAGCATCCTGGGGAGCAGTCTAAAATTAGCATTGAGAACAGTAAGTGAAACCTGAAATGCTCTAGAAGCTGGAGTGTTATTGATTAATAGTTGCTAACATTATGGATTTGCATTTTACTTATTATTAGGCAAACTCTTGGGAAGAGACATCTGTTTACATGTTACTTGAATGAGTGCTCTATATAAGTAGTGCAAGTTAGCAGCTAGTCCCTCTCCCATAACACAGAAATGGGCTTGATGATAGCATGAATAACAAAAATGTATTTGTTTTTGTTCGGGCTATAGGGTAGTTAATAGCAGAATAACTTGATGGAGGAATAGAAGGGCTGAAGGAAGAGCATTTGCAATCAGGTTATTTGGGAGTGCTACTGCTTTCGAGAAGTAGGGTAGTCAGCTGAAACTAAAGATCTGACTTGCATGCACAGTGCTCATCAACATTCCCCTCAAGTCACAGGCAGTGAGTGGGGACAGTGTTCAGGAGATCCGTGCATGCATCAGTGACCTGGCACAGACAGATGGGATGGGGGACATTTCTTTTTTTTTTTTTTCTTTCTTTTATTTTTTTAATTTGTTTTACATTTCGATTGTAATCCCCGCGGGTTTCCCATCACCAAATCACCCCTGTGCCACCACCATAGTCTCGTGCATTTCCCTCCCTTCCCCCCCCCCATTTTTCATCCCATTCCCCACTCCACCCCCACAGAATGTCTCTGGTATATGGTGTTCATTATTTTTGTTATTTTCTCGCCTGGTCCATTATACTCCTGCTATGAGTGAAACCATCCGGTATTTTTCTTTCTCTTTCTGGCTTATCTCACTAAGCATGATCTTTTCCAGCTCCATCCAAGTTGCTGCAAAAGACATGTGTTTCTCTTTTTTGGTTGCTGAGTAATATTCCATTGTATATATGTACCACATCTTTCTAATCCAGTCATCTACTTTTGGGCATTTGGGCTGCTTCCATGTTTTTCCAATTGTAAATAAAGCAGCAATAAACATGGGGGTACAAGTATCTTTTTCAATCAGTGTTTTTGTGTCTTTTGGGTAGATACCTAGGAGTGGGATTGCTGGGTCGTAGGGAAGCTCCATGTTTAGCAGTTTGAGGAACCTCCAAACAGTTTTCCATAGTGGTTGTACTAGTTTGCATTCCCACCAGCAATGCAGGAGAGTTCCTTTTTCTCCACATCCGGGATGAGGGACATTTCTAAGGCCAAGCCTTCAGTATGGGCAGAAGTGCTGGTCCAAAGCACAGAGGCATGAAAGAGGGTGGGGGGCAAGAGCTCACTGCCCTTGAGTTGGTACCTCTGCATTTACCAAGTCCTTATAGAGAATAAACCCTTCTGGGTCTGAAAATCTGGCAGCTGAAGAGGAGAAACGATAGCACCAAGAGAGGAACATGGGTACTATAAAGGTTCATAGGTTTATCAATATTATTATTGGCTTAGAAATTTCTTTGTGGAAAGCTTGTTAAAATTTTCCTATCTTTGAGAGGTGGTAAGAGATGAATGCAAGTCATTATTTTCACTTGTAGTTTTTCCAATGGAAGTAAAACTACATATGAAAGCTAATCTAATGCCTCGACAAGTTACAGGTCTACCCAGCCCTTTATATCCCCAGGAAGATAGATGGGGATTCAAATAATAAATAAAAAGTTACACTGGATTAGGACAATTACACTGGAATTGGACTAAAGCCCATTTCTTTCAGTAGTGCTTTACGGCAGCTATATGAGAATCATGTCTGGTCTGTTTATTCAATCACTGTGAATTAAACCATTATGTTGTTTGGATTTTCAAAAGCTCTTACTTTTGGTCTTACTCAGAAGGAAATATTGTTTAAATGAGATGTTGTTTAAATGTATAGTATGTGTATGAGAGATAGGGTGGAGAATGGAGTTGTAGGAAAGGAGTAATAAGAATAGCAAATCTCCCAACTAACTGCTTAGGATTATAGGTAATACAGGGTTAATTAGTTGTATTAGTTTCCACTGTAGCTGTAAAAATGATCATAAACTTAATGTCTTGTAATAGCACACTTTTGCTTACAGCTCTGTGGGTTAGAACTCCGATACAGGTATTCCAGGATAACTATCAAAATGTTGGCAGTGCTGTAGTCTTTTCTGCAGGTTCTAGAAAGAATCCTTTCATAGCTTCTAGAGGTGTTCACATTCCTTGACTTAAAGCCTTCTTCCTTTACCTCAAATTTAGCAGTCTCCCAACTGTTTGACCCTTCTTCCATCATCATGCCTCTTTTTGACCCTAGATGGAAGAGATTCTCCTTTTAAGGATTCATATGTTCAGTCTGGGCCCACCTGAGTAATGTAGGGCAATGTCTTCAGCTCAAAGCCTCGCTCTTAATCATTCTGCACGGTCCCTTTTGCCATATAAGGGAAACACATTCACAGGTCCTGGGAATTAGGGTGTAGACCTACTTGGGCAGCTATTACTCTGGGCATTGAAAAAAATCTATTTTATTCTCTCTTCCTCCTAAATTATCTTCTTTGTTTAATCATAGAACTTTACCCTTAGATCTTTGAAATTCAATCTCTGCATCTTTTTCTTTTGTTCATCCATTTGTATTTTTATATATCTGTTCTTCTGTCTACTTTTTATTTATGCTTGCAACCAATGTGTATTCAACAATGCTTCTTTGCCAGATTATTCTCTGATCTCTTGGGGAAAGTATAGGAAAGACAACAATTCTACAACTATCTAGAAAATAAAATAGTACAGTGATAAACTCACACTAGTTAAATGGAAAGTTGTAGGTAGAAGACTGAATATTGTTAACAGATGGAATACATGGGATATTCCTGCATCCAAGTATCAGCTACTGATTGAATAAAATAGTGTAACAAAGACTGAATCCATTCAGTAGGAGGTGGCATCTCACCTGACCAAAATCATATGGATTTATCTAAGCCAGATTGGTCAATTATTGTACACAGACCAAATCTGTCACCATGATTTTCTAAATAAATTTAATTGAAATCTGTTACAGTTATGGTCTTTTTCATGCTATTGGTTCAGTTGAGTATTGGATCAGAAACAGTATGGCTTGTGATACAGAAAGTATGTATTGTCTGGTCATTTTGCATAGAAAGTTTGCAAGCCCTGACTTAAGCCAACACAGGACTTGAAGTAGCAGTTAGTATTTCTCCAAATCAAGTAACAGACTGTTTTACTAATGATGGCATAAGGAATGAAGAAAATACATTATAGCTTGTAAAGAGAGTTCAGGTTTATTCATGAAATGGCTCGAAGAAGTCATCCAGGGCCCAGGTCCCCTTCATCTTCACTGTCCTGCCAGTCTCACCAGGCTGGCCGGGGGTACAGGTGTATTTGTTCAGGCTCCTAGTTGCTGTGACATCTCCAGCTCCATGTGCTCATGCCACCTGGTTGCAGGTAAGGCAAATGGGACATTTCCTTTCTATTATCTCAAAAGAGGAAGACTTGTCTTTGTAACTCCCTCCCCCATACTTATCCCAAAACAGACTTTTTTTTTTGATTTTCACTGTACAGAACACTATCATATACTTATACCTAAATCAGGGACAAGAGTGAATGACTGACTTGGGCTATTCCCCAGGCACATAACTGCTTGGGAAAATATCCAGATGAAACTGGGACCTGCCAGGAAGAAAAAGCTAGGAAACAGCTGTGTGACCCAGAGTGTCTACCCCCCTTATGTGAGTATTTATGTGACAGATCTCATGCCTTTCATGCCAGACCTCCCCATGGAGACTGTGTGTCTACTCAGGTCAGATTTTATGGTGTTTTCTATTTTGAATAAATTAAACTGATTTTTTATTCAAGAACTTATTTTGGGCTCCTGCCCATGAATCTTTGGACCTAACCTCTTCTAACACAGCAGTTAAGCAAGGAACTGTGGAATTACATTGGAAGTGAAAACTGACCACACTTTGAATTCTGTGCCTGCCAGTTACTTACAATGACACATTTACCACCTCCTTTAAAAGGGACATAATTGTAATACCTATTTCACACAATGTTACAGTAAAATGAAATGAGTTAAATAAAGCATTTCATATAG
Organism: Condylura cristata; assembly: GCF_000260355.1. Taxonomy (NCBI): domain Eukaryota; kingdom Metazoa; phylum Chordata; class Mammalia; order Eulipotyphla; family Talpidae; genus Condylura; species Condylura cristata. The sequence goes on from NW_004567124.1 coordinate 29,800,928, forward strand.
AGGCAGGCACCTGGGGGTACCTAGTGGATGTTTTCTGTTACTATCATCACTTCATGTGTTGACACAGCCAGTTCATAGGAACAGTTCCTAGAGATAAGCCTGAAATATGATGTCAGTTTAATAATTATTTATTTTCAATATTCACATTCTGAAAGGAAGACGGAATCCCATAATCTGAGATGGTCATGCTAACTCTCTGAGCCAGAACAAGAGGCCTATGAATTCATATATACTGGTTTGGACTGACATGCAAACCATTTATTAAAGAGTTTGTATGTAGTATAGGTACAGTAAGGAAGGTATTTTGGGTTAATTAAATTCAGTGCCCAAGAATACTTTAAAGAGCTATGCCTATGACATTTAAGATCCCGTCATATTTTATGTTTATCCTTTTTGTTTTCAATTCTAGTTGTGTCTCAAATCTATATCTTCTCCATCTCACCTTCCATAGTCTTCACCATTTGATATATGAACTACTGTGACATTCTTCTCAAAGGTCTCCCTGCTCTTTTCACATCCACCTGCTGTTAGGGTACCAGGTTAAGTGCCTGGAGGACAAATCTGATTAGATAACTCTCTGTTTAACACTATAAAATGGGAACTTCTTTGTCTGGACTTGATTAAATTACTAGTATTAGGTTTACCAGCTCATTCTAAAAAACAATAGAACTGACCCAAAATAAATGAAACATCTGGATTCAAGCATGTGACAACAGGCAGCCCCACACTATGACATGTGGAAGAAGGGGCTGCACCTAAGGCTGAGTCTGCATTCACTTCCCACCCCCACAGGGCTCCCTCAGTGGTGGGATGTTGACCCCAAGCACAGAGACAGCCAGGTGAGAAGATGGCTCAGGTAGGAATTTAGGGATAGTGAAGTCACTGCATTTTAAAGGGAAAGGTATTGGAGAGGAAAGCATGATGTAAAAGATTTATAGAATGCTAATTTAAAAGTACAAATCACATTCTTTGCAATGAACATGAATGCTCATAGATATACACCATATAATGGGCTAACAAATGTTTTAACATATTTTTAAATATTGAGTTGGTTTTTTTAAATATTTATTTATTTATGCATACAGAACTGGGGCACAGCCAAAGGTGCAAGGGTATGAGAGGATTCACCAGAGACAGAGTGGAGAGAGAACAGGCAGATTGATGAAGTACACTGTTGAGAGGAGCAGCGGGTGAGACAAGAGAGGTCTGCCACACCATGTGGGTCAGCTCCCTGACTGGGGATTGGACTCCTGCAGCAGCTGCACCACCAGGGAGGATCCACTATTGAGTTCTTAAAGTAACAAACAAACAAACAAACAAAACTATGCAAAACTATTGCAGGAGGGTGAGGGAATTCACCAGAGACAAGTGAGGAGCAGAACAGGAGCACTGACCAAAATACAATGCTGAGGGGAGCAGTGGGCTCTGCAGGACAGGTCTACAGCTCCCTGGCCAGGGATTGAACATGTGCTACAGTGGCTGCAAATAGCTTCCTAGTGCTGAGACTTTAACCCCTTGGACCACCAGAGAAGCCTCAAAGATTGAATTCATATACATAATGCCCTTGAAGTTAAATTTAAACAAACAAACAAACAAAAAAAAAAAACCACTAGTAGCTACCTATCTAGAAATGTTCCAGAGCATTTGGACACTAAACAGCATTTTTGGTCATAATGAATTATAGGAAAAAATATAAGGAATAGGAAAATATTTTCAACTCAGTAGTAATTGCATTCAACATCTCAAAACTATGTGATGTGATATTTAATGTAAATTTTATATTAGGAAAGATAAAAGGCTTAAAATCAGCTATCTAAACTTCCACCTTAAGAAGAGAATAGTAAATGCAAAGTAAATGGAAAGGGAACCAGAGAAAAGCAAAAGTTAGTCAAATAGAAAACAGATAATAAACAAATGAGCACAGTCACGTTATGATTTATTTGAAAATATTGATAAAATCAATAGATTATTAAACTGAGTAAGACTTTCAAGAAAAAAAAGAGGACTGTGTATTATGACTGAAAAAAGGGATGTTAGGATGTTACTTTAAATGTTCCAAATATTGATGGATTGTGGGAGAATATCATGAATACTTTTATTTCAATAAAATGAACAATTTTGATGAAACAGATTACTTAAAAAATACTGAATTGGCATGAAAAGAAATAGAAAATTAGGAAAAAGTTACTTTCATTAAATAAACCTATAACAAATTATTAAATAAGTTAAATTCCTAATAAATTTACACTTTATATTGTAGATATTATACATACATTTTAGTTTTAATATATCTGTACATAATAATTTTTTCTACAAGGAAAATTTAAGGCTTAAATGAATTCCATGTCAAAATTTACAAAGTATTTAATAAAAAATAAGACTTCTATTGCAGAAAATTATATAATATTTTCAGAAAATAAAGGAGGAACATTTCCTCCTTTATTTTTGGAGGCTAGCATAATCCTGGTATCAAAAGTGAACAAAGACATTGCCTTTTATCACACTATCCCCAGAAAAAAACCTAGGAAAATCAATATAAAGGGACCCCCTTTAATCTGCCAATAGCATTTATGTGAAATCTGTAGCTAACATCATTCTTTTTTTTTTAAGATTCATTTATTCATATAGAACTGGGGTACAGGCCAGAGATGCGGAGGGTGAGAGGATTCATCAGAGACAGAGCAGGGAGCAGAACAGGCAGATTGACGAATTACACTGCTGAGGGGAGCAGCGAGTGGGCCAGGAGAGGTCTGCCCTGCCATGTGGTCTCCTCTGGGGCAGGCGGGAATCGAACTCATGCGGAAGTGGCTTAAGCTTCTCAGTGCTGTGCTTTAACCCGCTGCGCCACCAGGGAGGGCCACTAACATCATTCTTAATTGTACAAGGCTGAACATTTTACCCCTAAGGTTGGAAAAAAGACAGAAATGCCTGTTTCTATCATTTCTATTTAGTATTTTACTCTCACTAGTTGAAGACATTGCAACTAAAGGAGTAAAAATTAAAAGGAAAAGTAAAGCAATCTATTAACACATTGTGAAAGAGTATAAATCCTAAGGAATCTACAAAGCAGCTACCAGTGGTGATAAGTTTTAAGTTGAAGGAAGCAATTTTTATATATTTGTAGCAAAAATTAAAATTTAACCATAGAATTTAAAAATTGTTATGACAAAATAGTTAGGAATAAGCACAACAAATAGTATGTAAGTACTGTGATCAAAAGGAATAAAGCATTGCCTAGAGAACACATGGCATGCTTAGGGATCCAAAGTCTCCATGGTGTTAAAATATAGTTCTTCCCAAATTAATTTATAGATTTTGTGCAGTGAAAAAAAATCCATCTTTTGAAAATATCAGTAGTTGATTTTAAAATATACATGGACTCAAGCAAGAGAACCAACTATGATCATGAAAAAGAAAAATCCCTTTGGAGGAATTCTATGATATAACTTGTTCTACTTTGATTTCATCTTATGAAAATTTCAACATCAACCAAAGGACTGAAAGTTCAGGTGCTTTTATCTCAGTTTTAACCAGGATCCATTATGGCAACTATTGCTTTGTCAACCTACTTCTCTACCTTAATTGAATTTTCTTCTTAATTTATCATCTTAAATCTAAAAAGAGAAATTTCCTCTGGCCCCATATTTGGTCACACTAAAGTATAGCTGATACAGGAAAGACAGAATCAATGACTCACTTGTTACCTTTATCAGTTTTTAAAATAATGAATTTCCACACTAGGATACTTCAGAAATGGTGAAGTTTTGTGTCACTTTTATCCAGGGCACCTGGACTTAACATTTTAGATGTCTTTGAGAGTGCTAGACATATAATATCTGTTGATGTTTAATTTATCTAGCTAAGTTTCCCAAGAACCACAATAGTTTTCTGTCACTTGTGCTGGGATAATCCTTTATAGTTCTTGTCCCATTTCTGGAATTAGCAATTTCTTAAAGGAATCCTTCTTTTTCTATAAAAAGGAAATGATACTAGTAGCTTAAGTCTGAGTACTATGGATGCAAATCCTGGATTGTTAGCCTTTGCAGAGGAGTGTATGTGTGTGTGTGTGTGTGTGTGTGTGTGAATAATCACATCATCGGTTTATACCAATTTAAATACATCATTGGTTTGTTCCAATTCAAGTTCAAGATACCAACGTGTTTTTTTCTTTTTTACCTAAACTCACTGACCTCACTTTGTCTTAAGCATTTGTTGTTAGTTTCTTTTCACCTACTAGACTCTAAGGTCAGATTTGAGCTGAAACCCAGCATTGTTTGCAACACTTTTTATATATAATTAGCACCTCCCCCATATCTTTTATTATCTTCATCATACAGATATAGAATCTGGAAAACAGCTGGAATGCAGGTTACCTGGTTCAGATACCACTCTCTCTCTCTCTCTCTCTTTTAGCATACAGAACTGGGGTACAAGCCAGAGGTGCAGGGCAGGTGAGAGGCTTCACCAAAGAAAGATTGGGGAGCAGAACAGGCAGTTTGACGAAGTACAGTGCTAAGAGGGGCATGAGGTGAGAGAGTAGAGGTCTGTCACACCATGTGGATCACCTCCAGGGTAGGGGATCGAACTCACACTGAAGTGGCTGAGGCTAACTTTCAGTGCTGCATCTAACCCTTTGTACCACGCGGGAGGACCCTTATAAGTTCTTTAGTTAAGTCTATGCCCCTTTCCTAAGAGAGTGGGTCTCAGGTTCCACTCCCTTGACTACTGTCCTGGACTATCTCTTGGTGTGTTACCTAAAATTGCTGTCAAGGAGAGGTATTTTTTTAATGTCAGTGTAATAGTCCCATTTTACAGAGAGGTTAAATGACTCAGCGAGTTTAAATGCCTCAATTAAGTTCACATAACTTACAAACTGAATCTAAAATTAAGTCAAAAATGTGATCTTTTATAGAAGTTAACAGAATAACTATGTAAGCTAGCTTATCAACTATATAGCATTTGTTTCCATAATAGGATATTAAAATGTCATAAATTAGAGAACTATAAACATGATGCACTTTTGTACTGTATCTAGCTTCTTTCTGCCAAATCAGTTAAAAATTCAATAAGAAAAATGGAAGTGGTGAAATAGTTTATTTTTATGTAAAGTGAAAACAAAATTCCTCTTGACATGATGACTTCCCAGAAAAAAAAATGATTGTAGAATTACCTGAGTGACAACATTCATGAAAATGAACTCAGATGTGAGAATTTTAGAACGAGTTAGAGTTGTATAACTACTACATTAGATCAAGGAAAGTCAAATGTGAAGTGTCACTTTTAGACATTAACATGTTACATTGGTTCTGCCAATACAGACCCAACCAGGACACTCAGTTTTCTAGCCTATCATGAGCAGATGATTGTTAGGTGGATCATTTTATGACCATTTACTTGCATTTCATTTTACCTTGCTAATAATGGTAATAAAACATTTGCTACTTTTGAAAACAAATTAGTATATTCTTCACTAATTTTCTAAAAAATAAAAGTCCACATTTAGGGGATTTAACTAATACTCTTTAAATGTTCTGATTTCAAAAATTGAGTGAATTTTTTCATATGAAGCATATGACATGCATTGTGCTATAAGATACTGTATTGAGTATACTTATATTCAAAATATGTAATCTTAGTTTTTGGGTCATATATCTTTCCAGACTTGCAATCTTCAATAATAAAGAATTAGAAGGGAAAAATTATAGGGTGAACTTGCTCTTGTAGGTGCTTTTCATGGTAAACAAAACAGGGTGTACTTAAAGATTTATAATGTAAAAACTTATTGAATTGCATTTTCAGAATGTGCTTGGTGTTTTAAAAGTATATATTAAAGATATTTGTAAAATGTAAAATAATTTTAGAGGCCTAACCACAGCTCACCCAATCTATGAGAACAAAAGGATGAATCCAACAACAGGAGAGAAGGGATGAAGTGGAGAGTGAGGGTGAGGAGAATTACAGATGACTAGAGGCCAACTCCCTGACCTTCTCCTCCCCCCACTGCTGCAGCCACTGGTGGGGGCGATGGAAAACTGACACTAGCTGTTTATCATGCTTTAAGACCAGAATGTAAAATGAAAACCATTACTACCTTTCAGGATGCAAGGAATGTACAAGAAAGGATTAAATCAATTGAAGATGTTATCTCAATGGGAAAAGGAATTCTAATTAAATTGAAGCCTTAAAAAAAGACTGCTTGTTTCAAAAGACTGATAGAGACATATATCTGATGAGTCAACTTGGTCTTTCAAGGCCTTACTCAGATCCCTTTTTTATTTATGTTTATGATTAGAGGGATAAACAGTTCATGCGGACTTGCTATCTACCAAATCCAACCATGTAGCCTTAAAAAATCACTTTCTGAGTCTACAGATAGTTTGATACAAGATGCCAAGACTTAGTAAAACTGGATGAGAGTCAAATCAACTGCGTTCAACAAAACTTTACCAGGCTGTGTTATGTGTCCAGCAGGTATCTAAGGGGTATCTAGAAACATATGGCAAATAAATAAAAACAAAGATAGCATGTAGTCAATTGAAAGGTAGGGTGGTACAGTGAGGTCATTTGGGGAACAGGCAGACTTGTCTTTAAGTGATTTGGGCTAGTTATTTAACCTGAAATTGAATATTCATAGCAGTGAAGTAAAAATAAGATGATCAAATTTATGTTTCAAAGAAGGCCAAGAACTTCATAGGAAAGAGACTCATGCACACTGAGCTTTCAGTATACAAGAGTCTTGATGCTTTGCTGCTGATGATATAATCATGTTTCCAAGTGAAAGACAGAAAATAACTAGATGAACAAGAATGCCTCTACCAGCTGGAGTTTGTGTACTGCAGAGTTCATAACATCAGAATCAAGGGATCCCTGAAGTCTGGGCAAAGGTGAATGAGGCAAAACTGTGACATGTTTAAAAGCCACTAAGGGAACCATCCTCAGGCCCTCAGAGTTGAAGGCAGTTTGTGCTTTGGCCTGGAGACATCTGCTGATACTTAAATTAACACATTTGTCCACATACTCGGAATGACTCAGCCATGAGCCTCGGTGCTTATGATTACTGTGCAATTGGTGCCAGCTTTGCCTCATCAAGAAAGCCAGATGTAATGTAATTTTAATGACTTCCATTGTATTTGAGGCTTCCTTGCTAAGATCCAGCATCTCATTGCACATTTAAACCGACCTGGGTATACTAATGAAGATTAATTGTTCATTGATTAAGGAAAGATGAATCACCCTATTACTGATGTGAACTTTCTGTCCTAAAGTAAAAGTGTATTGAGCTTCAAAAATTACTGGCTCAGATATGGTAGGAGCCACCATTTAATTATCTTGCATTTCATTTTACCTTGATAATAATGGTAAAACAAATCAAGATTCACTAGTTTTCTAAAAAATAAAATCGATATTTAGTGGGTTTAATTAACACCATTTAATTGTTCTTATTTCACAAATTTAGTGAACTTGTTCCTATGAAGCAAAGTCAGATAGTAAGTTTTATTTAAGGTTGCATTTAGCTACATGTAAACAAAATTCTGAACTCAGTGGCTTAACCAAATAAGGGATTAATACTTTTCACTTAACAAGGAAATTGTACAACTCAGGGAACCAGGTTGTTTCTTTCTTTCTTTTTTTTTTTTTTTTTTCTCTCATCCTGTTGATTTAAGTGTGTGATATTTAGCTTCCTAGTCACTTAATGGCTGCTGTACCATTGATCTTTGTGTCTGAATTTCAGCCAGGAAGAAAAGGATATATAAAAGGCAAAAGTGCAAGTGCTATCAGAATTAGTCTGTTTTTGTAGGGAAACTTTCCTAGGCATCTAATATACCCTATTATAGAAATATTTTAGCCATATGGCTCAGTGGCATATGTGATATACATGTGGAATCTACATGGATATCAAAGTATCATGTGTACTCTCTGGAGGTAAAGAAACGAGGTCCTCACTGCAAGTTTACACTTTGATTTGGAGCAAATTGCTTTACCCCACCATGCTTTGGTTTTCTTTTCTGTCAACGATAACACTATCCTTCCTGGTAGAATTGTTCTGCAAGTTACCTGCATATGTAAGTATAGAATAGCGCCTGTCACTTAGTAAACACCATGATTTAGTTACTTAATTCAACTTTTTTTTTTTTACTTCAAATAAAAAGATATATTTCTCACTTTTTGAGAGTTTGTCTATTTGGGAAGAAATATAATATAAAACTGCTTGAGAAGAATTCCAAGACACAATTTAAGTATTACCTAGCAACCTACAAGGCCACTTCTTGTTTCTTTGATTATCTCATTAGATGAACATAAAACTCTCTGAGTTAATTCCCCAAATCTACCTCTTTGAATATTCAGGGCCCATGTCCAGTAGCCTGTATGTGGTGGACACTCAGTACATAGTTATTAGTTATTTATTTACTAAAAATTTATGGATCATAGTTTATTCACTGATAATAGTTGCTACAGGAAGTATACTAATTGAAAGGTCATTGTGGACTGGAGTAATAAAAAAAAAGAACACTTAGTGAATTATGAGAGCTATGATCTGGAAGGAATTCCAAGAATTCACTTAGTAGAAAGAGAAAGAAAAGGTTATTGTGGCAGGAATGGGCAGGGCAGGGCAGGGTGTGATGGAGTGTTGCCTGAAAGGGACGAAGGCAGAAGTGTGCAGTGTATACAGTGCATGGTGGGCGACTGGCCTGTTGGAGCTTGACCATGGGATGGTGTGGCAGCTGGTCTCATCAGTTGATTGAAGACTTTAAATATCTACTGAGTACTTGGGGATAGCACATTTGATCTGAGAGATGGTAAAAACAACTTCAGATTCTTTCACAGGAAAACATGAAAAATATTGTATGTTTAAGAAGCTTAGTTAAGCAGTGGAATGCATAATTAATAAAATTTGAAAATGGAAAACTAGAGGTAAAAAAAGACCTACTAGGAGATGATAAAAGTCCAGAGGGGAGGTCTCAGGGAGGGCATCTTTTCTTCAAAGCCCTGAGATTAGAAGTACAGTCTCAGATTCATTTTGGGGGCATAATGGCAGCTTCAAAAGGCATCCTAGTCTCCTCCTAAATTCCCTAAGGAATTCTAAGCATTTTTCTAAGCACTCAACATCACTTAGGAAAGAATTACTCTTTTTAAATACAGAAAAATACATTGTAGAGTAGCAAAGAATGATTTTCTAGTGTATAGAAAAATTTTAATCCTAACTTTATTTTTAAAAGTTTTTGTTCATTGATTTTTTAAAGTGATATCTTACACTTTGAATTTTATTTTCTACAATGGTATTTTTTGCTATCTGAAGATTCTTGAAAGAGTTTTGTATCCTACTTTTACTTAATGCGTTGCATCATCCCTACTAATGTGTTGTTCCTTGAAGATAATTGCTTTGCATTTCTTTCACCTTTTACATTGCTGATAGTGATGGCTTTAATTAATATTATAGCAATCCAATGGAAGCTCTCAGCACAAAATCTTCCAAAATTCTTTTCTAAGGCATGGATGATTCAATATTCATTGATTGGCTTTTATTGGCTAAGAATTCTGCTTATTCGCTGGTTATATAGTGATGAATGGAATAGACATAACCCATACTCCCCTTGAAATTCACTATCTAGATTATTAAAATGACAATAAAAAGTAAACAAATAAGAAGAAATCTGATGAGTTATAAAGGAATTGAACAAAATGTTGAGATACAGGAGTGTAGGAATGTAGTAAAATGCAAGATGAGTTGTACCTACATTTCAGAGCTGTCATCTCTAAGAAAGCAATATTTAAGGTGAGAGATAAAAGATACAAAAGGGAGCTTGCTTTGTAAAGGTTTGGCATACTTAAATACAGTGGTTGAAGAACTATATTGGGCACTTAATGGCAGGTTGATTTAATGACAGAAGCATGGACAGGATTGATGATAATCATCAAGGGAAGGTGAAATACCTTTGCTTAACAACAAATTGTCATTACCCTTTGGTGGTACCCTGAGTGGCCGAGTTGGAAGACTGCCTGTAATTCAGGATAAAGGTAACTATAGCTGCAGTTCTACGAGATCACTAATAAAAAGAACTCAGACTTTGAGAAGAGGAAGGAACCACTATCAAACATTTTAAAAAATTATATATATATTTTTTACATCATTCTTCCTTTTTGTACAGTGTATGCTTTCTCCTCTCAGTTGTAGTCCCCACAAAATTTCCACCACCAGTCACCAAAGTCCCTTGTCTAATGTTAGCCCAACAGATGCATAGTCCTAAAAGTAAAATTTGCAGTATCTACCTTTTCTAAAATATGTAGAAAGTCAACTTAAAGTAAACAACATAATTTCTCAAAAGAACAAAGTCAGAAGATTTGCCCTACTTCATTTCAGGACTGTCTATGGGAAGTTATATAATCAAAGCAGCATGGCTGGCATTAGTGAAAGGGTACACAAACACATAGATCAATAGAACAAAGGAATGTTCAAGAAAACACATGGGTAGATGATCAGTTGGTCAAATGATTATTGACAAAGGGACTAGATGAACAACTCTCTTTATATAAGACTATATGTGTTCCAAGATACCTACATCCCCTTTCTTCTACCTCTCCTTCCCCTCACCTATTCACATGTAGAAACACAGAGATGGACTAAACTTCCTTTTTATAAATGCAGAATATAAAAATTATTTGAGGTTGATCTAGACTTAAACATAAGGATTCAAACAATAACTTTCTAAAAGAAAATTTTAAGGGAAAATCATTGTGTCTTATCAATAGGCAAATCTCTGAGCATGCATGTTTGTGTATGCACACACACAACAAAAAATAACAGTGATAATTTAAAAAGTCAAACCCGATTACAATATAAAACTTCTGTTTAAGAAAAACAGGAGGCCCTCCCTGGTGGCACAGCGGGTTAAAGCACAGCACTGAGAATCTAAAGCCGCTTCTGCATGAGTTCGATTCCTGCCTGCCCTGGAGGAGATCCACATGGTGTGGCAGACCTCTCCCGCCCCACCCACTGCTCCCCTCAGCAGTGTACCTCCTCAATCTGCCTGTTCTGCTATCCTCTCTGTCTCTGGTGAAGCCTCTCACTGTCCCTGAGCCTCTGGCCTGTACCCCAGTTCTGTATGCACAAATGTCAATAAAATAAATAAATAAATCTTTAAAAAAAAAAAAGGAAAGGAAAAACAGGAAAACCAGACACCAGGAGAAAATATTCACAAGACATATGACTAACGCATAATTTCTATCCAGAATGTATATATAACTACAACTTAATTAAAGGGCAACCTTCCCATTATGACAACATTTTATTTCTTTGTATAAAGGAAGTTTTATGCAAGAGTACATGTCATGTAATTGTTTTCTATGTATTTTTAAAACAGACAAAACACATACATGGTGAAAATAATCAGTATAGTATTTGCATCTGGAGGTGTTGGCAGTAGAGATTGTTCGAAAAGGAAAAGAAGGGAATTTTCTGGAGTGATGTTACTTTTATCGATCCTGTAAGTGTTGGGTAATCCAAGTGTGTGAGTTTTCAAAACTCATAGAATGAATTCTGCACTTCATGGCATGTAAAAAAAACAAAACTAAATCAAGAGAAGCATAATCAATTACTTAGTGGTAACTTATACTGATATGTGTAATTAACATTTAAATTTATCAACATATTAATGAATTGATGGATAAATGAATGGATGTGTAATGCATCAAAATAGGAAATTGTTAATTATAGAATATCAGTGGAGGATGTGTGGGCGACTGCTCCAAACTTCTCTCAACTTTTCTGTGTATTTGGAAAATTTTATCATTAAATTTGGGAGACACTATAGGAGATTTGGAAGATCCCAAAAGCGTGCTTCCTATTGGTTCCAATTCTATTTTCTACCCCACCTTACAAAATTTTATCAAAGTTGGAAAACAACTGCCCATAAAAGTTTTTAGTAATTGTTTTAGTGAAACATGCAGGTGACTCTTCCATTTCATGATTGACCTTGCTCCTGTTCTATTTTAATATATTAAATTAGTTTAACAGAAAAGCGGCCCATTTGCATTAGAGCTGAATATATGAACAGACTGCGAGAATGAGTCAAACTGGTCTGGAGTATTTAGAGCAAAAGTTATAGGCACAAACTGCTAACACGGACCATACTCAGTGCTCCAAATTAGCAGCATTTGATATAGAAACGCTTCAGGTGTAGGAGTATAGACGGCCATTATTGTGCCCATAGCTTCACTTTTTTTTCTTGTTTTTTTTTTTTTCTGTATCTTAGTCTTTTGGAGGTGATTATTTTGAGGAAAGGGATATTTAAAGTCTACATTTAACTTATCACAAATGTAGCAGCAGTTGAGATATTTTCACAGAACATCTGACATTTCCTTACTAAAACAAAACAAAACAAAATTCAGATAACATTTATGGAAGAACACATGTGTCTTCACAGCAGCCTCATGTTGACTGAGTCCCTTTCTTAGCCTACCCTTGATGCTATCTTTTTAGTTGGCCTCTTGCAGTGGCAATGGTTCATTTCTCTGCTAATGCTTTCTAGGAATCTTATGTTTCCTTCCCAAAACAGTGAACTTTGAGCGGGAGTACATAATTTCACTGGAAAGCTCATACTTGAAAAGTTCTTATGTTAAATGTTTTCATCCACTCACACCACTTTTATTAAAGCTACTCTTCGGGCGGGGGAATGGGTCATGGGATGTTGGAGGGGGTTGTGGGGAAGAAACTGAAACCAAAAAGAAAGCCTAGAAACAATACTGTCACAACTTCCATAACTCAAAGCATTTTCTGAACGTTGTCAGGTGCTCTAGTCCTCTCTTTTGCAGGTGGTTAGAATCATAATTGAAGCCTGAAACAAATGTTACGGCTGGAGATCAAAAGTTAAAAACACCATTCATTATTGATAGGCTTGGGCTCTGACAAGAGCATCCTTTGGGTCAGAGATGAGTTAAGAAGCACTTAACAAATAAGCAGTCTAGCAGATTCTTTTTGCAGTCCTTGATGGAACTCAAGGAATAAAGAGAGACAGGACTTTATTATCTAGATAGGCAGCTCTTTTATTAATAAAAGATCCCCGTACTATGTAAAACACTGCTTCTACGAAATACTTAAAATTAAAAAACAAAAAATGACCACATCAAAGTTTGACATTCATTTGTTATAGAGACAATATTTTTGTTCATCTCAACCTGTATATTCCTTATATTCCTTTTGGCCATTGTACTGATTGAAAGCATTTTTGTTCTTTCAGCATATATTCCTTTTGGCAATGGTAACCAAATCTGAATTTCTCCTAAGTAGGTCACAAATAAGTTATGATGCCGCTTGTTTCTATTTTAACAGCAGCACAGAAACAGACAAACAGCATCTTAGAGAGAGAGACTTCTGGGTACCAGTTAAAGCAACTGAAATAATTCAGGCCTGATGAGTCCCTGCTTTATTCTTTACCCCCCACATGAAAAGTTCTTGGCCCCCAGCTTTGCCTCAGGCCAAAACCATGAGGCCATAGCCTAAAGCTCTTGATGAATCCTGGTAGACCTCTGTGGACAGAGTTTCTCAGGCAAAATCAGCACAGAACAAATGCTTTTCACTTGATAGCTGCTTCTTGAAAGCTTAGGGAAAAGATGGCTCTTTGCAAAAATGAAAAACTAAATTTGAAATTATGCTTATTTGGTTATTCTTCATTTCTTCCTTTTTGTGTATGCAGCATACACTAAATATTGTATTGCCTAGCAGGAAGTCAAATACAAGTGCCCAATGTGTCTTAAATAAAATAAGAGGCATGTTCATTTAGAGATTGTGAGTGATAATTCAACATGAAAATCTGGGGGCAAAGAAATGATCTTGGGAGCCCGTGGGCAATCCTGGAGAACTGGCACATGGACCGTCAGCAACCTTGCCTGTCTTCATTCCAAGGGGATGTGCATTGCCTTTTTTCTCCTGTCCTTATTCATTTTTCAACAGCCTGCCACGTACAATATGCCAAATCTCATATTAAAAAGAAAAAAAAAAAAAGCCCTGTATACACACACACACACACACACATACTACACTGGAACTAGAGAAACTTCAGCAGATCCCAGCATAGACAGTAAAAACAGCCATCTGCACTGAGGTTTAGGATTTATTCAGTTCTACTTGCCCAAGTTATTTGTTTGACTTTGCAATGTAAAGAATTCTGTTTCATTGTTGGAACTTTACATGCTGTGGAATTGTTTTTACAACTCTACCCCCAGATGCATTTGACATTCACCAACAGTAAGGAAGCACCACAATGGAACCCAGAAATGTGTATGCATCAAATGGGCATTAACATCGTTACCCGGGTCACTTGCCAGAATGAGACTGAGATTTCAGGTATTTAACGGAGAGGTTAAAAAAAGTTTACAGGTTTAATGCCTGTGGCACACTGATCATTTTTCAAGGTTTTGAGGATTAAAGTAGATGAGATTCTTTTAAACAAGTTTGAACAAGGGTGTTGGGAAGCATGAATGGCAGGAGGCTGATGCACAAAATGTCATCAAACTTCAAGTTTCTGAAAATGATGTTATCACCAGTCAACTCAGATTTCATGTCTGATCTGGAGGATTCTCTCATTATAATCAAGTAGGATAGTGCAGTCACTCTTCATTTTTATGTATACTTTCCATTAAACTACGTAATTGCCCTCACTTAGTATTGTAGGTGAATGTAGCTTTTGTTTCAAAATGATCATTAATATTCATGACAAAAATGTAAATTATAAGTAAGGGAAAATAATTATTGAGATTCTCAGTTGTAAAACTTATATATGGTCATAATGTTGATGGACTTTCATTCAAACGGAAAGATTTCATATCTATATCTGACTGGGTATTATAATAAGTATCACAAATGATCTTAAATGTAATATACCAGGTAGATAAAAATTTCACAAATTTTGAAAATTTTATGGCTAGTGTTTTGGGGACAAGCTTTATTTGATACACACCTGATATACTCTTTCATATATAAACATAGCTGATATATATGAATATACATGTGTGTGCTTCTGTCTTTATCTGCACTGAAGCTCAGGATTTATTCAGTTCTACTGTATCTGACTTGGAAATTTGCTCCTCTAGTAACATGTACATTTAGTATCCTAGTTTTAACTTATAGTAATAATGAAAACTAGTTTTACCCCCAAATATCTTCTGTATTTGAACTTTTTAAAGATCCTTTTATTTTTAAAGATCCCAAACATTTCACATTGTAGAGCAAGTAAAAAATGCTTTATAGTTCCTCTAAGAAAACTAAAAAAATCGGAAAAGATCTTCTTCTTCATTTGTTCTCCCCCACCCGACCCAGTGTTTAGGTAAGCTTTAAAAATGAGCTACCTTTTCACTGTTTCCAACAAAGAATGCAGATGAAATTATAAGATACCACATAAAAGTATGTCTATATTAATGCTCCTAAGTCCAAAATCAAGCAAAGTGTGTGTAGTCATATAAACAACTGACTTGTGTTGTTCCTTCCTGAATTATTCAAAGCTCAGATTCAAGTAGGAAAGGAATCCTGTGTCTTTTGTTTGTAAGCTGCACCCACCATTATATGACCTTCATATGATCTTGGTTCCCCAAATGCTAGCTAGAGGACAATTGCCTTTGCTGACAGAACCCAAAGGCTTTATTCTGGAGATAGCCAAGAGGGTTGGTCCATTCTGGTGTTCTGTTAGGAAACTCCCTGCATGCTCAGGTAAACATCTTAGCTTTTCAAGACAACAGAAATCCAGGAATCTTCTTATTTTTTCGACGGGCAGAAGCAGGGAAATACAGTCCATCAGGGTTAAATTTCTCAGTGAAGTTTGTATCCCTGAATGCCTTTTTTTTTTTTTCTTTTCCTCCTATTAATTTCCTCTCCAGGATGAACTTACTGCATGGGGGTTATGTCTTATCTAGAAGGAGTTTCTTAAGTCTTTGTTATCAGTAGATGCTGAAACTACACAGCCAAAACTCTCCCAGCCAAAAGTGTGGAGTCTTGACAAACTGGTGCAAATATTCAGAGCCCTAGGACTTAGCCTGAAGTGAGAATGGGATCCATCCATATCCATCCACCAATGCGTTGCTTTGCATCTGTTTGGCTTTGCTTTCCTTTGAGCAAAAACAATGACCACTGCTAATTTATATGCTTTCTGCAAACATTGTTTTGTTGGGTAGAAAAAAGCAAATTCTTTGTGTCATAACACTGCTGCCAGACAGATGCATAGTTTGCATGTATCAGTGTAACATTTAAACTAAGAAAGACAGTGAATTAATTGTATTTTAGATAAGATTTAATTCCAAGTAACTGGTGAAGTGGTATTTGGAAGGCAGAAAGACTTACAGTTTAATTGGTCTGTTGTTTGATGTAATGCAAGCATCCACTGATTGGTCCCTGGCATTTCCTCTTTCACTTTTAAACAGTTACTAGATTTCTGTTCTGGATGAGGCATGGTGTTGGATGTTTGGGTTATAAGGATGAATATGCACAGTTAGAAAAATGTGAATATAGCGAGAAGATTCCAAGGAAAAATAAAAAACAAACTAAAAGAAACAGATGCGGCATGGCATTAATAAATATTAAGAGCCTTGAAATTATTTGACAGAGAAAGTAAAAGATTGGCTTCATAAATTTTCCAAGCCTTTGAAGGATATTTATAGAAGATGCTTTGTGTTCACAGACAGTGATACAAGGCTAAGGGGGTCAAATTGGGTTTCACAAAACAAATTTCTTCACTTGAAAGCTAGCACAGAGTTTTGAAGGGAGAAGGAGCACTCTCCCTCCCTCTTTTGACAAAAGTGAATGTCAGGCTGCTTCCCCACAATGCTGTGAGCTTTATCTGGAGAGAAAGAGGGAGGGAGGGTAAGGAGGAGAGGAGAGAGAGAGATCAGGAGAGGGAGGAGAGAAGAGAGGAGAAACAGACAAGAGAGCAGAGTAAAGAGAGAGAGAGAGAACACCGCAGGGCTCCCCATGTTCCATGTTCTTGGATTCTTTAATACAAATGTTGGAAAACAGCTTTTGCCCAAGAAGTAGCTTGCTGTTGCTTGGCTCTTTGAATCCTTCTAATGCAGTTCCTTGTGAAGTGAACCTTAGAAGTTGAAGGCAATGGCGTGCTTTATAAAGGGTATCCTGCAGTCCACTGTATTCGAGAGGACTTGAAACCCTGTCCATTTGAGTTATTAAGCCACACTTACTGGAAGATTCAGCATCTCATCTTCATGGCCCATTCCATTTTATCACCACCTTGCCCTTTGCAGCACCATAATTAAAGTCCTGTCACTGTTTCCCTTATAAACTACTATTTTCTGGAATTTATAACTTAAGGGCAAAAATTTCTTCAAGGCTGAAACAGGGAAACTACAATGTGATCTTTTCACCTGTTTGCTTTTTTTTTTTTTTTTTTCTGAAATGGAAGAGTAAGTCATTTGAGTGCTAAGAGGGTCTACCTTGGGGAAAATTAAGTGAGGATTTCCCTGTAGGTTCAGTCAATTTTGCTTTACAAACTTTCAGACTTTGCGGCTTTAGCTCAGATCTATACCTGAGAGGACTATTTAGGAATAAATGAGGTGTTGGAGTTTGTGAGTGGCTCATGTATTACCAAGAACACTATAAAGAAAAACTGTGGATGAAATAACCAGGAATCTTTTCCTGAAATTAATGGGTTTTCCTATTTAATTTCTTAGCCATTTCTGAACTTCCATACCTATGTAGTTTTATGACTGGAGCTAAAAATAACGAAAAAAGTAACAAGTACATAAAAAGTAAAAAACAAAAAAACAAAAAACAAAGAGCAATCAACTTATGTCTACCCCTCTCAGTTTTGATGGAGAGAATCAACAAATTCATTGAATACTATGTTACAAAAGTAAAGAACTAGCTCAATAGAAATATCAGAGGTCCAGAAAGCAGAAATTAAAATAATTGGATCCTACATGGTTTAAAATAAATAGTCTGATAAATTTCTCCCAAAAGGTAACTTTCTATGCATACAAATCTTGGTATAAGACAAGTAGAATTCACAAGGATATGAAAATCTGAAAAGATGAGCATTCATTAATTTTTTTCTTTCGCATTCATGCCTGCCTCCCCCCACTTAAAACCGCCACAAACATTGGTGTTCTTATTCTTTCTGTTTTTTCCCCCCAGGTAGTATTCCCAGCATTAAATGTGAATCTCCCTGCTTCTGAGGCTTTCAGTTCTTTATTTTTAATATAAAACATGTTATTATTTAGAGGTACATTTGATTTTTTTAAAAAAAGCCAATGCATTTTTTTATGCCAGGAGGGAGATGTTTTATGTTTCTTTGATGTTTTCTTCCTTTCACACCACATGAATAGCCTTACTAGTTTTATTTTTTATTCTCAGGCCAACGCAATTTCATGTTAAGCTGGACAAATTTATTCAACTCCAGTTCAAGCACTGATTTAAAAAAAATAAATAAAGCAAGGTCAGGCTAGCTTTGGTTTTTTTATATTTTCTTTTATAATAAATTCTCTCTCAAATGATGCCTATGTGTATATTTTGACATAATCATGGGTACAAATGTGCAATGCCTGAAATCTAAAATGACACTGGAATATCTTTTCTTGCATTAGCATTATTTTAGCATTCCTACAACAGGAGATGGTCTGGAAAAATGCAGAGGCTTTCAGTTTATATATACACCTCTGATTATTATTCCAGTACCTCGAGCTACAGATCCAATCTCATATCATGATGGATGCAGCTCTCGGAGTTCAAAAGAAGTGTTGGCAAAGAAGGGCTTTAAATAAGGCAACCATGAGAGTCCAAGATGTGAAACTCAAAATAGAATGCCATAGTGTTAAATGATGATCTAGTTTAACTGAGGTATATTCGAGATCCTCAAGTGTAGTGTCATGGATGAAAACAGAACCAAGGGTCCAGAGCCACAGCTAGATCACAAGATGGATTATTAGTTCCATTTTACCTAAGTTTTCCATTTTTATCAGTGGCTTCAAAAGTCATCTCCCGGGGAAAAGATGTGCCATCGTTTTAGGAGAAAATGAGTAAGTCATTATACACTATAGAGGTAGAAATTTAGGTAAATATTGAAAGAAGAAAAGAAAATGAACCTATTGTTCCTCTTCTGTTTTAAGTATTGTGACCTTTGAGGCATAGGTAGAAAGCTATATATGACTTCAGCATTCTGGAGATTTGGGAGCATGTATTGTTGATATTTGTTTTATAGAACATTGTCATGATGTAATTTCATCCAAATAAGTAAAGATACTTAATAGCTGAGGATTATTCTATAATTAATTAGAAAAGCAAATAATAGTCATTGCGTTTTCTTTCAGATATGATGTATTGGTAATAGACATGTTTGGTTTGTTACAGCAATTCAAAATTTATTTTGGTCTCATCACTAGTTAAATCAAGAAAATAATAAAAAGAAGGAAGGAACAAAAGGACTCATTTGTTTGAGGTAGGATACTGTGTCTTCAAGCTTCCAAAATAGTAAGGCAAAACATGATAGTGCTGTGCACACATACACATGTATACACATAAGATGTATAATCTACATATTTATCTCACATGTATATTTTCTCTCCCTAAAGACTTTGTTGCCATATACTGAAAAAAAAAAAGATATGCAAACATTTTTCTTCCTCCTGCTTTCTCTTTATCTTTCACTTGTACAGTTCTCAACATGAGAACTTATTTTTCCCTTTCAAAATGTTCATTAAAGCACAAATGACTTTCTCTCTTTTGATGTTGCCAGAGAAACTTGAGCACTATGTAATTAAGCTTCTGTTTTAAAATATTTCTCTCAACAAACACAGGCTTCTAGGACTAAGACTGCATAATAGATGTTATTAACTGTACATATAAATAGGAAATGTGTCTTGTAAAGCATTATATTTGCTGAATGAGTTTGCCTTACTCCAAAGTCATCTCTTTACGAATGACTCATGAGTTTCCTTTCCATTATTTAAAAATAATGTAATCATAGTTCATTCTGTAATAATTTGACATATCTCATATTCATATCTGAAGCTATTAATTAGAGACAACATATTTAAATGTGCTGTTATTATTCAAGTTAATCCCTTTAATCCCATTTGAATGGCCAGATAAAATTAATCCCTTCAAACATCTTTATAAACAAACATTTAAATTCACCTTTTTTCTTCTGTTCTTTGCACCTTTCATGATTGAGGTTGATAGAAGCAGGGAAAGAACAATGCAGGAAGAATAACATGCAAATTCTTTTTCTTTGTAAATAAGTGATATGTACAAAATAGTTCTTCCTGTCTAAGGGGGTCCAAAAATCACAGATAATTCTTTTAAAGAGGTTAGTAATGTCCTTAGAATTTAATGACTCAATCATTCTTAGAGCTTAGGATAGTTGTAGGGGTCCTTGACTCCTACTATGAACCTCTCTGCTCATAAAAGAAGCAGATGTCTCTACGAAGATATTTTAGCCAAGGAGAAACAGGGCAGTACAAGGATTTGAGGATTCTTAGAGGTCCTTCAGACTAGGCATTTAATAATGTAAAAATAAAAGAGCTAAGCCATATTGAAGACAATTTTGGATACTTTTTTTCCAAAAAGTATCTGATCCATGCACATAAGAGGTCTCTGGAACAGGAGAGGAAGCAATTGTTTTTCCCTGCTGTGAGCAATGGATTTGAACATGCCTCACACTGTTCTCATGCTGTGTTTTCTTCCCCTCTCCCGCCCCCATAATATAAATGTAAACTGAACTCTTTGAAAGTCCTATGGGCACTAGAAATAACAGTCTACATATAGATGCAGTGATTATCTTATTTCATTTCTTTCTCTGGACCTATACAGAATGCATCAACATGTAACAATATTTCCAAACCAGAGAGGACTGAAAAATAACTCGTTTTTGTTCATTTTTATTTTTTAATATATTTATTGTGAAGTGTGGAAAACTTGGAAAATACAATAGCATAAAAAGAAGAATAAAATAAAAACCATCATTAACCCTAAAACTAAGAGATAAGTTATCTCAGTAAGAGATAACTATGTTTGATGTGTTATTTCCTGGGCCCTCCCTAGTGATACAACAGGTTAAAACACAGCACTATGAAGCTATAACAATCACTGCAGCATGAGTTCAACCCCTGCCTGTAGGTGACCCACATGGCATGGCAGACCTCTCCTGACCCATCTGCTTCTCCCCTCAGCATTATACTTCGTTGATATGGCTGTTCTGCTCCCTGCTCTGTCTCAGGTGAATCCTCTCACCTCTTGCACCCCTGACCTGTACCTGGTTCTGTATGCATTAATAAGTAAATCTTAAAAATTAAAAAAAAATGCTAGTATTATTTCTTTCCAGGTTTTAATATGGTTTAAAAATGGAGATCATGCTGGAGTGAAATCATTGTTTATCTGAGTGATAATAAATTGTCTTTGAAAACATATTGAACTAGTCACATAACATCTTATCTGAAATATTTCCTTTTCTCACTGACTAAGAATTGCCTTCTTATTCCCTTTCCCATATATATCTTTTTTAAATTTCTTATTGAGTTAACATTGACTTATAACAGTGTATATGATCTAGAGTTGTAGGACAATACCCTTTCTCTAGATAGAGATGTTATTGAAAGTAGTAGCTTGAGCCATTTAAAAGAGTTTTTTTTTTTTTCCTTTAAGATTTATTTATTTCCTCATACAAAACTGGGGTACAGGCCAGAGATGCGGTGGGTGAGAAGATTCACCAGAGACAGAGCGGGGAGCAGAACAGGCAGATCAACGAAGTACACTGCTGAGGGGAGCAGCAGGCGGGTCAGGAGAGGTCTGCCACGCCATGTGGGCCTCTGGGGCAGGCGGGGATCGAACTCATACGGAAGTGGCTTAAGCTTCTCAGTGCTGCGCTTTAACCTGCTGCGCCACCAGGGAGGGGCCCATTTCAAAGAGTTTTACTCAGTTTTCCTGAGTATCTCACAGGTATATGTGAGGCATGCATGCTAATGCACTTCTGTTTATTTTCCTCTTGCAAATCTGTCTTTTACACAAGGGATCTCAGTCAAGACCTTAGAAGAGAGGGAAAATGACTTTTTCTTTCCTACTAAACCACTATCTATAAGCAAAAGTTCATAATTGAAGAAAAAAAATAAGGATTTTTCCATATTGATTTCTCTTAATTAGGAGAAATTAATTAGTATATTGGGGCAAAATATCCATAACATAACAGAGTTCCTCCAATTCTTACAAAAGGAAGCTCAATATTTTTGGCAGTCCAGAGTTAAAAGGAAAGATGCAAAGATTTCTGAAAGAAATGGAAAATGTTAGAAGGGTTGTATTAAGAATCTATAGGAGATACATACCTTGTGTCCTCAGCATATGGCCAAAATACCTAAACACTTGATATTGTTTATTTAAAAATCCTTGAAATAGAGTTCTTGATTCTAAATTGTACAGGGGAGATGACTTAAAACTCAAGAACACCCTTTTAGGAGTGGATGAGGGAATATATCCTAACTAAGGAGACTGGGCTGTTTAGCAAATTTGAAGAAGCAAAGACAATGTTTGTACAAACAGATAAGGACATAACTCCAACTATTCTGATAGTACTGTCATCTTTTTCTTATTATTAAAATATTGGATTGGGCTTAGGGATACTTGATCATGAGGACTCACATCTGGATATGACAGAAAGACCTGTGCATCTTCCAAGGGTTCAAGACTGTAGCTGGATGCTATTCAGATGGCTGGACGGCTATAGCAGGGACTATTAGCTAGTGAAAACTTGGTTGCTTTTCTCTGGTTATATAAGGAACAGGATTCTGTTTCTCAGTCTCTCTTGCAGCTCAATGTGGCCATATGAGAATTAGTGAGCTCTAGTCACTGGAAAGTGAGTGGAAGTGATATGAGCCATCTCTAGGTCTGTATGTATCACCTCCTCACACCCAGGTATTCTTGAAAACTTTTGCAGAAAATGGCAATTTGACAATTTGGACTCTGATTTGTTATTTGGATTAAACCTCTCCACTATCATTTCTAAACTAGATTCTTCTTCAACCTTTATGTGAGGAACAAATAAGCTAGGATGGGTGAGCTATTATTTTTTCCTGCATCTATTTTTATAGCAATTGACCCACACTAAATTGTATAGAAAAGCTCTTGAGAAATGGTAGAAAACATGATCAACATCTCAAGGCTTCTGTAGCTCTTCATTTCTCATAACTTTAAATAAAGAGGGTGTTCTCTCTCTTTCAGCAGTCTTAAATATCATGGAAATTGTTGCTATTTTGTGTTATGTATGTTCATTTTCGAGAAACTGCCCTTCTCCCCAAAACCACATGGAATTGGTTGTTTACTGGAAAAAACATATGTGTTATCAGGAGGGACAAGGATTAAATAGAAACAACTTTAAACAGTATGTTCTGAATATGCCAAAATAGGTAATTCTCCAGTATTTATAATTCCTTTAGAGTAAACAATTATTAGGAAGAAAGTCAGGGAAAAGCTTTAGTTTCCTCTTATACTTGTCTTTAATGTCTGAACTTTGAACCTTTATGCATTTTGTATTTTATTAATTTATTTTAAAATAGCAATAGATACACTTTATGAGCTAACCTTATGGGCCAACTTGATTCCTAATTTGTAATTTTAATTATGAAAATTAATTTAAAAAAATGTGAAACAAGTGCTATTGGCTATTTTACTTAATATAGTAAATAACATTTTTTTTCTATTCCCCCAGTGGTTTCCTAAACTGATGCTGTAAAAAGAGATTTAGATTATTTAGAAATTATCATTAATTATTGAATTACTGCTACTTGCATCCAAATGAAATATTTCAGTATTGTTTATCTTATATTTATTTTTCTTTATGTAGTTGTAAATCTAATTCTAATTTAGTGAAATTAGTGATACTAAGTCCATTGTATTCTCATTTGTGCTTTTCCTTTGATTCATTATGTGATCATCTTGAGCAAGTTTTTTGAGTAATTTTTCCTGGAATATAATAATATAATTTTGAGGTTTCTATTTAAGAGATGTGTTTTTACTGCTTTTGTGCATGAAAAAATATCTTGGCAGACTAAAGATTCTTGGATCTCATCCTTTCCTACTTAAAACTCTCAAGGTTACTTTAGTGTCTTCTGGAACTCAATATTGTGAGAGAAGCAAGTCTGGTGGAATTTTTATTTCCTTATAATATTTTTCTTTTCTCAAGAGAATTTCATATTTATCCTTGAAATTCAAAAATGCTGTCAAGATAGTTCTAAGTATTTGGCTATTTTCCCTCCATGGTATTTTATCAGTTATAAGATGCATTTCCTTTCCCCATTTTAACATCTCTGATGGGGACACACATTGCCATCAACGATTAGAAAGGAATATGTCACAGTTTAATTGGCAGCCTGTTTTTGTAGTGTACTTGAAAATAATGGTATGTCTTGAAATCAATGGAAGATAAGATTTGATGGAATAACAAATTATAGTTTCTAACAATATATTCTGCTTATGTCTGCCCCTTCCATGCCACTTCCCTAAGGGACCACATGATTTCTAGAAGTAATTTGATGAATCAAAGGCTACAGTGTAGTTTAAATTTATATAGATAGTGCCAATTACCTTCCAATGAGTTTAATGATAGTTTTTATTTCTGGCAATTGTTTTTGAGCAAGTCCGTTACTTGTCAGCATTTTATATATTTTATTAAACATTCTTTTCATTAATTGAATTTGAGAAACACTGTAATTTGAATAGGTAGTGTCTTAATTCTAAGGGGAAGAGTTTGAGTAATTTCAAAATTTTCTAATTCATTGTTTATCTCCATTTTGTTCACTTTTCTTATTTGTAATAAGTTTATTATATTCCCATTTTTTTCATGAAAAATGGTATTTTAAATGATTTCTGAGTTTTGTGAATTGTTTAAAGCAGCCTCTTTCCACAGTTGTTATTATTATTATTATTATTTTTTCATGAAAAATGGTATTTTAAATGATTTCTGAGTTTTGTGAATTGTTTAAAGCAGCCTCTTTCCACAGTTGTTATTATTATTATTATTATTATTTTTAAAGATTGATTTATTTATTCGTACAGAACTGGGGTACAGGCCAGAGATGCGGAAGGTGAGAGGATTCACCAGAGACAGAGTGGGGTACAGAACAGACAGATCCACGAAGTACACTGCTGAGGGGAGCAATGGGCGGGCCAGGAAAGGTCTGCCGTGCCATGTGGTCACCTCCAGGGCAGGCGGGAATCCAACTCATGGGGAAGTGGTTTAAGCTCTTTGTGCTGTGCTTTAACCTGCTGCGCCACCAGGGAGGGCCTCCACGATTATTTTTAATAGCTATTTTGTTCTATTACTGTTACAGTTCAATATTTTACTTATATAATTTAATTCCATCCTAAATTTATTTTAGTATAAATATTTAGCTTTAGCTTTATGTTTCTTTCTAAATTGCATTACAACATTATTTATTAAATAATCGTTCTTTTCCTACCCTGATTTAAATGGTCATATTAATTATAAACTAAAATTGAATAATGTGTTACTATTTCTAAATTCTGTTCTCTTCAATTTATGGATTATATATTTCTGGTAACTATCAGTTTAGATTTTTGTAGGTTTAAGGTATGTTTTATTATTTGGTACGTATTGGGGCACAGGGGAGAAGGCCCTTCTTCTCTAGGTTCTACTTGAGTTGGATAAGTAATCCAGTTAGCATCAGATGAGATAGCATAGGCAAATTCTATTTAATAATATATGTCTGGAATATTCACATGGTTGTAATTTTAAAGTACATTGGAAAGGGTTATTTAAGGAGGTGGGACATCAAAGTAAAAGAAAAGGGGAGCCTTCACAGGACAAGGTGAAGATGACCTCATTCTTTGATCTAACAGCAAGAGATCTGATTCTCAGATAGAGAGGATATGTTCAATCATAAATCTACATATGGATTATCCCCTTCCCCCAACCACATTCTTTTAGGTCATAAAAAGGGGGGAAGTGATTTCTTCTCTAGTTAAGAAAACAAGCAAACAACTAAGATAAGGAAAGAGCTTCTTTTTAGCCTCTAGAACATTCACTGCTTTTAATTTAAAATAATCTGAATTCCCTAAGAAATCAGAGTAGAGTTCCAGAGACTCAACGGGGTTCCACTGATTTTTTAGTCTTCCATATCAAGACGACTCTTAGGCCAGACCCTGGCTGGACATACTGAGAATAGCCTGACTGTTTGGGGAGACCAGCTGCATATAGGCATAAACAGATTCCACCTCCTCCCCTTGCCCTGATTTTTACAACTACTGCTTGGTACTATCCCTCTAATAATCCTGTTATTTGCCTTGATGTTACATTTGATTTGTAGGTTAAATATATAGCACTCCATCCATACAGTAGTAATCCATCTATTTAAAAAACAATGTTATCTTTCTGGTCTCACACCTCTTTGAGGTCTTTTAATAATTTACATTATTTTCCCCAAATAAGCCACACATATTTCTTATTCTATTTATTGGTACTTTTTTAATGTTGCCTTTTAAAAATGTATTTTCTAACTCATTTGTATATGGGAAAGCTGTTGATTTTTTAAAACATGCCATTTTATTTAATTATTATGACTTTTTTTTTTTTTTAAAGATTTATTTATTTATTTGTGCATACAGAAGTGGGGTACAGGCCAGAGGCTCAGGGGCGGTGAGAGGCTTCACCAGAGACAGAGCGGGGAGCAGAACAGGCAGATCTACGAAGTACACTGCTGAGGGGAGCAGCGGGCGGGTCAGGAGAGGTCTGGCTCGCCATGTGGTCTCCTCCGGGGCAGGCGGCAGGCGGGAATCGAACTAATGCGGAAGTGGCTTCAGATTCTCAGTACTGTGCTTTAACCCGCTGCGCCACCAGGGAGGGCCAAATTATTATGACTTTTTATTTGGTTTCTTAGATGATGATTCTAGGATTTCTATGTATAAAATCACACCACTAGTATATTGGAGTAATTTTGCTCTTCTTTTCAACTATATGTATTTTTGCACATTTCATTTGGTTGTGATTGCTCAGAATTTGTTCTGATTGCTCAGAATTTGTTCTGATTTGTTGGTATGAGCCATAGATTGTTTTAAAAAATTATTAAAAATACAATAACAAGCAAAAAAAAACAATTGATATTACTTAAATTCAAAAGCTTTTACATACTAAAGGATAGTAGAAGTAGATTAAAATAACTTCCCACTGAATGGAAGAAAATATATACATTTACACAACTAATGAGAGGTTAATATCTCAGATAGGTAAAGAACTTACACAATTTGACAATTAAAAAAGAAAACAATAAAATGGGCAGCAAATATAAGCTATAAAATTCATCAAAAAAGACATCCAGGGTTCTCCCTCGTGGCACAGTGGGTTAAAGCACAGCACTAAGAAACTAAAGCCACTTCAGCATGAGTTCAGTCCCCTCCCTGGAGGTGACCTACATGGCGCGGCAGACCTCTCCTTAACCTCTCCGCTACTCCCCTCAGCAGTGTACTTCATGATCTGCCTGTTCTGTTCCTGTCTCTGTCTCTGGTGAATCTTCTCACTGCCCCTGCACCTCTGCCCTGTACCCCAGTTCTGTATGCATAAATAAATAAACCTTAAAAAAAAAAAAGACATCCAGATGACCAATAGATAGATGGAAAATGTTCTCCCTTTTATCAGTGGAGATGGAGGAAACCAGAATGAGATATCATGTTACACCCATGAGAATAAAAAGATCATCGCCACATGTGCTGGTGAAGATGCAGAGAAGGGGAACCTGACAGCACTATTGTTGGGCATGTAAACTGGTACAGCCAATTTGGAAAGTGATCTGGCTTCCCTTAAAAACTAGAAGTGAAAATGCCATATGATCCCCAAATCCCACTTTGGACATCTATTCAAAGAATATGAGACCATCCGTTAAAAAAAAAAAAATGATACTTTAACCCCTGATGATGCAGGGGTTAAAGACGCAGCTGTATCAAGCTATGGCCAGTCACTGCTGCACAAGTTCGACCCCTGGCCAGCATGGCACAGCAGACCTCTCATGTCTTGCCTGCTGCTCTTCTTCACAGTGTATTTCAGTACATCTGCCCATTCTGCTCCCTCACACTGTCTCTGGTGAATCCTCTCTCACTGTCCTGCACCTCTGGCCTATACCCCAGTTCTTACATATGCATAAATAAAATAAATCTTTAAGAACAAATTAATGCTCTATACCATTCATTGCAGCATTGTTTAGCCAAGACCTGGAAGCAACCTAACTGTCCAACAACAGGATTAGTTCAAGAGACAGTTTGTATTGCCACACAGTGGAATGAATGTCGCCATTTACAGCCAAATGGAAGGAGCTAGAGGGAGTTATGTTTAGTAAAGCAAGTCAGAATGAAAGACAGATAGTGGACATTTGCACAGTGGGTAATTCAACAAAAATGGAATACTTATAAAAGCTAGCATAACAAGGTGAGGTTTTTGAGGTTAAGAGAGAAGGGGAGGGAGTAAGAGCCCAAAGGGGTTAAAGTTGTGGTGGAAAATAAGTCTCTGTGCCTTAGTAAAAAAAAAAAAGGCATATATCTTACATATTACTGCTGTCTTATTGGACATATTTTTACTCATCAGAGGATATATGTGACTCATAGTAAAACCTGATAATGTACTTCATGTTCTAGTTTAGCAGGTAGTTCCTTCATTTTCATTATCTGCTTCCAAGTTGATAGCTCCTCTACCTTGACATTCTCTCCACCTGTTTCCTCCAAATATGGCTCATCTGAAAGTTTTTCTCTTGGTCTTGCTCTGCCTCAGGCTTCTTGGTGTGAAAATGAGTCATTTGGACCAACCTTTGCACTGCCCACAAAATAAATATAACTATCGTAATGAAGGGATCATTGGTGGGTCACTTCTTCACTTGATACCTAGAACCTTGCAGAAAGACTTCCTCCTCTAAGGCTACAGTTTCATGCGTGCATTCAGTCCTTCATACTAAAGTCAATGTGTTTATATTTTATAACTTAAGACTTGGGGTTGTGGCTGTGTCCTGGCTGGAGAATATTGTTTTAATCTTTTTATTTGTTATTTTAATATGAGTGATAGAAGTGAAGGAAAACTGAAATGATTCCAAAATCTTCATTCCTAGTACAGCTGGTTTGCTTTATATTTTATATTGTATTAGCACTCTCTTTCATCTTATCTCATTTGATAAAATTTATGTTTTATTTTATTGAGAACACAAACAAATGCGATCTAAAATTGATGTATTCTTAATTTTTCCTATTTAATTTAAAAAATGATCTAGATTGGTTTAATTCCCTACATCTCATTAGATGAATTTTTCCTTTTATGTTATAGATTAAAACACACATATAATTTTTATCTAGTTTTGTGATTACTTTGCTTCTACTTGAAAATGGAATTTTCCAGTTCTTGCCAAATAATAGACTGTGTCTAATCTCTTTGATATTTTTGATATTTAATGTGGAGATGGGGTAGACTGTTAGAATATACAGTTCAGGTTTGTTGCTGGCAAATAGCACCACACATTGTAGCTCCTAGCTAGTTGTGTAGTTTAGCAGGCATTTAGTTAATGCAGCTTGACTGGTTTGGGGTGAGATTAAGGTTTGTTGCTAAGTGGTGTATGCCTTTCTTTTTACTAGCTGATTCTGTAGCTGTTTACATACCAAAGGTCTATAGTAATTTATAATTTTTAATTTTCTGAGGCAGAAATTTGACTGTTGCTAAGATTGTTGTTTCAGAGAGCAGTTTAGCCTTAGGTCGGCCAAGTCACCATTTTAACATCCACATCATAAAAGATGTTTATGGCTCTCTGCAAGTTGTAGTCCAAACAAAGTAAGACACTGAAGTGCAAAATAATAGCCATGTTTTTTGGTTAAGTGTTGTGGGTATAAATGGTTATCCTTGAAAAGGGATCCCATTGCTTTATAAATTATTTTAATCCTGCATTTATAGAATTTTGAAAGGTTTTTGAAAGGCTTATCATATTTTATTGAATTTCATGGGGAAAATTATAGGCTAGCTTGGTGTTAAAAAAATGTGACACTTTAAAGATTTGAATATTCTTTCCTCCTGTGTATCATGAATTTTTCCAAAAAATTTTGGGAAGGATTTCTATTTGCTCAGAAATAGGTTATCTGGTTTATTTCTTGGCTCAGTTCTCTGACTCTTGACTTTGTTAATATCCCCTTAACTGTTTTACTGTCCTATAATTTAAATTTACATCTGGATTGAGAAAAGGAAGCAAAAAGAGAGGAATTTGTAGTCATTGCTTTCGCATGTTGATTTACAGTCTTGCATCAGTCTCACCAACACTTTGAAATGTTTGGATCTATTTCTCTACTACTAAGGATAATAAAAGGATCCTCTTATGTTTGCTAGTGATATTTCTATATCTTGGCAATTATAATACTTTCATCTGGGTTTGAGATGTTAAAATCATTTACAGAAGTGTCAGAACTGGTGCACAAATATATTCAACACAACTCTCCTTTTAAATGGAAATTTTTATAACAGTTGAGTTGGTGCCTAATTTGAGTCTCTGTCAAATGTCTGTGGTTTATGGTAATCTATGCCAGGCTTTTACCTCTGTTTTCCTAAGTAATCAAAAATTGTTTGAATGTGTGAGTTAGTCTAATTCTGTATTCAGCCACAGAAGTAGAGTTTCATTCTGAGAAACTCTAGCACAGACAGTGCCCTCCTAACACTTTCTCCCTCTGGGAATTGGATCAGAATAGAACATCCCACCTCTGTCCACACAGGCAAGAATTGTACAACTGACTTAACTAGCTAGATACTTTAGGTAAAAGTATTCCTCTATTGACAAGGGGGCAAAAAAAATAATGATGAACAACTACATACCAGAGACATTTTATGGGAATGAAGTGGGGAATGGGATCAAAAATGGAGGAGCAGAGAGCACATGGGACTATGGTGATGGCACACAAGTGATTTGGTGACGGGAAGCCCACGGGGATTACAACTGAGATGGAAAAAGGCACAACATGATGTAAAAATAAACTATTATAACAGTTTTTTAAAAAGTATCCCTCTATTAAGGAGAAGAAAATAGGAGTTTGAGGCTAGTTTTTCTCTTTTCAGTTGGCTAAATTTAGCAGGTAACTAACTGCTCATCTCACCAGATAATTGACAGCATCTCTTTTTTGGATGGAGATGTCTAGTCCTACTCTTTTAAGTATTCAGGTTCTTGGAATAAAATCCTATTAGAACTAGAGTTCTTCTTCTAAAACTCTACTCTTTTCTCACTGAATTTAAACGTTTTTAGTCCTGACAGGTCAATTCTCTTTCCTTTCAGTATTACCTAATTCTGCAAGAAGGGCTAAGATGCTATTATAAGTCACTCTAACATACTTCTCATAAGAAAAAGTAAAAGAAAAAAAGGTTCAGTTATTTTCACTTCAAAGCCTATCACACTCACTCATTTACATGGGTAGATAATGCCAACATCTTTGAACTTCATCGATGTTTTTTCTTTGGTTTTGGGGGGAAATCACTGATAAGTAAGTCAGGCAAATTAAATTCTTCTTAGGATTAAAAATGATCATGTAGACCTTTTAAATTAGACCTATAGTTAGGTAGTAAAATCATAAAGAAAATATAATAGTGTTGATAATGAATAGGTATCCCACATACTCCAGGTACTAACTTTTGACTGGGATTTAAGCCCAGATGGCATGAACCCCAAGGATGTTCTCACAAATGACATATCAGCCAGACAATAGTGATGGGTAGCACCTGGAAAATGGGAGAAAACAAGACTTGGGAATTGGCACTTAACAGGGCAAGTTTTCTTTGACAAAGAAAAAAGGTGATTGTTTGTGGCGCAGATAGCAAGTAAAATTGTTAGTAAAGGAAGAGGACAGCCAGGTTATGTGAATTTACAAAACAACAGATAGTCTTTAACAATAGGTTGTTCCCATAGGTGAGATCCGCATCCCTCTTTGTTCTTGAGGCTATTATCTTGGTGCCCAGAGTTCAGCCAAAGGTATAGTCAGGACAAAAGTCCTGGTATGAGAAACATATTGGGAAACCAGTAACTGCTGGAAACAGCAGGCAGACAGAACAGAGTAGTAAGGTCAGCTAAAGTACCTTACTGGAAAAGACTAGCACAAAGTAAGGTAAGACTAGAGAATGAGAGATAATGCAGTTTGAACAGCAGGAACAATAGAGTGTCCCAGGCAATACTCCTGGCCACGCCACCTTAGCTCACAGGCCCCATAAAGCAGCCCCCAGGCAGGTACACTCCCTATGCTCTGCCCCACCTTTGTACTTGATTCAAATAAAGATAAGCCTGGTCTTTAGATGGGGCTGCATATTACTGCCCCTTGAGCCACTCTAGGCTTGTCGTTTTTTTTGGTTTGGTTTGGTTTTTTTCCCCCAATTTGCTTGGACATTGTGTAGTCATTCCTTTGTCCCTTACAGGGGAAAATAAATTGGACAAAGAGGTCAGGAGGTCAGATCAGGAGTGTTGGGGGGAAAGGACATGCTGAGGGAACTCCATAAACACAGATTTTATGGACCCCACCCCCACCTCCACCCCAGACCAAAGAGATCCAAGACACCAAGGACTGCAAAGCCTATAATGTCATTACCCCTGAAGGGAGGCTTGCTGGGAATGAAGGTGGAGTTAAGCAGCCAGTCTTTGTGTATAACCAGACATGAGGGCCTTGGGGGTCCTTGGTTTTCTGCTGGCTTCCAGCAAGCAATTTGGATTCCAGTTTAGCAGAACTGGTAGGATGCATTCACCAATTTCTCTCTTTCCCCAAATAATTCCTTTATTAGATAAACCCTTTATTAACTTTTTTGAGCATGCCTGCAGTTGAGTCTCATATTAAGTCCCTTTTAACTGCGTCAGTCAGGTCAACCCTTCCACATTGGGGTTGCCCTGTAACACAAGGAGACTTGCCCTGATTCTTTCATTCATGTGCATTCACTGGAGGATTGAAGCACACATTTCTGAAGGGCCCCTGAAGAGATGGGCCTTGGTACTTCCAAGATGCTGACAAAAGATAACAGCGGTTGTAAATTTATTCCTATCTTGTCATAATAGCTGTATGATAAATCCTTGGGGTTCATATTTTCTTCCTGTCTTGAGTCAACTTAAAACTAAGACACTGTATTTTAATATATGGTATACAGCTAACTAGAAATGAGTATCCTTGGACCCTATTTTAACCAATAACCAGAAGAGCAGCAAGTCTGTTCAGATGCACTTCCCATGTGATATGTCCTTGGTATTGTAAGGGGGAAAGGATGTCTTGAACGAACTCTACAGATACAGGTTTCATGGACTCCACTGCCAGCCCAGACACCAGCACTACAAATCTCAGCAATACCAAAGGGGAAGCATGCTGGGACCTGGAGGTGGAGTTAAGCAGCCAGGTCTGGATATAAAACCAGACCTTTGGGCTTCAGGGGTCTCTTGACCTCATGGCTTGCGGCTTGTCTCTCGGCCCTTCAGTTTGCAGCATGCTCTTGGGGTTCCAGTCAGTGGAACAGGTAGGACACATTAATTAATTTATCTCTCTCTTTTTCTCTGAGTTATTCATTTCCCTTTTCCCTTGTAAATAAATCCATTATTGACTTTTTTGTGTGTCTCCAGTTGAATCTTAAGTGCAAAATGAGGACCCACAGTCAGACTATCCAGTTAGGTTGTCCTGTAACAGTAATAGAACACTAAGAAGAACAATGAAAATCAGAGTAGCATTTGAGGGGAAGTTTTCTGCTAAGTCCTTTGGATATTAAGTTTGAAAGCAAGGAAAATTTAAAATTTTATAATATCTGTCAAAAGGGAAGCTTTCCACTTATTTTAACATACAAATATCAGTAAAGAAGCAATGGCATGTATGAACAGTAGCAAAGTTTCTTTTTTTGTTGTTGACAAAATTAAAGCATTTTCCTTTCTCCATAGAGGATCCAAAGTTTACTGATGATGTCTTTTTAAATTGTCGAGGCTTTAGACTTCCAATTCCAAAAGTGCTAAAAGAAATTGGCTTGTTCATTTCCCACATGCAGTCACTGTTTAAGATGCTGGGAGGAAACCAAGATGAATCATATACAAATCCTACTCTCAGGGGACTTACATACTGGTAGACAAGTGAAGGCCAAAGTAAGTAGCAGGTAATTAAGTGCTATAAGAAAGTACATAGGATGGAGGATTGGAATATGTAAGAGGTAATGGTTTCTTTCAGCTGGGTAGATTCCAGGCTAAGTAATTGAAGGAAGTGAAATTTGAGCTATACTCGGAATACTAAGTAGCCTTTAAACAAATAAATGAAATAATCACCTTCCAGGCTGAGGGAACAGCGTGGGCTATTAATGACTTCTTTCCTGTTTGCTATCATGAGTACAGTACAGGCACATTATAGGTGTGTAATAGATATTTACAGACAGACTGACTATATAAAGTAGTTTACTTAGCAAGACATAAAGAAACAGTAAATGGCTGAAGAACATCAGATGGGAAGTAAGAACCTTCCATGATATTCCAACATTGATAGTTGGATATTATCTGTAGGAAATAGTCATTAGAGATTTTCGTTTTTTAGTTATATGATTTAAGCAAGAATTGATGCGTGAGTATAACTTGAAGCTATCTGGTTGAGGTAGGAGCATGTGTGAAGATACAGGTGGAAAAACTGACAGTGAGGGAAAGAAGAGTCTTCTCTGATGGATAAATGATAAAATCATCATAGATCGATCAAGTTAATCAATCGTTTTCTCTAAAAAAGGGAGTCTCGGGCAGCAGATTTTAAATATTCCTCTCCCTTAGTTACATATATTCATATTACAGAGCCTGAATTAATGTAGTGTTCTAGAACTTTCTAGAACTTTTCACTGTAGAACTTTCAACTATACTATATAACATTATCACCTTGTGATTATATGTCTGTAGCTGCATAGTAGACTGTATGTTTCTTGAGATCAGTGAAAAGATCTTAGTTGACTTGTCATCTTGTGTGTCATTACATGTTTGAACGCTCCTTCCAATTTTCTGATGTCCTCGGTACCTAGGAACAGATGGGTTTCATGTCACCATGAAAAGAGGCTGAGACTATGTGTTAGTCTCAGTGAACTTTGTTGATTACATCTTCCCATTATCAGTAATTCCTTTTTCCCCTTGCTGACAAAAATCAGATCTCTGAGTTTGGTACTAGCCAGAGGCCTAGATCTGGCTTATAACAATTTAGCAAAATAAACATCCTGTATGTTAGAGAGTAGACCTTCCTTCTTCAATGACCTCCTGATGTCATAACATCTGACTTTCCAAAGGGCTCAAATTAGTGATAGTGATCTTTTTTTTTTTTTCCTATACTGCATCAAATGAGAACATAATAAGTAAAAGTATTTGCATTCCAGAAGGAATAACTTAGGCCAAATGACAAAAGGAACTTTTCATATACTTTTTCTATATTCTGAATTTTACTTTTTTGAGATGTTAAGAAATTATCCTTTGGCCAATCAGGATTTGACCTGGGGGTTGGGGGGCATGGGCCATGTTTGCTTTTTAATGCCATAATACAGGAGTGTTTTTTCCCACCCACTTTGCTTTGTGTGCTTTACTAAAGAATGAAGGTAAGCTTTATGCACACATTAATAGCAAAACAGATGACAACTTTACTCTAGGCCCCATTAGCCATGTCAGTACAAGCTCATACACTGAGAAAAGCGAGCATTTTATTAAATATCACCTGAAGACAGCAGAATTGAAAACAGCAGAAGAGAAAAATGGCCACTGAAAAATTTAGTGCTGAGGAACACAGGCTATATTTTTCACCATTTGCCATATTTACTGAAAAATCAATGGCAGATCTCCCGTAGTGTGACTGTGATGTGACAAACTCTTATTATAGGTTAACATCCTATTACACCAGATCATTTGTGTAAAACTTTCTGCTGGATTGGCAAATATTAGTAGCACTGTCAGATAGGAAACAAAAGCTAGAAGCTTCCCAAGGGGAGATGGAGAGAGAGCATCTCTAAGAATGGTGATATTTAACTATTTTGGTTTTACTTTGTATAAGTATTGCACTCAACAAAAGATTTAGAATTACTTAAAAATTATTTCCACAAGACAAAATGAATACTTAAAATAAAGGAAGAGTTTAAAGGACAAGAATAGCAGAAAGACAATACCAAATGGGAATTGAAAGTAGCATATGACTCAAATGTTGGGAGTTTTTATTCTTAAGTGAATGGGGCCATGAATGTGACCCCGAAGTTTTGAGAAGCAACTTAAAGGGGACCTGATCAGCTTCACGATTCATAGGATTTAATGAGAGAAAAACTAACCAGGTCATTGCTCATGAATATTCTAATTTTTTCCCTTCTATTCACAGAGATAAATTTCTCTTGTGAATTGTTGGAGAGAGAAAACATGTGCACAGGAGAGAATATTCTTATGGTACTTTTCACAATGAGCTTACTTACAATTTTCTACATAGCCTGTTAGAATTATACCCCAAAGCAACAAAGTAATAAATCTTTGGGGAACTAATAGAATGTGCTTGAGGGGTGATGTTTCCTGCTGGAATGGTATAATGAAAGGCAGATTTTAAAGTATACTAAGGACTGAATGGGACTCTATCCTTTTGAGACTATTTCTTCTCTCTCCCTCTTTCTCTCTCTTCAGTCTTGTTTTTCCATCTTGATTTGAGCTTGAGATTTTTAAGTATCTTTTCCAAGTAGCTGGCTAGCTTGACAGAGACACATGCTTCAAGTGTTAGCCCTGCTGGGAGTAGGACTAACATACTTTTATGAAAATTGATGTGCAAACATGTACCTGAATGGACCATTCAGCCTCCCCACAGAGGGAACCCCAGGATGTGCCAAGATTTTCCCTCAATAGTAGTCTTTTTAAGGATATGGAGAAATATCCTCTTAGCCCTCATGTTCAAAGGGAACCAAATTAATTTGGCAGTATCATGTCAGGGGATAAATAAAAACTGATTCATGTTCTCATAAAATCTTCAGTGTAAGATGACCAAGACCAATCACATAGATATCACTTCAATATCTGAAGTTTGGGTCTGAAAATTGTTACCATAAACTTAGTTAAAAATATTTTAATTTAGGCCCTCCCTGTTGGCACAGCGGGTTAAAGCATAGCACTGAGAAGCT
>NW_004567124.1:29838986-29855682 GCF_000260355.1 Condylura cristata
AAAAAAAAAAAAACAGCAAAAGATTTTTCTACTTTTGCCCATCTTTTTTCATATATTTGAAATAAAAGACAACAACTGAAACCTCTTAGTCATGTTCTTTTACAATACTGGTTCAGTGCATGTCAAGCATCATTTAATTCTGGACCAGTGAAAATAAGAATTTAGACAGTTTATATTGATCCAGTGATGTGAATGAGGAGGCAATGTTGGAGCTGAGAAAGGAAGGCTGTGGAGGGTGGAGGGGAGATTCAGTCTTAATAGATGATGTCTGGGCCTGGGCAGAGGTACACTGGGAAGAGGTGCATTTGCCCTGATTTTCAGCCGGTAAATGGGTATGCTTCCGACAGTTTCAAAGTGGTTCTGGCCGCGTTTAAGTTCTCTCCCTGTGGGGGGCTAATCTCATAAAGATTTCAGCCACACAAGCAACAGTGTCTGGGGTGTAATGATTGCTTTGAAGTTTGTTTGCTCGCCAGTGCATTTAAACCGTTTAAATGTTCCAGGAATAGGATTAGATGCCCCAGTGAATTCATTTCATTTACCCCCAGCAGTGGTTTCCCGTGCTAGGAGAGGTTTACATGGTATCAATTTAGAGGCATGCTGCTTTTGAAGATTTTCCCCTTCACCCTTTCAATTTTCTACCTCTCTCAAGGTCTTGTGGGGGAAAATATTAGGGGTCAGAGGTGGTAGAAAGGGGCATTATTGGCATGCCCTCAGGGCATGCAAAAGATAATTTTCATTTGCAGCAGCATCTTCTAGAGTGTTGTTAGCTGAATTTGGAGAAAGAAGAAAATTGAGAACAAAATGAGGGCTACTTTAAAACTTGCACAAAGATGAAACGCACGTTTGACCCCACTCTGGATCAGTCCTGTGTCTTATAAGTGGAGAATTTTGAACCCAAATCTTCCATGGACTATGCAGCCTGTTCGTTTCCCATCCCCTTAAGGCTTTCACCCTTAGAGACTATGGTTGAATGTGTGTTGTTTCCTTCAGGCATAATTCAAGTATTATATTTTATTTATTTTCTTTCTTTATTTTCTCTAAGATTTATTTGTGTGTGTGTGTATATATATATACACATACACATGCATGTATGTGTGTGAGTATATATATATTATACATATGTATATATAAAAGAACTGGGGTACAGACAGAGGTACTGGGGGAGGTGAGACTGAAATATAGAAGTGTGTGTGTGTGTGTGTGTGTGTAGGGGGTGACTGAAACACACTGCTGAGGGGGTAGTGGGGAGACAGGAGAGGTCTGCTGCGCCATGTGGGTCACCTCCCCAGAAAGGGATTGAGCGCTCCCCTTGCAGTGGCTGGGGAGAGCATCACAGTGCTGTGCTTGAATAGCCCTGTGCCACCAGGGAGGGGCTAATATTAAATTTTAAAACAGTTGTCTTGCGCTGGTCTCTCAGTGTCAAGCAGTTCTTTTACACTGAATTGTACCACATTGATTCACTAAGTAAGAAAATAGGTTTAGCCTCTGTATGTATATGGAAGGTAAAAAGTTCTTCTGAGCTACTGTGTCTCCTAAAAAGGATTTCTGGGAAGAGCAAATTTAATGTGAAGGGTATCTAATATTACCTTTGTGGAAAATTTCAATGAAGATGAATGAAATTATCATGGCTTAAGAATATATACATATTCAATATATGCTATTTCCCTTTTCCTAGGAAGTGCCAGTGATGTATTTTAGCTAAGGTAGTATTTTTATTTTATGAAAAGTTGTGGTATATTAAACTGCACTTGTTAGATAAATTTAATTTTTCTATTCTCCTTAGAGTATTGATGAACTTTTTAGGCATTTTGATGGTGTTTCTTTCTTTCCTTTTCTTTCTTTCTTTTAAAGATAGCAAACTAGAAGTAATGTATACTCATACAAACTTATTTTAGACAACAGAGAAAATATATAAAAAGTAAAAATTGCCCATAAATTTTCACAAGGTGACGTAACCTATGTTAAAGTGTCAAAATATTTTTCTTTTTCTACATACACTTTCCCATAATTGTTTTTATGTAAATAAGTGCTTTCATCACACAGGTTATATCATGAGCATTTTCTCATGTCATTAAAATTACAACTGGATGTGATTTAATGAATGAAGAATATTTCATTAAGTGAATGTCCAGTAGTTTCCTTTTTCCTTGTTAGACATTTAGAATATTTTCAGCCTCTTAAGTTCATAGAGTTCCTATAGTTAGAAATAAGTCTAATTTTATTAGGATAAATTTCTACAAGAACTATTGGGCCAAATGTTCTAAACGTTTGAAGGATCTACTATGTATTGTCAAACTGCTTTTCAGAAATGATCTTTAAAATTATAAGAGACTAGCATTTTGAAAAATGCTTATTAAGTTTTTGATGTCTTTTAATGTGCCTTGCGTATACTGTTGTCATTTGTCTTTGAGGACATTTATATTAATTTTTGTGAATTTTTTAAGGCTCATTATATTTGATATTACCTTTCTCTGCATTTGTTACAGATATCTTCCCCTGGGCTAGGAATTATTATTATTTTTGCATCTCCTTTTATATTCTTATCTTGCTACTCTTGCCTCTGAATAAGCATGCTCAAAGTACTCATTTTAGAGTTACATAGATTATTAAAATAAAAGTTTGTACTCTAAAATTATGAGTAATCGCTTCAGCATGGTGGAATACCAACCCTGAAATTTCTAGTTATGATAAAATGTGTTGCAAGGGAGCCAGATACATTCTCCCTAATTTAGTCTTCCCTGCATGATCATACTTCCATTTCCTCCAAACCCCTTCAAGACCCCCATTACCACCTTCTCCGTGTTTTTCCCTGAAGGAAAAAACTTTTTCTTTCTTTAAAGTAGAGTGAGCAATCAATTGATCTTCTCTTCCCACTGTCTGGTTACATTACCTAGGGACCTGCAGCTGATCACTTCGAGTATGGTTTGCTTACCACATACAAAAGCCTCTGCTTGCAGAAAATGCTAATATCACTCTGTTTGATCCTATTTTAAGGGACTTGCAGCATCCCGTGCTTAGTGTTAAGATGCATAATCAGCTAGGCAATGTGGCTTGATACTACTTATTCTGATCACACTTTGTTTAGTTCTCCAGCAGTGAATAGGCATAATCTTTAACTGCTGTTATCTCATAGTTACTATGTTTAAGGCATACTCTAGGCACTGACCACTTTTCATTTTTTCTTGATGACCCAAGAGAAGTCATGGGAATTGATTTTGGCCTTGAGTTAATAATTTCTCTTACCCCATAATCAACACCATTTTGTGGTGAAGGTATTTTTATTATATCTGAAAATTAGACTGAATGTTTTGCTAGGCATTTAAGGAAAATAATGGACAGCAGAGAAATATGCTGGCACCTGACAGTTTACATTATTTGTTGCCTTTCCTGTGGTTATCAATCTTGAATGCTTTTAATGTTAATAACATGCTCATTTGCCCAATTATCATAGCGCTTTAAGTTTATGTTTTAGGGTAAAAAGGCTTGCTCCATGGTATGACCTATGAGGAAGATTATGGAGGTCTTCAACTGTGCATACTGAAGGAACAAACACCACTTAAGCTGGACTCTGCTTCCTAAACAAGTATTTAATCTCCTCATTAAAGATATATGAAACTAAAAATCAATGAGCTCCGGTGGTTAGAGCTTTTTAGCGGAACTAATGGATACACCTTGTCTAACATTAGTAACTTCACTTGTGGTTTACAGCTATACACAAGAAGAAAACATGAATCAAGAAATAAGGACTCTGGCCAGAGTAATAATTGGGCTGTGAGTTCTGGATAAGCAGGCCTCATAAATATATAACGTATGGAATAAAGTATTGCCAATTCACATTTTCTCACATTAAATAGATAGAGTGAACTCTTTCTATAAAGCTGAAGATTAAAGTTGGCACAATTCTACTTGGATGCATGCCCTATCGAGCCCCATTAGAAAGACTCATAACGTGTAAATTTAAACCTCTGACATTCTGAACTCTTTAAGAAAAAATTCCGAAGACTTCTTTGGAGATATAAAATACAAACTTCACTTTACCAGGCAAATACAAGCAAAACTACAGGTAGGTTTCCGATAAATAGCCTCCTGGCATTTAGAAAAAAAACGAAAACCTGAATTCAAACTCATATAAACCATTTATCAATAAAATTAGAGTATCTGAGAAAATCGTATGGCATTCATTATCAACCCATTTGGTACTAGATTTCTAAAACTGGGGGATTTGAAAAGACATGTTTTAAAAATACAAGGAAAAATGATAAATGTGTGACAGAGATCATAAACAGTCCTCTTTGGATTACAATGAGTCAACAAGATACCTTTGCATATACTCCTCTGACTCCCTGGCAAATCTTTGTTTCATTAACCATTTTTAGCTGCATCTCTAGAATTTCATTCAACTTTTGTAGCTCCTTGTAAGAAATGAAGCAGTTTAGTACAAATCTCTGTTCAGTTGCAATCTGTCTGAAGGAACTTGCTGTTAATTCCAAGTATATGGTCAGGTGGACATTAAGAATCAAATGCTCCTTGGAAATCAGAAGAGTGTTCCCGAGAAAATTTGAGGGATGAAAAGGCCCCCTTTCTCGGAACACTAGGAAAACTTCCACCACTACAGGTAAAGAAAGCATTAGTGAATTTTTTTTTTCTTTTTAATCAGAGGACATGTTAAAGAAGTCCAAGAGAAAAAATAGAAAATGTCAACAATTCTAAAGCCACACATACCTGCAGAATTAGGAAAAAGGAAGAAGAGATTATAGCTTAAGCCAAAGCTTAGTGCAAAGTTCACTCAAATTTCCACTGTAGTTACCCATGTAGTTATAACCATAATCATTTTTTAAAAATAATTATTTAATATTATGTAGATGGTTGATTTCATAATATATTTAGTTTTGAACACTTAGAGTTTCCTTTTTATTGAAATAAAATTACATTGCAACATTATATGAGTTTTAGGTGCATCAATGAAAATCAACATGTTTATATAATACATTAAATATTTATGAAAACTACAGTCCAGTTCTATTCTTCATCATCACATTTCTGCTTTGTCTCATTTAAACCCTCTTCCATATGGTAACCAGTAGTTTGTCTTATGGTCCAAAAGTTTGTTTTTGTTATATTATAGTTTACCTGGGTATTTTTTTCTGTATATCGCCTTATGAGACATAAGGTGCTAATCTTTCTTTATGTGGCTTATTTTACTATGCATAACATCCTCTAGGATTATTCATGTTGTTGCAAATGGCAGGATTTCATGAGAAAATAGTATTTCATTATTCCTATATTCTCTTGTCAGTGGATGGACTCTTGGTTGTTTCCCATTGTTGGTTATGGTAAATATGCTGCAATAAACAAAGAGGTGCATATATTTTTTTCCAATTAGTGCTTTGCATTCTTTAGATAAATACTCAGAAGTTAGAGAACTGGATTATATGGAATTTCTATTCTTAATTTTCTTTAGAAATTTCAATACTGTTTTCCATACCAACTACAACAATTTACATTTCCACCAACAGTTTCAAGGATTCCCTTTTCTCTGTACTGTCTGAAATACTTATTTCTTGTCTTTTGGGTAATACTTATTCTCCCAGGTTTGAGGAAACATAACATTATTGTTTTAATTTGCATTTCTCTGATAATAAGAGGTGATGACACCTCTTGACCATCTTTCTATATCTGTCCATGTGTCTTCTTTTAGAGAAGTATCTATCCAGTTTTACACCATTTAAACAAATCCTTTTGTTGGATTTACAAAGTGCCAATTTTAAAGAACTACTTTTACTGGGAAAACTGAGTTGCTAGACCCAAACTAAGCTTCATCATTGTTATTCTTTCCCCACTGGGCAATACAGGTGAGCACATTTTTACAATCTACTCATAATGAGCTCATATAAAACTGCATGTACAGATGAAGCACCATTCAGAGTGATTCATTATAGGAAAGCTATCCTGGGGATATCCAACAAGTATCTAGGTACTGCTGCCTGAACTTCTTCAAAGAATCATAAATAACTAATAGATCATGTGGTCATTTTTCAATTTCAGTGGGTAAACGTCACTAGCCTCATCAAAAAGAGTCATAATTAAAGTTGACTCAGACTCTGAAGGATTGTTTACACCAAGAACACTTACTTGAGATCTGATTCACCACAAATGTATAAGGCTTGAGAGGGAGCTTAACTTTGGGTTGGGCAGCAATTAACCAAATGTGTATAATTGAGAAACCAGTTTTTTTCCCTAAATTCCTCTCATGTTCTGGAGACTAAGGAGAACAGAAACAGAATCTTCTGAAGAACCTGCTGAAAAAAGCTTACCCAAACTTCTCCCAATATTTATCAGTATCTTGTCTTCAGGACAACCTTCAGAAGAAAAGCAAAACCAGTTTATTTAAGTGTGCATGTTATTTTACTGGTATTTAAAGATTATTACCCCTACTAACAACTACTTTTGTATATTGCTTTGTAACCTGTTTAATTCTGTACATTTTACTTTGACAGTTCATCAAAGGCAATTGAATTATACCAAGTAAATATTGTTCTGAGGAGGTGCCTTTTGGTAATAAAAGAAGAAAGTGCAATTATGGGAAGTGATAGTCATGTGGGGCATTTAAGGAAAAACATTTCTAAGAGTTGACTGTGGAAAAGAGTGGAAATAAACACTGTTTACCATGCGATATTGAAAGAAAACTAGATTTTAA
This sequence comes from Condylura cristata, assembly GCF_000260355.1. Lineage (NCBI taxonomy): Eukaryota > Metazoa > Chordata > Mammalia > Eulipotyphla > Talpidae > Condylura > Condylura cristata. Next base: position 29,845,684 of record NW_004567124.1, read on the forward strand.
AGTTACTCAAGAATCTATAAAGATTGAGTTTGGGCTAAAAGTACATACAGTTCTTTCCCTCTTTTATTTATTTATTTAAAACTTTATTTATACATCATTCTTCATTTTGTGACTTTTTCCATTGCAGTTGTAATCCCCGTGGATTTCCCACTACCAATTGACATGTGACTTAGAGCCTTCCTGCCTACCATTTTCTCTATACTAATATCTGCACTTAGGTCTTGGCTCAACTGTCATTTTTTGAGAAGTTCCTTTCTAATGACCCTATGCAAAATAGCAAGACTACTTCCTACTTAAGACTGTTTTATTTCTCTACATAGAACTTACTTGTCATATACACATACACACATATGTGTGTGTAAAAATATATTTCTGTGTGTATAAAACAAAGACACACACATATGCAACTCCCCTTTCTCACTGTTATATAAGTGGTGTATCAGCCTTTTGGTATATAAGACTCTGCTATGCAGGTGTTTGAAACATTTTGATGAGTAAATGAAATTATGAACAAGTAACAACAAAGTGTTTTTAAATAAATAAAATAGTATTATTTAAGAAATTAATGATCATTTATAATGCACCCACAATAAGCAAAATTTCTCTTACTCATTTGTTTATGGCTTAACACTCAACTTTCAAGTGTATGGGCCCTAACAGTGAAGCAGAGTTGCTTTGCATTAGTAAAATTTAGGCATTTTTTTCTGAAGAAGTAATGAGGTCACAAATTGTTATTTGTTGAAGATAAAGAGTGGAAACAACTGTAAGTGAACACAATGGGAAAATCACATTTTCAGCTATAGTTATTAATACTTAGTTTTTCATAATGTAACTATATTTAAAATAAATCTTTGGAAAACATGGAAAATGCTAAAAAATCACAATTTATTATGATTAATGTTAATTTGCTATGAACCTTATATAAGTGTTTTAGATGAGATTTACAAGGAATTGTATTCAATTTTGAGTATTTTGAAAACTGCTCCTTTTTAAAATTTATAATATATCAAAATATTCTCATAATATTAAATATTAGTCTACATGACATTTTAATGGCCCAATACTATTTCATTTTATGGATGAAAATTATGAATTTAATCATTTTCTTACTATTGGACATTTACAATGTACTTGCTTTTTCACAGTTGGAGACATTATCACAAAGAACATTGTAGAGCAGATCTTTGCAACTACCCATGTTAATCTCCTTAGGAATAATTTCTTTAAATAGATATTCTAGATCACAGGACATTGACATTTCATTCACTTTATAGTTACCTCCAGATTATTCTCCAGAAACATTATATGGCAAATTAATCTTCCTACATCAATATATAAGAGTATAAATTTATTAATTTTACCTAATGAAAAGAAGATATTGCTATTTTCATGGCTAAGATCAATGATCACTTTAAAATAAGAATTTTTTTTGCTTGGCAAACACTTATGGTAGAAGTTAAGTTTCCGCCTAAGTGTAGGTACCAATAGCTGCTTTGTATGAAGCAAATGAAGAAATAAAAATACATTTGTAACCTGCACTGGGTAAAAATTGACTGAAAGTTGTGAACTAGTGACATGATCAGTAAATCCTATGAAAATCAGGAGTTTCAACATTAGACAAACATTATTTTTAAAACAAACAAGATACAGACCTATGTTTACATTGTTATAGAAAGGCATTTATGTAAAATTAACTGTACTCTTCAGAAACTTGTGTATGTGGGTTTTTTTCATAGATGTTATGGGAGTGGAGTGGGTGTTGAGTATTATCTCAGTGTCTTTGCCAGCAACGTGTAAGTTGATAAAACAGCAGACTGGTGCCTACGGACCGGGGAGGTCATGAAAGTTGGGCTCTCAGGAGTTTGCTGAAGTCTCCTCAAAGAACTCCCATTTTCAATTTCTTTGGGAAAATGGCATGATCGTGTATTAGATCAAACTCATTAATTTCCTAGGGGCATGGAAGCTTTCATTTGACATCCTTGTCAACTATTTAGAAACTCTATGTATCATTTTGAAGCCCTTTTAACATGAACATTAAAAACTATTCAAAGTCAGTTCTGTTGTAATTGTTATTAGATTAGAAGATTGACAAGAATAGGACTTCTTCATTTATGTTTGCTATTAGCTCCTTATGAGATAGGTGAGAACATATAATTACTGCAAAGACAGATCAGCATGAAAAAATTTACCCCTGAGTAGGGTTGTCAGAGTTAGCAAATAAAAATATTGCCTATTTATAACAGAGTTCTTTGTGGTTTCTGTAGAATTCAAACTTAACTGGTATTGCACATTTTATCTGGCAGGCTTAAATTTGGGTTTCTTCCAAGATTGAAGTCACCATTTCATAAGATGCATGGAATGATAACAGTGTGAATTCTATTAAAAGAATACAGAGTAGGGCCCTCCCTAGTGGCACAGTGGGTTAACACACAGCACTAAGAAGCTAAAGCCACTTCAGCATTAGTTTGACCCCCACCCTGGAAGTGACCTACCGACTGCTTCCCTCAAGTGTACTTCGTTGATCTGCCTGTTCTACTCCCCACTTTGTTTCTGGTAAATCCTCTCACTGCCCCTATACCTCTGGCCTGTACCCCAGTTCTGTATGCATAAATAAATAAATCTTTAAAAAAAATACAAAGCATGCTAAATCGGAATAATAGTTATGAAAGTACGAGATAACATTTCTCTGAGGTTAGGGTCCAGTGTAACACTTGCTTTTACTGACTAGGTATATTATAAGCCAGACAAACCTTATGTAATTCCTCACCTGGGATTCTTAGCACCTTTTATTGGCCTCTGACTAGTTCAGTAGAGATGTTCAATACCCTAAGATGCAAGGAAATTGCTTCTTCCCATGGAGAACTATGAAGTTTTGGTTATATTGATCTCTTGAAATATAAGTTGCTAAATACTCATTGATTACCTGCAGCTGCCCATCTTAAAAACAGGAAAATTTAAAAAATCTCAGAAAATTTTCTATGTTATTGGTATCAGCATTCAAAGAAATCATGTCTGGTATTGCTTATTGGTTTCCTAATATTTAAGAAAAAATGCTGATATAATTTATCACTATCATTTAAAATAGGTGGTCTTTATATATAAAGTGCAAAACATTTTATCAAAATATAGCCTATTAATCTCTATTCTTATTATTTCAATGTTATATATCCTGGCAATTGAATATGTTACAATGATTTTAGAGTCAGAAAGGTGGGCTTGAGCCCCCCCAAATACATATCTGTTTACCAAACGTCATGTATTAGAATGTTCATAGCAACCTAGAAATAGTTTTTGCAGTGTAATATTTAGTCTTGAAACAAAAAGCATCCTTGAAACAAAATGTTGCTTGGTAGCAATGAATATATATCATGGAATCAAATCACAGCCATACACAACAACATGGATGAATCTTAACAAAGACAATGCTGAATGAAAGACTGCAGGAACAAACAGATATACTGTATAAATTCATTTATATATAGTAAAAAGACAAGAAAAATAAACTACAGGATTTAGTAATGCTTTCTTACTAAGCATAAAGGTTCATGAAAAGTATTTGCCATAAAAGTTAGCATAAGGTTTAAGGGGTGGAGTGGAGACTGGGAATGCAAGCAAGAGATATACATGGGGCACAGTAATGTATTAATTTTTTTTTTTTTAGATTTATCATATAGAACTGGGCACAGGCCAGAGGTGTGGGGAGTGATGAGAGGATTCACCAGAGACAGAGTGGGGAGCAGAACAGGCAGATCGATGAAGTACACTGCTGAAGGGAGCAGTGGGTGGGTCAGGAAAGATCTGCCAGCCATGTGGATCATCTCCAGGGCAGGCAGGAATCGAACTCATGCTGAAGTGGCTTTAGCTTCTCAGTGCAGTGCTTTAACCTGCTGCGCTACCAGGGAGGGCCCAGTAATGTATTAATTCTTGAAGTAGTGTACAGGTTTTCTTTTTTATGGTTTATGAAAATCATTGATCTGTACATCCTTGCTTTGCATAGGTTTTTGCACACATTTCACACTAGAAAGTCTTAAAAATTAGAACAAAAGAAAACTTCAGCCCACTTTGAATGAAATAATGTGTTCTTTTCATTTATTGGAACATGACTTGAAAAGTTGCCTGTCTCTTTAGTATTAAAGAAGTAATATGTTCAATTGTGAAATAGCAACTTCTGTAAGAAACCTTTTAGATAAAAGTAATAAAATGAAAGGTAACACTGCAAATATTATTAGGTATTACATACCTATTAGATTTTAAGACATCTCTTCAGGATTCATTTATAACAGGAATACAAATCCTGTTTCCTTTTTCTGATAAGAGGAGTCTAGCAGATGAAAACCTACTAAAATCAATGAACCGGGTTCAAACCTTAAAATACTTTAAAATACTTGTGTGAGCACATATAAGCCTAATCTTTGTTCTTTCCTTTAGTCCAGTGACCAAGGAAATGATGACTCCAGATTGACTCAGACTTTTGGCACCAACTTCACTGCTAAGATAGTGGCAGAGCTCTAATTAAGCCTTTGGATTTAGTCAAAGGAGGGAGGAGTCCAAAAATAAACATAGGTGCGATAGCCAGAAAATGAGCATAGATGCCAGAGTCAAAGAATCCTGGTCACCAAACTTTTATGAACCAAACTTCCCTTTTGTTTGACATATATCCCATAGAGTGAATAAGATCACAGGTCTCTTCCAGACCAGAGATTCTACTTTCAAATTATTTATGTATATTTATGAACTAACGTACATTTAGTTCCATCAGTTCAGACTTAGGTGTTATCGTTATATCCACTTGTACTGAAGTCCAAGTTGATGGACTTTCACTAGGACGACAAGCTAAAGCAGGGACCACACCGAGACCAGAACCACTGACTCCTAGCTGGCTGGGTCAGCTGTGCATGCTGAATGAATGAATAAACCCTGAAACCTCATGCCCACTCAGATCAGTGCAAATGGTCAGTACCAGACTGGCCAGATGAGACTCCACTGTTACTGCTGCTTTTTACAAATGATTTTTTTCTTCAGTTGTTAGCTTGACTGAATTGTGTTTGAGAGATATGAATGACAATACAAGGGTCAAAAAGGCACTCTAGTTCCAGTACATCAGACGATAAGGACACAAACAAAGCTCCTTTTACCGGCTTCCATTGACGCATGAAGAAACCCATTATTGGGCCATTTGTATGTTTTCTCTAAAATGGCAACCCTTGGCAGTGATGTCTAGGTAATGATATGTTACAATGCCCTGCAAAGAGCTCGTACAGGAAAAGGCTGTGGAAACTCTGTCTCTCTCCTGTTATGAAGAAAGGTCAAACTCGTGTCGCTCTTGCTGACATGGCATGAGTACTAATCTCTGCACTTTGTAGTCAACCAGAAATGGAGTGGGCACATTAGACAGCTGGTTCAGGGTTCCTGACTGCACTCACTGTAAATTAGCTCGGTCCCACACATGCACAAGCAAAAATCGCAGTTTAGACTTTCTTGCCTAAAGTACTGTAATGATAGTCCTAAGGCCTGTCATTACTTCTGAAATTACAGTCAAATGGCTATGATTTGGCAGCTTCCAGAGGAAATAGACTCTTTTGTTGGGGCATTTTGGGAAGATCATTCTGCACTGTTGGGATGTTGATGAACACCACCTTAGAGAGAGACAGAAAAGAAGACAGAAAACGGAAAGAAATCTGATGGAAATGTTTTCAGATTTTCAAGTTGTTGAGCAATTTACAGTTATTGACTCAACATGAGAATAACTGTGGGCATATTTTGGGTTCACCTGTATATGATGACCTTTTTATTTTTTAACTTGAGAATACTTGAAAGAATGATATATAGTAATGGAGAACTCAAGATGGCTTAGTTCTATTAGCATTTTATTCTTTAGCTAGGACCACAACATTGAACAAATGAATGACACTTTATTTAAAATATAGTCTCAGGTTTTGTTTATTTTTCTTTTATTGCAAATGGCATTCATACTGTGATAGTTATACATATTTATCAGGCTTAAAAAATTCTTTCTCTACTTTGTAACAGAAACAACCAGCATTTTCCCTTTCTTACATTTTGGCTTTTATTGTACATTTTGTCTAGCTAAAGAAATCATAAACAGTTTTTCTTGAGAGTATATTTCTATGTGGTTGTCAATTTTTTCAGTTTTAAGACCACTCTATACCTAGTAATATTTAGTGTTTTATTTTGTTATTTCAAATTCTGAGGGTAAAATAACAAATACAGCAATGCAGCAGGATTTTATTTTCCAAAATTTCCTTTAATTTATTCAATTGTGTCTAAACCTTGTTCTTTGTCTCATATTGTGTAACTCAGGAAATCTGGGTCATCATGACTTTTATTGGTAACATATTCCAATGCTCCACAACAACTTGGAAGAAAAAATGTTGCTGTCTCTGTTATTGTCATATATTTATCACTTAGTGTTGAACCCTTATTTTGAAACAGGGCTTAAACCAATACATGAAATTAAACCTTAAAGTTTTCCAGGAAAGTGGGGTATTAAAGTAGAAGCCATGGAAGAGTAGTTAGTATTGGAACCATGGTGAAAAGAGATGAGGAGGTTATTCTCTTAAAATCCATCAACTCCTGGAGTCATTTAGTTGTTGGCCATTGACTCTCAGTCCTATGACCTACCTCATTTAGGTATTTTTCAGTGATTAATACAGCAGTGGAGGAGTTACAAATCCCAGGAAAATGCTCCACTAAAGGATAAGAAAATAATGTGATTGTTTGCAATTCAGTTTTACTTTTCTTGCTGTTTTTTCATGTCTTCTCAGTTTTATGGTACTTGATGGTGTCCCACTTTTTCCTATCTGTGAAGCACTAAAAAGAAACCATTATGAAGCTTTAAGCCATTTCAGAAATTTGTGCTCCATTACTTTCAATCTGGGAGGTAGTTTGAGGAAGTTCTGAGTATTTTGCCCTCTGTCTTTAGGGTAGTGTAATAAAATAGCTATAATAATAGGGAAAGGAAATGGGAAAGAAATCATGTGACCAAATGACTTATGGAGAAACATGTTTCTCTGGTGTTCCTATTCATTTATCTCTACTGTATAATGCATTTTTCTTGTTTTACTGGGTAATTAAAACTTCAACACTCCCAAGTTTGTAAGGAATCTGAATCCCATTATGGGGAGATGCCTGAATTTGATTCCCTTGTATTATTATCAGGAGTTGGCCTCGTTCAACGGGAATGCTTTTGATAATGTTTGGAGAGGTCTCCAAGGAGAGTCCCTACTCTGAGCAAGTTAAGCAGTGTCACATGTCTTGGCAAGGTTTACTGAACTTTTAGGTTAATTTCCACAGCTGTTTCTCCCCCTCCCACCTAAATTTTGTTTTAAAGTTATTGCCTTGTCTGCTTCTTAATAGAGAAGGATCGTTTTTCAGAGGTAGAGCTATTCTTTTCTTTCAAGTAACATTTTATGAAAAGGGAAAAAAGAAGAATCCACATCAAAGCCTTCATGGCAGAGACCCCAGGTTTTCTGCATGTGTCTCCTCTAGTATAACAGTAGTCTGATACCAATCCTCGAAGATGAATTACTTAAAAGTTACACTTTCCATTCTGAACCTTGGGATGTTAAGCCAACTCTTATGTCATATGTCTTTAATCTGAAATGCACAGCAAGGATCATAATTTCCATTTATTTGTTTTCTGATTTAGGGAAAAGGAAGCTACAAACTTCTGTTTTTGAATTCTCTCTTTTGGATCTTACATCATGCAACTTTGTTCAACTGTTTTTAATCACAAATAAGGAAAAAAAAAGTAGTTCTAAAATTCTTTTTTTCTGGGGAAATCACCACCATAGTCAACTTTATGTTTCATCTGCCTAAGAGTTTACTCGATTTGGAAATTAGAAGATGAGGCTACTCCACCATATACCAGTTTTGGATAAGGACTTTGTAATATGTAGATGCTCCCAGAAATAGAAGATGCAAGTTGAAAGATGGGATGCTATTTTTGCAACTTCAAAGAACAATCAGAGTTGTCATATTCTGAAACCTCAACAGCTAAATGAAATAATGGTGGAACAAGTGAAGGAAGACTTTTAAATGTTGAAGTAAGTTTTTTCTTTTTAAAATCTATTTATTAAACTGCTTAATATTTCAAAATATGTTGGACTTGGTCAGAGTCAAATAATTTTGGCTAAAATAAATATTGGGGCATTGTCATATTATGGAATTTTAGAGCTCTGTGGGATTTTTATTAGTGTCCAATGATTTATAGGTAATAAAATGACTAAGAGCAAAATTCATAATTCTTATATTTTTAGTAGAAATTTCTTGTACCTTTTAATAATATATTTCTCTTTGGAGAAGAACAATTTAAATCATGTTGACTTACTAAGAAGACATAGGTTTTATTAACAGCAAGTTTTTTTTTTTTTTTAAAGAAAGAAATCATTAGATTCTTTTGGAGACCTCAATTGTGGTGGTGATATTTCTGTGAACTCTGATCATGGATTAGATCGTAACTTCTATAAACCCAAATATTCTTATCTGTTAAATGTCACCTTAGATTCTAAAGTTCTGTAACTTTATAAAGTTACATTTTGAATAGTTTCTGAATATATATATATATACACCATATATATATATATTCTGAATATAGTTTCTGAATATGTGTGTGTGTGTGTCTACACACACACACATATATAGCTGAAAATGCCATTGATTTGGTTCACATGCAATTGTTATCCCAATTTCTGATCCCCTCAAACCTACAGCTTGGTTGCAAATTTTAACACGAGTGTAATTTTACTCCCTTCTCTCCCAGAAAAAAAAAAATTTTTTTCAAGAGCACTAAAAGCTCAGAAAACAGATGTGGTTTGTGTAGGTATTCATTATGAATTTGCTGCAAATTATAATTATAGAGACAGCCAAACCCAAAGGCACACTTTAGAACAGAGTAATAGGGACAGAGATTTAAGTGATTTTGAAAGGAAAAGCCTTCTTAAGAAATATTTTAATGTCTTAATTATTTTAACTTGGTCGAATGGCAATATAAATTCAGTAGACTTCCTTTTCTTTTACTTGTTACTCAGCAGGGACCTCCATCCTGGTTCTGGAGCTTTCAGTCAGGATGCAAAGCTAACTTTAGTCAGGGACACAGCACATCTTGGATTCTAGCAAAGCTCTGATTCCAAATGAGTTGGAATTGAAGCTTGGCTTTGCCATTTGCTAACAATGGAAACTTGGGGTAAAAAAAAAAAATTTTTTTTAAGCTTTACTTATTTATGCATACAAAAACTGGGCTACAGGCCAGAGGTGAGGGTGTGAGAGGATTCATCAGAGACAGAGTGGGGATGTACAGGCAGATGTACTAAAACACACTACTGAGGGAAGCAGCGAGCCAGTCAGAAGCGGTCTGCACCTGTGGGTCACCTCCCTGGCGGTGGATTGAACTCATACTGCAGTGGCTGCGGTTAGCTTCATAGTGCTGAGGGCCTGGACCTTGGAAAATATAAACTTTCTGAATTCCCTTTTCCTCATTCAGTTATAAATGGAGTTATAGCCACCTGGTAGGGTCTCTCTTAAATTGGAGATAACCTACCCCTCACACATGTTACATGTTGAATAAGCCAGATATGTTAGTGGCAGTTATTTGCAGTAGCTGACTGTCCATTAAGTGTTAACTGGAAGCCTCTGGGATTTGTTCAGCCGGGCAGCATAAGCAGGGGAGTCAGGAAACAGGAGGTACTACCCATATTGTGTCTGGTTCTGGCCTGTGCAATGGCAGGAAGCTGTAGGCATAGTTGAACTGTGAAAGTCAGAGAGACATAAAATGTACAAATAATAGATTAATTGTAGTGATGCCACAGCTTTATTGGTCACTGGCTCCAGAGGGCTGCATGCCTTGATCAAGAGAGAAATTGCTTTATGCCCTTCAAATCTAGAAGGTATCATGAGACAAAAACTAGAGGTTTTAACAGAGTAACTAATTTTTTAGTATAATTACCCTATATAGTAGATGTGTATGTATATATATATATA
>NW_004567124.1:29855782-29886298 GCF_000260355.1 Condylura cristata
TATATATATATATATATATATATATATATATATATATATATATATATATGTTTCTGCTAGGATCCTTGATTGATGCTATACTCAGCACCTCGGGATGAACTTGAATAGTCTATCAGCACATTAAATGACATCTTTTAACAGGGCACAGGTATGGAGTAGGGGCTGAGAAACTTAAGTATTGTTGGATTTCCCAGACTTCTAAGTACAAAACCCAACCATTTACAACATGCCTAGAAATTTTGGTTGGATATTTTTAAATGCTAAAGACACTAATGACTTCCATTAAAAGAAATAAAATGAGAAGTGGAAATAAGCAAAGGCAAAAAAATATATTCTATTTAGGTTCTTAACACCATAAACCATCATATACTTGTGACTATGTATATCTAGCAATCTATTTCTATGTGCACATACACATGTATGCATTGAAATTCTATATATATATATATATATATATTTTTTTTTTTTTCTGATCTGCTTCTGTTTTTGCTAAACTATAGCCATTATTTTAAATATAATTAATTGTTATTCAGAATCCCAGTTTTAGTGACTTCATAATAATTTATTGTACACATATGCTAAGTTGATTTTAACCAATTTCTGCATTGGATAATTAAATTGTAATTGTCAGTGTGCTTGATTTACTGACTAATTTACGCATACTTTCACTATTATAAGCAACATTGCAATGACCAATCTTGTAGATAAGGTTGGACATGTAGTCTCAAATATTTTCAATAAAGAACTTCTGAAATATACACTTAATGACCATTGTGTTTGTATGCTTTAAAGGTATTGATAGATTTACATGCCTCCCACAACATATATATCAACTTGCACTTCTATTAATGCTGACTGAAAGTTCTTACACTTACAAAATCACCAGTGTTTGCCATTGGAGTTTGTTAGTACTGTCGATGCAAATTGTAGCTGTATACTAAATCCTGTATATCAGTGTGTAGATATGGGGTCAAACTTTTGCATATACTAGTTTATACTAGATAAAGGGTTTTTTCCCACTTCAAGTTTTTTTCTTAAAACAATTTTGGACTATGAGCATGTTTATGTGGAGCAATAATATTAATTAATGGATGATCTGCTTTAATTGAACAAATGATTTTATGTATTTTTACTACAGTTTACAGTAACTACTTTTGAAAGTATAACATGTAAGTTTTAATGGAAAGTATAACATATAAGTTTTAATGGAACTTGATCAGATTTATCTGCAAAAATGTAGGAAACTTTCCTGAAAGTGAGTTCTATGTTGCAGTAGTATGTTTCATCTGCAGCTGTTTCCCACTGATGTTAATATTCAGCCAACACTTATTTTTATTGTATTTTTTTATATATGGTTTTCCAAAAACTGATCTAGTTACCTGAAATGTTTCACTTTCTAAGGCCACACTAGACATGCTTAAAAGATTTTCAGGAAGAGAATGGAAAGAAATTTGGAGGAACAGAGGATATAAGGCAAGGCAGGTTCAGAGTAGTCTTGACTGATAGGACCCACTTGTGTTCCTAAGTCACTCTGTTTGGTCAATGACAGCATGCCAGGGCCTTCTTTCTAGCCACCAAACTTCCCTGTCTTAAAGACTGAGTGATTGGGGTCACCCCCATGTAACATTTCAAAATACTCATCTGGTTTGGTTGAAATATCTTCTTAGCAACTCACTGCTTCTTTCGGGTCAGGGTTAAGGTACCTGTGACAGCACTGTTACTGGCCAGAGAATTATCAGACCACAAAAGATGTAATTGCCAGCAATATGAGGTGCTGCAGGAGACAGAGATGATTTTTTAAAAATTCCATTTCAAAAATGGCTATACCTTTCTCACCTTGACAAGGAAAGTAGATCTTTTTGAAATGCTCCGACTACCTTCTTTGTCTGGGTGGCTATGAGCACTTGAAAACAAAACCTTCCCGATCCCTACAGTTATTTCCGTTAACTCCTTGAAAACCAAATAATGTGTGCGCTCAGCTGCTGAGCTGTTTTAATGAGGTGCCACTGATTTTAATGGGGCAAAAAGATGGATGATTTACACCAGATGTCCATAAGGGCCATTGGGGATTGCTTTCTTGGACACATAGTACATCATGTTGCTCGTTGAATTCTTAAGGGGTTAACTTGACCTTTCCCTTTAACACAGCACTAAAAATAATGTAATTTCCATTCTCGGTGTCTCTTTTATTTATATAGAAAAGCTTCATGACAAACCCACTAGGTCTCTGAGAGCAAGTTTCTCATTTATGTCTTTGCCATCCATAAACCCTAGTGGGTGATTTTGAAAGTGAGAATAGACACTGGTGGACACTTCACTCATGAGCAGGACTCAGGCTTTTATTATCAACACTTCTAGCATTAAATCATTCCAGGATGAAAGGTATTATTTTCTGAAGGCTGTTGGTTAGTGTTGTATGCGTCATTTCTAAAAAAGTTTATTTCGGCTCAGATAATCAATACTCATGGCCTTGGAGTATGAAAATAAAATAAAAACCAATAAGAATGAACCATAACTCTCATAAATAAACTTCTGAGACATTACAGTACCTGTTACATTAGTCCTTACTTTCAGATTTTGGTGAAACCATTTCTATAAAGCTATCATATCAAAAGACATCATAGAATGAATAAGATGAAAATTGGACTGATACTTATCAAGATTCTGCTTTTTAAATATTTTCTGTTTAAAAGCATAGATACAAAGTTCTGAGTATAACATTTTACCTTGCTTAAGCCCAACACTCAACTCGCCATTCTCCCTGAGGTCCTAATGCACTTACTTCAACTTCTTATAAAAATAACATAATTTTTTGGTGCTTATGAACTTTGCATCAGGAGGAGCTGCACTGGTTGGTGTCTATTTCCTTTACCAACCAGATATTTCAATTGGACTAGAAATCCAGATATGCAAAGTTTTATAAAAATCAGCTGTCAGTGGAGGCCATTATGGTAGAGGATCTAAAGGGTGACCAAATGTGGTTCATTATTTCTTTCTGTTTCTTCTGCTGTCTTTTAGGGTTTACCTATCACTCTAAAGTCTAGATGAAAAATTTAATTTTGCCTTAGATGTAGCTTTGCAATATCCACACAGTCAAGGAAAAACTCCTTTGCAAATGTTTGAATTTTGCAAGTTGACCTGTTTTCACTCTTTGTATTCTTGCCTAAATATTTTCCTAAATATTTAATATTTAATAAAAAATTGTAAATTCATTTGTCTTCTTAAAACATTCTACTAAGACAAGCAGACAAAAAATGAAAAGGAGTAACAGAAAACAAATATTCCACAAAGAAATAAACACCCATCTTTCTCTGATATTGTGCATCAGAGGTTTTTATTTGAGGGACATAGAAGGGTGATTTCTCTTTCTAATATTAATATCATGTTACTTTCAAAGTGAATCTGCCAGTTAATCAAATACATTGAGATAGTTCCCTTTCGCTTGCCATATTATTTTACTGTTTAGGGACAAAAACTATTTATTACATGTTAACTGTGTCAGTTCACCAATTACATCTTTTTGAGTAAAAAGGATGTGAGCTTTGTCACCAGTTATTTTTAGTAGTCTTAATCTGATTTTTTCTATATTTGTTGTTTCATTTATCTTATTTGTCTGACTTTATAATGCTATAATAATGCAAGCTAGAAGTTTGTAAAATTTTGCTTTACAGGATACACCCGCCTCCATTTCTTCCCTTGATGCAATTAATATGATTATATGTATATGGTAAGACCAAGTACAAAAATGACTCCAAATATCCACCTGTCCCTAAAGACACACTCATCAAGAGGTAAGGATCCTTTGAATCTAGATTAACAGAATACAAAAGAACTGATATTGTGTCAGTTCTGCACTTAAGCCCGTAGACTGGGCATATGTCCACATAGGTAGACATACATGTACATATATGGATGCGTACAGCACCCTTCTCTGACACCTTTCCAAGGTGACATATCAGGACTAACCTGCTCAATGAATTATCTGTGTGCTATGTGGAACTTTGGGTCTGCCTGAATCTCTTGCTATTTGCTTTATTCAGTTCTTTTTTGACTTCTATTTTTTTCTGGAAAATTATCTGTTTTGAGTGAATGCATCATTATCTTTTTTTCTGGAGTTGGATATTAGTGTCCACAAGGCCTGGTAAGGACAAAAAAAGTAGGAAAGGATTTCCTTGCAAGGTTTTTTTTTTTATTCTTCAAATTGAGTAATTTCTAGTATTTTATAATTAAATTAGATTGCTTTGCTTTTGAATTTCCTATTATTTATTTCTCCAAAGGTGACTGTATGATATTCTTATTTTATAAAATTAAGTTAATTACAACTAATTTTATTTTGGAAGCATATTGAGAACCTGGGACTTTGTTTTTATATCATGGAAGAAACTCTTGAATTTCCTAAACTTGTTTTAGAGAATTACTATTTGGAAGGGTGAGCTAATCAGGGTTGCTGGGGTATACACAGTAGAAACATACACTGTAGAAACAAATTTCAGATAATTAAGTAAAAAGGGAAATTATAACAAGCTATTCATTAGTTAAGTCCCACACAATTTCAAATTTGTGAGGAAACATCTACTTGGATGGAAGAAGGAATATCTAGAAGTGCTTTATATTCCACAGGATAGTCCTTTACTCTCATTTGTTTTGGAATGTGCTGCAATTATGAAGGATCTTTAAATTATAAGCAGCCAAGAAACAAATGGCTTTTCCATCTCTCTGACTAGTCAAAATTCCTTGTGATATGTCTCCTCACCCCCAATCCCTACCTTAAAGATAACAGTTTAGGCAACAATGACGTCACTTGTTATGCAATTAAAACATACGTACTCCTTTCTCCAAAATAGAATAGGAAATAAAAATTTAATTAATATAAGTTTTAAGTGTAAGTTTAAGAGTGTTGGTCATTTCTCTTCGAGTTGTTCAGAATTGATAATATTCGGTGACTATGGACCAAGATATGTTGACCAGCAGACACACCTTATCTTCAGTTGTGACAAAAAAAGCAAAGAGAAAATAACAATATACATGGGAATTGATTGAGGGAAACTTGATTTACATTTTAATAGTTGGAGGTAAGCCTTTACTTACCACATCTGGAGTTTGAATTTTACAAAGAGAGTAGGACTTGAGTGAGAGACATCAGTCTATTTTACTCTTGGAAACCTCATGAAAATTTCAGTCACAACCAAGATATCTTCAGGTTTGAACATTCTGGTGATCAGCTGTTTATTGGTATTGCTGTTTATTATAGTGATCACAGGCATAAATGCTCCTACTAATCCAGGAAACTGTCCCATCCCCAATGAGATGATCTTACTAAAGATTCTTTGAGACTCTATTAGGTCTTCTTACAGGATATAATTAACTTATTGGAAGGTGCATGAGACATGTTAAATTCACTTCCATGTTTCTATATCTCTCATTCTTTGGATTTTTGTCTTCTATCTTAAACAAGAAGCTTATACCTCACCTTCATTTGGAGTGGATCGTTAACATTGTAGAATTTAGTCGCAGTACCAAGTAACCAATTCATACCATTTTCAGTTGCTCAAATAGCAAATGTATTCCATAAATAATACCAATACAAAATATGTTCTCTTTCTCTCATACTTTAAATCAGTTCCCACATACACTGTCAAATATCTCCAAGTAAATTAGAAAAATATACCTGGAATCGATGCATCCATCTGTGGGGTTTGATTACATAATTTCTCTTTGAGGGTTGCTGGATTCTGAATTAATTTATAGCTTGGGAGATGGTAATTTAGGAGGCCATGTGTAAGGACTGTTGGGGAGTCGCTCCTGAGAACTGATTTCCTTTTAACAGTAACTGCCATAGGAGAAGACCATATAGTGTTCAAGGAATACTGAACTTTAACTGTGTTTAACTTCAACTGAGTCCAATAAAGATTCTCCCCAGTTTCTTGAATTTATCTTTTCTTGGTCCCATTCTCTGTTATATTTTTATTAGAAGCTAAGATTTCTATTTGCACACAACAAAAACGGACCCTGATTAAGTGTGGCAAGAAGACTTTCAGATAGCAGAATCAACATAACAGTAAGAGAAGTGTCAAGGCAAAATATAGCCTGTCTACCATAACCAACTGCTAGTATGACATTGAACACTTCCCATCACTGCTACCACTGCAGTCATTGGGTACTCTTGATGGTATCATAGCACTATTTTTCTTAAATTATCATTTTATTTCAGAATGATTTTAGACTTGCAGAATATTTGAAGTTAGTGCAGAGATTTGTTTCCTGTCCCCTACGGTCTCCCCTGTCTTTAAATCCCCACTGGGTCTCTTTCCTCACAGGCCTGATCACTGCTGATTATAGTGTATCTCTCTCTGTCAGGTGAAGCAACAAGTCTGGAGGTTAGAATGGGAGGAATTCCCTTCATTTAGATGGAAGAAGACTCTAAGTGATACCACTTCCCCCAGAAAAGTAGGTTTTTATTATGAAGTTGTATGTAGAAAATTCTAGAGGTATTTCACAATGACTAGTCTTTTCCTTCCCCTGCCAGTTAAGAGAGCATCTTCCTCAGGTCTTTCCCACAAGAAGTTGACAGGGTTATGGGGAATAAAGCCAACAAAAGTTTAAGAGTCCCTCATAACTGTGGTCCCCAGAAATTCCTCACATTTCTCTTATAAACTAGCCTCTAACAGTTAATCACAACTGCCATTTTAGTGTTCCTACGCATTTATTTCTAGCTCAGCAGCTTTGTTTTCCTGGACATGTCTCCAGGTTTAATTGTGGCTGGATGCTCCAGGTTTTATGCTGGCTCTGAGAAATGTCACTGATACTCATTGATTCAGGTTTTTCCTGTTGTAAGAACAGAATGAAGAAAACTTGAAAGATTTTTCCATTTCAGAAGTAAAACCACAAGTTCATCACTAAACTCTGGAATCCACAGAGATAATTTCTAACAGTTCTTTGATGACGGTGTCACTTCTCTAACAACAGGACAAAGCACTGCCTCACACATGAGGTATCTTTGCCTTGATCTTGTGTAGTCTATCAGATGTTTGTGACAAAATCTTGAAGGATGATTTTCCAAACTAAGCATTTCCATTAAATTCATGAACTCAGAATAAATAGTGAGTGACCTTTTAGAATAGTTTTGATTTTTCATGTTCAAACTTAAGCATAAGTTGCTTGACCATACACTTAATATGAGAAATGACTTTGGTCTTGACTCCTGCTATATTCTCATTTTTTTAAACTGACCCTCTAATTGAATAATTTCATGTATACTCATCTCCATTCTTTCTTATTTATAACCCTCATGTATAGTTACCTACTATTATAATGCTTCTTTTGCCAGCTAACACTAAAACTTTCAGCTTACCAGTTCTTCAGCAATGTCTTCTCTGGGACTTTAAATTAGACTAATTGTATTTTTTTGAAAGTTATAAAACTATAATTAACTATAGTATCGTATATTTTAAAAATATATGTCTCTCACAATTGAATCTTAACTCCAGGAGATCAAAGACTATGTGTTTTGTTTACTGTTATATCCCTTATACTAGCAGAGACCTGGAAAGCATTTTTGTATGCATGAATTATGAAAGAATGAAATTTCAGCTTTCATTTTCTTTTTATGGCAAACCAAATCCTTGATTTGGGGTTAGGGACCTCAGAAGTATAGAGAGGCAGTTATGACACAAGTAAAGGTTCATAAGGAGAAAACATGGAACAGAAATTTAGTTTGAGTAATGATATGAAAATTCTACCCTAGGGAAACTCAGAAGTAATTTTAAGGAGACTAGATTTCTTGTAGTTATATATGGGCATGACCTAATTTCTTTGGGTATAAAGAAAAAGACAAACTCAGAATGCCTGAGAACTTAGGAGTCCTCAGATTACAGCAGAGGTAAACATACGATTATCATTTTTATCAAATATAAGGGAATAATAATCTGCCATCCCAAAAAATATCTTTCTGGCTAAGGATTGATTTCAAGGGAGAGGCTCTGAAGAGTGAGAAGAAGCTACTTTTGGAAAACGTATTTACATATAAATTTCTCTCTATAAGGGCATCTCCCAGGAAAATCTAACTTCCCTCTTTTCAATGGAGAAGGCAGAACTTAAATCTGCCTATCTTCATCCACTATGCCTTCCCTCACAACCTCTCTAACTGATCTTCCCCTTTTCTCTCAAAGCTCTTCTTTTAATAAAGCTATTTACACGACCTCTGAAGCCACTCTGGCAAGTTACTCAGTCATGCTGGGCCTTTTCATGTAGAGAAGGTATACATGCTTTTATTAAACTTCTTTCAAGCATTTTTCTCTTGCCAATCTATCTCATGCTTGCTTGATTATTCATCAGCCTAGAAAAACTGTAGAGGTACAGAATGATTTCCTTTATGTCCTGACACAACTAATTAATCTTTTCAAATTTCTGAATGATTAGAATGAACATGAGGAGATACCTCAGAATCACTGAGGACATAATTATGAGACTTTTGAAGTTATGTCAGGACTTGCAGTTTGAAGAAGGCCTTCAGTGACCTCTTCTGACAGCCTACACACTACATCAGGATGAGCCTGAGCCACACTGCTGTGTTCTAAGTAACACAGCACATAAAGGGTCTATTAGAGATTTAAATCATCAAACTGTTAGGTCTTTCCTCATATATAATCACATTTAATTTTCATAAGAACGCTACTATTTAGGCATCCTATCTCCATATTTTGCAAATAACAAAACTGGTTTTAGATGCCTAAGTAACTTAGCTATGACCACATAGATGATGAACTTAGTGCCATGTAGAAAACAAGGTTGTCAGTCTCATTTTGTGAACAGCTTTACTGTCACTATCAGTACCTATGGCCTTTTAAGAGTTATTTTCTATTTTACACTTAACCACTTCAACATTGGTAGAATTGAACTTGTGTACTCATAAAGCAGCAAATTAATACTGTCTTTGGCACCAAATTTTATAACCATTGTTCCAGCTTCATTCCAAAGAAAGAATCCCCTACCTGAAAAACAAAATTGTCCCCCTCGCAAAAAATGTGCATTTAAACCAGAAACATTGAAGTGTGTAGGGTATAAAGGTTCTTAAAGCAGCTGTTATGCATAGAAAGTGAGCACATTTTATGGCTGTTTTTAGTATCTGTTCCAGCTGCAAATGTGTAATAGAATCTGAAAATTATACAGAGTAGTGTTCATTTAAATGTGCAAACTTTATTGACAAGAAGACAGCTTCAAAAGAGATAGCAGAGCCCATTTTGTCAATTTTGTTTGGAGGAATTTCTTGGTAAATAAGGACAGAACAGAGCATGATAACTTATATGACACTTTAAATTGCATTTCAGGGCATCCAGCCAATTTTTCAACTTGTATAATATGAATAAGAAAACAATTTTGCCTAATTAGAGTACAAGACAATCTTGATAAATGTGTTATGTACTGATAGTCATATATTTGATGTGTATATTATATACTTGCTACACAGATAAGCCCACACCCTGCCACCATATACTCACTTTCACATTCACACACAATTTTTGTTATAAGAAAAATCAAATGAGAATGTAAGTGACTGAGGCCAAACTACTTAGTAGAGAAACAATTGCAAAATCATTTCCCTATAGTGCTGAATGCCTACAATTTGGTATACAACCATTTTCATATTGAGGCATTTCTTTTCTATTTGCAAATAACATTTTTCCTCCTTTGCACAGAGTATCATGATTTCTTCTCTCCATTTAATGTACTAGCATTGTGAATTTGGTGAAAACATTTTTCAAGGATTATGTATTGTTTGTGTGAAAATTTTATCAGCTTCACCTACAAATTAATGAATCTGTGTTTTAATGTTATTGGTCTTTGCTAAATTTTTCTTGTCCCATTTTTCCAGAAGTGAATATATTTATTTCTCTAAATTTCATATTTTCTATTTTTTTAATTTTACTTTTATATTTTTTCTTTCTTTCTTGGTCTGTACCTACTTTTCAATTTTTTTTACATGAATGTTCTACTTTATTTTGCCTTTCTAAAATTTCTACATTAATTATGTGTTATACATTTGGACTGTAGGGATTTTGTGGTTACTTCTAAATATTTTCATTATTTTTCTTACATTATCTGTTTAATGCAGAGAAATTAATTTTTATAATGCTCCATTTATGTTCACAAGAATATACACTTTCTGCTTAAGTGATAATTTACAAAATATAGTATCTTGTGGCTATTAGTTAAATATTTAGATTATCGTTCTATAAGATTTTGTAAGATTTTCTTAATTACAGTAGATGACATGTGAAGCCACTTGTACTGTTTATCTGCCTGCCCTCTATTTGATTTGATGACTTTACTACTTTATGCTGAAACTGGTTCTGTTTGAGTTTCTGTTGCTTTCTACTAAGAGTCATAAAATAATATAGGCACTTATTTGTCCATTACTGTTTTACATCAGGTTTAATCAGGAATCATGATCTGTTAGAAGGAGCTGAATAGAGAAATTTCATAAGATGTTTCTTAACTAAGTACTTTAACTTAGGTTAAAGACTAATGCTATTTTGCAGACTATACCTTTAATGACGATCTGATGCAAGTATTACTAGATTGTGGTTGTTATTTAATCCAATCAGATAGTTTTTCTTATAACTGGTGAATTTGATCCTTTCAGATTTTTTTATTGTAATTACTGTTTAGATTTATTTCCACTATCTGATGTATATTGTCATTTATTGTTTCTTTTTACTATGACTGTGACTGTTATCAATTCAGATGGAAACATATAATACTTGTGACTCAAATACTGTGAGGGGTTTTTCTAATGAGTTATTTCTGCTGTAGTGTACAACCTCAGATAATATTCTGAAGAAAACACATGTTGACTCCTAGAAAATATCAACTCCATTAAAATATGCCAAAAACTCCTTTTGCTTATACACAAAACAGGAGAACTTATGTGTGGGATTGATCTGTGTCTTCCAGAGATTCTATCATCTCTGACTCCTGCCTACCAAATACCAGTAGCATCTTCTAATTATTGTGGCACCACCCAAAATTTTTTTCCAAAAATGCCTCTTCAGATAAAGCATTATTCTGGTTGAGAATAGTTGCTTTAAGCTATCTGAGTTGACAGAACTCAAAGTAGGTGAAATGGTGTCCTTCTCCAGGAACTTTCAAATTGGTACTGTGCAAGCTGTGAGTGTGGTTGTGAAGACTGTCAGCAGGCATGTCCTCAGTGACATTATAATGGTTGGTTTACAATCAGAAAGATTCAAAATGATGCACAGAGAAGAGAGATGACAGGTGAAGCCAGCTTGTACTGGTTATTTACCTGCCTTCTCCTTGATTTGATGACAATATTCCTTTATGCTGAAACTGGTTCTATTTGGGTTTCTGTTGATTTCTACTAAAAGAGTCAAAATAATGTAGGCACTTATTTGTCTCTTACTGTTTTACATCAGGTTTAATCAGGAATCATTATGATATGATGGAAGGAGCTGAATAGAGATGTTTCAAAAAAGGCAATAGTGAGAATAATAGCAGATAGAAAGATATTAATAGTTACGATGGATTATGCAACAAGAATCAATTCCCAGCAATGCAAACTGGGTGAAATTTAAGTATTATTTGTGTATTTTTTCAAATGAAGATAGGTTATATAGGTACAAAAACTGTTGTGCTGATTTTAAATATTATGAAAGAAAAGCTGTCTAAGGATCACTAAGAATTAAATCTGTCTTATGTAAATCACTTTCTTAAATTTACTTTATTTCACTTCTCCTCACCTAATCTTTATAGGTGTTATCAAGTACTATCTGACAAGGCACATATTTTCATTTGTAATGATGACCTTATATAGCTGCTGTTTTCAGGATACAGTGTCAATCAAAATTTTGTGTTGGCTAAGTTTCCTATGGGTATTCTTTGGAAAGGCCACAGAAGAGATTTACATTACAATAGGATGGTTAGTGACATAGAGATCAGTTATACTATGTGTGCTAGGCTGTCAAATGATGGGCCAATTAAGAACATTGGAATGTTAAAGCATGGTAAATATCACTATTTAGTGTTCTGTTAGTTCTTTATAGTGTAAGAGGCACATACTCTGATAATACCATAGTTAGAGGTGAACGATGTGCAGATTAGAAAGAACCATTTAAGAAAAACATTTTTTAAGAATTCTATTTGTCTATTGAGGTAATATTGCTTTATAACATTGTATGTTATTTAAGAAAGCTGGAATGAATAAATTCATAACATATTCTTTTATGTTCTTTTAAGTATCTGGTATTCAAACATATGCAAATACAGATTTGTGAAGGCTGAAAAAAAAAAGGCCAACATGATTACTCTTTGATTAATTTTTATTAAAGATTTATTTATTTATGCATACAGAACTGAGGTATAGGCCAGAGATGTGGTGAGTGAGAGGATTCATCAGAGACAGAGTGGGAAGCAGAACAGGCAGAGCTACTGAAATACACTGCTGAGGGCAGCAGCAGACAGGTCAGGAGAGGTCTGCCGTGTCATGTGGGTCAGCTCTCTGGCCAGGGATCAAACAAATGCTGCAGTGGATTCAGAGGTCTTCATAATGCGGTTCTTCAACCCATTGTGCCACCAAGGAGAGCCCTGACTCATTTTCATTTAATCCCAATTCCTCCTATTGAAATGCAATTTATTGTTATGGGAACCACCAATCTCCCTGTTTTTTTCCTATTCTCAACTCACAAAGTCATTTGGATTCAGTTACTATTCTTCCTAGCCTGAGTTTATTGGTTAAAGCTTTTAAAACTGACACACATTGGAGCAAAAGAAAGTTAACAGAAATAACTGGTGTCAGAACAGGACTCAAAATCAAGTACTCTTGCTCCAAGGCCCTTGTAACAGCTTCTAGTGCTACCATTTCCTTTTTAAATGCTGTAATGCAGCGTAGATTCCTCAAAGATAACAGATGAATGTTCATTTTTATCTTTTCCACAGAACTAAACACATGACATAATAGGAAACAATATAGAAATATGTAGGTGTGTGAGTGTGTGCACGCATGTATGCTCGTACTTACAAAAATATGCACATAGATATTTTTCAGTGGAATGGAATAATATCTGTTCTAAGTGCACATTTCATTAACTTTTTATTGATTTTATTGATTAATAGCTTCTAGTTACACACAGACACATTCATTTTATCTATCTAGAATTGTATTAATACTATGAAATGACATTGGAAACATAAAAAAGTTTATTTAGCAGTTGTTGTGGGAGATGGGAAGAAAATTTTTCTTAGTAAAACTCTACATTTAAGCTTTTTAAAAAGTCAATTACTCAGGAAGGGAAACAGGAGTACTGTAGAATCTAAACATCTCAAAAACAGTAAGATGGTTGGATATTATCAAAGACAATGATTCTGAAATTATTTGCTTCAATGTAAGGTACAATTTTCATTTTCTTTCATCAGCTGGTTTACCACTCGACTTGATCCAATGTAACCAATTAATCATCTCTTTATTTTGTTAAACAGACATTCAGATGTTAAAAAAAGTTAGAATCCTTGATAAAAACTGAAAGTTATGTTCTGATTCTTAAAGAAAGAACACTGAGTTCCATTATGTTTTTCACTGTTTTGCTAACTTGAATAACTTTATTTTTATGATTAGCAATACTTTAAAGATACTCATAATATTTATAACTCTTTGTATTACTAGTTAGAAATGATAGGAATTGATCAAACTAATTGTATTAGTATGTAATAAGTCAAGAAATTATAGTGGTAAAATATATTTAATGATACAACTCTTTTTCAATAGCTATTTTGGAAACTTACTCTTTGGGTCATGTGAAATTGTAATAGGAAAAGCTTTCTAAAGAATTAATATTATGAAAAATTGAAGTGTCTTAATAGAATGGCAAAATGACCAAAACACTAGTCCTCCCATTTTAAAATTTTATGGCATCTTTTATTTGGATTACTATGTCTTATTTACAATAATTTGGTTCCATTTGAACTATGATTTGACATTTATATCATAGATAAAAACATAATCAAAACATTGGAAATAACATCTGAGTTGAGGCTCCCGATCTTATAAAAATATTTTCATAGTGTTGTTTGTATATGTATCAATAACAAGAAATAACACAAGTGAAAGTATAGCTAAATTATGTGACTACTATTACCAATACTATAACTCTTTCCATTCTAATACTTTAATCATATCTTTCCCTTCAAACACTATTTTTGGAGTCATCTAGATAATCATCTTTAATAATCTGTTTAAATAAGTGCTATCTTAATATGTTTACCTATATTATTTTATTTTTTTTTATCGGAAGAGATCCTTAAAAATAGCTGCAAAAATACAATTTATCTATCCCTATTGAGTATTCTTACTGGTTCATTTCGTAATAATGACAATAAGAACACTCTAGGAGAAAATTGAGTCTTACACCTCAGTATTATTTTTTTGAAAAGTTGGTTGGTATACAAGAAAATCCTCAAAAAGATACCAAAAGTGTTATGTTTACATCTCCAAAACACCTTCACATCCAATCTACTTTCTTTTTTTTTTTTTAAAGATTTATTTATTTATTCATATAGAACTGGGGTACAGGCCAGAGATGCGGAGGGTGAGAGGCTTCACCAGAGACAGTGGGGAGCAGAACAGGCAGATCGAGGAAGTACACTGCTGAGGGGAGCAACGGGCGGGTCAGGAGAGGTCTGCCACGCCATGTGGTCACCTCCGGGGCAGGCGGGAATAGAACTCATGCGGAAGTGGCTTTGGATTCTCAGTGCTGTGCTTTAACCCGCTGCGCCACCAGGGAGGGCCCCCAATCTACTTTCTTAATATCAGTTTCTTCTATACTTCTATCACACCCTCCTTATTTCACATTTTCACACTCTTTATCTGTTTTATGTGTGTTTGTATGTACACGTACATGATGTGTACATACAAACGTCTGTCTTTCCCTCCCTACTGGTGATCATCTCCTTTAGACTGTACGTGTTCCAAGAGCATTCTTACTCACCGCTGCGTTCGCTACATCTGATGTTAAAGACTAGGATGAAAGCAGGTATTTCTGTTTATTTGTGGCTGAATCCCTAAAAGGTAGAATAATAAATGATATCATTTAAAATATCCTTGGATTGATGAAGATAGTAGCCATTTCATAAATATCCCTGCAATGAATATATTAAATTACTTCTAAGACTCAAGATTATATTTCTTGATGCACTTTTAGGTACAGATCACCTCTGGATTTTATTTGTTCAGATATTATCAATATGCTAGTTTTGCATAAAGTAGTGCTTCAGCCCTGCCCATGTTTAGGTTTGTTTTTGCAAAGTATTGCATTTAGCATCCAGAAATCAATACTTTTGTTTTAAGTACTTTACATATTGGCCAATGGAGGTAGAAAACTTTTTATCCAGAAGGCAGTCGATATGCCTTATCCAGAAGGCAGTCGATATGATAATCACTTAAAATATTCCAATATCATCTGCATTTGTGTCTTGATAATAAGATGGCTTGAAACATTAATTTAGTCTAAAATAAATACACTTCTGTATTTTTTCTGTTGGTCTCCATTCCTTCTAACTATCCTACATATCTTCCACATCCCATTTTTGCAGTTGCAACTTTAATGATATTTCTCTCTGGCCCCAATGTGTTCAGCAGAAAGGGAGTGAATGACTGAAAATGGAAATAAAGGAAAATAAAAAAGAAGAGTGAAAACTAAAATGAATTCCCAATGCTAATTGAAGAGACAAATGCACTCCTCTGTTTTTTGCAGCAAAATTTACAGTGGTCAAACTATGGCAGCAATCTGAGTGCCAAAGACAGATAAGTGTATTAGGAAGATGTGGTACATACACAATGGAATATCACTCAGCTATCAAAAATGATAAATTCTTGTCATTTGCAACCTCATGGCTAGAACAGGAGGGGATTATGCTAAGCAAAATAAATTACAAGAGGAAAGACAAATATCATGTGGTGTCACTAATGTGTGGAATCAGATAAACAAAACAAAGGGTCACATAAAACCAAAACATTAACAGATTCTGGAATAGGACTGAAGAATTGAGCCTATGGAGGTGAGGGGGATGAGAGGAGGGAAAGCAAAGTGGGGATAGGCAGATTGAAATGTGATAGAGAATTATCTTGGTGTGGTGGTGTAATGTCACTGAATATGTGATCCTATACCTCTAAGTCATATACAGTGTTGTAAACCAATGTTATTTGAATTTAAAAAATGAATAATTTAGTCCTTTGCACTAAATTATGAGTTATTCACTATCTTCATTTCTCCATTACCCTAGCTTCCAAATTCATCATACTTGTGATTGTTTTTTGAAAATGAGAGAAAAAATGCACGCTAAATGTATAACAAGTCATGTTGCTGTTTTCCTCTCTTCATTTCTGTAACTGATTTTGGCACCTTAATACAATAATGATAGCATGTAAATCTTTATACAATAACCTAGTTAGGATTCCTACAATAAATAGTTCCCATATCCATCACTTTTAAACATCATTCCAAAGAGCAGAGTGCAGCAATGTGCCCTTATGGTTCTTATTTTCCAGATCAATCTGTTTTTCTTAATTTTAATTTATAATCAGCACAACTGAAGCTTCCTAATCATATCAGACATGCCAATCCTTTCAGAAGCAAATCTGATTTAACATCAAGGAACCTGGCTTGTGTTCATGAAGGAGGAGTTTTCTCTCACTGCTCTCCAGAAGTTTTTGGCTGGTACTTAACACATTTACACAGCTGAGATTCAAACCAGTTTCCTAATACCTGATGGACAAAAATCTCTCTCCAACTAGCCAATAATCCACTCTTTGGTCAGCTTAGCCAAGGATGTTGCCAAAACAAGTGACACTGGAGTTTCTTATTTGTAATTTTGATGATGAGGAAGACAAATAAATATATATACAAAAGAAAATGGCTCTTGTAAACATCTGGAATGGAAGAAAGACTGTGGGAATGTGTTCACCTTGAACAGTTATGTGGAGAGGGAGAAAGCATGTAGGCTTCCTATTTTGCTTTGCATCACAGGACAGTTTTACCTAACAGACAATGCCACTGATCCTATCTTAAGGGATACACAATTTTCCAGAAAGGCACTTGGTGGGTATTTTTGGCCTATATAACAGATAGCGGATGAGCTTTCCTTGCTGGCTGCAAGCTGGAGCTTGTGTCAGGCTTCACTAGGCACACAAGGCTCTGATTTTGTATCATTAAAGACTCATTATCTCTTTTAACTTCTGTTGAAAGCATTCATCCATAGCTCTAGCTACTACTGAAACAATAGAGGCTCCTAGCTCAGTAATAATGCTTTTTTTTTCCCCCCAGCTTAAAGAGCCTTTAAAGGATGGATTGACTTTCACATGCAGAAACAGAAAACTACTGCTCAGGAAAACCTGAAAGGATATTTCTGTAAGTAACTTCAATTTTGAAGAGTGGAGGAAAAATCATCTGATGTGAGTTTTTCTGAGCTGAGAGTCAAGAGTATACCTACATGCTAAATTCCTATTGGGGTAATATTACATTTTCCAAAGGAGAATGACATGCCTTACTTATGCTTAGCTTCAACGAGAAAAATACTTTAATAAGAATGAAACAGGTTTGGTGTATTGATCTTGCCAATTTGTTTGGTATTAATATATATTTGGCAGGGAGCTAAAACTCTCCATTGAATTCAACAGTAGATTATATGAACAGTAATTTCTACAGTTACCGGCTTTGTTTATACTTTCATTGTACTTCAACAGCATTATCTGATGCCTTCATACAGTTTTCAATCTTATAGCCACTTTAATCTCCCCCTGAACTCAGCATATCTGAGTGAGTTTGTTGGCATAAGGGAATTTTGAAGGTTATATTACAGTACATGAATCAACGGAAAATGAAATGCACTAGAGACATGATCAGCCAGTTTTAATTCATTGCAGAAAGTTATAGATACCAAAATGCATTTAATGTAATCTGATCTCTTTATTCAGTCCTGAATTTATGAGCAATTCACCAAGAGTCAAATGACAACTTTGTTTTAAAAATAGTAGTCTGTATCGAATGCCATTTTAATATATCTCTGACATATTTACATCGAAAGTGTAGGGAAAAGTAGAATCTTCTAACATAAATTTCTCTTTTCATAGAAAAGAAAAGCCAGGAAAGATGATGCTTTTCTTCACTGAAACATTACCTGTCACTGAGACATAGGTCAGGTTGGTGATAATAGTTAAATAAATCCAGCTCATCAGTACAGCAGTAAACAGATTAGAAGCCCCCTAGATTACAGAACATTTCATTTTAAGGAACTGGCAAATAGTGTCACTGTGTTCAACTCGCTAACAAACCATTTTATGTCAACAAGCCTGCTCTTTCATCGGTGTGACCCACTGGTCTCGGTTCAGGCTGGTTACCATCTCCCAGCAGCAACACAAACTGATGTTGAATCTCTCACAGCAACTATGTGGTTTTAAGATGAGATCCTTCACTCAGACCCGGATCATTTTGATGATGCTAATGCCATCAAAATCACTCCTCTTGCCTGGAAAAGACTGGGTAGAACTCCATGTCTCCCT
This sequence comes from Condylura cristata, assembly GCF_000260355.1. Classification (NCBI taxonomy): domain Eukaryota; kingdom Metazoa; phylum Chordata; class Mammalia; order Eulipotyphla; family Talpidae; genus Condylura; species Condylura cristata. The sequence goes on from NW_004567124.1 coordinate 29,874,348, forward strand.
TACTTTTGAGAAAACTTCTTTCTTCACACACTGTAACCCAGGCACGTAAACTCCAGGGCAGATGTGGAAATACTACTTGCACTTTCATTTCAGCATAGAAATTTTGTCATCCATTCCAAGGCAACTAGAATTTCCTTCTTTGTGTCACGGGAAATTCCTATTGGTGTAGGTGGAAAAGCTATGCCATTTTATTAAGTCCTAGGGCATAGTATAATTTGCATGTAACTGGTACATTGATAGCATCTTTGCTTATTAAATGTTGAAATTATCATCACAGTTATAAAAATCATATAAAGTACTTATATACTATGCTTATATCAATTGTTTAAAATATACTTTTATTAAATATGCAAAATATAATTTTTTTTAAGATTTATTTATTTGTGCATACAGAACTGGGGTACAGGCCAGAGGCTCAGGGGCAGTGAGAGGCTTCACCAGAGACAGAGTGGGGAACAGAACAGGCAGATCGACGAAGTACACTGCTGAGGGGAGCAGAGGGCGGGTCAGGAGAGGTCTGCCACGCCATGTGGTCACCTCCGGGGCAGGCGGGAATCGAACTCATGCAGAAGCAGCTTCAGATTCTCAGTGCTGTGCTTTAACCCGCTGCGCCACCAAGGAGGGCCTGCAAAATGTAATTTTATGTTTCAACACAAATTTTATATATTAAGGACATTTGTGCACAGGTCAGTCTTTGTCATTGTTTTATTGGTCATTTTGTAAGTAGACCTGAATTCTCCATAACTTTAGAATTGTAAAATTCATGGTAAAAATTTTCCTCATGACATTCAAGTAGCTAGTTCTTAGATGTAAGGCTCTATTCTAAGACCATTTCAAATAAAAAAATGGACCACTTGCACATACTCCTATTTATTTGGTTCATTTTACACTAGAAAAATAATAAATTTGTACAACATTTATTTTTTTTAGAAGTAGATCAGTGGAATGGGAGAAGAGAAAAAATATTGGGGAGGGAAGAATTTATTTTTAAAATCAATGGCCAGGTATATCCAAATTTCTGAATCATAGAATTGAGTTAAATCATCTTAGCTTCATCTATTATTAGTCTGTCTAAATGGACAAATATATCCAGAGAGGAAGTTTGATCCAGTCTAGTTTTACTGAAGTAAGAAAAAGGGTTTCTACCAGTTCTTCTGAATGAGTAATTTTCCAAAGTCTAATAAACATCAGTGCTAGAAATTACTTCTTAATATGTAGGCCGAATATCCTCTTGCACACTGCATCTAGTTACTCCTTTCTCTGGTATTCCTGTCAGGAAATTGGCTTGTCCCACCTGCCCTCACTTTCCACCCAATCAGGCTAGATTTTGTTCTTTAAGTTTTTACTATGGTTCAATTCCTTTAATCAAAGGTGTTTATTTTCTTCATTTTAACTGGTATTTTTCTTGACTAAACTGTGCAAAATAGTGTTTTAATTATGCTGTAAGTGGTATTAAGAAAGAGGCCTTTCTAGTTTATAAACACTAATTTGTACTAATGTGACTTGTTTTGTCCTTGAAAATCATATACTGAGAACTTTAAGTATTAAAAACTTGTATCCTTGATTTTGAATATCCATATACTTTTAGTATTTTTAGGATAAATCTCAAGTGATCTTTATTCCTTCTAACTGTAGCTTTTCTTGGTTCTGCCAAGTTTGCCAAGTTGAGTGAGAATTACATGTAGTTTATCTTTGTCCCTCTGAACTATCTTTTATAATCTTAACTATTCCAACAACATTAAATTGCAAAAGTCAACATGACAAATTATAATATATTTAGCATAAAATGAAAGCCTGAGGAGCTACAACATGGAAGTCTTTTATTGAAAAAAGGTTTTATCTATTTTTGCATAGGAGAACTGGTGTGTAGGCCAGAAGTACAGGAGGGGGGGGGGAGTCATCAGAGACAAGTGGGGAGCAGAACAGGTGGATTCACTGCAATACACTGCTGAGGGGAGCAGTGGGCAAGACAAGAGAGGTCTGCTGCACCATATGTGGGTCAGCTCCCTGGCTGGGCATCAAACTCAGGGCCATAGCAGCAATAGGGCTGAGGCTTACCCCTACATTACTAGGGAGTCATTTTTTTTTTAGATTTATTTATTTATTTATGCATTCAAGTACTGGGGCACAGGCTAGAGGTGCAGGGGGTGAGAGGATTCACCAGAGACAGGGTTGGGGGCAGAACAGGCAGATCTTCTGAAATACACTGCTGAGGGGAGTAATGAGAGGGTCAGGAAAGGCCTGTTGCACCATGTGGGTCACCCCCTTGGCCAGGGATCGAACTTGTGCTACAGTGGCTGTGGATAGCTTCATAGTGCTGTGCTTTTTCAATTGTTGCACCGCCAGAGAGAGCCCTGGCATGTAGTTTGGAGCAGCGTAATATCCTTTATTTCAGAATGAGGGTTGAGTTCCATTGAAATCAGTGTTTGTGAAGGACAAGTACCTTGTTCTACTTTCATTACCCACATACTAAACTGCAGCCTCCCTCTGTCTCTGCCTGCATTCCTTGCTCCTCCACAGATCCTTCTCCATACCTACCCTTGGAGTTGATTTTTAAGTTGATGTTTTATACATTCAAGGAAAGTTCACACTTGAAGGCTATTTTCTACATGCAAAGACTGTTGGAATACAAAAGATATTTTTAAATAAGATGCTATGTGCAAAGATTATGCCACAGTTCTTGGGGTTGAGGTGAATCCACCTAATCCATCCAAATATCAGTTGTCTTCCAAATGTTCAATATCATCTAGCTATCACAGAAAACATATTTTGTAATTGTCAGAAATGTGATAGGAATGATGTAAGTTTGTAAAACCAGTTATACAAATTGGCAAGGATGTGTAAGGAGTCTTTAATTCCTCAATGGTGCTAACATTAAAACTTATTCATCTTTGTAGGAAATAGTAACAAGAAAAAAAAGAAAAAAACTATGAGGAACAACTTTTTGAAAGATCAGTCATTATCTTGTCCTTACAACCTGTGCCTTCTTGCTTTGCTATAGCTCTGCTTTATGTTGTCTGTCACACCCTTTAAATTTACCCCACGGCATTCATTTATGTTCTTTTTTGAAAACCATGTATGTGCTTACCCTAGTAAATGGTAACAGGAACAGTGGTGTTTGCAATGGGGACAAATGAAACAACAGATAATTGTAGACACTTCTAAAACAACACACATTGCATTATTACAGTGGTTAATACATTTGGGGATCCTCACATCACATTTTGATGCTTGATTTTGTTACTGGTCATAGTCAGTCATCACTCCACAATATGTTAACTAATTCAAATATTTCTAACTGTGTTGCACTTGGAAATTTGCTATCTAACTAGAGTGTTAGTGTTGAGTACAAAAAGAAAAGGAAGTAGTGATAGAGGAGTAGCTCTAGAAAGTAAAACTGAGCGCAGTTGAGGCTGCAGGTTAGGGGTCAGTGGTGCAGAAAGGGAAGCTGGGACACAAAATGATGCATGTTAATTCATATAACAACTGCATCCATCCATCTGAAGTAATGCAAATACAAGATAAAAGTAAAATGACCAAATCCAATTATATGCATCAATTCTATCTTCTTGAGCAATTATCATTCTTTTGTAAACTGTAATTTTGGCCACTTGTGTACCAACCCTAATTGTCTGTAATTCTCTAGTTTTCTAGCATTTTGTAATGAGATATTTAGCACACAGCACTGCTGCTGCCAGCTATTTACATTGTAGAATTGAATTACCAAACAGATATACAAGAAGCACAGGAGGCAGCCACTTTCGGCATTCTTAAATATTTTGCTCTCTTACTTGGAATTTAAATACAGCAAACAATTGACAGAATAGTTGGTGATCTTAAGAGTCTCAGGTCATCACTACTATTTTCCTTTCCATGTCAAGAATTATAGAAATGTCTTTTCTATATTAAACAATACCTCTATACACAAGGAAATCATGACTACTTCTGTTGGCTATTGAAGTGCCATTAAAATATTCCTTTTATAATAATTAATTTATTCTACTAACATGATATTGGGGTATTCCACCAGGTATTACCACTACAAGGTATTACCACTGTAATGCACCCACTAGCAACTCACCCATATTCTGCCACCACAGATGACTATATTTCCTTCTCTCTTTGTTCTTTCCCCTCCTTCACTACCTCCCTTTGCTTCTTCAGTTCTGTAGTCAGCTATCAAGTATTAGTTTTTCAGCTTGTCTTTATCTATTACTTTAGTTATTTTGTATTCCATATATTAGTGACACAATCCAGAATTTATCTTCCTCCTTCTGACTTATTTCACTTAACATTATCCTTTCAAGCTCCATTTGCTACAGATGGCATGAGATCATCTTTTTAATGGTTGAATAGTATTCCATTGAGTAGTATGTGTGTGTATATATATATATATATATACACACCACATCTTCTTGCTCCATTCATCTGTTCTGGGACATTTAGTTTGTTTAGCTATAGTAAATAGTGCTATAGTTTAGCTATAGTAAATAGTGCTACAACAAACTTGGGAAAAATACTCCATTTTTCTCAGAAATGTAATTTTAAATAAATAGCAGGGATATAAACAAACCATCTTTAAAAGTGTGTATTTTAAAAATATGTGTATTTCCTATAGCCTTGGATGAAAATTTCCAGATAATCAAGCCAAGAGGTTGGTGACAGTCTTTAGGAATTACTTCTATTAAAGGGAATTGAGGATGGGCATGGTTGGAAAGATGTCTTAGGTTGCTGCACTCATCTTTATAAAGGAAGCCATTGGGAAGCTTAAATGCATGTGACAAAGTGAAAGAATTTGAATAGAATGTATACTGTATGCTCCACATCTATGACATCTTGGAAAAGGCAAAACTCTGAAAGTGAAAAGATGAGAGATTTTTGGGTTACATTGGGGATATAAATAGGCAGAGCACAAACGATTTTCATGGCAGTGAAAATATTCTATATGATTCTATACTGACAATACATGTGATTATGCATTTGTCCAAACTCATAGAATGTACACACCAAGACTGAGCATAAAGGTAAACTATGGATTCTAGGTGATGATAATTATCCAAATCCATGATAAAATATACCATTTGGTGAGTGATATTTATATAGGAAAGGCTGTGAATGGAGTGGGCAAAAGGTACATGGGAAATCTTTGTATGTCCCTCTCAATTTTGTTGTAAACCTAAAACTAACCTACCCCCAGAAAGAAAGTCTTTAAAAAAAGAAAAGAAAAAGCCACTGTAGAGCTACTTCTCAAAGATGGGGTTAGAAATCTATGGGTTTCCGGGGGCCCTCCCTGGTGGTACAGCCGGTTAAAGCACAACACTAAGAGGCTAAAGCCACTTGCTCATGAGTTTGATCCGGCCTGCCCCGGAGGTGACCCACATGGCACAGCAGACTTCTCGTGACCCTCCTGCTGCTCCCCTCAGCAGTGCACCTTATCAGTCGGCCTGTTCTGCTCCCCACTCTGTCTCTGTTGAATCCTCTCACTGACCCTGCACCTCTGGCCTGTACCCCAGTTATGTGTGCATAAATAAATAAATCTTAAAAAAAAAAAAAAAAAAGAAAAGAAAAGTCTATGGGTTTCTATGAGAAACCTTGAGTGATGCTTTGAATTGGTTGGTAAATGATGCCAATGGCTAGTGGAGGAGTGTTAGGCCTAGACCCCAGTCTGGAGCCCTTGACCCTCCATAGGCCGGCAATTTATGCACATGGCCTACATAGTGGGTTTGAACTCCTTAATTTTCCAATGAAACGTTTCCATTAGATGTGTAAAATAACTTCAGATCCAAAGGCTATTTTATTTATTTATTTATTTTTAAGATGTATTTATACATACAGAACTGGAGTACAGGCCAGAGGTACAGGGGCAGTGAGAGGATTCACCAGAGACAGTGGGGAGCAGAACAGGCCAACTGACTGACAAAGTACACTGCTGAGGGGAGCAGTTGACGGGTCAGGAGAGGTCTGCTGAGCCACGTGGATCACCTCTGGGGCAGGCGGGGATCAAACTCATGCTGAAGTGACTTTAGCTTTTTAGTGCTGTGTTTTAATCCGCTGTGCCACCAGGGAGGGCCCACAAAGATTATTTTTTTAACTGCCAGTGATCTATAAGTTGTATATTTCCCCAAACATGTCCTTGCTTATGGTAATCTGAAGCTATTTTTATGATCTTAATTGTTAGTTTGATTGTCCTTGTTTGTTTACCTTTTCAACAGAGTTTTAAAAAACCTGATTGTGAGTTACTTTAGGATGTATAGCTTCTTCTCTTACTTCTCTTATTATTTTACCCACTTTTTTTTTTCCTACTGTATTTGGACTGCAAAACTGAAAACATTGTTTTATTTTTCTTCTCCTGTTTCCTGATAGCTCCCTGTTTGGAATGTCTTAGTTTTAAATTTGCTCTTGCTTGCTACCTCTCATAATGTTCCTTAAGTCCATGGCCTTCCCAAAAAGATCTTTCAAAAATTAGTATTTTGCCAAGCCTATTCTTGTGTTTTCTTCATTGCCTATTCATCAAGGCTAGATTCTTTAGTCAGACTTGGAATCTCTTCGGAGTTGTACTATAATTTGATTTATTTTTAGTGTTCTTCAGTTGGGTTATCCATCGTCTCATGTCCCAAAGTGAAATCCATGATCTTACCACCCCACATGTTCCTGTGCCCTCTCCTCTCTGCCGTTATCCAGTATCCACTGCTAGAAACATTAACAGCATCCTCCGACTCACCTTCCCTTTATTCTTCACCTGATAGGTCATCATTCTCATCTTATGCAACCCTCACCTTACACATCTTCCTTCCATTTTATATCCTAGCATCACTGGTGTAGAGAAGTATTCATAAATAAAGCTATGCAAGAGGCGCTTCTAAAGAATTCTTAAAGGATACCTTCAAGAAGGGAGACTGGCATCTTGTTTCTCAGTTGGCCATAGGTTTATTCAGGGGATTCATTAATTTGCGCCACACCTACCTGGAAGGAAGGGTAATTACAGATAAAGGGTTGAAAACACACAGCAAGGAAACAGAAGCGGTGTTGTCTGCGCCACACACGAAAATGTTGCATTTCCTCCATGTCACTGTGTGTTACAGAAGCCTGGAGACTGTTTCCAAGGACTCAAAAAAAAAGGTGTGTGTTATTTTGATGGTGCAGAAGCTGGAGCTGCTTGATAACAGTACATTGAGATTCATAATAGCCAGAAGGACAAAAATAGAAAGTACTGACAGATATCTATAGAGTTAGGCTAGAAAAAGGAAGATGCAGGACAGAGCTCAGTGGAGTGAGTGTCTCACAGCAGGTCACAACCAACCTTTGGTTCCCAAACCACAAAGAGGGGAAGAAAAAAGAAAGGGAAAGTTGCCCTTCCCCTCTTTTAGGGCTCATGTACTCACAAATCTGGGCTGTGGTGGGTAAATTATTCTCTTCAAGTAAGGTAGGAAAAGAGATGTGATAGGTAATAACTAAAAAATGAGAACTGATAAATTTATTATGTGGAGGAACTTGAGAGATTTTGAAATCTGCCCCTGATGTGACTTAGTATATGACCACAGGATGGGAAAATATCATAATGCCAAGGGCCATGGATTGAGGAAATGTATATCATGTCTTTATTCCATAATAGGAGACAACACAAGAAACCACTTAACTAGCACCTATTTAATTGGATACTATATTTCTTTTGTGTTTGTTCCCCTTCTGGCCTCGTACCTCACATTAATACATTCTCAAATATATTTATTAATGAGTGAAAGAACATGTACCTGCATGAGCAAATCAGTGTTTAAAGCTGTATATGAAGGCAGATGGGAGGTATATAAAAAGTGAACTAGGCAAAAATGATTATATGTGTTAGTGCTATTGAAGTACTAAAACATTTAGTATGCTCATTGCTAAAATTTGAATTTAGAACAAGCTGCACCATTCTACTACTCTTTAGTCCTCCTCTATCCTTGTCTCCCATCTTCTAATGCCAAAAAGAAACTGTGATTGCTACTATGCTTTCAATTGCCTCTTGTATTTCTCGGTGATAGTCTATCGATTGGCTAGTTCTGTATATCAGCCACAGTTTAGTGACTGTGAAGATGATTATGTAAAACTTTGAATTAAAACAGGCTGCTTTTTTTCTGGGTCATCATTTCTCTTCTTCATATTTCTTAGTGCATTACTCTCAAATCATCTGACATAGTTGCCTGGTCAGGTTTTGAAACTGCAAACATGAACTTTTCATGATTTTAGAGTCAAGCTCAGGAGCCTCTTTCGTAAGACTGAATATATGCTACTTTTCTGTTTTGTAAAAATTGCATTTTCCATTGCTTTCTGCTGTAGAGCTGCAAACCAATACTGCCATCCACTGTTCCTTTGGTTAATCTTTTTCCACAGTTCTCACCAAGATGTTTTGAAGAAAAATCTGACAACAAAATTAAGTGCTTTGAAAGGACGAGGAGTTTGTTACTTTCAAGCCAGTGCTGCACTGAAGATCATAAAGGAATCAAACAGCTTGAGTTATCTTCATTTTCCAAATGTCTTGATAGTGAAAACATGCCCTCAAAATGTGATCAAGTAAATGAGCAATCTATCGAGTCAACTTCTTCCTGGACATTGCTGGAAAGAAAAAAAATCACCTAGCTTCTTTTTGATCGCTATTTAACTGTGCTTCCTCAGCTCCCCAGGCCCACGGCCATTTCTTATCCCAGTCACATTCAAATGTTTCAGGAGAAAAGTCAGTCTCTTTCACGCCACAAACAGGGTATTTCTGCTTGTCTTAGGCTGTTGTTGGAGACACCCTTTCAACTCTGAGAAAAGCTGTTGGCCCGAGTGGCCAGTGCTTCTGGCTGCATTCTGCTTTCTGCTGTGTGTCACCTGTCCCTCCTTTTTTTTCTTCTCTCCTTCAGCCTTACTCTTTCTAGTTCCATTACATTTCCAATGAACATATTTGTAACTAAGACTTTGAGGAATACATTTCAGGAAAGATAGGCATAATCCAGGAGCACAAATTTGAGACAATTCATGTCATTTTTGTACAGCCTTGAAGTGACCTGTTCCATTCCCTCACTCTGCAAGTGAAGAAACAGACTCACTAAAGTAAAAAACAAAACAAAACAAAACAAAACAAAACAAAAAACACCCAGAGAGATAAAATACATGGAGTCAGCCAATGGCAGACAGAGCTGGGGGAGAACCCAAGCCTCTCCACATCTGGTCAAAACCTTCTTCCTGGAGAGTGTGTGGAAATGCACTGGCTAACACTGAAGCACACCTTTCTGCCCCAGGTTACAGCACACCTTCAAAGTTCTTACAGGAAAATAATATTAATCTCCCTGATGACATTTTGTTTCTTCATGCCTCTCCTCTTTTGATATCTATCTCCCAGAACAGTAGCAGAATGTCGAGGTGGATCAGTTTGTGACAGTAATTCCCTGCTTCCATTTCACTCCACAGAGGTCTGTGAGTGTGAAGGCCTGGAAGGGGAACAGAGAGCAGAACTGTGTCTTTTAGACCTGTTGGAGGAAGAGGACAATTGAATGTGGTTTTCCTCATCTAGATTCATAGCTCTCACACTAGGTGGTCTTAAGGCCTAAATTCACTCAGGTACCTTTGTGTCTGAACTGTTCTTTGGATTTATACAGGGTATATCTCCTTATCATCTCTTGAAGTTGCCTAAAGCAGAGCATGCACTAATAGAGAAAACTGACTTGTTCTCTCAATGTTTGTTCAATGTTTTTCATTTAGTAACTACAACTGTTTGAGGAAAAAAAGACACACGAAGTTGGGGTTTCTGGGACCATCAGACTCCAACCAAGGGGTAGAGGTAGTTTTGACTTGATGGATTTACATTGTATGGATGTGAGGTTGAGTTGTACAGTTTTATTGCAGATGACAGTGCTGCAATGCTTTAAGGAAAGATATTTCTTTCTGTAATAACTGAGGGCATTTATGCTGAGTAAATAACTACCAAAGGTAAAAGGAATTTAGAAAAGATATTATCAGAGGCTGGTAGAGAGAAAACACATTGAAAGAAGGACCATAATGGTCAGAGAAGGGCATTAATTGGTTTCCTCATAATGTGAAATATAGTAAGAAAATGATTATTTCCTAAATTATATTATATGCCAGTCCTTCTGTTAGGACTCATTACCTTTTTCCTCATAAAGCTCTAGAAATATTTGTGATTTGACCTTCTTTTAGTGAATAAACTAAAACTAGGAGAACAAGGACTTCCTTAAGGTCATTCAGTAGGTAAGAGCTGACTTGGGAAATGAGTTTAGAGATATCTGAATTGAAAGTCTATAGAGGCATGTTAGCTTTAGGGATACTGGGGCAATGGGAAGTTGTTGTTTTTTATTTAAAGATTTATTTATTTATTTATACAGAACTGGGGTACAGGCTAGAGATGCGAAGGGTGAGAGGATTCACCAGGGACAGAGTGGGGAGCAGAATAGGCAGATTGAGGAAGTACACTGCTGAGGGGAGCAGTGGTCTGCCTAGCCATGTGGATCTCCTCGGGGCAGGCGGGGATCAAACTCATGAGGAAGTGGCTTAATCTTCTTAGTGCAGTGCTTTTAACCCGCTGTGCCACCAGGGAGGGCCTGGGAGGTTGTTTTATTTATCTAGAGTAGAGAATTCATAAGGAATATTGGGAGTGAGAACTAGAAAGACAGGAACTCCGAATTCTAGGTCGAAGGTATTTAATTCTGTAAAAGATGAAGAACAACTGGTGCATTAAGAGATAAAAGCTTCATCAAATTGTGATTTAGGAAAAGAAATTGGATGATCATGTACCGAATAGACATTACAAGTAAGGCCAGGAATGGTGTTAATGGGAAGATGAGTTGAAAAAATTTTTACTGGGTGACCTTCAAATGGAACACAAAATACCTGACATTCATTTATTCAATTAATATTTATAGCTCTGCTGAATATTGACATGTACTTCAACCAGTACATGTTTTTTGTTTTTTTTTTTTTAAGATTTATTTATTACTTATATGTACAGAACTGAGGTACAGTCTAGGGTTACAGGGCCATGAGGGGATTCACCATAGACATATTGGGGAGCAGAGCAAGTGACTAAACAAAGTACACTGCTGTAGGGAGCAGCAGGCAAGACAGGAGAAGTCTGCTGTGCCATGTGGGTCACCACTGGGGTGGGGATCAAACTTGCACTGAAGACTGGCTGCTGCTAGCTTCACAGTGCTGTGCTTTAGCCCATTGTGCCATTAGGGAGGGCCTGGAATCAATGTTTTCGTTTGTTTGTTTTGTTTTAAAGATTTATTTATTCATAGAGAACTGGGATACAAGCCGGAGGTGCAGGGGTGGTGAGAGGCTTCACCAGAGACAGAGTGGGGAGCAAAACAGGCAGATCAATGTTGTACACTGCTGAGGGAGGGGACCAGAGGGTGGGTCAGGAATGGTTTGCCACACCATGTGGGTCACTTCCAGGGCAGGAATCAAACTCACACTGAAGCAGCTGTAACCAGCTTGCAGTGCTACGTCTCAACCCATTGTGCCACCATGGAGGGCCAGAATCAACATTTTTCTAACTGAACATTTTATTTGGAAATATTTACAGATAAATAATAAGGAACTGTCCTCAGTGTTCTACCCATTTGGTAACATCTACAATAATATCATAACCAGGATATTGACATGAATACCATTCACTGATCTTACTCAGCTTTCCCCAGTTATACTTCAAGAGTTAAAAAAAAGTACTATATTGGGCCACCCTGATGGCCTAGGGGTTAAGTCTCAGTGCTATCACTGTGATTGTCTGAGTTCGATCCCTAGCCAGGAAGGTTACCCACATGGTGCAGCAGACCTCGCCTGTCTCCCCAGCTGCTCCCCTCAGCAGTGTATTTCAGTAGATCTGTCCTTCTCCCAACTGTCTTGGTGAATCCTCTCAGTGTTCCTGTATCTCTAGCCTATACACCAAATCTTCTAAAAAAAAAAAAAAAAAAAAA
>NW_004567124.1:29886398-29890274 GCF_000260355.1 Condylura cristata
TACTATTTATTCTATAGGAAGAATACAACATCATTGTGCTCATTTAATCAGTTTCTAGGGTTAATCCTCACCAGGTCTCCAGCTCTCCATAAAGAATGGAAAACCTTATTAAGTGGACCATGGACCAACTCTCAGCCTGCCCTTCACACAGGTCTCAAATATATAGCTCTGAAAATATGTTTTAGTCTTAATTCTTGTGATTGACACTTCCCCATGTGTTCCTTCAGCTGGCTTTCACCCATGCTGAAAGTTATGTGGAGCTCATTATGTATTTTTCTTCTATCATTCAAGTAAACATAGTCTATTAATGTATGGGAATGATCCTCATTCATAGAAAGCTTGAAATTCTGGTGGTCTCAGCATTCATACTGTTCTCTGACCTGCATGATTGTTTCCTAGAAGACCTTCAAGACAAAGTACAAACACGTGGCTATTATTCTACCTCAACATGAGCCGTGTGATTTTGGAGGATATATTGAACCTGAGGCTCAATATTCTCATTCACTTGAAAATGTCCTGATGCTGTGGAAGTTGACTGCATTTTTTTCCCTTTCCACCCTTGTATTGTATCTGCTTGGGGCTGCCCTGGCTCTCATTTTATCTTTCAATATCTTGTGAAAACATCCCTTGGAAGAGGATGTGGGGAGGCCATTTTGCACACCATGTAACTGGCTTGTACAGTTAATAAGAAGGAGCTATGTTTGAGTACCACTCAGTACTCTGGAGATGAAATTTAGGGAAATTTAGGGGCTCCTGTCAGTGAGAAGTGGCATTCTATTAAGAGCATGTGACCCTGAGGCAAATTGCCTGAACCTGAACCCAGACTCTGCTAATTTACTGGCTGTGTGATCTCTGGCAAATTACTAACCACCTCTGTGTCTCAGTTTCCTCATTTGTAATCTGTGAATAAGAGTAGGACCTTCTTCATATTAGATGAGATAATATAACAGTGGCACACAGCTGCTGGTATTCTAATTTAAAAAGTCATAGGTATAGATGGCACAGAGCATCATATAACCCACCAGTCCTGCTCATAAGACTTTTTCTTAAAGCTGTATCTGTTTATTTCCTAAAACTGTTCTCCTGTCCTGTATTGGTAGATAATATTCACACTTCTTCAAAAATGTATGAATCTTTTCCTTCAAATAATCATAAAATACCTATGAGAGGGTTTCTAGTGTTTATGTCATCTATAAAATCTAAGTGTGTTTTTAGAAAAAGGGAAGGGGAAAGTTTAATTGAACATATATTATGTGTAGTCTTATGTAACAGTCAGTCAAGCGGTCTTTAAAATAACACTTTGGAGCAGGTGTCAAATTCTGTATTATTTATAAGGCGATAACTCACACTTAGATGAATAACTTGTCAAAGGTCATTAAAGTAATCCCCCTCAGGTCAGAAGTAGAATACAGTCATCTTTATACAAAAATTTATCCCTTCCTTTTCCTCTGTTTATGCTGTATATTCTCAGAAAAAGTGTACTGAAAAGGAATGATGGGTTAATAAATATCTTAATGTAATTAAAAAATACTGGAATTTGTTGACTATTTTATGGCAAAACAGTTTATAAATGTCCATCTTTGAGGTAAGATCTCCAAGCCTACATTTTTATTGTAGGGGGAAATTCAGTAAAGGACATTAAAATAAAATTAACCTAAAATTGTTTTAAAAAATGATTTATTCATTTATGCATACAAGAACTAGGGTGTAAGAAGACTCACCAGAGACAGAACGGGGAGCAGAACAGGCAGATCCACTGAAATACGCTGCTGAGGGAAGCAGTGAGAAAGACAGGAGAGGTCTGCTGTGCCATGTGGGTCAGCTTCCTGGCCAGAGATCAAACTCATCCCATTAACCCCTCTGACATCTGGAAAATCCTTTTGTCTTTTCTTTTCTTTTTTGAGTTAAAAATCATTGTAATAACTCACTGAAAGTTTTTCTTTAAAAATCTTGGTATGGACCCTCTCTGCTGGTGCAGTGGTTTAAAGCACAGCACTAAGAAGCTAAAGCCACTTCAGTTCGATCCCTGCCTAGGGGTGAACCATGTGGCGTGGCAGACCTCTCCTGGCCCACCCACTGCTCCCCTCAGCAGTGTACTTCGTCAGTATGCTGCTGTTCTGCTCCCCACTCTGTCTCTGGTGAATCCTCTTATTCCTTGCACCTCTGGCTTATATCCCAGTTCTGTATGCACAAATAAATCATTTTTAAAAATCTTGGTATATTTTTTCATCATATATCTACCCTGTAATGGTCACAGAATACTTCAGTATTTTGGAAGGGACAATGGGAACAGTAGAACCCAAGACTTGACCATCTTTTTTTTTTTTTTTTTTTTAAGATTTATTTATTTGTGCATACAGAACTGGTGTACAGGCTAGAGGCTCAGGGGCGGCGAGAGGCTTCACCAGAGACAGAATGGGGAGCAGAACAGGCAGACCTACAAAGTACACTGCCGAGGGGAGCAGCAGGCGGGTCAGGAGAGGTCTGCCACGCCATGTGGTCACCTCCGGGGCAGGCGGGAATCGAACTCATGCGGAAGCGGCTTTAGATTCTCAGTGCTGGGCTTTAACCCGCTGCGCCACCAAGATGGCCAAGACTTGACCATCTTTAAAAGTGCCAAATAGTTACAAAAAAAATGTTGGTTCACACCATATCTATTTTCTTTCCTTCGCTCTATCCTGAGACTTCTCTGCTAGCAATTAGACAGTCTAAAGTTAGGAAGATTAACAAATGCAACAAATGCTACCCTAAGACTGAATTAATAGCTAGAGTAAATTCTTGTTGATGTGCTCAGAATAAATTCTTGTTGAGGTCACAATGATTGTTAGTGCTACGAGAGAAGTCCTTTGAAATGAAGAGTAGAGCCAGCAGTCCCTGCATCCGTCCCTCAAAAGCTATACCCTGCTGTCCATCACTGACAAAAACATCTACCTATTGTTCAAATGCCTTTTTAGTTCCAAAGGAATCAGCAGCTCTTGTCTTATCAAAGATGACTGGTCTTTGGTCTCTTTCCTCCTTAATTATTTGATCTTCATTTCTCTACTTTTCTATTTGTTTGTATTAAGAAGTGACAGAAAATCAAAGCAAATGTACTCATATAAAAAGTACAACTTATTGACTCATGGAATCCAAGAAAAAGTTGATCATTAATGCAACTGTAGATCTAATTGAGAATCTGTGGTCTTCAATAATAATTTGAACAATTCACTAAGTTTTGTATGATCAATGGGTGTCCTTCATAAAATTTGCCTTCAGATTTTAAAAAGCATGTAAAATACTACTATTTACAGACCTGAAAGGGTATTATCATAAAATGGAAGCTACTGCCAGATATAATTATCATGTCATCAGTTTTCTTGATTTTCAAAACTGTTGCCACTTAGGTAGAGTGTAACCTATTCAAATTTAGTTTACAAAACTGAGGCAAAACTTTGTCAAAGTATATCAGAAAAAGTGAACATATGCTTCACATACACTTGAATTACATTGTGTCATGGTTAACATGCTTTTAAAATAATAAGTTCATGTGATCCTATGTCTAAAATCCTGATTAGAAATCCTATTCTGATAACAGCCTGTGTGCCTGTTCATTTATTACTTAGCAATGCTGGCTTCATTAGATCCTATTGCTTAGTTAAGACCCAGAAAGCTTAACTGCTAATATATATTCAGATGACAAGATGATCTTCACAAGATGGTCATTTACATGAAGAATTTACCAGTGCTTTGCTGCTGTTATTCAAATAGGTTTGAAATTTTGGATTAAAAATAGAAACATTCGGGCCCTCCCTGGTGGTGCAGCAGGTTAAAGCACAGCACTAAGAAGCTTAAGCCACTTCTGCATGAGTTTGATCCCCGCCTGCCCCAGAGGAGATC
>NW_004567124.1:29890674-29895206 GCF_000260355.1 Condylura cristata
CCCCACTCTGTCTCTGGTGAAGCCTCTCGCCACCCCTGAGCCTCTGGCCTGTACCCCAGTTCTGTATGCACAAATAAATAAATCTTAAAAAAAAATAAGCATTTGCTATAACTACACTTGATATCAACATTTGAGCTTCATGAGTTGGTGTAAACTGCCAAATTTGCAAGTAAAACTGCATATTTTCTTAAGTAGATCTTTGAGTTCAACTGTTAAGGGGAAGGATGTCCTAAAAGAACTCTGCAGAGTTTGGTGGACTCCACCCTTACTCAATATAGAACTCTACTCTGCAGAGGTCTTTTAGGATATCCTTCACCTTAACAGAACAATAAAACCTCATTATTACATGGACCTTGAAGTGAGAGTAAAATGGAATCCTTAGTGCCATGCTAGAGCGCTTACAGAGAACTAGTAAAGACGTATTCACTAAAAGATCACGTGTTTAAGAGAAAGCCAGAGCTGCTGGGCAGTGGAAAATGTAGGGCAAAGAATGTGAAGAGTGGTGCGAATAGTAGCGGCCAGGAAGTTTGCTGTTTCGTGTCCTCTGTTTCTGCAGGTAGACCCGTCTCTCAAAAGTTTCTGTTATGGCCTCTTGCTTTTCTGAAAGACCCACCTATGTATCTGTTTTTGCTACTTGCAAACAAACGAAAAACCAAGAGGATTTTTACTTTTGTTGCAAAAAGTCAAACTCCCATATTTGTATTGCCGCGATCACACAAGGGTCGTTTAGCACCCAAGCTAACAGAGTACCCAAGGTTCCTTCCCCTGTCCTTCCTGTTTTCTCTCTGTGTTAGCAGTATATTAAGTTTTATATGTTAGCTGGTATAGTTTGGTAGTTGTTCTTTTTGGGGGGGAGCTGTGAGTAGCGGGGTTTGTCTGAGAATGTTTAAAACGTTTTTCAATAATCAGTGTTCATTGTTTCTTTTATGTCATTTCTGGAAGGAAAAATTTCACAGAATTATTCTTCTTTCAGATAGCAGGGGCATTATGTACTTAAAATGAGAAACAAAACAAAACAAAAAAACAACACTCTAACCATGAGTGAAGGAAGCCAGGCATGAAAGAATATATACTATATGATGCCATTCATGTAAAGTTCAAAAAAGACTGCTATGTGAAGTCAAGATGCTAGTTACACTTGATATGGGTGAGAGGGAGTGGCTTGAAGGGTGAACTTAAGGGGCTCTGGGAGTCTTGATAATGTGCTGTTGCCATCTGCTCGCTGCTGATTCCACCAGTGTTTTACTTTGTTATCTTCACTTGGGCTATGCCTTAGAAGTAGCTGCTTGTTTCTAAATATCTGTTATCTTACAATAGTTTACTTACAAGTTATTAAGTACCTACTGAATGCATGGGACTGAGTTTTGTGGGTCTCCCTTATAAACTGCCTTTTAAAATATCTGCTTGTAACTTCCATTTGTTACATGCCCCCCAGTTTAGATGAGCAAAATAATAATACTGATGACATGTTAAATTTTTGTCATGTGTCACCAAATGTGAAAATTAACATATATTCCTTCCAACTGCACAGTAATTCTGCTTTTAATATTACACACAAAAGAAATTTGCTTTTTGGGGATGATGAGGGGGAAAAAAGCATAAAATAAAGCATTTTATTACAAAAAAAATAAAGCATACCCCAAAACTCAAATGATATTCAAAAAGTTGGAATCTGCTATACTTCTTAGCCCAGGCTTTAACATTTTTGAATTGTACCTGTTTGCATGGCAATTAAACAAATCAATTAGTATTTATTGAAACGTGTCTGCATTGTTAGGTACTGTGAGAGTTTTAACCGAATTAAAACCCTCAAGAATTAAGTAATCTCTTCAGAGAGTCAAGAGTTAAATCTGCAGAGCAATAACAAGAACAACAAAGGAATGTAGTTTGAATTGCTGAACTGTGTCAGGTATTCCATGGGAGAAGTCTAAAAATGAAAGCTGTGAATGTTGGCTGGAGTGATAGGAGACTTATTGGAGGAGGTGAGGCTGGTGCTGGCTCTGGGAAAGTGAAAGTGATGGACTAGCAAAGTTTCTTGGAGATCTAATTAACACATGTTGTGTTGGACAGTTGACGATTACCTGTTTTATAATAGTATGAATTGATATCATAAATGGTTCTGATGCCATTATGATACATCATGTGTGAATAATTCATGCATAGACTAATGGAACCATACAATGGAACTGCAGGGGTGTTACAAATTAGAATTTATGTGCATTGACATAGCAGTGGGTAGAAGCTGGTGTAGAGTTTGCCCCCATCACTATTCATGATGCCTCTCTCTTACCAGGGTTTGTGTGTGTGTGTGTGTGTGTGTGTGCGTGTGTGTGTACACACACACACGTGACATTATTGTAGAAGCAATGTACAGTGATGCATTGGATTCACAAATATCTCTCAAAACCTTGTGTACAAAATGTTACATGTTTTGTATGTCCAGATCTGGGAAAAAGGTGTAGTAAAATCATGAGACTGAATTTCACAAGGGGTCAGATATTCAGAACATGAGAATTTTGGTTGAGAATATAATTTGATTATATATCTGGAAATACTAAGTGGTAAATTTCCTGGATAAGCCCATTGTTCATTTCATATTGCCAATTGATTTTTCTTTTTTGCCTATGAAGTTATCAAGACAAGCATGTTAATTTGCTAAGCATTTTTTTTCCCCCTAGGAGAGGAGGATAAAGAGTATGATTTAACTTGTTTCTATGTAACTAATATTTATCAAGGTAATGATGTTTTGTTTGTATTTAGTTTTATTGCCACCAGGGGAGCAAAATATGCTGTAAAAGTTATATTTTGCTCATGGTATAGTTTGCTGCCACTTGTATGTAAATGAGGTAATGTACAATAATAAATTCACATGGCTGAGCATCTTGAAGGCCACTTTTACCTTTGTTAAGTCACAACTGTGTATGTGGAAGAAGGAAATTCACACGCTGGTGTTGTCGTGTTCACCCAACTGTTCAACATTTTGAAGATGGAAGGGGCTGGAAAGGTTCAGTAATTCCCAAAGGATGGCCAAGAAACTCAAACCATGACAGGGGGCTTGACAACCTGTACCCAGCTGAAAAAATAAAGCCATGTCATCTCTTGATTTGGCTAGCAAAATGTTTATCTGAGTATGTTAGGAGCTATCTCAATTTTTCTTGATGCTGCAAAAATAAGACAAACAAACAAAAAAGCCCTTAATTTCAACATTGTCTTATGTCTTTACTTAAAATATAGCTTATTTTATGAAATAATACCAGTCACTGGTTTTGGCTTAAAGGTTCTTGGCTTTTTATATAAAGCCAGTCAGGTTTTCTTTTTTGTTGTTTTTATTTCATATATATCTTAACTGTCCATAAATTGTCCATACAATTTATATTAGAGAACTATTGAAATGATCACATGACCAATGACCAATGACCAATGGATTCTTGAATTTGCTACACAATATACCCACCATACCACAGTAAAATAGTTCTAGAAGGAAGCAATTCCACCACTTTCAAAATAGTCATTTCCATTATCAAAAAATCTTTTTTTTAAGAAATTCTTCTTTAAAATTTAACTGAGATATTTTAGAAAATTTCCAGTTTTCAATTTTTACTTCAGCAAAGATTCTAGGGATTGCAGTCCTTATTCTAAATATAGCCCTTCTTGTATATGAAGCATGGTATTGATTCCCCCTAGTCCACTCTCCCCTTGAGTGAACCACCATGGTTTATGTTCTGTACACATAATTGCAAGTCATTCAATTCCTTGTACTTTCTTACAAACTATGTTATTTTGTTAATGATACTCAAACTCTTGACACCCAAGACTGAGTAAAAGAATAAACAAACAGTGAGTGGAGGGGGACTAACTTCTCTGTCTCTAAATCCAGTGTTTTAAAATAGTTCACTACATTTTTAGCCATTTTTGTCAACTACAACTCATCTCAAGTTTTCAGTTGTCTGAGTCTTTCTGCCTCTGTTTTACTGTTCTAATCCAGGAAACTAGGAAGCACCATACTAAGAAATGGAATATTATACAGTTTTTCTTCAAAGATAAAAACTCTTCTTCAGTGTCCAGTACCTCCTGGTTGGCCATGTGCCTGATAAAATCTAGTCCTGTAAAGAGAATAAAAATGGTTATAGTTAAAGAGAAACTTTCCATGGACCTTCTCATTGTAGGCAAGTTCAGTAAGCAATAGCTGAGGTTAGCACATGCAGCTCCTTGGGCTAAGGACCTACCCGTTTTTGAAAGCAGGGTTTTACGGGCACAGTCACACCCATCTCTTGTACCGTGTCTGTGGCTTCTTTTGCATGACATCGGTAGAGAAGAGTCCTTGTTGTAGATGCACAATCACCCATAAAGTATAAGACACTTGTCATCTGGCCCTTTTTTTAAATTTAAGATTTATTTATTTATTTATACATACATAACTTGGGTACAAGCCAGAGGTGCCGGGGCAGTGAGAGGATTCAGCAGAGACAGAGTGGGGAGTGGAACAGGCAGATTGATGAAGTACACTGCTGACGGGAGCAGCAGGTGAGTCA
>NW_004567124.1:29895436-29957843 GCF_000260355.1 Condylura cristata
GGTCAGGAGAGGTCTGCCGCGCCATGTGGATCTCCTCCAGGGCAGGCGGGAATCGAACTCATGAGGAAGTGGCTTAAGCTTCATAGTGCAGTGCTTTAACCCGCTGCGCCATCAGGGAGGGCCCCTCTGGCTCTTTTAAGAAAAAGTTTTTGATCCCTGAACTACAGAAGCATTCTTACTATGGAAGCTTTGGAATAACCAATTCAGAGGAGTTGAAGATTGAACTATGTAAAGGTGCTAGAAACTTTCATGAACACCTAAAAATAGAGCAAAAGAGCTAGTTTGCAGTCTACCCAGCAAGAGGTCAGTCAAGATTAGGAGAAGAAAAGGACAGCATTGACCTAATTATTATTTGACATTTGCTTGCAAAGAGATTCATTCTGTATGATAAAGCTGAAAAATTAGATGCTACACTGCTGAGAGGCTGCAGAAGAGCCAGAGTGCCTTGGAGTAGGGCATGTATTGTCATTTCTGACATTAATTGTATTGACACTTTTTTATTATTATTTCATCTATACTTTATTTTATTTTATTTTTTACAGATTATTTATGTACACAGAACTGAGGTACAGTCAGAGGTGTGTTGGGTGAGAGGCTTCACCAGAGACAGAGTGGGGATCAGAACAGGCAGAACAACGAAGTACACTGCTGAGAGGAGCAGCGGGCAGGTCAGGAGAGGTCTGCTGCATTATGGGTCACCTCCAGGTGGTGAGGATCAAGCTTGCACTGAAGTGGCTGCGGCCAGCTTGCCGTGCTGTATCCTAACTAGTTGCACCACCAGGGAGGGCCCCTGAAGTTTTTTTTTTTTTTTTTTTTTTTTGTGAAAATGTTCAGACCCCACTCAATTTGAAAGGAAGGGGATCCAATGAAAACTGTTTCACTATGTAGTGTTCACCAGAAGAGGTTTTTGAAAGTTGACTAAACAGATTCAACATAAGTCAAATTAACATTCATGCATTCTGTATTGCCTTGGGTGGTAAAGAACTAGAACCTGAAGATATGCCACCATGTACACTGAAATAATTTTCTGTTTAATCAACTACAGAGAGCAAGAGGTTAATCTAGCAGATGCAATTTATATCTGGGTGGTGTTTTTAAAAGATTCTTTTCTAATGTAAGCATTTGGTTTTTGTCCAATATGAAAGACAAACAAGGAACCAATGTATTCTTAATTTTTTTCCTGTGAAGTGAATCTTGGCTTCCACAGAAGAACTGCAAGAAAGAGAAGGGAAAAAGTAAAAATTTGAAATGTTAAAAATGTCTTTGAAGGCATCACCTAAAGCAAAAAAAAAAAAAAAAAAAAGGAAAAAATAAACAAAGAGACACCCGATTGATTGGAATTGGAAGAAAATTTTTGCCCTCCATACAGCTGATGAAGGACTGATCACAAAGATATACAAGGAACTCACATGACTGAACAAAAACAAAGTAAACAAGCCAATTAAAATAAGGAGCAGAAGAACTTAAAAGACAATTTTCTAAAGAGGATATATGAATGGGCAACAGGCATATGAAAAAATATTAACATGCTTCATAATCAGGAAAATGCAAATTAAAACCACAATGAGACACACCTCATACCAGTGAGAATGGCACACATTAAAAAAAACAAGGAACAACAAATGTTGGTGAGGTTGTAGTGAAAAAAGAACTCTCCTGCACTGCTGGTGGGAATGCAAATTTGTACAACCACTATGGAAAGTGTGTGGAGAGTCCTCAGACTACTAAAAATGGAGCTACCATATGACCCAGCAATTCCACTCTTAAGGACCTACCCAAAGGATACAAAAACATTATTTCAAAAGAAGAAAGAAGACATGCACCCTATGTTTATTGCAGAACTATTTATAATAGGTAAGATGTGGAATCAACCCAAATGCCCCAAAATAGATGAATAGATGAAGAAGATGTGGTATTTATACACAAAGGATTACTATTCTGCAGTCAAAAAACATAAACTAATGTCATTCACAGTAACATGGATAGAGCTAAAAGGGATTATGCTCAGTGAAATAACTCAGAAGGAAAAAGAAAAATACTAGATGGTTTCACTTATAGAAGGATCAAGGGAAAACAAACAAACAAAAAACCAGGTAACTAAGTTAGAGACATTCTGAAGGGGAAGAAGAGGGAAAGGGATCAAAATAAGAGCAAGAAGAGTGGAAGGGCTATGGAGATGGTGCAAGGGTGAATTGGTGGTGGTGGGTGAATTCTATGGGGACTGCACCTGGGAAAAGAAGCTTACATTGCATAAAATGAACAATGATGTAAAAATGAACAATGATGTAAAATATAAATAATTAAATAAATTACATAATTAAAAAAAATCTGTGTAGGGGTTTTTTAACCTGTGAAATAACAGATTAAAGAAAAGCAACTTGGTAATGAAAGGAATTAGCATGAAAGACCATAACATGACCGACATAACATTGTCTTCTATATTTCTCATTTTTCCTCTATTCTCGGTGTTACTCTCCTGCTCTTCCACCTGAATAATGTGATACAGTTGTGCTCACAGGATGACCCAGTCTGTCTACTGTTCTGCTGATTCAGACTTGATCTCTTTAGTGATTCTAGATATTTCCCTTTTCAGAACTTGTCAGTATTCCATTCCTCCAGCGTTCTGGAGATAGCATTGATATTGCTCTTACCTGAGATATTCCAGAAGTAAATGCCTATTGGTGGCACCAACTTTAGGAAAAATTGGAAACTCTAACTCCTATAGAAAACATCACACCAAATGTCATTCCTTGACCAGGGAAGTTACTTCTGCAAAGACTTGGCGGAGCCATATTGGAGCCTGAGACTAAAGGAAGAATATGTGCTCCTATGTACCCATATCAAAATATCTTTCTACAGTTTTCCACAATGCAAAAGTTAATCAAAATCTTACAATTAAAAAAAAAAAACACTATGTGTAAAACCCACTAGCTCAATATCTTTGGTCATGTCTGGAGAGAAGGGGTATTTCCACTAAATGGGTCAGGAGCTGAGCTGATAGTAAAGAAATGTTTACTTTGCACATAAATGTAGGACCATACAACAAACGGCACCCATATTTATTTAAAAATTTGACTGTTCACAATGAATCTTTTAGGCATTACTTTTCTATTCCTTTAAATTTTGTCTTCTAAGGGCATACCATTTTCAGCTCCCTAATCCTGTTATTAAGATATTGCCTAAAAGGATACACTGCTCTTTAAAAAGTAATTATTTTTTCTCATATTCTCCAATAGATGCTAAGTGTAGTTTTTCAAATGTCCTAGGGACATAGAGTTCTACAAGTAGTATGAGGCATTCCAAAGAATGAGGCAGAAGTTTGGGAAATTGCACACTAGTTCTGTTTTGTCTCTGTCTTTCTCTGGAAACTCAGTTATATTAGGATGTTACAGTTCTGACTTCTTATAGTATAGACAGCTGTGGACATGTTTAACTATACTCACTTGACCTTTTGTTTCATCTTGGTCGACAAATGTAGTAAACTATTGCTGAATAACAAATGACTCTAAAACTTAGTGGTTAAAATAACAATAAATATTATTCTGACAATGTCTATGGGTATGACACTGGAAACAGTTTAGCTGAAGCAGATTGCTGAGTCAGATTGCTGAATCCACTTCCAAGGTGGTTGGTAAGTTGGTGTGGTGACTGGCAGAGTTCTCAATTCAGCAAGTTTCACACACACACACACACACACACACACACACACACACACACACACGCACACACACACACACACACACACACACACACACACACACCTTTCTGCAAAACACCTGAATCCTCATGACATGGTAGTTAACTTTCCCTAGCAAGCAATCCACAGGGACAATAGGCAAAAGTTTCCCTTTATGATGATGTTGTCTTAAAAGTCAAATATCACGATCATCAATTCACAACCTTCTAGTTTAAAAAGCAAGTCATTAAGTCCAGTCCATACTCAAGAGAAAGACCTTAGGTTCCAACTTTAAAGGAAAATATGTTAAAGAAATTTGAAAAATCACACAAGACAACATCATCTGGCATGTGTTGTTAAAATAATTTCTTCTGGCCCTCCCTGGTGGCGCAGCGGGTTAAAGCACTGCACTCAGAAACTTAAGCCACTTCCGCATGAGTTCGATTCCCGCCTGCCCCGGAGGCGACCACATGGCGAGGCAGACCTCTCCTGACCCGCCCGCTGCTCCCCTCAGCAGTGTACTTCGTAGATCTGCCTGTTCTGCTTCCCGCTCTGTCTCTGGTGAATCCTCTCACCCTCTGCATCTCTGGCCTGTACCCCAGTTCTGTACGAATAAATAAATAAATCTTTAAAAAAAAATAATAATTTCTTTTGCTTTCTATGCAGGTATATCTACTTGTTGAGGGCAGAAATTCAAAATAGCCCAAGTAGCTGAGCTGTTCACTCTAACAATATGCTTATTGTTTATGGGTGATTTTATGTTGTGCCTGCCCAACTTCCTGGTTACTGCCATCCACTTTTCATTTGGGCGACCCCTTGCCTACAATCTCTTGCAGGCATGGTGGGAATGCGAGTCCTGGGGCCATCAGCACCACCATCAGCCTAGAGTAGGGTACAGTGGTGGGCAATCAAAGCCCTCCAACCCTCTGTTCCTAATGATCGCACCAGTGATGAGCACACAGTCCAAGAGAACTCCCTAATAGTGACACTTCTTGCTGTGAGACTGGCAGATGCCATGTAGCAAGGAGAAAACCATCTGTAACAGGAAGGAGGAGACAGTGGAGAGAAACAGACAAGAAGACACTGATGGACCACCGCTAGAATCTCTTAACCCAGATCTGCCTGAAGGTTTTCAGTTATTGGGACCATTCTTTTATTTTTCATTCTATTTTAAATTTTATTTCAGCCTCCTAACCATTCAGATACAATGACCTCACATATATAATAGAAGTGGTTGTTTCACAGTGCCTTTCAAGCATTAGGCAAAGCTAAGAATATAATTGCAACAAATTTATGGAACAAACAGGTCTGCTAGATATGAATTTATAGAAATGCTGTTATTTTCTTTATTTATATCATTCAGGGTTATGTTTCTCGTTTCTCCCTTTTTTCTTATCCCTAGTTAGCTTTTGCAAGTCTCATAGCTGTTTCTGGTTGCAATTATGTCTCAATAAACAAGCATTTTTTTTTTTTAGCTAATAGAAAGTATAGTGTTATACATTCTAATATTGAATACTCAACCTCTTAGGCAAATTAAGATTTTTAAAATATTTATTTATTGATGCATACAGGCCAGATGTACAGGGACAGTGAGAGAATTCACCAGAGACACAGCAGGAAGCAGAACAGGCAGATCAATGAAGTACACTGCTGAGGGGAGCAGCAGGCAGGTCAGGAGAGGTCTGCTGGGCCATGTGGATCACCTCTAGGGCAGGGATGGAACTTGCACTGAAGTGGCTGTGGCTGGCTTGCAGTGCTGTGTTTTAACCCTTTGTACCACCAGGGAAGGTCAAGATTATTTTTTACCTCCCTGCTTCCTCAGCTCTGGGTCAGATACACTTCATCTTATAGCTAAGCCTTTGTGCACTTTTCCACAGTGCACAGTTTTTTCCCAACACCCTATAGAGCCATTTCCTTCTCTAAGACTTGAGCTTGGGTACAATCAGCAGTCTGAAACAGAAGGAGGTATCTTGCTTGACTGGTACAGCTGGCAAACTGGCATTGGCGTCCTTTTCATTTCATTGAATGTTCAAATCCATATTTTCCTTCTCAAGTTTTTCATGGTCTTTCTGGAGAGCCACACACCTCTGCAGACATACTTCCTGAGACTCCTCACTGGGCTTCCCAGGATAGGTGCTCATTCATTGGTCTGATGCTTATGACTTGGGGTATGACTCCTGGAAGTGCACTCCCACAGATTTTACTTGCTAAACATCTACTCCTGCCACTTCCTTCTCAGGCAGAGCTCAGCAAACCCCAAGTCTTCCCTGAGATCGTGTCTTATCTGGGAATCACCCATCTACTTACTTGCTCTGCCAAATTCTGGAGATTCAGTCTTATCTTGGGGTAGATGTTGCCTACTTGAAACCGCTCAATTTTCACCTTCCATGAATGCCAGCGAAAGCCCTAAACCTTATTGGGCTTTAAAAATCTGTTTATTTTAATAAAAAACAATTTATTTAATAAAAATAATTTAACAAAAATCTGTTTATTTTAGTTAGTACTGGTAATGACCCATAGGAGCTAACCCTACGAGTCAAGAGAGGGAGTTTTAAATTTGCTCTGAGGAGACTGAAAGAAAGCAGAATTCTTTGCTTTGCTGCTTTGTTTTGCTTAATGTGAAATGGTTGTAGTAGAGCAATTGCAAGTGGGTTCCCAGAAACTTGACTGAGAGAGGCAAACCTAATTCCACCTGAAGTTTACCTTTAAATATATTTTTAAGTAGAAAGGGGGATTACAGGTAGTGAAAAAGGTTGAGGCTAATAGTCTTCTTAAATAAATCTAGCTCACCTCAAATGATATACATCATTATTTTTGTATGAGGAGGTATGGGATTTTGTGATAGATATAATAAGAGAAGCTTCCTTTAAGGAGCTTATAATTTGAAGGAGATATGAGATGGATGAGAAGATAAATATGATAAAAGGATATTAAAGTTTTTACATTCATTTTTGTATTATACATTTTGAACATTGCTTCTTTAAAAATAATCAAATGATTGGCACTTGATTTTAGGCTCTTGTATTTATTTGTTTCTTTTGAAATGGAAATAGAGCCACCTTCTTTACTTGTTGGGGCAGAGGCTTCTAACCTTTGAACTGAATCAAATGATCTTTTCTGAGGTTGCTGATGAAAACGAACTGGTGCAGTTGGATTTTGTTATTATTATTGATTAAGCAAATGCCCTAATCAATAGTGTAAACCATTCATACCTAATTTTAAGTGCTCCCCTTTTAATTGCTGCTATTTTTTCACTGCTTCCAAAATTCACTTCTAATGTATCTATTTTTACTTCTTGTAATTCTGTTTTTCCCCTGTGCAAGTTATTCAACAGTATAACTTTACTGCAGTCAGTGTGTCAGTTTTATAACTCAACAAATGTTATTCTCAGAGATAGATAGCATTCTATGATTTTATGATTGTTATATATGTATGTATTTGTGTGTGTGTGTGTGCATATATTTATATGGAGTTGTATTTTCTAACAGTGCCATCATTGCTTGAAGTATTGATCAGGCAGCAGATAAAATATTCAGTGGGGTTCCAAATTTTTATAAGCTATTCTTTAAAAAAAAAATCGAGATTGTTAAAGCTTTAACAATTTATGACTTAAAAAATTTGTGATACAAGTACAAACTTAAAATTCTAGGAATTTTACTGGAAGAATGCTCAAAATCTTTAGTGTCACCTATCAGGGTCTTGTATAAAGAACATAATTCTTTTATGGTTGCAGAAGGTAAATGGGAAAAGAGACTGTAAAATAAATCTTGAAAAAGAAATCCTTCTCTTGCTTCCAATCTTCATTTTGGTAGACTGTATATTTTCTTTTTAAGAAATGCAAGCAGACCTGAGCTTGCAGTGGGAAAGCCATGAGGTGGGGTTGGATATATCTAAGCCATATTGTTATCAGTTGTGTTGACGTTGCTGGGTGTTTCTTTTTTATCCTATATAAGCCACAAGTTGGCTTCAAAAAATTTTGAGTGATTACCAAATCTGTAGCTGACTGTTTCACAGGAGAAAATTCTGAAAATTTAATAGTTAGAGGCAATCAAGCTAATTAAGAAGCTGTTATAACGATCCCGGTCACATGATGTAGTAGAGCTTTACCCTGACTTATTACCATTGATATTAACCTAGAATTTAAAAATATGCCAAAAGTTTCATTTGTAACTTTTGGATCAGGCATGTTTAGGGGGATCTGAGAGATTGTGTCAATAGCCTCCTCACTCTTATCAGAGTCTTGCTTACATGCTACACCTAAAGAACTTTGCTTCCAGTCAACTTCTTCTTATGTCTTGCTATTGACCTCCAAATTCTGTACTTAGGGAAGTTTAGAAATTTGGGATATTTGGAAGTGCAGAAATTTTAGACTTTAAAATACTATAGTAGGTGTGTCATCAAAAAAGCTGGTAAATTTCTCAGCAAAAGCATCTTTCTCAAAGGAATATATAGGGCTTCAAGATTAGGGGTGAGAAAAGGAAAATTTTGATATATTAATCAAGTATGTTATTATTAGGTAAACACAGTGTTCCAAGTGATCAAAGAAGAGTTATTAAGTACATATTCTTTCCTACTTTGGTTATTTAGCAGAAAACGCTCTAATCTGCCTCATTTTATACAGTGATCACCTGAAGGAGTATTAAGAGAAACATGAGTTAGAGAATGTGTTGGGACAGACAATGCTATGGCTTTGATATCACCAAGATTATGGATCTAGATAAGGCACTTAAATAATAATGAAGGCTTTAGATTCTCATGTCAAACGATTCAGTTAAGCACTATAAAGTCCCAGGATGTTCCTGCTTTTACCATTTGATGTACATAGAAATGGAATTAGAAAGATCCAGGCTTTGCATTTATACTTAAAAATCATTGAAATTCTATCTCCTAAGAATAAAGAGATTTAGATTCAAGTGTTTAGGATGAGGACTATGTGTGTGTTAAGTATTAGGTTTTAGTAGGCAACATACTGATCTTTGATGAGGGAAACCAAAATTGTTTCAAATTATATGTCACAGACTTCAGTTGCTCTGCAGAACTATTTTCCAGTTTGGTGAGTTGTTTTATTCCTTGATTCCTGTTTATACTTTTATAATCCAGCTAGGGCAAATGAAATGGATCCTATTCAGTCTGAATTCTCTCTTTGCGTCTTCTGAATTCAGTGGCTTGTTAGCAGTATAGTCGCGCAAAACACACCGGTCTTTGGATTGGAACATTTCTGAGCAGGCTTCATCACAACTCTATTCTGTGGAGGGGATCCATAAGCACTTTCAAGGAGCATGGATTTTATGACTGCAGCTTGAATGCAGCTGTGTCTTTTCCAATCTAGGGCCAAGAGACAAAATGCAACATGAGATTTTTAAACATTCCAAGGCCCATCTGCCATGTAACCCACTTATCTTTGTGGCTGCAAGTTCTTTATTGATCCAAAATGGTAAAGGAAAAAAAAAGCAACAAAGGGGGAAAATGTAGGGGGAGAGAAAAGCCATAAATCCATTCTTTTGTTGTTCTTCCAGCAGCATCTGTGAGCAATTGTCACAATTACTAGTCAAACTGTATTTGACTTGTTGCCAACATGAATTTTCCAAAAACCCAATGTAAACAAACTCTGCAAGTACTTCCTCATTTGCCAAGCCAGTAATTATTTACTTTGTTTGGGCCTAGCATTAATGTCAGTTCAGCTTTACAGCCTGTAATGTGTTTGTTAATGAAATCGTGAGGTCTAAAGCTACATATTAACCTTGCCACCCTTCAATTTTGAGCTCAATAAAGTTGCACCATGGTTTTGTAAACTAGTGTTGGGGGACAGGCAAATGATTAATTATATTTTTCTCTTTTCCTTTATCCAAGCAAATTGTTAATCTTTAAACCTGCCTCTCATTTTAAAGTTAACAAACCCAAATCCAGCCGCCGGAGATATGATATCATTTAGACAAGTCGCTGTGGCTGTTTTGATGCCATATTTGGAAGTCAGCAGCAATGGTGCTTGCGTTCATGTTTAGTAACCTTGCAGACACTGTGTGCTTCTTGAAAGGAAGGAAAATTCCTCCAGGAATCGGGGAATATCAATTTGGAAGGGAAGTGATGGAATGCATGGTTGGGACTCATACTCATTTTGTGGAAACTAAATGAAAGTCAGGTGGTTTGCGATGTTTAAACAATTCAGCTAGTAAAGCGGCAGACAATCCTGATCTTGGTGAAGAAGCAAAGAGGCTGGAAGAAGAAGATTAAGAGCCTGAGGACTTGATATTTTTCTCTTAGTCACAATGGAATCTGCTCTCTTCACTTTGTTTCATTAAATATATATTGTGCACTGATAGTAACATAAAATATAACAGAGGAGAGGAGGAAGCCCTCTTCTCATAGAACTTGTATTCCAATGGGGAATGAGAAGGACAGATAAGAGACAAGAAGACAAATAGCAAGTTCACTTCTGATGTTCAGGAATATTATGAAGTCAATGAAACAAAGGGATGAGACATGAAGTTACTGACGAAGTCACTTCTATTGGGTAGAAGGGGGGCAGCTGAACTAAGACTTGAACAATGTGACAGAATCCCTATTAGAATGGATAGGAACAGGTCCTCACTGGTGGCCTAGGGTTAAGTCTCAGGGCTATCAGCTCTCACTGAGGCAGCCTGAGTTTGATCCTAGGACAGGGAGCTGACCCACATGGCATGGAAGACCTCTCCTTACCTGCCCGCAGTTCCCCTCAACAGTGTATTTCAGTCAATCTGCCTGTTCTGCTCCCCACTCTTGTCTCTGGTAAATCCTCTCACCCCTGTAACTCTGGCCTGTACCCCAGTTTTTCTATGCAAAAATAAATTTTAAAAATTTAAGAAAATGGATAGGGACAAAGCTGTTTAGGAAGCAGAAACAACAGAAAGTTTAAATGTTGTTTGTTGCCCAGGCAGAAGAGGAGGGAGGCATTTGTGGGTGTGTCCTGAAGGGGCTGGGGTGAGGAAATGGGAGAGATGAGCTTGTGTGGTCATGTTCCCTAGAGCACCTCTGGATGTGAAGGAAGTGAAAAGGTTTCAGGATTACACCTTTAAGAGGAGAAATTCATCAGAAGATTAGTTTGGCAGTGTGGATTTGTTTGCAGGAGTGTCAAATAAAAAGGGGAAAGCGGCTGGCTAATACTAGGTAAAACTTTTTTCTGAAAAAAAAATCACTTTTCATAAGCTTCTTCATGACCACCTCCTTCTCTGAGTATGTGAATGCTTAAAAGCCTCAGGAACTGTCTAGAAATTTGACTTACAGTTGATATTTAGTCCTTTGCTGTGGAGTTAACACTATTTGATTTACCTCATGTGGAAATTGACTCCAGATAGAGGTATCTATTTTATCTAATGTAAAGCTATAATGTTTCAGGAAGTTAGATGATTATTTTCCCCTTTATCTCCAGAGAAGGTGTGAATAAATCCCCCCCAAAGGGATAATTTTGTTTAGCATCAGAAACTGATGGTTGTGTTTGATTATGTAGTTCTCAGCTTAGAATAGGCATTTTATGCAAAAATCAATATGAATTATGGAAAGAATCTAGCTTTTTAGTAACACAGTGTAAGGATTTTATAGTTAGCTACAGTAAGGAAAGAAACTACAGAGACAATTTCAAGAATCTTTCAGGAATCCTTTTTCTGGGGAAACACTTTATGCTTAACACTGTAAGTTGATGAAAAATGCACAAATTGGACATGCTCAAAATAAATGGCAAGAAAGAATATAAAGAATCTTATGAAAAAATGTCATATCTTTCCTTTTTTACAGTGTGCCATTTACTGAGCTTTCTCATTTAAAAAAAAATAATATAATAGTTTATCTTTACATCACTTTGTGCCTTTTTTCATCTCAGGTGTAATCCCCATGGGCTTCCCATCACCACATCATCCATGTGCGATCACCACAGTCCAGTGCACTTCACTCTCCCCAACGTTTTTGATCCCATTTCCCATTTTACCCCCATAGAATGTCTTTGGTATATAGTTGCTTATTATCATTATTATTTTCTTCCCTGGTCCTTTTTACTCCTGCTATGCGTAAAACTATCTGGTATTTTTACTTTTCTTTCTGGCTTATTTCACTAAGCATGATCCCCTCCAGCTCCATCCATCTTTCTGTAAAAGGCATGTGTTTATATTTTTTGAATGCTGAGTAATATTCCATTGTTGTATGTACCACATCTTTTTAAGCCAGTCACCTACTTTTGGGAATTTGGGTTGATTCTATGTCTTTCCAATTGCAAATATAGCAGCAATAAACATGGGGGTGTAAGTGGCTTTTTGAGTAAGTATTTTTGTGTCTTTTGGGTAGATAAATAGGAGCGGAGTTGCTGGGTCATATGGAAGTTCCATTTTTAGCAGTTTAAGAAACCTACAAAAAGTTTTCCTTAGTGGTTGTACTATTTTGCATTCACTCCAGCAGTGCAGGAGAGTTCCCTTTTCTCTACATCCTCACCAACATTTGTTGTTGATAGTTGTTTTAAGATGCGCCAAAAAATGTCATATCTTTGTGAGAAATTTTATTTGACCTTTATTGTATACCAAGAGTCCTTGCATCCATACTTTTGGATATTTATTCAGGATATTTGGGATAGTTCTTTGTAGGTAACCCTAGTTTACGAGCAAAATTTTCAAACTGTGATACCAAAACTGTTTTTAAAACAACCCTCCAACCCCAGTATACATAAACCAGAAACAGAACCTAAATTTGTGGGTAATTGGATTTAGCACTGAGCTTAAAGATGAAGGAGACAAAGCATGTCCCAAAGCAGCATATGATAGTCTTAGTTTTATCTGTGCATGTTGTATACCAGACATGGAGGGGCTATTTGTTTACAGTGATTTGTTAGATTTGCAGTGACATTTTATTTGAACTGGTGTCCTGTATCCAAGCCAAAACATCATGTCCAAGGGCTTGCTTTGCTCTCCTCTTTTGTTTCAAATGGAATACTAAAGCAACATAGTCTCTTCTGATAGCCATGTTGGCAAGTCAAACAGGTGGCTTGTGAAACAGGGACCTAGATTGTAGAGCAAGGAAGATAACAGAAGACAATGGCATGTCACAGGTTTTGTGACAGCTGTAGACTTTCTGGGGACAGATACCATAAAGCAAGCACCCTTTGTGGAGAGAATAGATAGAATTCTACTCAAACTTATTGGATTTGGGAGTAATCATCAACTGACTGTCTCACTGCCTATACTTCAGTAAATCCTAGAAATCCTCAGTGATATGTGAGTTCTTAAAAAACATTATCTTTTGGATCATCCCTGGTGGCACAGCAGGTTAAAGCACAGCGCTAAGAAGCTAAAGTCACCTCACCATGAGTTTGATCCCTGCCCCAGAGGTGACCCACACAGTGTGACAGACCTCTCCTGACCCGCCTGCTGTTCCCCTCAGCAGTGTACCTCGTCGATCTGCCTATTCTGCTCCCCACTCTGTCTCTGGTGAATCCTTTCACCATCCCTGCACCTCTGGCCTGTATCCCATTTGTGTATGCGTAAGTAAATAAATCTTTAAAAAAAAGCATCATCTTTTGTAATGATAATCATGAGAAAAGACACAAAGAGACACTTACTGTTTATAATAGGAATTTTAGAGAACCTCTGCCTTCTTGTTTACGGTTCATGAGCCACACATGTTTTCTTCTCTTATGTAATTGAGCTATGCTCTACAGATGGACACTGAGGAACGGTCAAGGCATGTTCCCCTTTTTTCTTTTTCACAGGCTTCCAAATCTTTCCCTTCCCCTTCTTCCTTGCCACTACCCATTGTTGCTGAGAGTTCACTTCTAAATCAGTGATGGCAGTCAAGTTGAAACTAACTTAGTAGACATTGTGACATGGTTGATGATTTACTGTTTTCTTAATTTTTATTTATTCTGATGACAGTAACTTTTTTAAAACTTAGTTTTGCACACATATATTAAACAGTTCTGGTTATGTCTATAAAGTTATGAGTATGAAAATCAGGGAAGATATTTAAAAATGTGAAAAAGGAAAGTGTGTAAAAAAGGAAAGTGTGTTAGAAAATAAATCCAGTCAATGAAAATATACTTGTGGAAACCAATGATATTTTCCAAATTTAAACTAGATTAAGAGTCACCCCAGAATTACAACTATGTCAAAGGCCAGCACTTGGTTTAACTGGTACTGCAGGTTTCAAGACATCCCTAAGGCAACACAGACATTATAGACTTTTCTCTTTTCTTTTCTCTCTCTCTGGCCTGAAATTTTTTTAAGATTTTATTTATTTATGCCTACAGAAATGGGTACAGGCCAGAGGTGCAGGGGCAGCGAGGGGATTCATCAGAACAGGCAGATCCACAAAGTACACTGCTGAGGGGAGCAGCAGGAGACACAGGAGAGGTCTGCTGTACCATGTGGGTCAGCTCCCTGGCAGGGGATTGAACTCTAACTGCAGTATCTGCTGACAGACTCACAGTGCAGTGCCTTAATCCCTTGTGCACACCAGGGAGGCCCTCTGGCCTAAAGTTTTTACTAAGAAACCAACATGTGGCCTCATTCTTTCATGTTCATTTAATATCTAATTGGTGGGAGTTGTTATCTTTCCATACACATGCATATTCTCCTTTCATCTATGCATTTGCTGAATTCATTGATTCATTTTTACTGAGTGCCTATTATGAGAGAAATACCGAGATTTAAAGGAAAACAAGCCCCAGCTTCTGCCTAGGGACCTTATTTCTTAGGCCACATCTGCATGCACTCACACATATCTGCCTGCACACACACTGGTATATAGATGGCCAAAGTGTTTTCTTGGCCAAATTAGAGGGTTGCATGTGTATGTGTAGTTTAGTGGTCAGAGTGCAGAGAAAGCTTATTTTTCTCACTTAACCCAGAAAGTATCTGAGATTTCTGTGCCATGTACAGAAAAACAAAACTAAATTCCCTTTTTCTCTTTAGAACAAATAGCATTGGACATAAGGATTAAAAAAATATTAGCTTTATGTAATTCTACTATTAAGTATCCTTAACTATTCAAGTCTCAAAACAGACTTTCTTTGTAGGTATTAAATTAGTTGTAATATCTCTCCCTCCGAATAATGAAATGGCAGACAGATTCCTTCACAGTTCTGCTAAGATCTAAGAAAGGTGAAGAGCCTATCTCAAATTTTACAAATAAACACATTGGTGTTTGTGGTTTATCAGTCTTCCTATGTAGAGCTCCCGAATTGTAATTTAGAATGAAAAACCTAGCTGCTCTCAATGTTCTGGATAAAATTTCTTTTGTTCATTTGGTAGGTAAAATATATTTATACAGAAATGCTTGTAAGGTACATTTGTTTATAACTTGGATTCTTCCAAATATTTTTTAAAGATGTTGGCCTGTATACATTCCATAACTGAAATTATGTCTAAAATTAGTTACAATACATAGAGAGAATGGCTTCTTTGTGTATGTGTATTGGGGTTTATAAGTTTATGTATCACCTCATGTCTGTAAGAGGAACAACTTCACAATCATACATGTTATGTGGCATTATAATGAATTTTTCCAACAATGTGACAAGAAGCCTATTGAAGACAAAGATTGTGATATTATTCATTGCTACAGCTCCAGTACCTAACTATGGATTGAAACATAGCAAAACTTTGAATAAATAAAATCTAAAACTTAGCCATGGAAGGGTTACTTACAATGGTGACAACAAAGTATGATTTCTAACGTGAAATGCATCCTTAATATTTTATTGAATGATGTTGGTTTACAACACTGTTGGTGACAGTATTGATTGATGTTTGAGATGCAAACATACTGTCACTTCCTAATAGACAAACTGACACTAGATGATGGCATCTAGTGAACATACAGAATCTGAATATTTGCTACCATGTTTTGAACTCAGTTTGAATTACACTCTGTGTGCCAATGGCTTTATCTGTATTATCTCACTTAATCCTCAACAACAGAAAACATAGGTAAAGAAGTAATGGCAACTGTGATGTGGTAGCTGAATACAAACTCCATGGGAGTGAGGATGTTTTCTGTTTTTGACTCTGTTACTGATCTGTCTCTGGTAACTGGAAGGATGCCTGGTACCAGAGATGAATTTACCATGAACAAAAAGACTGTGCTTGGGGCTTGAGGGAAATAAAAACCTTTAAGACAAGGCCTTTACCCTAGAGGCCTAGAAAGAACATTTTGAATGTATTTAGCATGTAGAGGGCATTTGTAAGCTGGTGGCAAAAGCTGTATCGGAATATTTGGGACTAAAGCCAGGTTGCAATGGGCTGAGAATGAATCCAAGCTGTGGAAGTCAGCAGAATGTACTGCACGTTCTTCTGAATAGTTTGATGAAGAGAAAGAGACAGGGGAGTCATCTGAAGGGAAATAGCATGGAAACAAGATTTTCTTCTTACCCATTTTCTCCTGAGACAATTGAAACCATTATTAGTAAACTGAGGGTAAAGTAGTGGTGGAGAGGAATGTTGCAAAAATAAAAGGAGGGTATAATCTAGTTACAGCAAGAAGCAAAAGGAGATAAGAACAAGATAATGTTATATTGGCCTACCCAAACTTTTTTGAAAATTTAAATAAATCCTCCTTTTTTTAACTCTGCCTCTTTATAGCCTCTGTGCTATCTGGTAGAAAGTTTTGCTTAGGCTGCTAATACAGCTCTCATTAAACTGATTATCCTGATTCCAACACTGATCAGAAAGTTAATACAGTTATTAATATATTTACTAAAAAATTGTTCATCAAGTGATCCATGTTGCAAAAAAACTTGGAAAATACAGATGAGCACAATAAAAGTTTATATTTTTATACTGTTTCTAAATATATCTCCTTATCCTAGTATCAGTAGAAATCATGACTCTAATCATCACTGAGTCAACCTCTCACTACTACTTACTGTATTTTGAAAATTTTTTAAAATTTTTCTAAAATAAGTAACATTATAAAAACTATTATGTCTTTAAACAATAAATTTTAGCAACTTTTCAAGTCATTATGCATAATTCTGTCTCATCCTTTTATTTTACTGGCTAAGGAGAATTAAAATGTGTGTGTGTTGTATTGAGTAACCTCTTACTGTTATTGTAGTGTTTTTAGATTTTATTTCCTTTTTTTAAAGATTTATTTATTTATTCATACAGAACTGGGGTACAGGCCAGAGATGAAGAGGGTGAGAGGATTCACCAGAGACAGAGCACGGAGCAGAACAGGCAGATCAACAAAATACACTGCTGAGGGGAGCAGTGGGTGGGTCAGGAGAGGTCTGCCTCACCATGTGGATCTCCTCCGGGGCAGGCAGGAATCAAACTCATGCGGAAGTGGCTCAGGCCTCTCAGTGCTGTGCTTTAACCCACTGGGACACCAGGGAGGGCCTGCTTTTAGACTTTATAAACAACTATCCACAACAACCTTTAGAATACTAGAAGTAAATTACCAAGCCAGAAAATGCACCATTTTATGGCTTGCAAAAATTTTCCTGATTGTTCTCCACTGAGGTTGTACCAATTTATAGTTTCATCAAGAGAATATGAAGATGTGGTGATCCATACCCTGGTTAATTTTAGGAACTAGTATTAAAATTCTTTGCCAATATAAATTTTATTTGATAATACTTTATTATGGTCCTGTTTCACATGTTCATTATAATAAGGCTGAATATATTTCTCCTTGTCATCCCTTAGTCATTTACTTATATAGTTATTTGATACATTTTACATTAGGGTTGAATTTCTTCCTCAGTGTGTTACAAGTGCTTTAAAAATGTAATGTATTGAAATATGAACCATTTATTAGGCACTTATATTCTATAAATATTTCCCCTTTTTGTCATTTGCCGTTTACTTTAAATGATTTAGATCAACCATAAGTTTCAAAAATGTGATGTATTAAAGCCTTTTTCTTTATACATTTTACCTTTCCTGTGAAGCTAAAGACTATGTAAATGTTCACCTAGTGTGTTCCGGGCTTCACGTCTTACATTTGAATTTTTAAATATTTTCAGATTAATTTTGTTGTATGATGTCAGATGTGCAGTTAAGAGTTTAAGATTATTTTAAAATGTGTTCAGCTGTCCATATATCATATATTGAATAATCAATTCTCTTCCCTTTGATTAGCAGTGCCATTCCTATCACATACTAATTTATTTTAAATACTTCATTTTAGGGCTAAATATTATACCATTTACATTAATATCTCTGCCAGTCCCTATAATGATATCACATTGTTTATCATAGATTTCAACATATCATTTGGATAAAATATCATCTTTTACAATTAAAAAAAAATAACTCTTTTACATTATATACCACAATTAATCACCTGGGTGTTTTGGCAGCTGTGGCCATATAAGAGGACACTATTCAACATCAAAAAGGGACAAACTGGGCTCTCCCTGGTGGTACAACGGGTAAGGATGCAGCACTGCAAGCTAGCCAGCCGCTTTAGTACGAGTTCAATCCCCATCCCTGGAGGTGATCCACATGGCGTAGCAGACTTTTCATGACCTGCCGCTGCTCCCCTCAGCTGTGTACTTCATTGGTGTGCCTGTTCTGCTCCCCACTCTGTCTCTGGTGAAGCCTCTCACTGCCCCTGCACCTCTGGCCTGTACCCCAGTTCTGTATGCATAAATACATAAATCTTTAAGAAAAAAGGGTCAAACTGCTGACACATATTACGTCTAAATGAACTCCAAAAAATTATGCTAAGGCACAGAGATTTCGTAATCTATGAGTTTAGTTAAATGGACTTTATCTACATCTAAGTAAAGCAAATTTTATAGAAACAGTGAATGATTTTTGGTTATTTAAGGACTGAGGGTTTTAGTGGGAATTAACTGTAAATAGACATGAAGAATCTTATTGGGGGTGTTGACATTGTTTTAGAACTGATTTAGGCAGACGACTTCACCATGACATAAGATTACTAAAATCTACTGGATTTTGCACTAGAAATGAGTGAACTTTATCACATGTAAAATATACTTTTGGGAGGCAAGTTAATAAAACATTATCACTGTTTTGTTTGGGATTTGGAATTATATTATATTTATATATTAATTTGAGAATTAACATCTGGTAATATAAAGTTTTCTTTTCAAGGATATGATATTTTTTTCCCAGGAGATGTTTATAACTTCCTACAAATCCACATTTGTCCTATTAACTTCTAGGACCATTAAGTTTTTGTTTGTTTTTTAGATGATTACTATCACTGATCATTTCTCCCTATTAAATAGAATGGCTGGTAATTGATGAAATAGTAGGAGAAAACTTGATTTTTATGTATTAATTTCAAGAATAGTTCCAATAATGAAATCCCTTCTTAGTTCTAGCATTCCAGAAATGCACCAAAAGTTGTGAATTGTATTAACAATCTAATTGACCTCTGGTCCAGAGATTTTATAATGATAGGTTATAGATTTAGCCATGACTTTAATAATTTCACTGAGAGTTTTTCCCAAAGATGTTAGGTGGAGGTTATTTGATCCTGACGGTTCATCAACGTCTATTTTGTCAACTTGGTTTAAATTTAGAATACCCCTCCGGCATCAAATCTTAAATCTATGATCTACTAATGCGAACATGGAGTTTTAGAGTGGGCAATTTTATATCTGCATACTTAGTAAATCAACCATCTAATGTATAAGTGATTATAATTTCATCAAATTAAAGCATATGTCAAGAGATCATAATTAGAACACTGGCCATCAGGTAAATTAACAAACCATTTGGTTGGGAATAGAGCAATTAGCATAAGGATAATCTACTCTGTTGCTGATAATTATTGAGCATAAGACACTTATATCTACATATTCCTTTAAATATTGAGCGAACTTTACCACTATAAAAATATTTCAGTTGCTTACAAATGGTTTCTGACATATTTCCCACTTAAATATTCTGTAATGTACTATTGTACACTCCAGTTACCAGACAAGAATATATGAGAAGTTAGAAAGGTTAGGTGGTGGCAAATTTTAAAAAAGAACAAAAAAAAATTGAATATGTTAAGAAATGTTAGGTAGTTGAAGATAGAAGTGAAATTGGATACATTGGAAAGCTCTGGGAACTGTAGTTTTAAAATGAGAAAATTACATAAAACAGAATCAAAATGGTAATATTAATCTGAAGCTTTTCTATCACATCTAATTTATTTAACTTAAAGATTTCTCTTTTTTATGAATAAAGTAGCAAAAGTTGATGGTATTGTCCTATCTGGACCCTAATCATTACACTATCCCAAAGTACATATGTTTTTGTATTAATCAAGGCTTTAATTCCATGCAACAAAATGTGACCCTGGGCTATTTAAGCAAAAAAGTATTTATTTTAAGCATATTACTGCATGATAGTCCTGCTTGTTTAGAATCATAGTTAATTTCATTAACTTTTAATCATTGCATGTCATAATATAAAAAAGCATTTCAGAAATCTACTGAATACCTGTTTTATGACAGTTATAAATGCTTCCCTTAACAGTAGGATCATCTCTAAGCCAACATGCAAGTGTTCACAAAGATTCCAAAATTGCTAGATTGCAGCCTCAGCTTGTCATTAAATTGTTAGTGCTCCAAGGTGGAAGCCTACATCTCAGAGTTAGTACTAAACTTCTGAGTTGGTAGAACAAAGAATTAGAAGTAAAGGGTAAAAATGAGTCATTATTTGAACAATGAAGCAAGAGGTGACTCTTGCTTAGTGTCACCTCTCCTATGTTTATTGCTTGGTTTTCAGATGCTTGGGATATTGCTAGGAAAAGAAATATTGGTCAGGAGCAATATTATGTAGGATTTCCTGGTGGAATATAAAATGTTCAGAAATTTACAGATTTCAGAGTCAGGTATCTCAACCTGAGTTGAGTTTAGGGGTCTATAAATTAGAAAAATGCTCACATCCAGATTAAGCTAATTCTGAAATATATATGAAAATATAAAGGACTGAGAGTAGCTAAGATGTTGGAGAAGGAATGCAAATTAGAAGGGCACAAATTATACTCTTGAGACTGGTTAAAATGTTTAACATGTGACAGTACAAGTAGTGACAACTATGTGAAAAAAGAGGAATTCCCAAGATGTTTTTCCAAGTGTAAATTTGATTTATTCAGTTTGGAAAATAGCTTGGTAATATATATTAAAGTTGATTGTATGTG
This sequence comes from Condylura cristata, assembly GCF_000260355.1. NCBI lineage: Eukaryota > Metazoa > Chordata > Mammalia > Eulipotyphla > Talpidae > Condylura > Condylura cristata. The sequence continues at coordinate 29,916,240 of NW_004567124.1, forward strand.
TACTCTATGATCCATAAATTCCACTATTGTTAACAACATTTATAATAGCCAAAGGACTACAAACACCCTTAGTGTCTACCAATAATGGAATAACTAAAGCAATCATATGGTGGAATACTATACAGCAATGAAGATCAATACACACACAATGTCATAGATGAATTAAAAAGTATATTAAGCTAAAGTAGAAGATTTGAAATAAAACACAATATAATTCCATACACTACAGATCAAAAGTCAAAGGAGTGTTGACTTATAGGTGAAGAATGAGTTTTGATTTTGAAGGGACACATGGGCAGTGTATAATTCTCTGGAGTTTGTAATGTCTTTTTTCAACCTGAATGGAATTTTTGGGTATCTGCTTTAAAATTGTTTCTTCTCGGCCCTCCCTGGTGGTGCAGCGGGTTAAAGCACTGCACTAAGAAGCTGAAACCACTTCCGCATGAGTTCGATTCCTGCCTGCCCCTGAGGCGACCACATGTGTGGCAGACCTCTCCTGACCCACCAGCTGCTCCCCTCAGCAGTGTACTTCGTGGATCTGCCTGTTCTGCTCCCCACTCTGTCTCTAGTGAAGTTTTTCACCACCCCTGAGTCTCTGGCCTGTACCCCAGTTCTGTATGCACAAATAAATAAATCTTTAAAAAAAATTGTTTCTTAGTTTATACAAGTATCGTTGTGCTTTTTATCTCCTAAATAGTTATAGTTTATACAAATATAATTAGAAACCAAAACATAAAACAGTCATTTTTTTGAGCATTTAGATGGCAGATGAAATGTATATTAGTGGTTTTTGACTAAGGGATCTCAACTTGGTTATCAAAGCAGCTACATACTGGGAATGGAATTTATGGTGCCATTATTAAAATAATTATGAGCATATTACAGCCTCTAGTTTAGTGATTATCCTGTGCTTTCGGAATGGATGACTGAATAAATGAATGTGTGAATGAATGAACAGTGTGTTCCAGTGAAGTCTGTTGACTCATTGCAAAGTCTAATGGCAGATTAATTCCTTGCTAGGGAACTATAAATAAATATTAGGGAACAATAATCCTCAGCTCTCTAGACTTTGAAGTAATTCTTCTATAAAGTGTTTAAGAAACAGGAGACTTCTTACCTTAAAGAAATAGGAGAAAACTGAGTTCCACCCAAGAACTACTGAATCAATTTGCTAAAATGCAGCTTCACCTGGTGTGTTAAGAAGCATCAGGATTATTCTGATATATTTATGTCCACATAACATAAAGGATATTGAATAAATAGTTTGTTAGTCCCAAATTTATCTTATCTGAAATTTGGTAGGCTGTTTTTTTTTTTTTTCTTTTTCATATATGCCCTCTGATCAATTTCTGCAAAATATACCCCAGCAACTCTCTCTACCTTTTGTTGGCTACATACTTCTATTCAGAAGCAAAATGGCTCTCCATGGTAAGCAAATATGTAATTAAGATTTTCTTTGGTTCAGTGAAAATATGCCTCTCTATTCTAAAGAAGTCCACAGGCAAGGTTCAGAGTAGGCAAGGTTAGATATGATGGAATTATCAGTTAATTATTCAGGGCCTTCCCTGGTGGCGCAGCGGGTTAAAGCACAGCACTAGGGGGGGGCTGAAGCCACTGCAGCATGAGTTCGATCCCCGCCTGCCCCGGAGGAGACCACATGGCGTGGCAGACCTCTCCTGACCCGCCCGCTGCTCCCGTCAGCAGTGTACTGCGTCGATCTGCCTGCTCTGCTCCCCACTCTGTCCGTGGTGAATCCTCTCACCCTCTGCATCTCTGGCCTGTACCCCAGTTCTGTATGAATAAATAAATAAATCTTTAAAAAAAAAAAAGATGGTGCTTATGTGATACTCTGTTGTCTTATGCCTAAGGATTTGAGCAATTCATGCGGTTTACTTCAACCTTGAAAGTGGATTTGTATGAGAGAAAAGGAAAGTGCTGAGAATTATTTTTTTTTCATCTAACATCCTCCCTTTGACCACATAATAGTCCAAAAACTCACACAAGCAATTCCATATGGAGATAAGGAATGTCTAGCCAAAACAAGTTGTTCAGCTTATTAGCCTTGGGCTGAATAAGTTCCTCAGAATATCTGGCATGGCTGCTCCATTTAAACAGGAGGGGTAGAATGGCTGTGTTTGCCTTTTCTTCCTCCCCCTAGAGTTTTAGATGAGAAAACAAATGGTTAGTGAGGCGATGCTGTGGCCTGAAGCCGGGCGCTCCACTGTTTCCCCTCAACATTTGCAAAGACTCAAAAACGCAGTAACTCAGGTTTCTTTGGACTTGTCCAGCTGCAGAGAAGGGCACACTGCACAATTTTATTGTCCTTGAGTTTCACATTTGATCCCGCTTGGGCAAGATTATTAAGTTGCTTTGGTGCGAATCTTGGCAGAAAAAACTCTTTTCTCCCCAAATTTGAAATACTATGAACAGCAAAATAAATTGGTTCCAACTGTAAACTCCACAGTACAGGAGATGCAAGGTAGAAAGAGAATTACAGTACATTTTATTTCTGAGATCTCTTTGTGACTAAATTTAAAAAACAGGCTGCAAAGAGTAGGGACTATAAAATGGTATGTAAATTTAATTGTAATGCAATTTAAGGATATTCCCCCCTCCCTTTCAGGTGGGTAGGCAACTTAGTTGACCCTTTCGTCTCTAGTTCAACTATTAATTGGCATAGCATGTGGTTATTTTGCCTGCCCATTTTGGCATCATTTTGATTCACAACTAAAAGACAGGTCAATTAATATTAAATTTTCCAGGAACTCTTACTCATTGTGCACATATGGTCAATAATTCTGACTTGCTGGTTCTCTCCTTTGGCATTCCTGCTATTTCTCTTTCTCTGTCCTTCCCTCCTACCCTACTCCTTCTTTCTTTTAAACTGCTAAAGATGTATAATATAAAACTCTTTTATAAACACAGTTAATGAAAGAATGAATTAAAAAATCTAGATGACCATCGATTTCCAGATAGGTGCCTTTTTTTTTTTTTTTTAAGATTTATTTATTTATTCATACAGAACTGGGGTACAGGCCAGAGGCTCAGGGGCGGTGAGAGGCTTCACCAGAGACAGAGTGGGGAGCAGAACAGGCAGATCTACGAAGTACACTACTGAGGGAAGCAGTGGGCGGGCCAGGAGAGGTCTGGCTCGCCACGTGGTCTCCTCCGGGGCAGGCAGCAGGCGGGAATCGAACTCATGCGGAAGTGGCTTCAGATTCTCAGTGCTGCGCTTTAACCCGCTGCGCCACCAGGGAGGGCCGATAGGTGCCTTTTTAAAACTTATTGACTGTGTTTTGAGGGAGATCATCTAGTGAATAATTCTGCTTTCAATAGCTTGTTAGCTTGGCTAACCCAGCATGACACCCAAATGGAGGACCCTGGTGGTAGACCATGTTCAGGTAAATGACACATCCACTTGATCTGCAATGTAATTTTATGTCACATCAATCCAGTCCAACAAAACCCAGGAAGCTGAGAGACACTTCCAGGCAGCAGTTAAGAGCAACTGTGGCAACCGCCCACAACAGGGCTCATTTTGCATGGTTACAGAACATTTGCATGGTATACAATTTGCCAATAATTACCCTGATATTTTGACGGGGCTTGACTTGCATATTTGTAAATATTTGTGGTTGCTAAGTTACCAGCTATACTTATTTGAGTTTGTGTACCATGTCATTTTGTGGCAAAAGAGATGTTTTAGACTTCACAGCAAGGGACTCCTACCTTCTAATGGTTGCCTTCTCAGGAGTTTCCAATAGAAATCTTTTATGCCATGTAGTGTACTGAAAAAAATCGCATGCTTTCAACAACTGAGGTTTTCTGGTTTATTATGTTTTAAATTTGTTTTTGTTTTTCTTCCTCACACACAGACTGTTTATATAGAACAGATATCTTCTTAACTCTTTTATTCATCCTTTAATTTAAATTTAGTTCTCTAATTTCCACCAGACCCTATATTAGGTTCTTTGGCTAATTTGAGGATATGTTCCAACTTCTCCTAATACCCCTAGGATGGAAGATAAGATCCACAAAAATAACGTAAGTACATATATAACCTAATTGCCCCCAGTCCTTTGTAGTCCATGAGGAATGAAACCTCCCACTTCCTCCCATGGCAAATCCAAGGTTTTCCAGAAAAGGAGTACTTCTGGGTTTACAAACTGGGTTGTCAGTTTTAGTTATTATGAAGCATCTAACCTGCCTCTCCTCTTTTAGCTAAGCTTCCCTTATCATCATCTTCTTTGTATGAAGTTCCTTAAGAAGCCATAACATTCATTCATTCATTCTCAGATGCTTACTGTTTCCTGTAAGTAAGCCATAAGCACAATGGAAAAAAGCCATGACTCAGTATGTGTATATATGTGTCTGTGTGTGTGGTGAGGAAAGGCAAAGGACTGCTTTTAAGTGGTGGCAAGTGCCTCAAGTGTAGTAGAGGAGCTTGAGGCTGGCAGAGGGTATTAGCACAGGTGGTCAGGAAATGCATCTCTGGATGGTTGAATGATGGTGAGAAGTTGCCCTCGAGGCCAGTGACTATTAAGAGCAAGCCGATTGCCCAGCCAAGAGCACTGTGGGTACCTTCTTCCATTTCTGCATATCCTCATGTTTCCAGAAGCGTTATGGATTATGAGCATACTCCCAATATTTGCCATACTTTGTCTGCAGACTCCCAAATAGCATACTAGTTCCGAATTGCATAATGAAGGCAACATTAACACAACTTCTTTAGCTCTGGGTACCTCCACTGTCTTCATCTCTCCTTATCCCCAGAAACTAATCAGTCTTTGTGAGGACTAAAACCTACACAACTCAGGGCCTTCTTAAATAAAAAGAACACAGATATAAAATTTGGTCTAGGAAATTAGAAAGAGCTTGAGCTTATCTTTTTTCCATTCCAAACAGGAAACCCAGTGTACACCAAGACCCACTAAGGGTTCTCTGCTTTTATCTTCACATTTCTCAATACAATCTCACTTTGTACATATATATAGAATGCTTTTAATTAGTTTTTTTTTAAGATTTATTTATTTATATATACAGAACTGGGGTATAGGCCAGAGGCTCCGGGATGGTGAGAGGATTCACCAGAGACAGAGTCGGGAGTAGAACAGTCAGATTGAGGAAGTACACTGTTGAGGGGAGTAGTGGCAGGGTCAGGAGAGGTCTGTCAAGCCATGTGCATCACCTCTAGGATGGGGATCGAACTTGAACTGAAGTGGCTGATTCCCTTGCAGTGTTGTGCTTTAACCCACTGCACCACTAGGGAGGGCCAGAATGATTTTTTAACCATATGGTAGATAAGGGCATAGTGAGATGAAAGTTTGGAAGAGGGAATGATTGCATCCTTATAGCGATGACCAATGGATGCTTTGTGCATATCTGAGCTACATATTGTAGGATAAATATCTACATACTCTAAAAAGATGGGACAACTTTCCTGAGTGCCTCATCTCTGGATTGTCCTTCCATATAAAACATAACCCTACTAAGATCAGTTTACAGTGGAAGCTTCATTTTACAGATGACACTAATGGTTAAAATGATATAAATATTATATTGCATAAGTTCCTTAACCTGTTTAAAGCATTTTCCCACTCAACTCCCTCTTTATGCCATGTTGACTCTCTTTTGAGTAATGGCTAATGGCATAAGAATGCAAACCCAGAACAAACGTGAGGAATAAACCAGCGAGGGGTGGACTGCATCAAGGAGCAGCAATAAATAAATAGAGTCAGAAAAATTGCTCAGAATCAGCTGACTGAAGGCTTACATGTTATCCAGCCAGTAGCACTTTATATTGTTTAAGCCTATCAGCAATATCACAATTAAGGACAAGTTCCTTCAGCAGAGCCTCTTGCTGTATGTGGGTATAGTAAAAAGCAAATTGTAGTGAAAATAAGAGTTTCCACTGATTTCTATCAGGATTGCACACACACTGTGATGTCAACACACCCTGATGCCCTTCACCCTCTGTTCTTTTTGTAAAACTTCTATCTATGAAAGAAGCAAACAATGACTGTAATAGCGATTATAAACTTCTTCCCAGAGAGACTGGGGAGTAAAGACCTAAAGGGCAAGGGGAATCTCACATCACAGAAAAGAGAGAGTGCCTCCCAATTTTTGGTTTCATCTTTTCTTTCAATCATGTGGAGCAGTCACACAGTTGTTCTACTTAAAGGAGAAAGATAGCCCAGAGCCAAATCCACAGGGACAAATGGAGCTGAGTGTTGAGTAAGAAACAGCTACTCTGCTCTATGGAGGCCACCTCCAAAGCCTCTTTTCATTTGGGACAAACCCTGGAGTAAGGAAACAATGTGGAAAACAGAGAGGAGGATGACAACACAAGTCTCCCAGCTGAACCCCGCGGTCTCATTGTTGGTGGGCTGTCAGCATCTTTCCAGCTGCTTCCTCCTCGCTCCAGCCGGGCGTGTCTGGGAAGCTTCACACACTTTGATTCAAATTGCATTTTGTTATTTTCCTTGAGGGTTTTCTCATCTGGGATCCCATTGGGGGGGCTGGCAGAAGCATGTGTTTCTATTTTTTTTCAAGATTTATTTATTTGTACATACAGAACTGGGGTATAGGCCAGAGGCTCAGGGGCGCGAGAGGCTTCCCCAGAGACAGAGTGGGGAGCAGAATAGGCAGATCGATGAAGTACACTGCTGAGGGGAGCAGAAGGCGAGTCAGGAGAGGTCTGCCGCGCCATGTGGTCACCTCCGGGGCAGGCGGGGATCGAACTCATGCGGAAGTGGCTTTAGCTTCTCAGTGCAGTGCTTTAACCCGCTGCGCCACCAGGGAGGGCCCTGTTTCTATTTTTTTTTTTAAGATTATTTATTTGTACAGAACTGGGGTACAGGCCAGAAATGCAGAGAGTGGGAGGATTCACCAGGGACAGAGTGGGGTACAGAACAGGCAGATCGACCAAGTACATTGCTGAGGGGAGCAGCGGGTGGGTCAGGAGAGGTCTGCCGCCCCATGTGGATCTCCTCTGGGGCAGGCAGGGATCGAACTCATGCAGAAGTGGCTTAAGCTTCTTTGTGCTGTGCTTTAATCCACTGTGCCATCAGGGAGGGCCAGCGTGTGTTTCTATTTTTAAGATTACAATAGATGTTGGAAGAAATGTGAAAGGGAAGGCAAAGTTGAGGTCCAGTGCCAGAGAGAAACTTTGGCCTACTTGGTAACTTTCAGTGGTGCCAACCTCCATCTGGCAATTAAAACTTGATTTTGCTGTCAACCAAGGGAAACAGCATTCCATAGATTCTGCAATCTGTTGTGGGATAGGAACAATGGAACTCATTGGACCACATAGAGTTACTGAGATTATCAGAAAGGGTTTATCCAGGTGTGCACAGTTGTGCTTACTTTACTCTATAACATGAACTGCTGAGGGAAGGAGATACATTTTTTTTGTACCCATCACTTGGCCTAAGTATAGATTGAAATATATCTAGAACAGAATGTGTACTAGGAATATATCCACACATTTATAGGCAATTGCTTTTCAGCAAATCTGCCAAGTGACTTCAGTGGTGGGTAAAGAAGCACCTTTCAACAAATGATGCTGAATCATTCAGACACCAAATATCATTAAGGCAAAAAAATCAACCTCTGAATCTACCCACCATTTTACTTAAACCTCATTAAGTCAGAAACTTATATGTAAAAACTAAAATGTGAATCCTTTAAAAGAAGATAGAATATTTTCATTAACTTGAGGTAATAAAGATGTCTAAGATAGGACAGAGAAAGGACTAACTTAAAAAATAGATACTTGGATTTCATCAAATTAAAAACTTCATTTAAAACCACTGTTATGAAAATGCATGCACACACCACTGAATGGAATAAAAGTCATAATAAATAAATCAGACAAAGGAATTCTGTCCCAATTATATAAAGAAGTAAAGTAGTTAAAAAATGGCAAAACACATCACCAATAAACAATGGTAAACAATGGATAAAAGCCTTGAACAGACACATCACAAAGACAACTGAATGACAATTCAATAAGCACATGAAAACCTATTCAAACCCATTATTCATCAAGAAAATGAAAATTTAAACCATGATTATTTACCACTGTGCACTCACCCCAAATGGCTAAAATTAGACACCACCAAATATTAGTAAGGTTATGAAGCAGCTGGCATTCTCATACATTACTGGTGATACTGTAAAATGCACATGTAGGAAAACTATCTTGAGTGTTTTACTTAAAAACCTATACCACTTTATGATAGAGAAGTTCAATAATTTCATCAATTAATCCATAGAAAGTAAAAATTCATGGCTAAAGATGTTCTTTCCTGGGCCCTCCCTGGTGGTGCAGTGGGTTAAAGCACTTCACTAAGAAACTAAAACCACTTCAGCATGAGTTCGATCCCCACCCTGGAAGTGACCCACATGGTGCAGCAGACCTCTCTTGACCCGCCTGCTGCTCCCCTCAGCAGTGTACTTCATTAATCTGCCTGTTCTGCTCCCCATTCTGTCTCTGGTGAATCCTCTCACCACACCTGCACTTCTGGCCTGCACGCTAGTTATGTATACATAAATATATAAATCTTTTAAAAAAAATGTTCTTTCCTAAGAATACTCATAGTTGTTTTATTCATTATAACTCCCAAATGTACCAAACCAAAATATCTGCTGCAGACTGTATAACCATATTATGTTCATATATATAATGAAATACTACTCAGTAATAAAAAGGATATACTACCAATAAATAAATAACTCATAGAAAACACATAGTCTGATTTTTTTTCTAAGAAAATTCATAACAAGCAAAATTAAACTTTAGGAAATAAATCAGACGTATGTTGCTCGTTTGGGGATGAAGGTTGTGGGGGAAATGAACATTAAGGTGTTGAAAACTGTCTTCATCAACTTGAGTTACTAGACAAAATATCACAGGCTGGGAAATTAAAGTAACCGGAAATTATTTTTCAAAGTCCTAGAGACAGAAATTCCAAGAAGAAGGTGCCTGGCAGGGCAGTGACTGGGAAGAACTCTCTCCTTGGATTGCAGATAAATGCTATTTTCATGTGAGGTTTACATGGAATATTTTGGTGAAGAGAGAAAAATTGAACACACTTTAGGATATTTTCTTTTAAGGCACTATCCCATCATGACCTTGCTAAACCTAAGCATCTCCTAAAGGTCCCATCTTCAAATACCATCATTTTAGAGTTTTAATACAAGAATTTTGAGGAGATACAATTGGTCTGTGGCAGAAATATCATGTACCTTGATAGCATGCACTTGACAAAAATTTCAAAACACACACTTAATATCTATGCATTTAACCATACATATTAAACTTGAATGACAAAAATGTATATATATTCAACATTAATATAGAATGACATCCATAATTTTATATATACATTCAAAATTATATAGATTAAACTTCATTATGCATTGTGTATATATGCACACAAAATTCATTTAACATGTATGTCTGATATAGTCAATGAATGAATAGTATAAAATGCAAAAGTAAGAATTTCACTGAGATTGAAGGGCTCACTAAATGTAAAATTTTCAAGGACAAGAAGAAATTCTAAAATAATTTTTGTATTTCAAAGAGATGAAAAATGGATTGACATCACACATCTCATTGGCATTACTATATGATCATAATAAACCTAGAATTTTATGCCTAGATGAACCAATATTCAGCGTTTGAAGGACTTAGGTGTCCAAGGACTTAGAAATACTATAAATACCACAAACTAATACTAAAATGATTACTAAGAATAGCTAGCAAGCAAAAAGCACATGAATAAAAACAAAGTACCATAAAAATCAAACTATAGGCCCTCCCTGGTGGCGCAGTGAGTTAAAGCACAGCACTAAGATAAAGCCACTTCAGCCTGAGTTCCATCATTGCCCAGAGGTGATCCATATGGTGAGGCAGGCCTCCCCTGGCCTGCGGCTGCTCCCCTCAGCAGTGTACTTTGTCTATCTGCCTGTTCTACTCCCCGCTCTGTGTCTGGTGAAGCCTCTCATTGCCCCCACACCTCTGGCCTGTACCCCGGTTTTGTATGCATAAATAAATCTTCAAAAAAAATCAAACTATAGATGTAACTAGAAAGTGTATGGGAAAAATGACAAATAAAACACAGAATTAATGTGCAATAATTGGATTTTGGTAAGTGTATTATATTTTACTAGGGTAACATTGGTTTATAATACAGTATATGATTTGGGATTATAGGTTCACACCTCTTTCGATATGTGACCCCACATAATCCCTACCACTAAAGCACCCATAATCCCTCACTATAATCCATTGGGTCCCTCCCCTCCAATCCCTCCTCTTGTGGTCATCTCAGTTTAGTCAAATTTCTAGGGTTGTTTGGTGTTTTTTTTTTTTTTCTTCCTGTTACATTATTTCTTTCTATTCTATATAAGCGAAAGGATACAGTGTTTGTCTTTCTCCTTCTGACATATTTGGTTAGCATAGTCCTCTGCTGTTCTGCCCATGTTTTCACAAATGACAAAACTGAGTAGTATTCCATTTAGTATATGTACCACATCTTTGTCCCCTGACCTGTCATTTGCCTATGACTATCTACTTTTCTCAGCATCATTTATTGAAAAGACATCCCTTTCTCGACTCGAAATATTTGTTAACACATGCAATTGTGTATTTGGAAATTAAAGGCAACCCATGAGGGAGTTCTGTAGAAGACTAATGACATTATCAATATCCAAAAAGACTCCAATGATTATTTTGAACACCAGCAATGACCAGCTAAGGTGGCAAAATGAAGAAACACCCTAATCACAATCAGCACAATAATAACAACATAGAAAAAAACTGAAGACATATACAGAATTTGAACAGAAGGATCTGTAACATAACTGAGAAATAGGAATAAAAACATGAAAGTGAAGAAAAATATAATTTTCTTAAAAAAGATGAATCAGGGCCCTCCCTGGTGGCACAGTGGGTTAAAGCACAGCACAAAGAAGCTTAAGCCACTTCTGCATGAGTTCGATCCCCGCTTGCCCTGGAGGCAATCCACCTGGCGAGGCAGACCTCTCCTGACCCGCTCCCCTCAGCAATGTACTTTGTCGATCTGCCTGTTCTGTACCCCGCTCTGTCTCTGGTGAATCCCTCCGCATCTCTGGCCTGTACCCCAGTTCTGTACGAATAAATAAATAAATCTTAAAAAAAAAAAGATGAATCAACATCACATGCAACTGCACCCTAAAGTAACCAATAAAATCAAAACAACCGCCCCCACCACCCCGCCAAATCCCAGTGGCATGTTTTAGAAACTTGACTAAATGATGTTGATATTTGTGTGGAAAAATAAGCATAGATTATAGATTACATAGAAAAAACGTTCAGCAGAATGTAATAGAAGGATTCACCTATCAAATATTAAGGTAGGCTAAAATCAGTTATTGAAAGCATGTCTTCTTGCCAGAGCAACAGATACAATGGAACAAGATTTATGATATTAAACATTGTTGTTATGTGATAAATTACATCTCTCCCAAATATATATATAGAAATCCTCAACCCCAGGTGCCTCAAAATATGACCTTATTTAAAATAAGATTATTATATGTGTAATTAGTTAAAATAGGATACAGTCACAGGGACTAGGGTAAACTCCTAATCTAATATGGTTGATAACCTGATAAGAGGAGATTAGGACACAGAAATACACACAGGGGAAATGCTAATGCTACCTGCAGATCAAAGTAGAGACTGGGTAATGCTCCTACAGGGCAAAGGATGTTTTAGATTACCAGAAGCCAATGGAGACTAGCAGTCGATGTAGAAAAGACTCTTCCTCTGGAATCTCAGGGTCCACCCACCCAGGACCTTGACCTCATATTTCAGACAATACATTTTTGCTATGCAAATGAATCAGTTCCTGGTGCTTTGTTATGGTAATCCTAGCAAACTAATCAAGTTGGGAAATTTGAGACTGTCAATATAGTCGGGACTATCAATAAAGGTGACTAAACAGCCATTTGGAGAAATAAATTTCTTATCTACATTCTTCATACTGAATTCAATCATGACTGTTATCAGTGTTTAATGTTTAAAATTAAAAGATATATATATATATATTAAGATTTATTTATTTGTGCATACAGAACTGGGGTACAGGACAGAGGTGCAGGGGCAGTGAGAGGATTCACCAGAGACAGAGTGGGGAGCAGAACAGGCAGATCCACAAAGTACACTGCTGAGGAAAGGGGTGGGTGCAGGGGGGTCAGGAGAGCTCTGCCATGCCTTGTGGATCACCTCTGGGGCAGGCGGGGATCGAACTCATACAGAAGTGGCTTTAGCTTCTTAGTGCTGTGCTTTAACTCACTGCATCACCAGGAAGGGCCACTATATTTTATATACATGTGTTTGTGTAACATTATTTATACTAGAGAAAAAAACTAAAACTCCATCAGTAAGATTGGTTAATTTAATTATTCTCCATTCATAAATGGACATGTCTTCTTCCATTAAGATGTGCTTAATCTCTATTTAATAGTATGGAAAGAACAATGACAATTGTGGAGTGAAATTAGCATATTCAAAAGGGCATGCATAATATATTTCATGCTTGTATACATACACTAACATGTCTGGTCTTCTGAAGTCTAAAAAATATCAAACAAAATTATAATACTTGACACAATTGTGATAGTGATAAAATTTAGGATGGATTTGAAATTAATTTTTCTTTTCTGTACTAGATGAAGTTTCACTTAGAATAATTTAAAGAATTATTAATTATGAGCAAACATTTTTCAATTATTTATTGTTTTCCTCAATAGTTCTATTGTAGGAATGTTAAGAAAATAATCAGAAATGCATACATGGATTTACATACAAGAATATTTGTTTATAATTTTGAAAATTAGGAAGATCTAATGTAGCATTGTGGAATTTGTTACGTAAATTGCTCTCTATTCAACTAACAAAATATTCTGCAGCTATAAAGTAGAATGTATTAAATAGTACATACTGTAAGATTCTAACTTGTGAGGGAATATATATGTATATATATGTGTGTGTGTGTGCAAATACTGAGAAAAATTGGAAGACAGAGCAAAATACTACATTTTTATTACTGAAGGGTAAAATTATTGCAATTTCTTGTAACTTTGTATAATTATTATAGAAGATAATAGTTTGAATATATAGTCAGTTTGTTTTATAGATAGGTTTTTTTGTTTTTCTGTGCTATGAGTATATATGCAAACTAACACAGAATCTATATACATTATGGAAAAATACAAATCTGGGATAAGATTTCCTTTTTCCATCCATTCCCAAACCCATCTTCCTTTTGTCACATGTAGCTCAACCAAAAGCTATACCCAGAGCAGTAAAAGTGCTCTGTACTCAGCAGGAATCAAAGACCTGTATCACCGGGAAACAGAGAAGCCTTTCCAGAAAAGAAGCTCTGCCTTCTTCTGTCCTTGCTTGTCCCCTTTCTTTTATGTTGCTACTTTTGGAGATTAGACTTTTTAATTGTAGGATTTGTGAAATGCCGTTTTCCTTCCAACAGTTGTGTTTATGGTATATAATCTATTAGCTGCCTATATGCCAACATTTAAAAGCATTCTGATGGATAATACTCAGCAATGGATTAATCTTTTCCAACATCACCCTCTTAACCTGCAAATGTACATTAGTGGGGGGTGTAATGCCTGCTCTGACATTTGTTTGCAATGTATCCAGATACATTCTGGAATGCACATTCAGGTTTCCTGGCATTGAAACAGACAGGCGAGTCAGCACTAAGACATATAGTTCCCACATGTAGGGTCAAGTCTGCAGAGTTCTGCTGCATGGCCTTCAGAAGTTGTTCTCCCAAAGTTTACTCTCTGCTCATCAGCCATACTATCTGAAGACCATCAAGATCATTGGAGAGTAAGAACTAAGACATGGTTTGGGCTTCTTCTGGTGTTTTCTCACATCATTTGGTCAGGATCACTTTAAAATTTAGGCCCATGGAAGGCTGCCTTCCAGAACCTTCCAAAAGTTTGCCCTCTAATTTCTCTTACAGTATCTGAGATTTCAATTTCAAATTGTAGTTTTACCATTTGTTCTCTGTGAGAACTTGGGTAAATTACTTAGTGAGTAAGATTATTTCCCACATCACAGGGACTTGGGGAATATAATTCATGCAGGGTAACCAGTGTAGATATGGAGAAAGAGAAACACTACATATCTGTGGAGCCAAAAGATGTATTTTGAGGATGTTGTCTTTGACTTCTGTTAAGAAGTGGGAGTGACCCTCCTTGGTGGCTCAGTGAGTTGGAGTGCTGCACTGAGAAGCTAAGTCAAGCCATGGCCAAGTCAATGTGAGTTTGATCCCTGGCCCCTGAGGTGATCCATTTGGTGCAGCAGACCTCTCCAGTCTCTCCAGCTGCTCCCCTCAGCAGTGTACTTTGTCAACCTGCCTGTTCTGCTTCCCACTGTTTCTGGTGAATCCTCTCGCTGCCCCTGCACCTCTGGCCTGTACCCCATTTCTGTATGCATAAATAAAGAAAATCTTAAAAAAAAAAAAAAAGAAAAGAAAAAAGAAGTGAGAGTAGTTGATATTTCCCTTAGGTTAACTGACATCTGCTCGAAACAATAGACCCAATGGGAAAGGATAATAAAAATGCATGTGTCAGGAGATCAAGGAAGCAGTCTTTTGCTAAGCAATGAATCTAAGCTTTGCCCACAATTATCATTTTCTGGCTTACATTTTTTTTTCTTTTTGCTAGCACTTCTAGCAAATACTAGCAATAAAAATTCTCTTATAAAATAGTTTGTATACTATTTTATTTATTGATGTCACTATCTAGTCTGATTCAAGACATTTTCACCTCTCTGTTAAGTCATTTAAAACAAGAGCACTACATAAGTACTACTAAAATTAAGGTCAAAATATAATTGTTTTTCTTATATTTAGTCAATTTTTCAGTTTCAGTTGACCGTCTTAGTTTTGAAACAGAAGAGGAGGTTTAGTAGGCATAAACCTAAAGGTCATTCAGATCTTGGATTGTAGCTTGCCCTAACAACTTACAAGGTGGTTATTTTAGGGAAAGTCAGTTTATCTTTTCAGCTGGGTACCTTTTTTATTAAATGAGGATGATAGTTTCTCTCTTAAAGGATTAAAATAAGAATTACATCAAATTAGGTGTAGGGAAATGCATCTGTCACAGAGTTTGATATGTTGGCAGGCAAAATGATAATTATTTTACTTTTCATTCCAACTTTATTGTTTTGTCGTATTTTCAATAGAATTGCTTTGAGGAGAGGGGGCCAACTTAGGTCAGTCATACTTGGTAAATAATTAAATCACAAGGTAAATGAAAAGGAAATTGTAATTATAAATAATGATAAATGTTAATTATTTTTCTACTTAGATATTTATTTCAAAATGTGAGTCATTTTTGAGAGAGGTTAATATGTCTGCATTGGTCATTGAGCACAAGGCCTGCAACCTGTCATTACTTTCTCACCTAGGAACTAGTTAACTCTACTTAATGAGTTGCTTATACACAAACCTCAGCTTATTGACTCTCTAGAACACACCATGGAAATCTTTGAGACCTTTACGAATGATGGCACCAGGAAGTACTTCTAGAATTTGAAGTTGTGTTAGGTGATTGGGGTAGGTTCAGGAAGTGGGTCTGTGCATTGATTCGATAACATTAATAAGAGTAGTGCTATAGTTATGTATTTTAATAAGTCTTGAATAGAAGTTGAGAGAAATATAGTAAGACAAAATGGGTGGGTCATTTTTTTAGGCTGGGGTTAAGTACATCCTTGGTTATTTCTGTGAGCTAGTCTTTTGTGAGAAGTCTTTTTGTCTTGATTCATCATGATCAAAGAGGGTCTTGTCTGATGTTGGTATTAAGTGAAATTGTTTATATCCAAGAGAATACAAGGGCTTAACAGTGGGTGCCAGACCAGCTCATGGCAACATCAAGACTTAACTGAGGGTGCCATGTCACTTCCCAGCTGATAAGGACTGCTTTCCTCTATGAGCTTCCCATTCTCAAAGGATAACACAGGACAAGGAGGCATCCTTAACTGATTATTTTGAGTTTAACTCCTGATGAAATTATTCTAGTACTGAGAGTTTACAAACTTTTTTCATAGCCACATCATGTAGTTATATCTATCTATCTATCTATCTATCTATCTATCTATCTATCTATCTATCTATCTATCTATCTATCTATCTATCTATATGTTAAAGATTTATTTATTTGTGCATACAGAACTGGGGTACAGTCCAGAGGCTTAGGAGAAGTGAGAGGCTTCACCAGAAACAGACTGGGGAGCAGAACAGACAGATCGATGAAGTACACTGCTGAGGGGAGCTACGGGTGGGTCAGGAGAGGTCTGCCACGCCATGTGGTCACCTCTGGGGCAGGCGGGAATCGAACTCATGCAGAAGTGGCTTTTAGCTTCTTAGTGTGGTGTTTTAACCCGCTGCGCCACCAGGGAGGGCCTATCTACCTAGTATTTTTAATCAGTTCCATTTTGAATTAAATTAATATACTTTATAAAGAAGATTTACATTTTATTTCATTTGTTGAAAATAGATATTAATATTATTCAACATAGGAGGTAAGTGTAAAATAAAAAAAAAAAAGATAATATGTCTATCTGAATAACAACAGCCTGCTGAACTTCTGAGTCTAAAGAGTGACTGGTTTTAAGTGTAGTCCTGAAATGTAAGAGATTTAAAACTGTAATGAAAAAATGATGTTGTACTTGATATAAGTCTTTGAAGGGTTGAAAAGTAAGTAAACATGAAAATAATCAATTATTATGATAGCCTCCACTATTTGATAGGAAATCTGTGTGATATCTAAGCAAATACACTCACTGTTTTTAGATTATTTACATTTTTACCTGATAGTACACCTTTTACATTTTGGGAAACACCTGTACATGCTGAACATGTGATAAATCCTCTAAGTGTAGAATATCCTGAATTTTATTTGGTTTTGGTTTTGGTGATTCAGCCGAACAACCTCGTTGAAAGTAGTATGCCAATGTGAGTTGAACCCACAGAAAAGAGAGTGACTCTAATTCATATTACTAACTGTTCAGATCGGTTACCTTTGCCTACCAAGGAGAGGGATTTATATATGACATGGGGATTTACACCAGACCTAACTTATGCCATTTTGCAAGTGGTCTTTTGCTGTTTGTAATCATCTGTATTTCCCTTCATTTCTCAAACCATTTGATCAAATAGCACAAAAGAAATAAATTAAGTCAAGTAATATGACCATTGGGTGTGTCCCCTAATAACTAAAAATGGAACATTGACCATATCACTTGCCTTCATTTTTTTTTTTTTCATCAATAGAGTTAGAAAGCCCCAACCCCACTCATGTAATTATTGTAGAGATGAAACCAAGGGATAGGTTACTTTGAATAATAATATTGTTTTCTAATAAGGATTCAAAATCATCTACTCTAGGCAACTTGTGCTACCCTCATAGCTTTGCAGGCCCAGAACATGAAGACTCCACATAGCCTTTTGAATCATACAACAGTTAATCTTAAGCATGTGACTTTCATGATCATCTAAACTTTAGCTGGAGATTGAATGCTAAGCCATTTTCCTTTCTTTTGAACTTTGAAGGCCTTTTTCCAGATGGTGTCATGTGGTACACTGTTTGTGTTATAGTTTCTGATGATTTTGAAAGCTCATTCCATCAGAGATGCCTCACTGCCCCACCAGAGACCCAGAATAGCCAGCCTTCCCATATGTTTCTCCCTCCCTGCACTCTTAAGTGCTTTTGTTTCCTTGCCTGCATAACAAATATAAATATGGTTCTGGACCTAGATTTCTCCCAGAGGAGCAGACTTCAAAGTGAGTATGAGGTCTCTGAGGCAGGCTTTTCCTTTGTCCATCTGTGTGCCCATGGCCAACTACATGTCTGGTTTTCTTAGTGATAGAGTGATTAAAGGAAGTGGCAAAAGGAGGGAGTGAGGGAGAATCCAAAGAGGTTTGTGATTATACAGAGCTGAAAGTGAGTGAAGGAAGCAGGACAAAATTAAATTTTCCATCTGGAACAACAAATTGGGTTGAAAATGACAAATTTACTGCAAGTAGCAGGTTAGCAGCAACATGACATCAACACATATTCTATAACTTTGCATGTCATTATTTAACATGCTAATATATCACTATTATATGCTCATTACTGGCAGCAGCATCACATTGAACAAGAGATCATTATTTACTTGAGGGCCATGTCAGTGACTGATGAGGATCGTATAATGCAGCAGCTACCCTAGATTTTTCATGATAGAAATGAAATAAGACTTGTTCTTTTATGCTGTTTGTAAGTTGAACTTGAGATATGGACTGAGTAGAATGTTCTTCCAATTCTTTCATGGGGGTTTTAATATCAATTTCAGCCTGTGTATATAAAATTCATCTGCTTTCCTCTTTCTGTTATATTTTTTTACCATTTGCCTTTCTTCATCTTCCTTTGCTTTTTAAAGTTTTTTTTTCCATTTTCTCTTTTTATTTGTTTTGAGGAGAATTTCTGAAAGTGTTGTATGGCCTACAGGTATGCACTGAATACCTACTAGGCTCTCCAGATATGGAATTCTCTGACTGTTGAATTTCAACTGCCTGCCTTCAAAGTATTGCACATAATAAAATAGGTTTCTGA
Organism: Condylura cristata; assembly: GCF_000260355.1. Classification (NCBI taxonomy): domain Eukaryota; kingdom Metazoa; phylum Chordata; class Mammalia; order Eulipotyphla; family Talpidae; genus Condylura; species Condylura cristata. Next base: position 29,934,918 of record NW_004567124.1, read on the forward strand.
ACATCCTGTTTTCCTGCAATGATAGATACCTTTTGATGGAAGAGATGACAATGAGCAAAGTGTTAAGAAAGAAAAGTTATCTGACTGTGGCCTCCTTTCAAGCTGGGTATGCTAGCTTCCTCCAGTGTGCCATTAAAAAAATTAAAAAAAGCTTTAGTTGTGCATACAAGAGCTAGCATGTAGGCCAGAGGTGTGTGGGTGTGGGTGGGGGGTGGTGGTGAGCAGATTCACCAGAGACATACTTGAGGGATGTGGGGAGTAGAACAGATGTATGTACTGAAATACACTGCTGAGGGGAGCAGTGGGAGAGACAGGAGAGGTCTGCTTCACTATGTGGGTCAGTTCCCTGGCCAGGGATCTAATTCATGCTTCAGTAGCTGTGGAAAGCTTCATAGAGCTGAGACTTAACCCCTTACACCACCAGGGAGGCCCCAAGACATTTTGCCACTTTGTAATAAGGTGCCTGGTACATAAAAAGTGCTTAGTGTGACAGAGAGAAAGCTAATGACCCTCCATGGAAGATGATCACTAAATACTTTGTGTAGTGAATAAACAGATAAAAATGGAGTCAAAAATGTAACATAATTGCTTAACTTTTATTTTCTTATCTCATTTAAACTTTATCTTTTTTATTTTCTCAGGTAAATGTGAAAATACTTGAGAAAAAATTGGTACTAGTTACTTGAAAGCCAACTTTCTCTTATTGTTCACCCTTAAATGCTGGGGGTATAAAACAATCTATCACACTGAAGTGATTGAGAATTTTAAGCAGTTATTACCACAGAATCTTGTCCGTGGGAATCTTACCCTCTTTTTAACTTTTCACCTTCTTGACTATATTCGGTTATGAGAAAAAAAGCCTGGTCAACGAAAACATATTTTGAGAACAGTATTTCTTGTTATAGTTTTCATATTCTCTCCTGTTAGAAGCACACACATCATGGATTTGCTATTATGACTAAAGCTGCAATAGGGTTGGATATAGGTTAACCAGAAAAATTTGGGATTATAAACTCAATATCAAAGTTGAGGAAATCCCTTGTCAACTTAGTTTTTAGTAATTCCTAGTAGATCATTTAATTCTGGAACTGGTTTTAAGAAACACAAGTAGAACAATTCATCCTGCCATAGAAAGTTGACATCATTTTGGAACATTGACTGATTTATAATTTTCCTGTTCGTCATTTTAGTTTCACATGTTTGCAATTCAATACTGGCATATAATCAGTTCTATATTGTTTATTTTTCTAACCTCATTATCAAGTTAATTCCCCCACAAAAATTTTTTGTATTTATTAATCTGAATGTTTATTGATATTACTACTACCAAAATCTTAATGGAAATACTTTATAATTTTATTTGAAAAAGTACTATGCTTCAAAGAGCAGATGATTAATGGCTTGTGCAAAGGTTAAAGAAATACTTGTAAATCTTATATCACTTTATGAATTTCCCGATCTTCTTGCTAAAATTGTGGCACTAGAAAAAAAAAATTAACTTAGGAGTTTAGTGAACATTTGGTCATATTTGACCCAAGAAAAAAACCCTCCTTTAAAAAAAATTCATATATAAAACTGTTTTTCATTGAGCACAAGGAGGTTATATGCATTTGTCTAGAGCTACCTTGCCAAATACTACTGTGGAATGTTAATTCATTTCTCAATCCATGGACACAGTGAGGATAGGGCCAATGTAAAACCTGCCTTGAAAGCTTGCCCTGCTGGTGAGGTAGATGAGATTTAAACATCTGTTCCCCACGTCTGCTAAGGAGCTCTTGCCAACCATGCATATCTGATAGATGATCTAAAGTACTCATTATTTACTTTATTTTTCTGAAGGCTGATAGGGAAAATAGGTCCAGAGTAGTCAGTAGAGAAAGTTAGACTATTTGTGATCTGTTTTCACATAACAACCTTAGAAACTCAACTTATAGAGCCTACTTACATCAACATTCTGATTTTGACAAACCCAATAAAACATTTTGTCAGTAGTGGTTTTTATTCCTTTAATTCTCAACCTATTTAAAATCTAAAGAGAACAGAGTCCATATATTTTGTCCTTATTTATACTTAATCCATCTATACAGTATTTTGTAAGTGTAAGCCAATGTCCAAAAGTTGTTGGCTTATTCATTTCTAAATATAGAAATTTATTTGTCACAAATAAATTAGCATGTCCATAGGAAGTTTAACACTTACCCCAAAGTATAAAATAATAGCAAATTCCAAATATGGAAATACTATATTGTAATTATTCATTTAAAAAATATATATATATATATATTAAAGAGGGATTATCAGATACAAAGCTCTAGGCAAAGATTACTTGGTTCATTTAAATACACCATATATATTCAAAATATATTAAATAGATGGTATGTAACAATATAAATATTTGTGTGTGTATGTATGGATATAATACACTACATGCATATGTATACAATGTGCATATATAACACTACATTTACAAAAAAGAATATATATAGTATATATATATATATATATTCTTTTTTCCTATATATATATATTTTCCATATATATATACATATTGGAATCCTTAACCCCAAATCCATAAACTGCTTTTGTTCATTTCGGCATCCTGCAGTCCGCTTTTTCTTTCTGAGATACATATTTTTATTCACATACAGTACTTAGCCATGGAAATAGAAGGGCAGCATTATGCCCCAAACTCATTCTTAATATAATCCAAATATGTTTCCAACATTGGGTAGTTAAAGGGAAAGCTAAAAATTGCAAAGTCTGAGCTTCCTATCAAAATTGGGTCCTTTAGGATTTTCAGTCCTTAGGAAGCTCAGCTTCCTGTTGAGGGTGATGGTCACTGGCCAAAGACGAAGCTGGACCCACTTCTGGGTGCTCCCTGGAATTCCATCAGCAAGTAATCTAACCTTTCATCACATTCTCTTCCTCAGACTCTGTGGCATTTGAAACTTGCTTCATTTGCTACTCAAGGAATTTCCAACTACTTTTCTCCTGTGCAATTTTATATTTATATGGGCTTAAGTCTATTTTACTTATTTATCTAAGATAAATATAACTTCTTCAATAGTGACTTCTCAAGATAATAAAATGATACAGGTTCTAGTTTTATAAATTTATATACTTTAGAAAGTAAAGATAGGCACATAGAAGCACAAAATGCAATTTAAAAATCGAAAAGCTGGGCCCTCCCTGGTGGTGCAGCAGGTTAAACACAGCACTAAGAAGCTAAAGCCACTTCATTATGAGTTCGATCCCCCACCCCGGAGGTGATCCATATGGCACGGGAGACCTCTCCTGACCTGCCCACTGCTCCCCTCAGCAGTGTACCTCATCAGTCGGCAAGTTCTGTTCCCTACCCTGTCTCTGGTGAATTCTCTCACCGCCCCTGTACCTCTGGCTTGTACCCCAGTTCTGTATGCATAAATAAATCTTTAAAAAAAATTGAAAAGCTGAAAGTTTGTGGCAAATGCTGTAAGCAAATCATGAGGCAACTGATTAGCACTGAAAAACAGGTGTCTTAAAATAATGCACTGAGCAGAGATTCCAATTCTTAGTGGCCATAAGTTCTTGATCAAGATCATTGACCTAATTGAGCCTCAATTTCTCCATTGGCAATACTATTGATAACTGCTTTACAGAATTAAGGTAGTGATGACGTTGTATATCTACAGACTTAGTCTGGTAGCGAGCATACAATTAATGCTCAAAAATACTAGTCAGGGGGCCCTCCCTGGTGGCGCAGCGGGTTAAAGCACTGCACTAAGAAGCTAAAGCCACTTCCACATGAGTTCAATTCCCGCCTGCCCCGGAGGTGACCACATGGTGTGGCAGACCTCTCCTGACCCGCCCACTGCTCCCCTCAGCAGTGTACTTCGTAGATCTACCAGTTCTGCTCCCCACTCTGTCTCTGGTGAAGCCTCTCGCTGCCCCTGAGCCTCTGGCCTATACCCCAGTTCTGTATGCACAAATAAATAAATCTTAAAAAAAAAAAAAATACTAGTCAGGAAAATCTTAGACCTAGGTAAATATTATGGTTCTTTTATTAAAAGTGAAGACATGCCTTTAACACCCTCCTTTCAGTGTATGCAACGCATGTAAGTATTAAGGAAGAGGGTTAACCACAGCACTAAGAAGCTAAACCACTTCATCATGAGTTTGATCCCCGGCCCCAGAGGTGACCCACATGGTGTGGCAGACCTCTCCTGACCTACCTGCTGCTCCCCTCAACAGTGTACTTATCAGTCCGCCTGTTCTGCTCCTCACTCTGTCTCTGGTGAATTCTCTCACTGCACCTGAGTCTCTGGCCTGTACCAGAGACTGTATCCATAAATAAAATCTTAAAAAAAAATGTATGTACTAAACTTCAGTTTTCTTTCTGCTATCAGCTTATGATTGTTACTATTGCTCTTTGAAGCTTTGTCATTTTATTTAAAAGGCTTTTGGAATTATTTTAAAGGTTCATTGGAGAATAGATTTTCCCTGTTTAACAGAAAATTAGAACATACAGATGTTGCAGAGAGGGAGATGTGGAAGACATTGGACAAAACCCTCAAGAGCCCTTTTGATTTACAATGTCAAACTGTTTTACACAGCTTTTTCTCTCTACCCCTTTCTCTCATTTCAGAGCAATGTGATAATTAATGGCAATGTCTTTCGCGAGTGTTACTCAATTTAGTCTAATTTACCCCCCCTTACTTGTTCATGATCTGGTAGACATGTTTTATTCACTATAGACAAGTGTCATTAATACATCATGGTCATCAATTTGCTTTAATAATCTCTTTGTTCTTTTGGGAACTGGAAGGACAGTTTTTAGATAGAAAGATAAGGTGTGAATTAAAAATAAACTATTTTGGAATTTTGTTGTGATCTTTGTTCTAGGTATATTTACTGTGGGCAAAACCAAACAATAAGAGGCTACCAAAAGAAACAAACAAAAAAATGCTGATCCTTCCTATGGGGTCTACTGAACAATGCACCCTCTATCACCTGTACCCCAACATTTTAAAAATTAATTTATATGTGTTTTACTTCATTGTCCATTTTTGTATAATGTTTGCTTTTTTCCATATCTTACCTATTATAATTAATGCTGCAATAAACATAGGCTATTCCCCCAACATTTTTGAGGCCATCCTTAAAATAGTCTTAAAAGTCCTCAAAAGTTGGGGCCTCCCTGGTGGCCTAGGAGTTGTCTCAGTGCTGCCACTGCCACAACCTGAGTTTGACTCCCAGCCAGGGAGCTGACCCAAGTGGTGCAACAGACCTCTCCTGCCTTGCCAGTTTAACAGTGTATTCCAGTGGATTTGCCTGTTCTGCTCCCAACTCTGTCTCTGGTGAATCCTCTCACCTGCAACCCCTCCTGCTGAATTTTTGACCTACATCCTAGTTCTTGTGTGCATAAGTAAATAAAAATAAATCTCTAAGGAAAAAAAAAAAGTCCTTAGAAGTCTCCTCCAAAAGTGATTCAATTTGTGAACCATTGTAAACCATTTCCCTTCATTAGATCCCACCATGCTATTGTGGGGCCACTTCTTGTGTCTGCTTCCTCACTGGGTCACGAGTTACTTGAGGGTAGAACCACCCTGCCTATGCCTCAGAACCTAGCTGGGCCTACCACACAGTGAATGTTCATGAGGGTAGGTTACTGCACACGTGAAGGTATGTTAAATGTTTGAATGTAAAGTTTGAGAAAGCATCACAAAATAGGAATAGTAAGGAACATTAGAAGGAAAATAACATTACTTTACTGGACATAAAGATTCATATAGCTCGACTGGGTCTAGATAGAGACAGAGATCAGAACAATTGTGAAGATAAATTAATAGGATCTTTATTTTATTGGAGAAGGTGTTTAAGTTACAGGGCTCCTTATGAGAGTTGGAAGACAGGGAGTTCATATTTCTGGCATAATATTCAGTGTTCAAACAAAGGTCAAGGTGATTACAGAAATGTTCTCATTGGTTATGAAGGAAATGGAATATTCTTCAGAGCAGTAATTAGGTAACTTTCCAGTTTGATCACATTTTACTGATTGAAATCTCTTAAAAAATAACAAAGGAGTAATAAAAGGGTAAACAAATTAAAAAAATACACATTTGTACTATATATAATTTAGGGAGGACTTAAAGTATCTGAATATTGAGTATGGTGAATATTGTGGTAGAATTAGCAAAGTTTGGGGTATAGAAAAAAGTGGTTTGGGAAAGATAGACTCAAATTTCTGTAAAATTCCAAATTTCTTAGTTAGGCATACAGGATGCTTCAACAGCGTGTGCCTAGATCACACCAAACCCTGTCTATCTCTGTATTTAATATGTTTGTTCATTTCTCTCATAGTTCACTCATAGGTGGCACATGTCTGTTACAGATTTGTTCCCCTACATGTACCACTCTTCAACCATTGCTCATACCTGGCCTTTCCTGGGAGACTCCCAGCTCATCATCACTGTGAGTCATCCAGGTGTCTGTGCTCTGGTGGTTAAATAGATCGTATCATTTATCCCTCTGTCTGCCAAACTAGAAAAGCTTTTCCTGGAAATCAGGGACCACGTCTTAGGTACGGTTATATTTTACTACCTATCACTATGCCTGTTACAAAAGATGTATCTGATGAATAAATTAATGCTAAGTATGTTTTCAGACTTTGGGAATAAAAAGCAATCTAACTGAAAATATGTCATTTTTAAAGATTTGGACATGAATGGGTTTTACTCCTTGTGGGGAGATGTAATTGAGGCAAAAAAGAAATGTGAAAGAAAAAAAAAAACAGGCTCTAGTAAACAGCTGAACCCTCAGAACCAGAGGGCAGGACTGGTCGGCTCTGCAATTTTTGCCACAATATAAATCTCACTCGGTGATAAACTCAAAAAGATGTACAACAGAGCTTTCACAAATCAACATTTTCTAGGTATAGGAAAGATCCATTTAAAATTTAGGCCTAGCAGTTCAATACCTTTTCCCTCAATAACCATAGCAAGCAGAAGGTATTTAACTTCATGAATTATAAAATGACAAGAAATATTTCTGTATTGGTTGTGGATACAATCCCACAACAGGTTCAAAAGTTCAGAAGCAGCTAATACCCAAATTTATCATAGTAAATGTTATTCCATGAGCAACATTTTTAAATAATATATACTTTAAATTATTGAAGGTAAGCATCAACAGGTAAGAACATGGTATTTTTATGTATCCTCTTCTTTCCTAAAATGCCTCAGCACTTCTCTAATATTCCTCAGAGTAATAAATAATAAAACTATGTACACTTTAATATTAGTGGATAGCTGCTTGGTGTGTTATATTGTAAATGGATTTTTAGATTTCATTTCCACCAAATATAACAATTATGATGTAACACTGACTGAATGCTTGTCTTGTGCCTGCCATTACAGAAGAATTTTATACATATTCACTCACTTAATAATCTTATAAAGTGATTTCTATTGTCAACCCCATTGTACAGATGAGAAAACTCTAGAAAGCATAACTTTTTATTTTATTCACTTTTTTTTTTTAATCTCTAAAGCTTTACTTATTCTGTTGCATTTGCCTGAAAGACTTCTCTCTCAATCCTCTATTCTAGCCTCTCTTGAAAGTCAGGTTTAAACCTCTATCTTACATTTTTCTGCAATCTTTTCAGGTCTCCAAGCACTAATCTGACTCTTTTGCAAATATTCACTAATCCCCTCTTCCTCTCTCCCTCCTTTATTAGATATTGCTATCTTCGGAGCTCTTGCATCAGCTATAACGTGATTTGGATTTTTGCTTTACATGTAGGCTGGTCTCCCTAATGAGATCATAAAGTGCTCAAGAGTAAACACCTTGTCAAAAGATTCTTTGTAAATGAACTGAGATATTGTGAGTGTTGGTAAATGACGGAGGACTAATCTCCAAAACAGAATTTAGGGCAAGAGATTCAAAAGAAACTAGAGGAGGAAAAAGGAGTGGTGATAGAATTGGGAGAACCAAGGAGAATTTTAGCACTACTCAGTATTTCAGAGTTATTTATTAAATTAAAGAATGAGAGCAGTCAGTTGTGTTTAGATAGTGTTTGGAGACAAAGGCTCTTCTCTGTGATGTGCAGTGTTTCTATTGCCTGAAAAGGGACTACTGTTACCTTGGGCATAGAATCAGTCATGGGGACAAAAGTCAGATTTTAGAGGGCTAAACAGGCAGATGCAGAAATGAAGACAGTAGCTTTACATCCCTCATACAAGTGTCTGGAAAAAGAAATCGAAGGGACCTAAGATTCTTACTATACAGGGTCATAGGATGAGATTTTTAATGTGTGAGAACCTGTTCATGTTTGAATGTAAAGGATTGCAGAGAAAGGGATTGAAGGATTCTCATGGTGTGTCAGAAACTGTTCCCCTCCTTCTATGGGGAAGGAGAAAATAGCCAGTTCAATCCTCTGACCTCTAGGCAAATGCTAGGTCACCCTCTAGGCTATTTAAATCTGGCCCTCTTCATTCCTAGCCTGCCAGACAGCATTCCCTTGCCCTGATGATGAACAAGGCTCTCTGACAGATATTGACCAAATATAGTTGCTTTTTTCTTTCATCACCATTCAATTTGCTTAAATAAAATGTCCAATGAAAAATGACTTCCTCGAATATATCTACACCACATCCATTCTCTCTCTCGTTATTTTTGGATATCCCTCTGGAGTGATTTGGTTATATGCATGTAACTCCCCATTCACCAAGTCTAATATGCAAGTCTTAAATTTTTAAAATTGCCCAGGCAGTCTATGGACAGTATAGAAACAGTGCAGGTCCTCCGTTTGTGACTTGAAATCTGATGCCCTGTATCCAAAGGAATTACCCACCATATCCATCTCTATTGCATTTCGTGTCTCCTTTTCCTCCCCGTCGTTCACCAGACAGTAATGTTCTCAGATCAAATATTCTCTATAAATTGAGAGAACATTTAGCTGATTTATGGGGCTTTTAGCTATTATATACTTACCTATTCAATAAAAGTAAGTACTTACATCACATGACACATATGCTACCTTCACAATATAAGATCTTTCCTTCAAGGGATTCGGGCATCAAATTGTAATGAGATTTCTTGTAGCTAATACATCACTTAAGGGCAAACTGACATTCTGAATCTATGTCTTTCTCTCTCTTTCTTTTCATCAATGGAATTCAGGGCACAGCATTTTTTGTAATATACTTAGAATTATTAAGATTTTTTTTTTAAGTATAAACCTGTTGAATAAAGAAGCTAGGAGCAAGAACATTTTGCACTTAATGGCAGAAAAGGGATTCTGCCTTTGTATCCTTTTCTGCTTTGCAGTTTCCAGGACCAGAAACACAGTAGATTCTGCCTTAACCTCCATATCATGGAAAATCCTTGAAAGCAAATACAGCTTCTGCTCATCTTATTTTATCAGCTGATACATCAACAAAGAAAAAGTATTTCCGCAACTGTGTAAATACTGTATAAATTCAGTCTAATTCAGGCTTTTTCAAAGTAAGGTTGGCGAAGTTTTGGACCAGATGCTTCTATGTAGAGGTGGTTATCCCACCCTTAGTGGATAGTTGAGCAGAATACCTAACTCCACCCACCAGTAGCTGATAGAGCTCCTTCCTCAGTGGTGGCTAATGTATTCCCACACATAGCCATAGTCTTTGGGATAGCGAAACCACCCCCAGTTGGGAATCACTGTTCTAATTGGATCTACGATCACTGACGGGCACTATAGTTAGTAGGACTGTAGGAAGATTCCATGGTGCTCAGATTTAAGGGTAAAAATTTGTTCAACAGCAAAGTCATTTTAAGACTTTTATAATATGGGAAAGGTTGCTTCTGTTTCTCCTTACTAGGCTGCTGGGCACTATGAGTATGAATGAATTAGTAAATGCATTGAATGTATTGACACACACTTTTTTTTTTTAAAGATTTATTTATTTATGCTTACCGAACTGGGGTACAGGCCAGAGGTGGGTAGGTGAGAAGATTCACCAGAGACAAAGTGGGAAGCAGAACAGGCAGATGGACAAAGTACACTGCTGAGGGGAACGGCGGGCGGGTCAGGAGAGGTCTGCCACGCCATGTGGGTCACCTCCGGGGCAGGCGGGAATCGAACTCATGTGGAAGTGGCTTTAGATTCTCAGTGCAGTGCTTTAACCCGCTGCGCCACCAGGGAGGGCTGGCACACACTTTTAAGGAGGTGTTTTAGCAAAAATAATTCCTATATCATGGTACAATAAAGTTCCAAAATTAAAATGTGATTCAAATTGTGAAGTAAGAAAAACTGGCTGCTAGTATCCATCCCACAATATTTTTTTTCTTTTGGTGTGACTAAAATTTTTGTATTTCAGATCTAAATGGTATTCATTGTCTACCATCTCATTGTAACTCAAATTGATGTCATCTAAAATTGATGTCTGCCTATAAACTGAATGTTGATGTTTCTCCACAAATCCATAGGAACTTTGCCAGACACTGAATCTACCAGCATCACTATTTCAGACTTACCAGCCTTTAGCATGTTAGATAAATGTTTTCTATGTTTCTGAACCACATAATCTATAGGATTCTGTTAAACCAACCTGAATGGACAGTCATATACCACTGAAATAATAATTCTCACTTATTTGCTATTACCTACAACCTGGATCTTGCTAGTATAGAAGGCACATGGGTCTGGGGCACTTGTGCTTGATTATGAACACGTGTGTGTGTGTGTGTGTGTGCGTGTGTGCACCTCTGTTCCTAAGTGGGAGGGGATAAAAGTTTCCCATCAGCCTGGTGAAGTGGGATCAGGTTGCTATGTCGCTGCTGGCTTGTTTCCCCTGCATGATATCTAAACTTATGAAAATGATACCAAGGTCTCCAAAATTCTCTTTCAAATTGTTAGAACCAATAGTGAACCTACTGGCCCTGGGTGGTTGTAAAGCAGGGGCCATCATTCTTGGATATTCTTCTCTGATTTACCTATAAAAATTGTCAAGTTCTGTCAGTTCTTTGTCAGTGCTGTATCAATTGACTACTACTTCTCTACCTCTCTTCTCAAGATCAAAAGTCTGAATTATTGTCAGACTTTTGAGAGCTACTAGCCAAAGTCACCTCAGACTTCTCCACATGCTACTATTACAATGTTACTTCTAATACAGCATTTGAATACTGTCTGTTACCCTCTTCAGGGGCCTATATCATGTACTTCTAACTTACTGAAATAAACCCAAATTTGGTTTTCCCATCTGATTTTTCTATTTCAGTCTTGTTCTTTTTTTAGGTCAGTCTATATCCTTCTATTCTTTACTCACATTCTGATCATTTCAGTCTCTGTTCTTTGTGGTTCCTCATAGAAAGTGTCTCCTGCTTGCTGCAAACCCAACTTTCTGCTTATTTTATCACTAATCACTTTTTATTGAAAGTTTACTTCTTGCCAGGTACAGGGCTAAGTGTTTTGCATACATTACCTCAGGTATTCAGAAACACATGTAAAGCTCTGAGAAGTTATGTATCCAAGTTCACGCAATCAGGGTGTGTCTGCATGGTAATGTGTTTCTGTCAGCATTATTGACAGTAGCCAAGATATAGAAAAACAACCTAAATGACCTACAACAGATGATTGGATCAAAGTGTGTGTGTGTGTGTGAGAGAGGGAGAGAGAGAGTGAGTGAGAGAGAGAGAGAGAGACAGAGAGAGAGAGAGATGGAATATTACTCAGCAACAAAAAAGATCAACTCATTTGCAGCAACATGATGGAACTGGAAGGGATTATCCTAAGTGAAATGAACCACAAGGAGAAAGATAAATACCAGATAGTTTCACTTATATGTGGAAGGATCAGTTGAAGACAAATTGTAAGTCTGATCCCTGAAAGCAAACTGTAGATTTGACACTAGATTGTGATGGGGCACTTTTGCGGTGGGAAAACTATGGTGACCACACTTGAAGGAAGATACCCTATACTGTGAAAAGATAAACAAGGATGTTTAACTGACTAACAAGCTACTATTAAAGCAAAACAGTCAGGACTCCAACGAAAGAAAATCTGAAAACTCCCATACTATGGAGATGAGAATATAAAGCCACATATTATAACAGTAGGCAGGTAAAGATACTCATAGACCACCTGAGGGTCCACCCACTCCCAACCCCCCACTTGTCAGTGAGGTAAAAGTGTTACTCAAGAAGAGGAAAAAAAATTTGAAAAGGAGGACAAGGAGGTGGATTAGAATCTCATTCTTAGGGTAGATAGGCAGAGGAACCTCTTTTTCTTGCAAGAGGTAATTAGATGAGGTCTCTACCTATACTATAAAAAAATTAATTGGCTATAACTTTTTTAAGTTCAGTTTAATAAATTTTTGTGTGAAACTTATTTTGGTTCATCTAAGCTAATTTATTTCTTTTAATATCTTTATAGAGATTTTCATTTAATTTAATAATTTTATAAAAGCTTCATATAAGATATGTAACATTGTAATGTGAGAGAATATAAGCATCTGAAAGACACGAAGTACAAGATAGGATTTCTTTTGATTGATTTTTCTGGGTTATCTGTTATATAATAAGGCTCTAACACAATTATTCTTCAAATGGGGCAGAGTTTTCTTATTGCCTGATTAATAATATTATATTGGGCACTGTGGATAAAGCAAATGATTAGAACACAATTTCCAGTCCCTAAAGAATTGACAATACAGGAGGGTAATTAAGACAAGCTGACAAATAGGCACAGCATGATGCAGAACATAGTTTATTCTGTGAATGTTCTAAAAGGGATTTAGCGAAAAGGGCAAATTCATTTTCAAAATCAGAAAATGCTTCTGGGAGAGGAAATAGCAGGTCTTAAAGAGGATGAGTTGGAAGATGTAAAGAGGAAATGGGAGCAAAAAAAGCATTTCAGATTTTGACAAATGATGAGACTCATAGATAGAGATAAGAGACAGGAAAGGGGGATTATGGGGTCTTGTTCAAGCAACAGCTATAGTATAGGAAATTTCAACAAATTTTCCTGAGTGTTATTGTGTGTTAGGCAGACTGGATAGAATCTGCTCTTAAGGACCAGGGAGAGACTATATGAAGCCAAGCCATGAGGAACTTTGAATCTAACCTTGAGATTTGCACAATACATAACTTATTAACATTTTATAGTGGGACCAGATTATAATGACTAAAAATACATTTTGTGTAGATGAATCTAATAAGCATCTGGACACAGAAACGTAGTTAGGGGGAATATATCAGAGGTTAATATAATGGCCCAAGGAAAAAAGTAAGATGCAGGAACAGAAGAAAGACTTATTAAGAATTACAGCAAGAGAGATTAAATACAAGAAAGTAAAAAAGCTTAGATAATATATAGTTACCTTCTATAATTGAATTGGTGAAATTAATATAATTTCTTTCCTACTTTTCTATCTTTATCCTAAACAGGCCTAATAAAAACAATAAAGAGGTATAACATTTAAAAATTAAAGTATTTTCAAGGGAAAGTTAGCTAATGAAAATTACCCTAAAATATTACATCTTGTTAATTATAACTATCAAGAAATTTTTCTTCATTTCTTCTAATGGTGCAAAAATAAACAAAAATATGCATTCTTCATGCTATTTTAAAAATGAAAAGGATAGCACTCATGACGCCAAAGCAAATACTATATCAATACAATTCAAGCACAGCAAATGCCAGCCAGCTTGGCAAAACATCCTTTCAATAGTGCTCTTAAGTCCTTGCCAGTACAACCTCCATTGGCACCAAGGGCAAAAGTATAAAGCATGCCCTCAGCTGCAGTCCTTTCTGTGGTTTTAAAGGCACATGGATTGCATTAATGCTGGACATTTTTTTTTTTTTAAGGAAGCTTCTTCTATATCAGGTGATAGAATGAGAGGGACTCCATGTGGTAAAATTACCACTTGTGGGGAGCCCTCCCTTGTGGCACAGCGGATTAAAGTGCAGCACTAAGAAGCTAAAGCCATTTCAGCATGAGTTTGACCCCCGCCTGCCCCAGAGGTGACCCACATGGCACAGTAGACCTCTCCTGACCCGCCCGCTGCTCCCCTTGGCAGTGTATTTCGTTGATCTGCCTGTTCTGCTCCTGCTCTGTCTCTGGTGAATCCTCTCACTGTCCCTGCTCCTCTGGCCTGTACCCCAGTTCTGTATGCAAATAAATAAATCTTTTTTAAAAAATTACCACTTATGCTACTGGTCTGGTGACAAGAATAGGAAAACTATGATACAACTAATTTACAAATGACGTTTCTTTATGGATAGACAGACAGATGCCAAATGAATCACTTAATCTGATGAACAATTGACCTTAACTGTTGGGTACCATTTTCCCCTTGCTTTCATTTGGGTGGTATCGTATACTGTAGTCTAGTCAAAAATCACTGAGGCATAAGAACTCATATTCAGGTTTAGGCTGATGTCAATGAGAAGGCTAGAGGTTTTTACCTGTACAAGCCAATTTTCCTGAGTAAAACAGAGGGAAATGTGAATTGAGTTTGAAAGTCTTTTCCTCTGCATTTAGGCAACATAAGGAAATTACTTAAATAACTTCATTTTGATATAGAATAACTCTTATATACTGTTAATGAGAATTAAAGCAAATCTTTAAGGGTGAAGAGGTTAGGGGCAGTGGCGAGAAAGCCTGTCTTATTTTTAATAGAAAATGACCAAAGGGAACTTTATAGAGTTACAAAATGACATATTTAGCATTATCCCTATATTACAAAATTATGCACAGTTATGTGTTTGTGTGTATGTAAAAAAAAAAAATACTCTGAAACTTGATCTTTGAGAAATGTCACCATGTGTTGGAATAAAGGGCCCATAATGTTACTTTGATAGACTGGTGTTGTGAAAGCACACAAGTGAAATACATAATTTAATAATCATTTTTAGAAACCTGAAAATATTTGACTGATAAGTCAACCTGTATTTTGTTACTTCAGAGACAGAAAAAGATTTTTTTTTACTTTTATTGAGAAACCTGTAAATATGATGTAATAAACTGCTAGATCAGAACTGTCCAATGGAACTGTAATGAAATAGCACCACATCAATTTTGTTCAGTGTGTTAGCCCTTAGCCTTATGTTGCCATTGAGTACATCAAACATGACTAATGTGACTAAAATCTAAATTTTTAAGTTTAAGATGAAAAATTTATAGAAATTGAGGCTACCAAATGGGGAGCATTAGAAGGAAGGGCGAAGTGTGGGTACCTTGGTGGTAGGTGGGGTGTGGTATGATCCTAAAGCTCTAAATCATATGCCGTGCTGTAAATCAATGTTTTTTCAATAAAAAAAATGAATAAAGTTCTAAATTCAATTTTCTTGAATTTAAATTTGAATTAAAAATCCCATATGGGGGCCCTCCCTGGTGGCGCAATGGGTTAAAACACAGCACTTAGAAGCTAAAGCCACTTCAGCACAAATTTGATCCCTGCCCCAGAGGTGAACATATGGCACAGCAGACCTCTCCTGACCCGCCCGCTGCTCCCCTCAGCAGTGTACTTCGTTGATCTGCCTGTTCTGCTCCCCACTCTGTCTTTGGTGAATCCTCTTACCACTCCTGTACCTCTGGCCTGAACCCCAGTTCTATATGCATAAATAAATAAATTTTAAATGAAAATCCCATTTGGGGGTAGCAGCAACTATATTGGTTACCTCAGATCTACACCAGATCAGTTATGATGCATTAGACCTGGGGTCCTAAATGAAGTAGGAGGATGTGGTGGTTAACATTGCCAGGCTGTTCGCTGATATCTTCTGCATCCAAATGGGCCTTCTCTCTCATAGCCTCATCTTTGCCTTATTTATTGAAGAGGAGTCCATGAATGAGAGTGAATTTTGGATCTCAAGTGCCTGAAAGGACTAAATATGGACCTCATTTTCAAGGCTTAAGAAAAAGCACTTATGTTTAAAAGTTATATGTAAACATTTAGTTATCATTTGACTAGATAAAGAACACAAGAAAGTTTAATATTATTTACCAAAATACATGTCTTGTTATTACTACTGATGGCAACAGGGTATAATCTCAATAGTATAGGTCATCCAATGTAAAATTAGTTTTTGTTTCAACATTCTTTTGTTCATAGTAAAATAACTATGCAAATAGGAACTAGACCTCAGGGGGCAGTCTCCCACCCAAAACTTAAAATTGGATCACAAGTTAACCAAATTAGAAATGAATTAACCTCCGTTATATTACTGCTTAATATGAAGGTTGCTATTCAGTGGTGTGAACTAAATATTTGTTAAAATATTGCAAGATGTTATATATTTGCCACCCTCGCAGTCATTCCCCCCTAAAACCTTCATATCTGCAGGTACCAAAGTGTTGAACTTGGGCCAGCATGGGGCCTGCGGAACCCACTACAGTTGGCATTTGTTATAATCGGTCAATACTGATGTTGTACTGGTTACTAAGTAGTTTCCCCATCATGCTCTTCCTATGGTACTATTACAATCTATGGTTCCATGTTTTCTGGAAAGTGACAAAGCTTTTAAAACTGAGTAGTGAAGGTGTAAACTGTATAGTCTGATCCATTTCTATTCAAATTTTAAGACTCCGTGCATAATCCTATCTGATGGGCATGCTGAATTTTCCAGCAGGTAGATGCCTCAAAGCCCTTTTCATGCAACTCTCTCACCTAACAATAAATCTTTCTGCCTAACATCCATGATGAGGGGGCATCCCTCTTCAGCTTTGGGCCTGTTAAGAAGTGCTCACCCCTGAGGACTTTAATAACCTAAATTACAGCAAATTACTAAGAGCAATTTAAAACTGCGAAAGTATATTCTAGAAATTTGTGTTCTAGGAAGCATTTTTTTTTTTGGTGGGAATAAATGGTTTGGATGAAATGTTTGATATGTGAAAATACTTTTTAGATTATTAGTCCAGAGACCTGGATGAAGGTTAATCATGGAAAAGAAAATGGGTACATTCAAAGTATTTTTCTTCTTTTAGCATCGGTTTCCTTATATTTTTCTAACTTTTTTGAGTTCCAGTCATATTATAAATTCTTTTTTTGAAATATTTATTTATTAATATGTACAAAAGCTGGAGTACAGCCTAGAGGTGTGGGGTGGGGCGTGAGATGATATACCAGAAACAAAGTAGGGAGCAGAACAGGCAGATCTACTGAAATACACTGCTGAGGGGAGCAATGGGTGAGACAGAAGAGGTCTGCCATGCCATGTGGGTCACCTCCCTGGCAGTGGATCAAACTCATGCTCCAGTGGCTGAGTGCTGCATTTTAACCCATTATGCCATTAGGGAGGACCCCCATATTATAAATTCTTACTAGTGTATGCAGAAGTCTAATAATAGAATTATTATTAAATTATGATAGGTGATTTGAACAAATCATGACATATTTCTGCCTCACTTCTGATAGTAATAAATAAATTAGGAACTATAGCTTTTACCTTATTTAATTTTCAGAGGTGCATATATGAAGAACTGGGTCATGTAGCTACAATGTTTTGAGTTCTTAAGCTATTCCCTTGTTCTTTTGTTTCCTTAAAAACCAAAACTACATATTTTATTTTGTATGTCAACTTAATCTTGTATAAAATCAATATACTTATACATATTTATTTGCCAACAATGATTTCTCCAACTATAATCATTACTAAAAATGCTGTGGAGTTAATATATCTTTTACATTAAGAACAGTTGTCTCAAGAAATGTAGTATACATCAGATTTTTACTTTTCTTTACAGTTTAACACGATTCTATATAGATTCTAGGACTCTGGTGCAAACTAATTAATATGATTCAGATAAAGTTTTTAATAAAAAAGAAAACCACTATTCATACCCAAATCACTCTTGGGTGGGTCTTCCTATTGGAATATTATGGATTTTTTTTTTTCCAATTCAAAGAAAGCCAGAATCCAAGTAGCCAAGGAGGACACAAGATACAATATTTATCTTTTTCTTTTCTTTCCTTTTCTTTCAAGTAATTACTTTGCTTTATGCCCTTGCCAGCTGGACCAGAACCAAGCTCTTTACACAAAGTCAATCGAAAATAATCCATCTTCCCCACTGGAAAGGGTTATGGACTCTGCCCCAACTACTGGTCTTTCAGAAGGCAGACACATTTGGAAAACCTCTTTCAAAGAAGCACCATCAGTTAGAAGAATTGGCGCCTCTCAAACACTCTTCCATTTAATACCAGTCATCTGAAGAGGACAGCCAATTTTCTTCTCTGTTGTCAACAATCTATAACATGGCCACTGCTACTTCAAAAGAGAGATTATTCATTTGCTTACACATTTGTGAGCAAAAACAGCAGAGAGCAAATATACTGCAAAGCAGAACTTAACACCTCCAACTCCTGACGTACAATGTGTTGATTATCCTCTATCAGAAACAAATAAACACAACTTGAAAATTAATCAGTATCAACAGAATTGTCTCATTCCCTGAAGACCTTTAGAAGCAGTTTTCATCTAAGATTTGGAAAACTACCTAATGCTATAAAATGGCATCAACACAGTGAGAACTGAAGGGTTATAGAAGCTGAATTTGGAGGTTCCAAATGGGGAAAAGACATGGAATTAAAGACTTGAATTTTTCATCCAGAATCCTTGCTAATTAGAAGTGGGAGGTAAGCATTTTATTTTCTGTAGTTCTCTCTTTGCGCTGAGAACAAGAATAGTCCTTATGTAACAGGTAGTCCCTAGGAAAAGGGGAGGTTCCAGCTTCTCTTTCCCAGCCAGAAGGGTAGAGCTAAGCAGGGAGGAGAAGAATCTGGAGAGGAGACTGAAGAGGAAGGGAAGCAGGTTAGGGAGCCAGAAGGAGACCTGAGGGAGGCACATGGAGCAGAGAGACATGTAAAGAAACTGATTGCTTCTTCTTGGTCCTGGACTGGTTGAAACAGATATGGGTGAGAGACCCATGGGATGGTTGACTATGGGAGAGTTTATCTTGATTTGGATTTTGCTCTTTCCTGCCAAGACTTGTATGGCCATTTCTGACCTGTTTCTATGGGTCCCTGCTGGTAGGTGCTTTAGAATTGTGACAGGCTTTCAGGCCTGCTTTGGGCCAATCCCTTTTGGATGGACTTTTACCCATGAAGGGGATGGGTGACTTTGGGTGTATGATTTATAAACTATATACTTTATGTTTGTTGTATTGCACGCAGATTGTATTAAAAGTTTCTTTCCGAAAAATACCGATGATTTCTCTCATAGCAGGAATACAACAGAACGGGTGAGAAAATAATGATACTGATGAACAGCTATATACCAGAGACATTTTGTGGGGCTGGAGATGGGCATGGGATCAAAAAAATGGGGGGAGGGAAATGCACTGGACTATGGTAAGGGCACATGGGTGATTTGGTGATGGGAAACCCAAGGGGATTGCAACTGAGATGGGAAAATGCACAAAAATATGTAAAAATAAATTATTATAAAATTTAAAAAAATAATTTAAAAAAGTTCCTTTCCATTAAAGGTCTTATATGTTTTGTCTTGATGTGGCAGATGGCAGAATCTATTTAGAACAGGCAGGTTTGGAGCTCAGGGGTATCCCTCTCTCTGCCCTGTAACACTTACTCATCTTCCACATAAAGGTGATTATAAAAGTTGGGGTTTATGGGGCTGCATTTGTCTAGGTGGGCACACATACTTTTGGAAAGTACCTAGTCTTGTCAGGAACTTGAAACCCTAGAATAAACATAAGGCCTCTTCCAAGATATTTTGTAAGCTAGTCGAAATTGTTTTGAATTTGAATTTGTAGTAATCTGTTACAAATACAATTATGTCATGGATTGTGCTTGAACTTTTTAGATGAAAATAAGAGATTTCGAAGAACTTTTGCAGAAGCACTGTTTTTCCAGAATTCCAGTGTTAACTACTATTTATTTATTTATTTATTTATTTATTTATTTATTTTTGTTCTTTGTGATTCTTCACTGGAAAAGTTTGGTGAGCTCTGTAAAGAAAACATTTTAAAATGTGAGCTCTATTAGCACCTGCTTCTGGGATAGACCCTATGAGTAGAGCTAAACAGAGGGATATCTGGGTTGGGGAGCATGAGAGTGGAAGAAAGTGGGGTGAATGGAGCTGTAGTTCAGTTAAATTTGCCTTATTTAATGTATATTTTATTGTAACTACCACATATCAATTCTCTTCAAATCACTTCTTTTTCTTAGCAGGGCCCTGCGGATGGGATGGGTTGCTGGGCAGTGGCCCAGGAACCTGCAGGGCAACTCTGGACAGTATCCCTAAGAATATTTCTGGTGACAACCTATGCACAAGGAACAAGAAAATAAAAATTTTAATTTAAATATGTTTAATCCGGGCCCTCCCTGGTGGCGCAGCAGATTCAAGCACAACACTGAGAAGCTAAAGCCACTTCAGCATGACTTCGATACCCGCCTGCCCCGGAGGTGACCACATGGTGTGGCAGACCTCTCCTGACCCGCCCGCTGCTCCCCTCAGCAGTGTACTTCGTTGATCTGCCTGTTCTGCTCCCCACTCTGTTTCTGTGAATCCTCTCACCTTCCCTGCACCTCTGGCCTACACCCCGGTTCTGTATGCATAAATAAATAAATCTTTAAAAAATATATATGTTTACTCCTCAGCTTGACAGCAGCAGCATGTTCAAATACATATTAAAGTGGCAGAAAACAGTTAAATAAGCAAAATGTTTTAAATAAAGCAAGACATTTTCGGTTCTTCCAAGTGGAAAGAGAGTGTGCAGCTGGAAGTAGAGCCAGGCAGGTTCTCAGCTGTGGATGGTTGGGTCATCAGTGGGTCTTGCAACCTTTATAAAGCGTTTGCTTCTCTCCCCTCCCAGCCATTAGGAAGAGATGCTGCTCAACACGGACTCCGATAGCAATGGCTGCTAGACCCGGGCGACTTCTGATGAGCGTGTTCTGCCTCTCCTCTTCAGCCAGGTAAGAGGAAAGCAACTATCCTCCACCGGAGCAGGGGTGGCTGGGCTGAGAGTCTCTAGGAGTTCAATTTTTGAAATTAGAAAACTGTGACTCATGTTCACGTTCAGACCTCAATGTTATGGTCAATATTTTCACCAACCAGTCCTGTGTTGTCACCAGGAAAGCAAAGAAATGTTGTTTGAGGATGAATAGCAAGTAGTCTTCTTTGAGAACATACTACATGCCAGTTTTTGGAGTCACTGTTTTCACTAAATCCTTGTAGCCAACTTAAAGATGGCGCCACATCACTGTACAGCTGAAAATGAGTGGGCAAAATGAGGGTCGGTGACTCTCCTGAGAGGACTCCACCCCACACCAAGCGTCAGAGCCAAGGCTGGGAGAGGGCTGCTTGTGCTGGGGTCAGTGATGACTTTCTTATGTGACAGCAACGGATTTTCCCTTGACCACAAGAGAAGGCGCAGGCTGTGGCCTTATTTCTATAAGATGATAGTAACGTATCTAATCTGTAATCTATCTAATCGTCTATAAATCTTCTATAAGACTTTACCTATATAAGATCTTACCTATATAAGATCAATGATAGAGCTTCTTATTTCTAAATTATTTTCATGCTTTCAAATGAGTGTTCTCCTATATTCTCACTTTCTTTAAGCAATCCAAAGTAAGAACAAAAAAGTAGATAAAGAATAGAAATGAATTTTTAAAACTCTGGCTGGGACTCATTTGGCTGGGATTCCTACTTGTTGGGAACTCACCTTTGTGAAGTGATCATCTGTTGTATCCCCACAAGCTGGCTTGGTAAGAAGAATGTGCGCTCCTGGCCCTCGGGCTGGGCTGCTTGTTTGGGTCCGCTACAGTCTGGAGACGCTGCTCGCTGCGCAGCTGTAATCATAAATTAAAAGCAGTGCGTATCTTAAAAAAAAAAAAAAATTCCAGACACATGTATCTACTGTCATCACTGATTCTTCTAGCTAAATGTTGTGAGAGAACTCCTATGGCTGGGAGATAAGGTTGCTTTTGCCACTGCAGTTCCTTAAACTTGAATGTTACGTTTATACCGGGAGTTTAACAGGAACTTGGGGGAAGGAAGAATTTGAGTGAAGTAAAATGTCAGACCCAGGAGACCTTTGCTGGCCCGCCAGGGCCATCCTTGGTGTGTACAGGGGTGTGTACAGGGCAGGAATCTGTCCTGTAGGAGGTAAGACCGCAAGGGTTGGCTCACTGATTCACATTGATTATTTTTTTATCGCACTTTGAAATCGCTTCAGGTTTAGTAAATTCGTTCATCATTCCCCTTTGCCAGCTGTAGTTAATTGCCTGATATGTCCTGATTAACCCATCAGGAAAGCCACAAAGCCAAACTGAAGGATCTCACAAATGTGAATTTCATTAAATGATGAGCAGATAGCATTTAATTAGCTTGAAAGTTTCTAGGGGTAGCACTGAGGTGTTCTTTGTTTTTGTTTTTGAATTTTTGTGATTACATAACTAAGATTTATTCAGAGTTTTATCTTTTTAACTTTTCCACCCTCAGATGTTTATGTGGCCAATCCAGACTGGAAGAATTTTGTTTCAGCTTTACTGCATCAGTTTATCTGTTAAAGGGTTTTCAAAGGAGTGGAAAGGAGTATTGGAACTTAATGATGTAATTTCTTGTCTTATATTTTCCAATTGTTTCATACGTCTATTCTTCAGTGAATTTGAAGGTGAGAGGCATATATAGGGGCTGACTATTTACTATACTGCATTCATGATATATTTGAGAGGGCTTTCTATGCTCATGATGAGTCATTAAACTTTGTTCAATACTTACTTTATGGTACATTAATTTATAACTTAAGTATTGAGATGTGTTCTCCTAACAGATTATAACTTTATGAATTCCTATGCCTGCTTCCTAAATAAGCAGCTATCATTAATGTCAGGTTTCTGAAGTTTCTAGCTGCAAGTCCTATTTGATATCCTAACCTTATTGTATGGACTGTAGTGGGACAGTTTTAGAAGTCAGAATGTAGTTTCTTTTTCTTTTCTTTCTTT